>NW_022884361.1:1419917-2129876 GCF_011952205.1 Bombus bifarius
CTGTAATAAATTCTAAGTTATTTGATTTTAACTATTTAATAATAATTTTTCTATAATAATATTCATAACATTTCCGTGGAATAACTGTTCCTAAATTATGCGAAATTCATCCCTATTTCTTCTCAGTTCTAAATTCTTATGTAACCAATATCTTCCTCTTTTTTCCCCGAAATTTTATTGTATCTGTATTTTTGATTCCACTCTATCCCTGCGCAATTCTGTTCTATTATATTTCCCTGTGTTTCCCTATCAAAGCTTGAACTGGAATCTCAGCCGACAGCAGTGACTACATATATATCGTCAAACAAGCTGAAGCTACGGTCGAATTCCGAGCTCGTTAGGACAGACAAGATAAAAAGAAGGAAACGAGCGCACTGAGGATGACTCATCGAAATTACGCGACAGTCTGCACGCAAGCAAATGCGAATGTAACGATATTACTACGAGCTGCACAATTGCGGTATTGTCAGGCTCTTGGGGTCCAATGAGTAGACGCGCAAATAATAGGGGAAAATGTTCGTCTGGCGGCGCGTGTGCTCACGGGGGCCTATAGAAAGCGACCACGAGGGTGGAAAAGTACGATTTCGTCGTATATCTTCGACGCTAGACACTCGACGCTGTGACGGAAGGTCAGGGGGCGCAAAGTGATTCGAAATGGAGAAAGAATGGCAGACATTTCAGGGCAACGGTGTAAGCGTGATACTGATGGCGTTAGACAAGGCTTTTTCCTACGGCTTTGGCAACTACGATACGAGCAGAGGGGAGTTTGCATGAATCAAAAGAAAGAATTGATCTCGTACTTGACATCGTGTATCTTCTATTTCGCTCGAATGGATGGCGATTGCTTAATGGTACTTTCAATGTGGTCGTTTTCTTTGCTTTCGCTTTCTTCGTTTAACGTTACTTCGACGAAATGTAGTTAAATAATTATAGAATTAACGAAAAATATTATTGGAGCTGCCTAGTTCGGTGATAGCCGTGATGTAACTAACTGAAAAACCCATCTTGTGCTTTTATTTTTTACCTTCGTGTTTCACGATAGTAAAATAGAAATTGAAGCAATATCGATTTTTAGTTGGATTCAATACTTTTCTATTAAAACTCGAGATGCACTAGAACGAACCGCTATCAGAATGGAGAACTTGTCAATTTGCACGAAACACGCATAGAACGCTACTCCTATCGTTGAATGGCACTTCAGGCTACGAATTCAATTCTGACGAAGCTGCCAATGGAAAATTTTCAATTTCTTATGCAACGACTATCTCTATTTTCCATCGGAGCACACGGGTTCCCGTTATTTTCTTGCACATCTGGCGGGAGTCAATTTACCTTTCCATTCATTTTCCAAGCTTCTGCGAAATCCAGCTGAAACGTCTTCCTTCGATGCTTAATATGGAATATTTGTCCCACGGGATCAAATGCGCGGGACAAATTGCTCCTTGTGGCATTGGATAACGCGGCCAACACGATAAGACAAAGTGGATAGTCGAGTTCGGATAGAACGAAACAAGTTTACCTTTGAAATATCAGAAATATTTCGGAGAAGATGAGTCGGGAAACTGGTTTCTTGTAAACGATATAATATCGTCCTATCGCTGGCTAAACGTACCACCACGATATCGTCGAACAGACAAATAAGAATCAGAAAGGGAGATACGAAGGGAAACTGGATCGAAATAGGGGATGATTTAGGATTTTCCGATACTACGCTTCGGATTTTGTCTCGTGAGAATCCAGACATCCTGTGATGCCTCTCATCCCATTTTTAAAAGAATTAAATTCGCGTATTCAGTTTAAAGCGACGATAACCAAATCTGCTTCGATCGTTATTAAAACGTAATTCCATTCGATAGAAGCGAATGGTTTAACAAAAGACGAGGACGTTATTAAACCGATCCCTGGCGTTTTCCTCGTCTCCTTTGTTGTAAAAGTTCCGAATCGAAAGAATGCCGGTCGTCGGTCGTACTTAGCGTAATTTATTCATATCCGATTTCGAGTCATTGTGGCATCGACGAAGAGTACAAGTAACGTTCTCTGCCGGTATGCGACTCCCGGAAGTGGCGACAGGGCGGAGAGAGCACGAGAGCCGAATATTAATTGGTCTTAATTATGCGCGGCGGAGGGCTCGTTTTAACACGACCAAAGTTTTTCGCGACGCCCCAACCACCTCTTTCTTTCACCCCTTTCTCCTTCTTTTATGGACCCTCGGTTGATGCAAGAGTACACGGCAGGCTTTAAAGGAAGTTACGTGGCGCGGAACGAAAATGGTCCCTTGACGAGTTTTGCCATTGTGGTTTATCGAATTTTCTCTTCTTCCGTGAAAAGTTTCGAGTGCCGGATCGCGGCTCTGTTCGCGCCAGACACGTTTCAATTAACGTTCGGTTTCCCTTCGAAATTCCTGATTAACTTCGCATACCATTGATCAACGAACGATTTTCTTCCTTGCAATCCATTGATTACGAAAGGCGAGAGAAGTTCCTTTCCCGTAACAGCTTTGATCTTGACTTTCTCTCAGCGTCGCATCGAATTTTCCAACGGTCGGCTAATCTTCATTTTTAAAATCCAAATTGCGATCTCTCTCGCGCAGAGTGATTTAATGGTATGTAAAATCGATCGTTGCTTTTCATGGTTTGCTTCACCACTCAGCAAGCTTTTATCCGAGCCTCTCAGTGGCGCGATTTTTATAGCGCAGCGGCAGGCCTTTTTCCATAGAAAAGCCTATTTAGCTTGTACGTGGATACGATGTAAATGCAGCAAGTTACGAGAGTGGCTCTCCCCGAAAGTTCCAATCTCCCGAGGCGAGAAGGAATGCGATTAAGCGTTGATGGCTTCCTAAATGCAAACAACCCCCGAAACCGTAATCACCGGAGACAATCACGCCGCGACAAAGGGTAGACGATGTTTTACCGAAGAAGAATAAATGACAGAGGCACTCGACGAGGATGTCAATTAACCGACACCTCTTGAGATTCGTCAGCCTCCTAGGAAAACAGTTTCCCTACGACTAATCTACTTTATATTCGGCGTCGAAATTTATTCCCTGGTTCAAAAATAATTTTCTACGTCTGCGTTCCATGTATTTATCTCAACAGATTCATTCGTATAACAAACGAAGAGCACGATGGTAGAATTCAACAATTATAATTATATCTTTAGCTCCCATAAAACTTCGTCTATTGCCAGCTACTTTCACAATGGATTTGCATCTTTGGATCTACCAGGTTGTTCTCATTTTCGATTATTTCTTCCCGCTAATCCGTGAAGCGATATTAATGTCAGAAAATCAACGAGAATATACCCTCATCGTATATTTCTCCTTGCGATAGTCTAATAATATAGCGAGAGAATGTTAAAGAACAAAATTGTCAACCTCGTCTCGTATTCGACATGCGCGTTTCGAGGATTCAAATAGAGAGCAACCCTCCGAGCATCCGAGCCATTAAACCAATTGCAGCAAAAATGGACGCTGATTTTACGGTAATATCGGGTTCCAAGAAACGGAAACGAAGAAAAGGTGCTGTCGTGTGTGTTATTGCACATGATACGCTTAAGCGAGTGGCGTGGCTTATCGTCAGCCGGAAGGAGGGTAGCTGGAATTCGTAGGTTACTCGGCCTCTCCCCTCAATGCCTCGTAGCATTTCCCGACGTGGCGGCATCCATCCCCTACCATCGACATCGAGGTCTTCGTCCTCGTCGTCGTTGCCTTCGTCGTCGTTGCCCTCGCGCCGTGGCATCGCGACCCTTATATTAAAGGCAGCCGCCCCATCCGAGCGAGTTGCACCATCCGGCGTGTTCGAGTCACGACTACGCGCGAATAACTGACTCATGCATCCTCGTAAGGGTTCCGATATTTTCTCTCCGTCTCTCGCGGACAGAAAGCTTCCTCCAGCGTTTTCTTCGCACAAGCTCGTTCATTTTTACTGCTGTTATTTGAAGTATCTTCCTTTGGGGCGGTGCACGAGACTGTAAATATTGTAGAATATTCCGGCCTGCGAGAGAAATCGGTTTAAATTTAATGTCAGTCAGAGGACAGAGGACTCCTCTGTCTGGTTTCGTCGAAGCGATGGAAATTACTTAAGATCGTACACGTTTCTGAAAGACGTAGCGTATCGGTCGAAGATTTTTACGTAGACTCTTGGAAAAGTAATAGACTCGGAGAAGAGTTGTGTATAAGGCTGGAATTGTGACAGGAGGTTGGTAAAGTTAGACCTGGCTACCTGGGAAAAATTGGTGCTCTTTTAATTAACCTGATGGAATAGCGGTGGAAAAAACATTCGACGGTAGTGTAACTAACCTTATCATTAACGGAACGAATTTGATTAAATTCTCTCGTATTCTTGATATAGAATTACAGTTGAAATGTAATTAGTTTAGTTCAGCTCGTTACCACCTAGCAAATTGCGTTTCACTGTTAAACGAGACTCGTTACAAGTTGCATAGAACACGAAATATTTGAAATATGTAGAAAGTATGATATTGTGAATTTTATCGTTCCCTTCTACGATAAGTAAATTAAGGGGGTATACAACCATGTCGACTTCAAAAAAACCAAATCTTGTGCTGCATTTTTTCAAAGCTTAACACGTGTAGGATACTGTGATAAAGGATATTTTGAAATTCTAAAGTACGGTGCAGCTATAAAACTGAAAACTAGTGGATTCTTTTATCTTACAGACAGATTAACTTAAAACATTAAACGCGTTTTTCTTGAAACTATGTTTTTCGACCTTGCATCCGGTAGATCTCCAAAGCCCTTCATCCGATTAACTTGAAATTGTTGCACATTATTCTGCGTAAGACTATCACAACATCGCGTATGACTTTTTTTTATATCTCAACCCGCTGAATTTTCCTAAGTATGTAAAGTTGCTCTTTTTCAGTGAAAAATAAAATTTTGCCCTTAACAAATCGCCATTCTCTCATGTTTCAAAATTATGTAAAAATCTTACCTTGCGTTGAAGATGATCTATTTTTGTATAAGTCTCTTAAATATAAACATGTTTTACTTTTTACAATCCAACCACGTTTGCCGCTGGTTGCAAGCAAACAAAGTTGCATCGGATATGAAGTTAGATAATATCTTATCAGCCATTTTGTAATTTTGTAATTTTGTAATTTTATGTAATAAAAACATATGAATACAGAGCTAAGATGTTGTTTAAAATCCCCTGTAAAAATTTTGATTCTTTACCAAATACTTGCAGGTGACAAAAAAAATGTTAGATTTATCTTATTTCATAGGTCTTCGGAGTTGCATATTCTTTTAATAATTAATACGAGGCACGATATTCTCGGCAAGACTAGTGCGTCTCACAATAACTAAGCGTAAACTAACGTTAGCTAAAAAGCAGAAAAAGCTTTCCTCTTCTTGTTTACTCTTCCTGTTTGATATCTTGTTCATACGCTAGTGTTCTTCGTTTTCTTCGTGTTCTTCGTAGTGTAGTGTTTTTTCTTGAAACGGAAGCTCTTTGTCTAGGCAGAAAAACTGTAAATATTGCAAAATAACCGGAACATGGTAGGGCCTCTGATGTGAGTGAAAAGCATTTGTTTGGTGGATGGATTTTAAGTGCAAGAATACATCTCCACCTTTCATGTACTAAATTGTAATATTTAAAACCCACCATAATATGACTATTTATAAATATACCACGACTAAAACGCTATCGATCACTTTTTATTGCGGAAGTAGATAGACTTAATGATCCAAGAGATACTCGGGACGCGAGAAGTTGGATGTTACCAGGAGAAACTAGAGACAATTAGCCAAGTAATAGGAAAACTTTTCAGTATCGAAGATTTCCATTAATCTGCATTAATCTTGCGAGCACCACTAACCAATGTTTCGTTCGTTCTATGAACGACTCCTGGTAGGCTACGATAAACACACTAACAACACTAACAAGTAATTTAGAAGATCCTGAGGGATGTTATAGCTCGTTCGTTATTCTCGCTTTCTAATCAACACGGAACAAACATCGCGTGATGATAAACGATGCCCGCTGGAGAAGCTACGTATTCCAGCTTTCCGCGTCGAAAATCGTGAAACCTCGATGATAGCTATACGAAGTTGAAAAATTTATTTTAGGACGACGACCCTGCTGGCTCGAGTCATAAAGGCACTGCCGTACCAATCATGACATCACTTTGCAATAGAAGCATTCGCGCACCGATAGTTTTTATGTTTCCATCAAATTCAAAATTCTTTCGATATCATTTACTCTCGCGCGATGTCGATTTGTATGTATATTCGCCACCCTCGATCTGTGACGAGTTTCTACGTAGGCATAGATTTTTTTTATAAGCATTCAATTTTATGTTTTAATTTTTTTACAAATTCTTCCACGGAATCGAATCTCCGTAATTAACTCGTTCAAGATATTACATTGAAAAGAAGTCACTTGGACGTTCGGTAATGAATGCTTGCCCAAGAACGTAAGAACGATTATTGCAAAGTACCCAAGTATTATTCCCAAGTACCAAGAACCATCGTTCGCGATGTCCATGTAAAAAATTGAACGTGTAATAGCGAGAAATGAAGTTTTAATTGGACGATAGAAAAAGCATCGTATCATTTAGTTACGATAAATTTTTATTCCACCGGGACCACGGTTCAGAAGCAGAAATAACTTGAGCCTCTGGCTCACCGATATTCCACGGACTTCCGGGAACAGAAGACCGAGCGTTCCAACTTTTTTAACTAGCTCAGGTATTTTCATTATTATTAGAATTTCCGTAGGACCGAGTGGGAAAACTTCCTTTGCTGGAGCGTTCGTATTAAAATTTTTACGAGCTGCCAAGCGGAAAACTAAGTTTCCACCATTCTCCGAGTGTTTTCGAAGCGAAGTGCGAAATACCACACAAATCCGTTTCCCTCCTTTTAAGAAACTTCTCGCTAAAAGAACAATCCCTTTTCCTTTTTTCTCCGTTTGAGCTTTATTTCGCGCCTGAAGCCGGCATGGCCGCGTGCTTTACGGGCTTCTTTCCCGTCGTTTATTATTTTTCAACGCCAAGTAAATTTTATGGGGTTCCGTTGCCGCGTGACTCGCACCACCAGCTCGTCACCACCTATCCAAGAAGCTTCCCATGAGATTCTTCTCAAATAATGTATACAGGGTGTCCCACAATGAGTGCTACGCCCAATCAGAAATTTACTCCACAGACAAAAATAAATTCGAGATTAGAAATCGAAAATCAGGAAGAATGAAGCTTTTTCATTTGCATCCGCGTTTTGTGAGAAAATGTAATTTGAAAATTTGTCGGATACACGTACATGTAGTTATATAATTCCCTATGAAACGCGTTAAACACGACCTATTTTGAACTCAACTTTCTAAGAGAAAACGAGGTTCAAAGGAAAAAATCTTATACTTCTTTTCCAACTTATATTTGTTTACAGGATAACATCCTATGCAAGTTTATCTCCTATCTTGGAGCAGTGTGTATACACGTATCGCGCACAGTTTTCATATCCGAATTTTACGATTCTAGGATGCCAGAACGGCGTTGAGACTTGCCGTTGGCAGCTGTTACCTGCCTCCTGTGGGTCGGCGTGCGCCCCAAGATTCTTGTATTAAATCGTGAAAAATGGATTTTTTGATCCGAGCATATCGACAGCACGCTCTCGAGCGACTTGCTCGTTCTTCTGTTCACGGAGGCTCATGGTGATTTATGAGAAACGCACATCGAGTGTATTACGCGAAAAACAATATCGCCTTGCCGCGTGACTTGCGTACTGCGCTTGCAAACAGGGGCTGCAAAATTCGAGGGGCTGCCGCGTTTAAAGCGTCGTTAATCTGTAGTCTCTATGGTAGCGGAAAGATTTATGAGAATCGCGCTATAACGATCGATGATTCGGCCACGATATAAAATTCGGTTTGGACAATTGTGCAGAAGATCGGTGATGGATTACAAAATCGCGTGAAAAGGGAAATTTCTTTCTCTTCGATATTTTTACAATCGGGCAAAATTGTACATTTTCGGCTACTAATTTAAAAAAATTTCCCTTTCTTTGAAAAACCAATGCTGCGGTAGCATTCGTTCTAGCAATTTAATAGTAGGAGGAATAGTAGAAACTGCTCATCGATCCGATTAATTCCAAACCAATTTTAAAAAATGGTGAGAGAGATATAGTAATACGCTGGATATAAAAAGTCGCAGTGAATGCCAAAATATACTCCGAATTTCGAGTAAGTCGTCCGCAATTGGAGTGTATCATTGTACCGAAAATTAAACCGAGACCTTTACAGTTGTGTTTCGACAATAGAATGAAAATTTTCTGATTAAGCGCTCGCCATCCGTGTCGCATAGCGTAATTCATCGCTACGTTAGATTTATTCAGAATTATTAAGAAGTTGAACAATGCAGCTACATATATAGCACTTTTAATAGCAAAAACAACAAAAATACTTGAGTTCTTAGAGAATATACGAATACCTAATAATCGATCAATTACTAACGAAATACTTGGATTTTAGTAAAATTCGCAGAATCGAATGAGAAACAAAGACCGAAATATATCGCCAGAGGCATTTTTCTCCTCTGAATTCCCCGTGCAAGTTCGTACCATTGTTTGTCGTCGGGCAATGGCGTTCGAAATCGTTGCTTGAAATCGATATCTCGATCGGCGGAACGATAGAGAGTTTTCGACGAACTCGAGAATGGGAAACGGGCGCTGACGAATCGCGAGGAGACGGATTCAAATAAAAAGGTGAAAAAACATCGACGCCATTTATTCCTGCGAAAGTTTCGTGCTTGAGGAATGACTCTCGTTATGCAGCCACCGAACACGTCAACGTTTTCAATTGTACCCTTCGTCGGTCCTCGCGGCTTTTTATTTCGCGGCCGAGCGTTCAGCCGTGAAATTGCGCCGCTATAACTGCGTGCCTCGATCGGAACGACAGAAAAATCTGTTGCCAGCGTACGTATCAGCTTTCCCTTACCTGTCGTACAATCGATTGCTTAAGACGCGTGTCGGGGTATCGTTCATGAACCGACAGCAGCTGATTTTCGGGCGAAAGGAAATCTTTCTGCATCGAGGTAATTACTCGATTGATAGTTAAGATTCTTCGTAAAATTATACAAACTTAATGCCTTTCCAGTGTAAAAATTGTTTGAAAGAAATTGATAAATACTGTCCACCGTCTCTTGTTTTTGAACGCTAAAATCAAAGAATTGATACTTATACGCTAAAAAAAAAAAAATCCGAAAATAGTATGGAATTTCCTATTAAAATATGAAAGATGCAAGATTGTTACCAAGAGTTTTCAAGAGCATAACTTGTACATATTGCATATAAATATATGAACATATAATTGAAGTTAAAGCACATTGATGATTAAGTGTACGCTGTAATTGTGAGAAAAGGACGCTAATCAAGGGAAACGGTGGATGTCTGCGAGGTAACAGATACCTCAGACTTATAAATGCATCGTATCAAATTGATCCGTCAATGGGGGACAACCCTGTGGCAGTGACAAATTGGTGTGAACAGAGGAGAATACCAAAGTGAGCGAAGGATATTGCGTGCATGAGATATCGCAGGGGTGTGACGGAATTGTTCACGTAACGGCCATATCCTTTTCAATATGTTGCAACTTCCGTGTATTGGAATTGCAGAAAGAACGATGGGACGTCGAGAAGCTGAGCACTTTCTCATAAGAATTATTTCTAGAATCTCTACTTTCGTAGCTTATACACGAGAAACAAGTAATTTTCTTCCAAACGATAAATTTTTGGTTTTTAAAGATTTGTAATAAATGCATACCTGTCTTTCCTATACGACAATCAATTAAAATTTCAGTATCGAACTTGTAATACAATTTTTCTAAGAAAACGATAGTCTCCAAATCGAAAGAAAAGAAATGCTTTTCGATCGTTCTGCGGCACGTCAACGGTGTTTCCATATACGAAACAACTTTCCTCTTGGAACCATCAGGAATTATCTCAACCGCTGCTCGACCAGAAAGATCTAGACCTTTCCGACAAACTCGTCGCATACCGTTTACGAGTGGCGCGAATGACCGCCACAGATTCCACGTCTCAATATCGAAATGTCTCTTGTAGTTGATCGCGATTGGAGGTTGATCCATCAGGCTAAGACACGTTCATTCCAACGGGCGAAAGTTTGCCGATAGTTGAGAAGACAGATGAACGAAGACGAAGGATGATTGGTGGTTGGCTTTGGGAGTAACTTGGAGACAGCTCGAAGACACTGTCCATGGACACATATACAGATCCCTTAGCGCAGAAAAGGGGCAAGGGAGGAATCGCTCACATTCGGACCGATTCCAATTCCTGATGCCTTTGCTTGGTCAACGACGCGACGAGACGCAACCATCAGGCCTGATTCTCTCTCTCCACGCTTGGTGGAACAAACCCTTCGCTAGGCTGCCCGCAAACAAGGAGGTGGGCAATTTCGGGGTTGCTCAGCGTTTCTACCCCGCTGGACCATTTCAGTTCACCACTCTCCCCTCGCTCGTTCTCCGTACTCTTCTTTAACCATCCCTCTCTCGTCCCTGTATCTGTGTATCTCACTCTCTCGCGATCAGCCGCAACGCTGGAAACCAGATGCTTCCACATTCCTCGAGGTCGAGAACTTCATTGCCGTTCGTCGAGCACCGGGGATCTTGCTGATCCTGGAATTCGATCGAAGCCACGATTCGTTGGATTCTTTATGACATCATAGGTATCGAGCGTTTTCGCAATTGCCAAGGGGATGTACGAACCTGATGAGTTTGTAAGCGAGGGTGTTTCTTTATTGTCACTTCGCGGGGGAGTATATATCGGTCTACGAGGTGTCCGAGAGTGGAACGACTTTTTTACATTTTAATTCTTGTACTCTCTTCCCCCTTCTTCTTTTCCTTGTTTTTTGTACTTTAAGTAGCATCGATGTTCTTGAGAGTTAACACGAAGATAAAATACGTACTCTTTTATCGATTATTCCCTTTATTCGGTAGTCCATTAAATCCACCTTTTTTTCGCCGTGTCATGCAGTTTCTCTATCGCCCCAGATACGAAGAACAGATTTCTCGACATCGTGTCAGGTAATTAATAACGAAACTCATACATGTAACTTTCACTGTAAGTGCTCTTCGTGCTTCGTCACCGTTCAGTTTATAAGCGAATATACGGAAGAAAAATAGCCTTCCATCTTTTCTGTCGGAACACCGATTGAAATTCGTTCGATTGTCCCATTGTTCGAAGCGATGCTCCTGTTGTTCAAAACGCGATAGAAATGCGCCCCCTTTACAGGGGAAAGAACGAAGTTACAAAGACACAGCGGGACGATTCGGGTCACAAACAATTTGAAACAGTTGTGGCGCGCTCCAAGCTATTTTCGCGTTAGATTAGTGCGTTTTAGCGTACGTCTGCGGATTATTCCGCTGGTGTAAGTATACCGGAAATGCAGCCACCGTCCCTGGCAGCGGACCTTAACGTTTATTGTTATCCAGGTTAATACCCAGGCTCCGTGTTGTGGAAACTCACGAAATCCAAGCGTGACACAGGGCAGCTTTGTTTCTTCCGTTCTATCAGCCTCCTCTTTACTCGATTTTATATTCCTGCTCTCTGCTTCTCTTTCGGTTATCTGGATCGTCTAAAGTTTTCCGCAACACTAGCCCGGCTTTTGCTGCAAAGAAAGTCGAACGAATGCAACCAGCTTACGATGTTATCGAAGTTGTGTTAGTTTTGTAGATTCGTAAATTTGTAGAATTTTATAGTTTTCCTCGAAATTCTGCTTCTATCGAATGTCTGAATAGATGTTTCGTTAATATATCCTGGGGAAATTTCGCCTCTAAATTTCTTCGAAATAAATTTTCATTTTTATTGAAAAAAGTTTCAAACGTTTTGAGTTGACTTGAACAATTATACGACTCAAGGGAGTTAAGATAAGCATCGTAGAATATTTTCAAACTTTTCGAAAAGCTAGAACCTAGTAATTAGGTTAGACGTGGACACCAACGACCCAGTTCGCTTGCGAAGTGCGAAAAAGCATGTTCTCTCGCGGAGAATTTAGCGTACAACATTTTTCTGAAAGAGCAACATTTTACCCGAGCTTGACCCTTGGACAAAGAGGACCAACAAGTCCACGTTCGAGGGCTTTGTACGCTTGATACTTTAAATTTTGGAGTATTATAAGCGAGTTTAATAAAATGAAGCAAGGTAATCTGTATTCATGGTGGTTGCGATGTTACGTGCCTTTTTTCTCCTTGCCTTGATTTCCATATGAACAAAGGGAAGATAAACTCTTGAGAAACAGCAAGGGCTGTGGCCAGCTTAAAGCGCAGATAAATTTCAAAAAAGATTCAACGCCGGAGATTCGGTACCGATATATCAGACTATTCTCGTGAAATTTTAAGACGTTCTCGCGTTTATTTGGAAAATGCGATTGTCCAAAATAAAATGGCGGCTCGAGTATGATATAATGTACCCGAGTTTCGTTCTCTCATACCTCGATGATTATCCAGGCTAACCTCATGAAAAATATAATGGTCGCGTTTCTTACGTTCTTTATTTTCATCGTACTCCGCGTTTCGTTCTCTTCTAGCCGATAAATAACACATCCTAGAGTGTGCTAGAAAACTGTACTAACAGTAGTTTCAGCTTCAGGTGCTGAAAACGACCGAAAGAAAACTCGTAAATAACGATAAACTTTCTATACTTCAGTCCTAATAAAATAAAAAAGAAGACAAGTTAACCCATGACTTTTTATTATATATTTCACGTCTGCACCTTCATTTCTCTGACAAATAAATAGGAGAAATAAATTACACTGATCACAATTTCACGCCAGAATTCATACATCCATCGTAACCCAGCGCAAGTCGCCATTCACGCACAGTTGTAACTTGTCTGCAAACAAACTGTGAAAATACCGAACCGACGACGACGAGCAACACAGCCGCGTTTCCTTCATTTCATTTCTCTATTCATCGTTCCTATTCCACCCTGCAACCGCTTAACTCTTCTTTCACCCTCGTCCGCCTCGGTTTCTCCTTCTCTTGTTTCTCATCCATGGCTTTTCGCGCTGCTAAACGTTAAGTTTCCTGTTCAGGCTGTGAGAACCCGTGGGGAAGGGGGTAGTAGCTCGGGGTGGGCAAAGAAAAAGAGACAGAAAAGAGGGAAGGCGCGGCTGAATTTATGCTTCATTCGTACACGTTAGGTATACACGAGGAGAAAACGAGTGGAGCGTAAATTATGGTACTCTTGAACGCGAGCTCACCCGCACTCCGACCTTCTATACTTCAACCTCAACCAGTCGTTTCTCGTTGCGAGAGCCTGTTGTCGGTACGGGTTAGAGAGGTGTCTTTTATTTATTGTTTCAGGTCAGGCTATGCCGCAAGAAATTTCATTTTAAAAAACCGGCGTGTTCCCCTTGGACCCGGCAAGCGCGCGTCCCTGTCATCTTCGTTCACCTGTCCTTCGTCATTTTTTCGTTCTCGCCGATGAACTTTCATTCTCATCCATCCGGTTCTCTAGTTTGGCGCGAAAGAGAGAAGAGCGGAGCTCGCGGCAATTTTCGCGAGTGAGACCTCTTTCCTTTCAGGCTCGTCCCTCTCCTCCTTCTCGCCGGTGTCTACTTTAAGTCTATCTCAAACACTCGCTTCAAAGCATCCTGTTAGACTGTTTAATAGACAAACGAGCCGGCTGTGAATTGGTAACGCTTGTGAAAGGCGTTCGCGCGAATGGCCCACCGCTCCTGTCCTCCGGCGTATTTCACGCTTTGTATTGAATTAACACGCGTGCAGTACAAAAGCTACTACACGTGGATTTCCTCTTTCGGAATACGTCGCCGGGACGTGTAACTGTTCGCTGCAATCGTTTTTCGTGGCTTATTTCGCGACCTCGGATTCCGTGTTTCGAGGTGTTAAGAGTAACCATTGAGATCAAGATGAAAGGAAAGCGCTTCCGAAGATTACATTTCAACGACGCTGATCTCGCTAAAAGAAATCTTTAACGGGACGTTTGTCTGTTTTGGTTCGTAGATACTGCTGGATTTACGTTCGAAATCGATCGCGTACGTACACCTATGGATAAACTCTCAGTGGAAATTATTCCCGGCAATTTTAAATAGCGGGGGAACATTCGTTTTCTCAATGAAATGCCTCGATCAAGAGCGTTTTCACAAGCTTCCATGGCATTCGCGATTCCACGGTTGGAATCCAAGCAGGTAATCAACGATAGTCGTCGTCGTCATCGCTCTTAAATAGCTCGGATGGAAAATCCCATATTTCCGAGGCAGGTTTCCCCAGGATACACAAGAGGAACGAACGAGTTCCTGTTCGCGTCGCCCTGGCAGAATAGCGAGCGGAAGGCACTAATTGACTGGCTCCGTCGCCTCCGGTTTTTGAAACGAATTAGTTGACGACGAATCCGATTCAGTCGCATCCTTTCAGACCCTTTCTCGTCCTGTTTACCCCTCCAACACCACCATCCCCTGTTCCGTCCTTATGGCAACGACGAAGCTTGCGTTTTTCAGACCCACATCTCGTTACGATGTTCGCGGACACAGACGAATGGGGGTGGTAGCGATGGGCTGGGAACAGGGTGGAAACAGGGTGGAAACGATGAGAATGGGTAGAGAGTTTTTGTTAAGCCATCGAGAGTTTGAGTTAATTCGCTTGGCGCCGAGACGAACGCATTACACGCTACGGGACTATGCTTAATTAGCCTGCCATCGAGCGCGTGATTTAATGCCGCGTCCCTATCAGGAAACGTTTCGATTGCGCGCCGTGTTCTTTGAACCATTGAAGGCCTGTTTCTCTAATTACCGGGGCCGACACCGCTGCGAAATAAATTCTTTGTGCTACGCGGTAAAGCAGCCTCAATGTTTGTTCTTCCTTCGTTTGATGGATAGAAAATCATGATAGGTCGATATATCGAATGTATGATACACCGTCGTTTAAAATTACTTTAATCAGCATTTTAATCATAAACGTACGAATAAATGGCACTACATTGATTTTATTATTTATAATCATCACCTAGGTAGCATAGAATTTTATAATACGATTAAACTGATTTTTGAAAAGCAATATATACTAATAAAACTGGCGTTTCATGATTGTCAAACTTGACAGAAAGTTTATGAATGTGTTATTACAGGCTTTGAACTCGGTCGCGTAAATTTATGCTAACTTTTAGATTCTGTATAAATTTGGATACGTATTAACATTAATGACAGTAAATATCTCATTATTAATATTAATATTTACATTATTAATATTAATACTATTGATAATATTATTCCATATGACTGAGTTAAATTACGCGTGAAATATATAGCGACCACTTCATTATAACAGCGAAGGAAAAATTAAATCGGGTCTCGATTTAAGGAAACAATTTGCACGATGTTTCAATGTAAATGGTCTGATCGATCCTCTCAAGAGGAAAGAGCGAAGTTTAATGCAGAAATATCGTATTTGCGTTCGCTGAAATGAATTTCAAAGGCTGATCAATCAACTTTATTCTCCCAAAAGTTTGTCTCGAGGCTCAATCTTCAATTACCCGCCGATTTCTGAACGAAGGGGTGAAATTATGATATTCCGAACGAATCAGATTTTACATCCATCGATAATCTAATTTTCACCAACCCCTTATCCCTTATCAATCTCGTCAATTTCATCTTCTGTCCACTCACCAGCTCCAGTTCCACAAAAATATCATCGTTCTAACGATATTTGTCGAATAAAAAAGTGCTATATGACAAGCAAATTGTTTAACTCATGACGCCTATGCTATCTGAAAATCCTTTATCAATCTCATCAATTTCTTCTCCGAAATACCTTCCTACTTTCGATCTTCAGTTTGGTAGAAAAAGAATTCTAATGATTTCCTAATGAAAAATCATATAACAAGCAATTTTCCAAATCACGAAACCTATTCTACTTGGAACAGATTGATAAAGCGCTCAATTATCACGGAATCTGATTATCGCGGTAGCCAGACTCGTTTTCACGGTGGAAAAGCGCGAGAAGGGAAACCAAACTGAAAGGAAGAGGCCAGAGGGAGAAAGTATAGAAAGAAAAAAGGTCGTGGAACCCCCTAGTCTGAAGTATTCACGCGACTGCCTCGTCGTGAGGTCAGAATCCACGCTCCGTGATAAAAGACGCGTGTGGAGCTGTCGGTGGTTACCGCAGGGGTTGCTAATACTCTGGAAATCTGCACCCTCGCGTCATATTCGAAATCTCCCGGTATCGGGGGAGACCTCTTCGAAATTCCGTGTCGACATCCGCTTGATTACATGCGTCTCTCTTCCGATTCATTTCCGAGCAGGGACCGCGTCGTCGCTTGAGAATTTCTTTCCTCGTGCCGTTCGGGATCTTCGCCTTTCCGAATGGGATTCCCAATGATTTCGCTTAAACGATCCCTCTTCACGGAGATCGATCTCTAGCCGTGCAAATTGCCGGTGAATTTCATCTGGAGAAGAACACTTATCAGACGTTCTTTTTATTTTCTTGATAATTACAGTGGCTCACGAAAATACTTTAACACTCCTAGAAACCTTCTATGAATATAAAAAGTTTCGTAGCATTGATAGTTCAGACGAGGTAGAGACAATTCTACGGAAAAAGAATCAGTCGAATTTTAAAAATTTGTTTAACATACGTAACTTACTAAGTAGTTATTAACTGGAGGGGGACAATCAGCAAGAGATTATTTTACGCGCGGAAAAAATAAAAGATGTGAGAAATGTATTGTCTGCATCAACAAATAACACAGTTGGCAATTTTATTAAAAATTTTCTAAGTAGGTGTTCAAATACTTTCGTGAGCTAATGTACGTAAATTTCTGGCCTCCATCTTCGAGAACGAAATCAACCCCTCGAGATACAAATTTTTCTTTCAAATGGTTACAGTGGAACGAATGATGAAAGATTGAGAAATAGCTCTTCGAAATAAGTTTCCTGGAATAATTGGTGGCAAACAGAAAAGAAGCAAACAGGGTAATCTCGATCTTCCAAAGTACGGATTTTAATCTGCTTCTGATTTCAAAGGAGAACGGTTTGAAATAAAATTACCTGGCGTACAAAGTGCTCGGTAGGAAGTTGGGTAAAAATATTCAATAATTAATTTCATACCGCTGAATTCTTATTCCAATTGCAACGAGAGATGTTAGCGTGGCAGAGAAACCTTGGAGTTATATACTCGATGTCGAGTGGGGCCTTTGCTTGTGAACCGCTGTGTAATTACGGAGAACGACCGAGAATAACAATTAACACCGTAACGAGTGAGGGTAGCCTCCCCCCGTCAAGCAAAGCTATTCGGACAAGGACCAGGAAACAGAATGGAACTCCAGTTTCTGATGGAGGTTATAAGCTCCAAGGTCGTTTGAATTTCCATACGGTACACAGGCTGGGCTGCGAGTTCCGAAAGGAAATTAATTAGTTTCACCTATTTCTACTAGCGCGAGAGGTGCTTCTATAAAATATTTCCATAATTTTCTGATAAAGTAGGTCGATGATATACGAGAGATAGCGAAATAAAATGTTTCGTTTCTAAAATAAAATAAAACTGAGATTACCGTGCAGTTTAAATTACAAAATAAATTTACAAAAAGGATATTGTAAAAATGTCTATCTTGCATTCATCTAAAATAACACTTTCGCGTCTTAAGATAGAAGAGTAAACCGATAAAAGCGAAAACGGTCCAAGATTTTTGGACAACTTTAACAAGTTTAAATCGGATTCGCGGCGCGTTCGCAATTATTACGATTCCTGGAGCAAAGCGGAAAGGATTAAAGTGGAGGGTGCGACTTAAGACTGGAGCTTTCTCGGTTGCTTAACGCATTGGTATTCGGCTGCAGTGCCCGTCTAATACCTCGCTTTTGTCTCAACAGGGGTGAATGGAGAGGGCAAGCCATTTTCCTCAAGGAGGACGTAACGTGAGGCCGGATCAGTCTTTTCTCCTTCTGTCTTCTTTTTTTCTACTCTCCATTTTAGCGGAAAGTCCTGCACCAAAGAGTTTCACTAGTACGGAAAGATAAAACGAGATGGAGGATGATTGCCCATTGCATCGCGTTCCGAAATCTGGGCCAAACGGATTTAAGTGAAAGTTACAAAGATCTTATCCACAATTTTTATAGTAGAAATCTTTCCGAAAGCAATTTGTTAATGCCAGTAAGAGAGACATTTTTTCTGGGGATTTAGAAAATCTTCTCGTCTTGAAGACTTTACACGCTATCGATAGAAAATTTAGGATAGTAGTACGACAAAGAAGGCGAAGGTATAACTCTAAATACTTGTTATTTCCTATGTTTCGTAACGAAACAATTCAACAATTTCCCAAAAGAGTATAGAGTATATCGTTCTCGATCGATAAGATTTGAAAGAGCTTACGTTTGATAGGGTACATGCACCCTGACCCATTTTCCTGTTGAAGCAAAGCGTTGAGAACATTTTATTCCAGCTCTTCGGACGTTCATGTCATTACAATTAAATCCGGAGTGTCCACTTTTGTGTCGCAGAGACACAACCTGATCTTGAGAGAACAAAAGGAGACGATCCCCTCTACAGTAGCCATAAAACAACCATAACACTGTTATACACCGCGTTCCTATCCTTGCTGCCTCTTGTTCAAGCTTTTCTTCCCTCTTTCTTGTCCTTTTTTCCGCGCCGCGGCAGTCAGTTACGAACCAAACAACCCTCGTATTTATGAGGGATCCTCCAACGGAGAAAGCAGGGTACACACCGGCCAATTTCCACCGATCTACTCTCCAACTACTCATACCAGTCCTGCCGTGCTGTGTTCTTCGCAGCACAGCCCAAATTTTTCTGCTCCATAGGTTTTAACGAGGAGTTTTCGTGGGAAATGATCGTACTTTATTGATAACCCGAGTATCTCTAACAGGGTTTTTATTCGCCCACCCTTTTGACCGGCTCCTCTACGAGCTGGACTTCCGTTCGGCCTTTTTGTTACTGGCTTGAAAGGATACTGGCATATATCACGGAGGGGAACGTTAACGAAGTTTTTACGATCTCTTAATATTGTAACCTCAGTCGATGCATTATTTTTTGCTTGAATGGAAAGCGGTAATAACACTCGTAGGATTATCAAACAATGCTTCACAGGTATAATTATTATGAAGTTTAATAATTAAAGGAAGCAAACGTGTTATCGATCGACTAGTGCAAATAAAACGTAGAAGGTTAAACAGTGATCTATTTTAATTTCATATATGTAGTTGTCTAGAGAACATTGATATTAATGCACGCGCAAAGAGAAAGAAATTAAAATATAATCGAAAGTCGAAGGAAGGAAAAAACATGTGGCGATTGTTAAATAATTCACAGGAGAAATTAAAACGCTGCCTTTCCGAGCGAATCGATAAAACTTCCATACGATTAAGACTCGATATATCTCGCCACGCGGACCCTTTTAATTAAAGAGAAAGTACCGAGCCGTTGAGTTATCGCGGTGAGGGGAAACAAAGAAAAGATAGGAAATCGCGATACACCTGCTGTTCAGCCGGCTATATTTACCCTGTGTGTTTCGTTATTTTCCAGGAGCCGCAGCCGCATCCCGTGTCTACGTGGACGCATTGTCTCGATTAGCACGCCAAGCGCAACTGGGTACATGGGGCGGTTCCAAGGATGTCGGTAAGTTTCGCAATCTTCTTATTATCGTCGTGCCGAAACTTCTTCTCGCCGGTTTCTCGCCAGTTTCTCGTCGGCAACGTGTCCCAATGGAGATAGGAAAACGTGAAATTCGCAAAAAACGACAATCACGCATATAAGGCGCGCGCGCGTGTGTGTGTGTGTGTGTACACGCGTGTCCACGAAACACACGGAGGTTCGTCGTTCACCGTAATTACGGCGAATTAATTAAAATTTGTCACGTAATTATCGACGAATGAACGGGAGCTCTGGTCGATCCTTAAACAACAGCTGCGTCGACGAAGGTTAATTAATTAGTGTTCCACGCATCATTAGACGGGCAAATAAATCGTTGTATCGCGGCGCAGCTGTTGGCGGAAAATTTGTTTGTCTCGATCGTTACGTTTTGTTCCAACGCTTTGCCAGATACGTTAAATTTAAAACCGGAGTTTTATTTGTCCCAGCGATCCAATCCTCACACCATCGACTTTGTCTTCGTTTCGATGCGCCTCTTAATTACCAGATTGCCCGCGTTCCATGATAATTATTTCAATTACGCCGACGCAGCCAGGGATATTTATAGCAAACTAATAGAGGGTCGGTCGCAATTAAAATCGGCCGTTCGCCGATTGATATACATCCGCCGCGTTTTTAATTGTTTTTCAGTGATTTTAATGGCCAGCAAACACTCCCGCCTGACTCGCGCGCACGATTCCCAGTTAATAAGAATTTTAATTCGAATCGATTTGTTTCGTTCGTTGTCGTTACGAACTTCTCCACTCGAGTGTTAATTATTAAGGGCAAACCAAAAAGTCGTTCCCTACGGGACATACATACATATTTCGGAATGCACGTGGACGCACAAAGGCATTGAGTCCTTGCGGTACAGAAACGCGAAATGTATTCCCTGACAACGTATTAATACTTCCAATGCGATAATTCTGCCGCGATTGATGGGCTAATCTACACTATGTAGCCGCGTTAAAATTAACGTGTAGTAATACAACAAGGAATATGTTGTAACATAGTTGCAAAGTAATCGCATAATAATAGAATAATTATTCACGCGGATGTTCCGATATCGTCACACGGATCAGGCTAATAATTTTACAAACACCTGTATTAAAATTCACGAGCAATAATATCCGTGAAACTATCGCTAATCCTCCAAAAGCGCTTCGAGGGAGGCATCAAATTTCCTGCAACTGTCAATACTGTGCGTCGAATTTCCCTCCAAAATATGTATAATTTTACGATAACCAAATATTATACACTGACCATCTGTTTAAACGTGTTTTCTGATAACTACGCTCTACCACTGTCAGATGCAGAATGTTGTAACATAATACGTAATTCGTGTTTAAAATTAATAAATTTTCACTCCAAAAGTTTGTAATTAAATCTAAAGATTGAAACTACACGTCATTGCAGATAAAATGGTGCTTTGTTAAATTATAATCAGAATGTTTTGTTACGGGTGTCGCTCGATATTACAAGCCAAAGGGTTGATTTAGTAAATTTATAGGCACGTGGATGATGAGACTTCCTTGTTCCTATGTTTCTAACATAAATTAACACTGGCGACGAGTTGGTCTATTTCAAAGGGCGACCCTTTCGCGGAATGAGCGCGACTCGCGCTTTTTCTCGTTCGCTTTCAACAAAGTTTGGCCTGTCGCGTCGGCGCGAGATACGCCGGACCAGCACTCCCGTGGTTTCCAAAGCCAATAAAGTTTCACCCGTTTAACCGTCTGTCTCACCCTGTCTGTCTTATAGACAGGGAGGCGAAGGGAGAACGGTGGAAGAGGGTGGAAAAAAGTTGCTAACAGGATCATTGCAGCGTGATAAGTGTACGTATTAAGGGCTGGGTCGATAACCTTCGTGGCCGGACTGGTGAGATTCGAAATAAGAAACGAACGCGCGAGACCGAGGCAACAGCCTTAAGAAGCTGTCCAAGTGCGACCCAAGTTTTATTTGTTTTTCAACCGGAAAGAGAAATCCCATTCGATTCGAAACGAATTGCCCGTTTGGTGTCCGCTTGATATTTTCCGCGCACCGATCGCGTTTTCGCCTTTGGAATCTTTAGTAAGAGATACTTCTGCGGATGCAGTATAATTTTTTCCTTGGAATACGTTGATGGAAATTTGAAATTTACATTTCTATTATTAACGTTACTTTAGAAAACAACCATCTGTAATTTAAATGTAATTTAAAGATTGGTTACGGATCTTAGAAGCTCGTATCATATTTCTATCAGACTAATTAACGATACGAGTATAAGTGTATCGTGTAATAATTATAGAGCGCGTATCAATTAACTATCGATACTAACTAACTTCTAACGAGGCAAACTTTAGCATCAGGATGATAGACCTCGTGTTCGAGTAATATTGCTTATATCCCCCCGAGTCTTAAACGACATCGCTAGAGAATCATCAAATATTCATATCGACATCGAAGAAAAACCAATTTTAAACATTTGCATTTTCTACTAACAAGGCTGCATCCGCAGATGTATTATTTTTATTCATATTTTTGAATAAAATAAGGAATAATATATTTCTTATATTCGTGTTTACTAGAAATGTTCTCTGTATTATATGGTCATTTATATCCAAATATAATGCGGTAATTAAACTAATAAGGATTTCACGGACGCAATACTGTTTTGAAAGATAATACAAAACGAACACGCCTACATTGTATCATCCTAGTGGATACTGGCTAAAGTTAACTGCAATCAGTGGTTGGCTAGAATATCCGAGCCTTGGATAACCCCTGTTAACTGCATACGCGACGCCCTCGGGCACCTTCCAATTTAAACTCTGCCTTGTATGTGCTACCACGAAATAGGGTTACCGTATTATTATTTGTCGTTCCAAGTGCTCACGAATAAGACTAAAACAGATGAATTGTCGTTCTATCAGGTTTCATTCCAATTTTACACGACGAAAATACTCTTCTTCTAATTCAATGTAGTTTAATTTAAATTCTACTCGTATCTTTCCTTTTTTCCATTATTTCTTCCCAATAGCATTTTCGGATCGTAACTTTAATCTTCGATAACTAATTCTAAGAACAATCTACACGATTCGATTAAACTACGTAATGAAGATGAAATATTCGAAAGTAAAGGATAAGGAGTCGTGGGAAATTCCTGGAAAATTGACCGTTATCAGAGAAGTGTCGCGCTCGGAAGACACTTGGAGTTCCTTACAACAATCGATGGGTAGCGGACTGGAATATCTTATTACCTCCATTTGGCTGTCTGGCAGTTTTCCAGTGTTACGCCAATTTGCACTCGTTAAAGAGATGCCTTTGAAACTTTCCGCACAGGCAATGTTGACTAAACGTTCTCTCCTTTGCAGAACTCAATTTTCATTCGACGCGCCTAACTTTATGACAGGATACTGCATGCTTTATTCCCGGCCTAGCGTTTCTTATTAAATTCTGCTGTGACGAATGATATAGCATTCGTCTTGCTTCACCGACGTTCCCACTTCATTTCGACGCAAAATAAGAAACGCGTCTACATTTACTAATAAATCATTGTCCAATGTATCAACCTGTGTTTAATTTGTGTCTCGATTCTTCGATTGTTATACGGAAATTTTTTGATGGTCTAATCGGCCTGTTTCTTATTCGAAATAAAAAATGTGTTGGAATACCAACGACCCGCGGATGCACTTGTTTCGATCGAAAACAAAGTTTCGAATCGTCGTAACATAGTTCACCAGAAGCGGATTGAGAAACAATAACATATCTTATTGTCTCTGTAAGCATTTTTCGATATTCAATTTCAGAAACGTTCGCGTGGTCGCCATCCCTAAGTTGTTAGAATAGCCGCCGACAATTTTTTGTCAGAATTTGTATCTATTACTAGTGGGACATACAAATTCTAGAAATCAATTCCGATAGAACGTACACGAACCTTTCTCTGAATTTTCCATACCGATGGGAAAATATTTCTTTTCCAGTATTTTTTGCATCCGTTAGTTATTAAAACCGTGTACAATATTTTTTCGAATTTTCTGTACCAACGCAAAAATAGTTCTTTTCCAATATTTTTTTTGCATCCACTAGTTCGACTTCCAAACTACATTATACTAAAAATTTGCTTGGGATATCGTGAAAATAATCGAGAAGCGAAAGTGTGAAACAACAGATAAAGTACGATTCTCGTAGCGATAGAAAAGATTTGGATGCGCGTGTTTCAATCTCAACCGCAGTAACCTAAAGGAATTGCAAAAATTCTATCGAGTTTTAAACAGCGAGGAGGAAATCGCTCGAAATAATAGATAGTTTATCGACTGGCTTGGAAAATTGATTAGTCGAACGTTGGGAGTTGGCTTTCGCTGTTATTGCGAAACATTCTCAAAGAGATCGTTTCAGGTTGCATCGACAGTTTACCCGTCGAGAAACATTTCCTGAATAGGGCAGGGATTTCCTTTGCCGCTGCGACGAACCTTTCCAACTTGCTCACCGAGGAATCCGGCGACTCAAGTTTAAATCGACGGACTTTTGTCAACTGCGAAACGACACACGCCGGTAGAGAGACAAACTCGTTCAATTTAGACATGCGATTCTCTCGTTTCCAGCATCGTCCAAACTAAATTAAACTTTTAATTATTCGAACAGAATCGAGAAAAGAACAAGCTGTTACTCTTTCCATTTTCATTACGCGACACGTAAATTCTCGTTGCTTTCGTTTTCTTTTCTTCAAATTGTTCCTCGTGAATGGGACGGGAGTGTGTATGAATAGAACATCGATGCGATGTCAAGGTACTTACGATCAGTAAGCGGATCTTAGGTTAGACGCATTTACTAGTGCAAAAGGAATTGGATATTGAAAGCTTATATTGACTTGTTGGGAAGTTCGTAGAGTTTCTGGAAATCGATAATTAAATGTTGCTATGTATCTGATGAAACCGAAGGAGAATTATTTACTATGAACTCGCGAGATAAGGTGAAACGCTGAATTTGGATAAATATCGTTTTCAGTTGAATATCAAATCATAAAGAGATGTTCGAGGTTTGCTCGAAGTGTTTCTCTCCAAATAAATCTTTTAAAGAAACATTTTGTCCATTTTGCAAACAAGTAGAATTTCAAAAGTATTCGCATTGCGTTTACACGATTTTACGCTGTTATTGCACTGGCGGTTGAATTATAATATTTTCGAAAACCTTTCGCACCGGAGGCCGCAATTTCCATAAGTAAATCGACGAATCCAAATACCACGGAATTCAGGTGCCGTTTCTTGACTTCGTTCGCCAAGAGCCTCGCAATAAAACGTTAAATACGGAGCGGAAGCTAGAACCGAGGTTTTCGACAATTCAAGTTGGTATAATAGGTAGAATTCGATTTCGAGAGACTTGGAACTCGAGCATCCGAGCCTCCACTGTGGCTTGTAGTTAGTATCGATCACTTGAATCGGTAATTTAGCTGACAATGCTCGTTCAGAAGGAAGTTCCTGAACTAGGCATATTTTGATCACGAAAATATCCTTATCTTTACTTACACTGCAGCTCATACATTTGCGTGACGATGCAAGATGATATCTAATGTAATTTGTCACTTCCTCCATTTAGAGTATCCAACAATTTTCTAATATCTGTAAATCGTGAAATACCCTTTTCTATCGACACCGATGATATAGATAGAATTGAATGATAATACGTACAATTTTGTCCGTTTTCACTGTGAAATACGCTTATCGAGAACGTTTCATACGGCAAAAGCAATTGGAAGTGGCAATGACATTCACGTGTCAATTGATGCAGAAAACGCCGACCTGATGGAAACAATTTTGTTGACGGATTAATGTTTTCCCTTAGTTGGTCATTCGATTTAATCAGCACGTCACTATCGAACGATCTTCATCAGCGTGATTTCTTGATACGGGCTGCAGTCAGCATCCATCGTTTGATCTGATAATCCTTTCTAATTCTAACCCGGAGTCAGCGCTTGAATTTCCTGGCAGCGGTCTCTTTAGAGGTTTCACTCAACCTCTATGGGTGGCCCGCAACCTCTGTGCGTCAAGGAAATTGGAAAGTCGTGTTCGACAGATTGATCGAAGAGTCGTCGATCGATAGCTTACCCCATGTTTGAATACCCCACTGTTGACCTCGATTATCGCGGTCGCCTCGTCGACGCGGTTTTATTCCTTTAAAGATTAGTTACCACGGTTAAGTGATATTTAAAGTAAAGCGAAGGTAGATCGAACGACTTTGAATTTAAATGAAAAAATTAGTAAGTTTGAATATTTAAAAATTTGGTGACTAAGATATATAAAAGGTGGAGAGTTGGAAAATGAAAAATTTATTTAACTCTATTCGCGTTCTAAACTGTGTTAAAAGCAAAGATTGTCATGGAACGATTTGGATTTTAATTTATATTCTCATCGTACTCGAGGCAAACGTAGTTATATTGGAGGAAATTGTCGACCGCGTTTATTTACGATATAACATTAAGATTTACACAAATGCACCTCCAATTTCCGAATTTACATTCGCGTATTTATGTTATAAATTATGCATCTGCGTTTATTTGGGATATTCCTGTTTGTTCATTTGCTTGCAAAATACACTGTTTGTTGCATTTGTCCCAATTTTACTTAATTATAGTCAGTCTGCCACGAATTATTTGTTGCGTAAATATTTATTATACCGCTCATTATTTGCATACAACGTGCTACACTGTTCGGCCGAGGTTGCGATGCTTTATTCTCAACCGTAATTTTATCGCAATGAAACCGTATTCATCAATTAATTCTTTGTGATAAATCATTTCGTGAAATAAACATATAAATATCCATATTATCCGTTATTATTATTAGTATCGTTATATTCTCATTATTATCGACTTTTAATTATTACCGAAATAATGATAGAAACAAACTCGGTTTATCTTATTTGCACCAACTTTCTTTCATAGATTTTGCTAACTCCATCATCCATTTGTTATGAAAGCACAAACTCGCTTCCAGAGCTATCGCCGTTTTCTTAGACACGGCGAGACCTCTTTGTCAAACAGGTCAGGATTTTTCTATAATTCTCGCGAACATCGAACATACGTCGGCGCAATAAATCCAGGCGGAAACGTCTTACACGCGATTACCATAACATAACACATTTGCGAACGCGTATAGCAAGCAGAATCGGCGATAGTGAAGAAAATTCGTTTTCCCTTCCCTTACGGCTCGGCGCGAGGCGTGAAGCGAAAATTCGATGCTCACGATGTTAGTGCAGGGTGGTGCCGAAATGAAAGCGTGATAGCGAAATTGGCAATATCGCGACTTTTCCCTCCCATTTCTCTCTCTTCCTTAAAATCGATCGCGTTTCCCGCCCCTTTATCAACGGTAGCGAATTTCCTTTTCGTTGAAATACGTCCGCCATCCTAGCACGCCATAACGAGATTCTTCGGATTGTATCAGAGATTCGATATTAATTCGTAGCACTGTGGAAATTCACTGTCATCGGATGGCGGTTGTTATTTAATCGTATTTCTTCAAGGTGAGACTTCGATATTTGAGACGTCATAATTTCATACCATTTGCGAATGTTTCATTGCATAATTCAGACCGTTACGAAAAAGATCGTCGAAATACACAACTGATACGTTATATTTCGAATATTTTGAATATCATGTCACTTTTTAATAAATGACGAATGTTATTTCGAGCAAGACAGAGTTCTTATTCATTTTGAACAACGACGTTCTTTTATGGATTTATCGATAATGTTTATTCGCAACAAACAGAATGCTCATGCGGCGAACGTTCGACGGTCATTTGAAAGTTCGCGTTGGTCTCGTTTGCTTGCTTTTCTCTACAATTAGTGGAAACGCGGATTGCTGCGTAACAAGGGGACAAACAATCGAAGCACGCTGAGTAATTTCATTAATAGCAAATTATTGTAAATTCGTCCACTGCGATACGCTTAACGAGCTTCTGGAATTTCGCTAAAATCTACCATCCGTTGCAACATACATGTTGAAGATATCACCAATGATATTAAAACTGAATGCTAATTAATATCGAATAATATTTCAACAATTGAAAATATGCCATAATATTTGATAGAACCAAATCTTAAATATTTACTTAGACAAGTTGCCAGAAAATGATCGTCAAAATGAAAAACAACTATCACAATTTAAAACTTTCACCGTTTCCTTTTTGAAATATAACACAATGATTTATAATTTATACGTTATATTTATATATTATATAACACAGTGAACCTTCTAATATATTTCACGATACTAATTACACACTGAGAAATTAATTCTTATTTGGGACAACTATTTAAATGACTGTCAGTGTATAAAAAGGTAGCGGAGATAATACTATTAAATCAGCTTTAAAACAAATTCGCTACGAATGCAGACAACCTTAATCATATTGGAAGGAATCAGCAAACATTGTGTATCGATACCCTGACAGAATCAACAGCATACACGGATGGTCTTAATAGGGTAAATTGAAGCATAGCCGCGACAATCCGATCGAACCCCTTTCTGTACGGAGAAATAGGATTTGAGACGTGCATTTGAGATTGCTACAATACAGGTTTGCACGGTCTGGCGTTACGTAGACAAATAATTGATGTCGACTTCCTACTTCGTTAATAAGCTTACCACCCAATCGAACGTCTCTCTCCTTTATGAAGCATTGAACCGAACCAAATCGTGTTAAAACTATATTAAATAAGCACTCTAGTCTAGTAATTCGCTCGTTATATTTTCTAAGTGTTAATGAATTATTCAAATATCGTGGTACAACCACGTAGCACAAATGAATATAGCAAGATTATAAAAGAACATTTTTAACAGCGACACTGATGGCTATAGCTGCACCTAGAATTACTTGGAATCGGTTAGGAACAGCCAAAGTCAATAAAAGGCAATAAAAAATAACTGAGAAAATTTGTACAAGTTAAACCACTCCAATGAAAATCCGGCGTCCCTCCACGTGCCAAAAACTTCCATCAACCGTTTCGGATAGCGGAAGAAATTCGTGACAGGAGATACGTGCCCGGCAAACAAGAAAACCCGGGACACGTTTGCAGGACGAACGACTGAGAATTATTCGTAGAGAGTCGCAGCGAGGTGAGGAAGGTTGCGGCGTAATCGGTGCTCGTTTAAAGCACCGGCCGATAATTTGGCCCCCGTAATTTTATGCAATTATGCGTATTACCACGGGTACGCAGGTTTGTACGTTTGTACGCGGGCAGACGCGGAAAGGGTCGAAGCGCAGCTGGAATTCAGGGGGCGGATTTCGGTGTCCACGTGTCCTCGCGACCCTCTGCGGCTCACAATCCACACCCACGCTCACAGCTACCCCCGTGTCCCGTGCCCCGCGCCCCTGACGGCCAACAACTTCGCCCTCGACGCTGGAAATGCCGCGTCGCCTCGTTTCACGGTAAAGTGACCGCGCGTTAACTCCCATTCGTTACGCGTTTACATTATTATTAAAGCGCATTTACACGGCCGTTGGCGCGAGCGCCTCGTGGAATTTTAATATCCCGACAAGCGCGGGAACCGACGGGTTTCCTATCCTCCTGTTATCTTCGACCCTGCGCCCCAAAAGGGAGATTAAAAGTCGCCGAGAGCGAAATTTCCGTTTTGGGCCTGTCTGCAGTTTCGCCCTCCCCTTCGCTACTTCGCGAATTTGTTTGTTCTCTTCTTCCGATCGAGGAACATCGATGACATCTGCCGAGACCACCTCCTACTGGATATCTTTTCGGCGAGCAAGATTTCTGTCCGACCAAGTCCGGAGGAAGTTTTTGCGGGAAATTTATTACGAAGTAGTCGCGTAGAATTCTTCGAACTGACTCGAACTTCGAAATTTGTATTTGTATTCGAGTCGATATTTGTCACTCGCTTCGATGTGTTCCTTACGATGTAGCCATACAGATTTTTACAAATTCGTCGGTAACAGGCTACGTACAAAGAGTTGGCGTGTTACAAATTTTATCAAATGACAGACAGAACAAAGTTTCAGCTTCTGTTTATCGCCGTGTATTTTCTAATCACGTAAACTGTTCCGATTTATCAAATCGAACTTTGAATTTAGGAAATGTACGCACGTCGATTAGAAAATACCAAGATTAACCGAAAACGTTTTCAGTTTCGTATCGGATGGGCGGTGTATCGTTTATTCTCCTGTTTCGTTCGTTTATTTCGCCGTTGAGCTCTGTTTACGAGAACGTGGAATTTCATTTGTTAGTTGGGCGCATTCTATGAAGTCCTTCGTTCGCACGTACAAACGCCGAATTCTATTTGAACAGTTAAGCACGTAAATATACTACCAACTCGGAAATATCGAGATATTTGCATGTCTTCGACACGATGTAATTTAGCGACGTAATGTAATTGCGGAATTGCGTCGTATGAAAGAACCCGTACTAACTTTACCGTTATCTCAGTCGTGAGTGAATTTTCGATTTTTATAAATTATTCTTCGTTCAATTTTTAACTATGAATCACACTCGAATAGCTGTACTTTCTACGATTGTTTCACTTTACTAGATTCAAGAAAAAATACGAGAAACAGCAAATAATCTTTCCAGCTCATATCCAATTTTTATAACTTCCGTAGCCCGTTGGTGATTAAACTAAATATACATATAGATGAAAGTCTTTAAATATTGAAAACACTCGAGTGAACTTTTGCGAGAAAACTTCCGTCGACAAACTTAATAATAATTTCAATTGGCGCGAAGAAAGCGAAGGGTCGCCGCAAAATCCACATTAGTCTGTCAACGCGTACAAATCGCACGAAACCAGAGCCGGCTTTTCATTTGGTGGAAATCATTATCCGCGATCAATGGATCGCTGCGCACGTTCGCCGCGACCACGTACACCGTGCATTGCATCCTTTATCGCGAGTCTGATCGATCGAGCGGCAGCACTGAACTAATGCCCAGCATTTAAAATCAAAGCTGAACGCAGACCGACCACGTGGCCGAACGGAATAAAGTTCCCCGCCGATTCGATGGAGGACATCGGTTGTATTCTCAGTGATATTGCTTAGCTTTCACGCAGAGCTGAATAGTCACGCCGCAATTAACTCGTATTCACCACTTTGATGTTGCAACCCCCGCATTATACGCGCCGTCTCAATTGTAGCGGTGATCTGAGCCGATGAAAGGATCGCTGACTGTAGCGTAGGCTGCAGACACGGCAATGTTTATCGAACGCGGCAGGATACCTGCACTTCGGCTGAATATTGGCTTCCAGGCAGCGAAATCGATGTGCAGTTGCACGTTGCACCGGATCCGCCGTTGTTAGTCCGCCAATTCCGTTCTTCCCATTTCATAGTCAATACGAGTGCCGCATAGATGATGCGTTGTTTACCAATAGGAATTTCCCAAAATCGATTTTCCTTTTTCTCCTATTTATCCGACGTGTATTCTGCCGCGTGAGCAAACCTTACAAACTTTAATATTGAAGGATGTCTTTAAACGTTGTTCCAGTATCGGTGTTACTTTCAAATACCTGTTCTCGATTTTTCTGTACAAACAACGGGATAAACAATTAAATTTCCATTTATAAACAGCCAACTAAATTGCACTCAAATATGCAGCCGCATGAGTTATTCTTAAACGTTTCTCCTATTATCACACGCGATCGAACGATTTTTATAAACCGCGTAGAATACTTTGCTATGCTCTTGTATAAAGGAGAATCGATGGCTCTTCTTTCGCGTAATATTATAAAGCAGACACTGATCGTCACAAGGTAAACATCAATTTATACATTTACTTAGAACGTTGATAACGAGAGACGATTCTAACAATTCCATTGCTGTCTGTCGAAGCGTGTGAAATTACTGTCGAGTCGAGTAGCCCGGCGCGGCAACCTGAAGTACGAGTGCACTCTATGTATGAATGTATTCATGCATCGGTTACATTAAAAAACACACAACAGTAGAATAAGTTTTATGATCGTTGATGATTTTATCATTTTGGAATTTTTCTTTCCATTTCTCAGATTCAAATCCCTCTCGTAGTTATATGAAGCAAGTTGAACCTGATACAAGAAAAGTATCAGAGAATTATTAGCTTGCTTGTCCGGATCGGATTTTAAATATCATTATTTGTATTTTTCTTAAACGAGCAAATATTACAGAGTGCAATACGAGCAAAAATTGAAGAAACATACTTGCCTGCTGGAAAATTAATCTCCGCTACATTTATTTGCATCGTTTCACGAAGCCGGTGGAACTTCATAATAATAACAGCATTTCAAAGGAATCGACTCCGAAGCCTCTTATGAGGAAAATGATTTAAAGTCCTTTAAAGGCGGACTTTTTATAGAGTTTATGATCTTTAATATAAATTATCGTGAATATGGTTCGTGAAATGACTACTTAATAGGGTTAAGCATCAAACATTCAAACAGCAAAACGGTTTACTAATCTAAGCCTACTAATATGCCTCAGCTATGTATTTGTAGGAATATTATTGTACCGTAATCCGCCATAGCTGCAAATTTAATATGTACGGCGTTACGATATTGGCAGTAATAGCCAACGCAATCTATCTGCATGTAGGAATATTATATCAACCTTGGTCGTTATACTTGATAACCGATAATTGATATTTCACATGATAATCCAGCTTTAGTTTTCGAGGTATTTCATTACCGAGAGCGTTGAATTTCCGTAAAATGTCTGAACCTGCCCCTGTGGTCAGTGAAAATATTTTTGAGCGTTGAATCAATTTCTATAAAGTTTCTACCACTGCCCGTCTCCCAAACTTTTCCCTTTTCGCAGCGAGAAATGGAAATTTAAATTGAACCTTGTGTTCGTTCATGAAAAAAATCCTGAAAGCGGTTGATTTCATATAACAAAGCTAGACAATTTTTCGTTCCAAAATTGAGATCTTAACCATCTTGAAATCCCTGAACAGGAAGCAATTACTATGTCCTAGAACGACCACTTGGAATAGTTTAGTGTTTTGGCTGAGGGCTTAAGTAGTATAGACCTGTACGTAGCCAGCCAGCAAAGCAGCGTATACCAAACGCGTTAAACAATGGCAATCAACGCTTTTTCAAACGATTCGTGCTACGAAACTCGATAACAAGCTATATAATTCCTCCTTTTACATACGAAATTATGCAATTTAAATATCTAAAAGATTAGCGTCCTGTTAGAAAAAAATTCCAATGATTTAACGAAAGGAACGCGTTCGTTACGCGTAGAAACACATATCGCCGAGTTCTGTGTTGGTTTGGGAGAGTCTCCACGATAACGAGACCCAATTAAGCTTAAATTGACCGAAAACTCTGAATAATAGCAAACATCGAGGAGAAACAAATGCCAATTTGTAAGAAGTACAAACTTTCCAAATCAAAAGATACATCGATGGGTCCCACGTTTAGAGTGCATTAAGCCACACTACTAGAACTTTCGAAGAGAGCAGATCAAAGTTGTAAAAATCTCGAAACAACATGTGTGATATTGTATATTACACATATACTATAGTTTTATACTATTATATTAAAAACTAAACGACCTGCATGAAAATTTTTACCATCGCCAAGGATAAAGAATTTAATATGCAAAATATAATTTTTTGTTAAGATGTGCGTTCTGTAAAAGTATACGAAATTTACCCCATCGTTTTTCAAATAAAATTGCCACGTAAGCTAAGTGTATCGACGAATCACCCTTCACGAGTCACCCCATTTGTCAATCTCCTCGAGTCTGAAACTCTGTGGCAACATCTTATTCCGAACACCGTATTCATTGCTTGTACGGAGTAAACAGGGCGGCCGATGCAGAGCTTGTACAAACTAATCAAGGAATTTACAGTGGCACTGGATTGGCCAAACCGTTGACCAGCCAGGGATAAACGACGGTCCTAGTAGCCGCATTCGGCAAGACAGCAGGATTCTCTTCACACGTCAGGAACAGAGAAGCTTGGCCTCCGTGCGCGCAGTAGAGGCAGGAGGAACGTAGACAGACCGTAAAGGATATCGGTCGTGTCCTTGCGCCTGGCACGTTCCTCCAGCAGAGCAGCAGCGGATCCTTTCGTGGAATACGATGAGAATGTTATCTGGTGGTAGTGCGAGGCCCACTTAATTGCGTCTGGCCGGTATTGCACGTATAATGGGGCAAGCATGCGGGGGATGGTCGACTGCCTTGGTAGATAAGGCTGCCAGAATGGCCAGCCGTCCAGAAGGGATGAGAGTCGGTTCGTTCCTTCGTTACTTAGTTCGTTTGTTCCAAAGTTGTCCACTTTACCGCCGTTGTTGCAAATCGTCCGAGGTGATCTAGTGTTCTAGATCTAGAGCTTCCATATCTGTTTTAAATTTTACACTGCATAATAATTCGCTTCGAAGTTCTACTTTAATCCACGTTTCGTCAAAACTTATTTTCTGTCGTTACGAGAGTCGACGCAAAAATGTGCCAGGAACTGAAGATTAAGGAATCTTCTCTCTTGCAAAAATAATGTTATTGTGTGTCGAACGAAGCTTTTAAATATCCATAGTCTGCGCTGCTCCCAATAATCTTCGTTTAACATGTTTTCATGAATACCAAGATTTTGTGATATTTTTTATATCGATTGGAGAAAAGAAATAACAAGACATGTTCGAATATCGGAAGAAAGAAACGCCACCGCTCCGATGTTTTACATATTGTCTGACTCGTGCTCGACAGATTACACAGCGGTTTAAAGGAATGAACAATGGGTATGGTTTAACACTCTAGTTTTCTGCGAACAACACGTTGATGGGAGGAGAGGGCGTAGGAATTGGTCAGGCGTGTGACCGGATTGTGGCCAAAGCCCCAAAACCATCTCTCTCCCGCATCCCTCGGGGTGCTGGGCGCCTCCCTCACGACCGCTTTTAATCCACGTAAATGACTGGCCTATCCCACTGCCGTGAACGTTGTTTAAAGCCTCGATTTAGCGCTTCTGTGTTCATTCATGTGCATTCCATGAAAAAAGAACGTTTCTGTTCATACACCGCGACAAACATACACCCAACATTCCTCCAATTGATAACTAAATTGATTTGACAATTTTTCCTTCGTCTGTCTTTCTTCTTACGAACCAATTGGCTAGATACGAAAACAACAAATTATGAAACGTCCAATAACGTTGTACTATAAATAATTATGTGTAAGCGCCTGATTTTAATTTTATACCCATAAAGCGTGGAGTACTAGAGAAAATCGTAATTTCATGCCGATATAAAAGGAAAATTCAAAGAAACGCGATCTCGAAACACTCGACGCGCGAAACGCAACTTCGCTTGACTCGACTAGGATCTTAGACATCCTTTCCACGAATCAAGAAGGCAAACAGGGTGTTGTGAACGTTACTCGAATGTTGAGACCGAACATTAGAAGATCAGAGAGGGTAGCAAATATCTGGAGGCAAGTTCGCAGGATCTTTATTCCCGATTCTTTGGGTGGTTTCGAAAGTTAGGGTTACCTAGGGGCCACGTCGGCGTGGTTTTAACAAAAGCACTCGTTAAGGTGATTAACGAGCGAGAGAACACCGGTACGATACCGCCGCGGACGCTATTACGAGCTTTATTAATTGCTATCCTCGAGTAATTTGCTTGCCGTGCGTTGCGAACGAATGGAGGAACCGTGAGATGGTTTACTGCCAAGTCAGCTTGACAGATTCAGGTGTTTGTCTTCGCGGTAAGGCCGCTCCAAAATTTCAAACATCTTGTATACACATTTCTGGACACGCGTAATAAATATTTGCTTTGCAATTCCATCGCAACGTATAGATCACGGTAACATATTTCAACGATTCCGAAACCATCCCTTTTTGTTATCTTCATGATTAAACTAGAGATATCTGTGTAAATTTATATCTTCAGAGAAACTGACACAGAAGTGAAATATCAATAAAAGTACAAATAAAAAGTATAACTTTTACTTGAAATATTGTAAATTTTAAACGTAATATTTTATGTTTAATATTGCAGATATTTCTGCACTCATTCTTCCCTGTTTTGCGTATTTATATCTGAAACATCTGCAGAGCCTATTCATGATATATATGAATTTTGTCAGAACTTAAAATACCGTATTATCTGTTTAACATGAATTTTATTCTATAAAATACGACATTGGTGAAATATTTAATACGAAGAATTTTATGAAACGCTGCACTGAGATAATAGAATGTCGATATGAAATAATAAAAGCAGAAAATTTTCCATTTTTACTCCCGTATTTATTTATACAAAATCAATTGGATAGTAAGCTTTTATTACTTTCGGGTTTAATCTCTCGTTGAAACGTCCATGCTTCGATTTCTAAATTCGCAGTCGACAAAGGATTATTTTGTCGCAATTGATGGACGCTTCGAAAAGTTGGTGGTCCTGTATTGTAATCCCCTCAGTTCTCATTCACGTTGCAAATGCCCCTCGCAGCAGCAATCGTCGTCCCTTTGATCAAATGTCGCAAAAATTTGTTGGTGTTTGTATTTGTTATATACGCCATCGCTCGTTTACGCGAGTCCCATCGGTCGATAATAATAGGATTTTTATGACATTTGATCAAAGGGACGCTTTGAAATGCGTATCGAAACATGATTCCCGAAGAATTTTTTTCATAAAATTACGTAAATATCAAAATATTAAAGATAGAGCTTTATCCGCGTATGAAAGGTATAAAATTCCAACAGAATTATCAAGCTTTACAATTTGTATTATTCTATCTTCTACTGTAACTTAAATCTAGGTTCCATTAATTTAATCTAAATTATAAACTTGAAACGCAATTTACAAAATCTGTTTACAGCAAAAGTTATTTTCAGAAGATCATCTGCAATTTTTTTATTTTTATTTCGCTAGTGTCCGATTCAACAGGCTCCACTCATCTTCGTTATCACAAATTAGGTGTTTGTGTGCAAACCGCTACATCGCAGGAAGCATGAAACGCGGATTAGCAAGCGTTTAATGGTGAGGCTAATAGAATATGACTATGTTATAAACGACACACACGTACTAGGTACTTCGCTAAAGTGGAATTATTGAAATCGTCAGAGACGAAGATTATATTATTCGAACGTATTCCTCTAAAAATATGTGCGGTATTCGTCAAATTCGAATAGCCGAAGCTCGAGACGACCTTTTCCACCCAAAGCATTTCTCTAAAAGACAGTGTTTTAATCGCAAACCAGACAGGAAAAATTAAATCGTTTCATCCGCTTTGAAGTTCGAGATTCGATCTTCATTATTTCATAAAATTTTCCTTTTTATTTTCATTGAACGGCTGATACGACGCGATATTTGTCGTTGAATAAGAAAGAGAGAGAAAACGAACGCGCTATGCTCTGTCCCCGATACTATTGCCATGGAATGCACGTGGAATGTCATTCAGTACACAACTCGTCGCTGGGCGCGGCGGAACCGTTCAGCCAGAAGCGTAATTGATTCGGAATTATTGCACACGACATTTGTCCGCGCGCCGATACAATCGAGTTATGACGTAAAACTGTATATCGGAGTTATTCAGAGGGGAGAAAGAAGCATAACGCTCGCGAGCCGGGCAACCTGTGTATTGTTACGTTCAGTTTATTTAATTATAAAATCGAAGCAAGCACGGCTCGCTGTCTCGAAAATTGTTTTAACCTTGTTTCAGAGGCGCGTTGATTAGCATCGAAGTGGTTCCGAGAACCAATTCAGCGATACGTATTAACGTTTGTCCTTATTACCAACGAACAACTCTGTTACTTCTATACGAATGCTTCTACACGTGGTAAACGTAAATTTGTTCCTATCGGTTTTATGATCTTTACTCTGAATGGAGCATTACGACTTTCTTCGTAAAGAAGATTCGAGGGAGATAAATCTACAGAATTTTGTAAAAGTTCGAAGACATAAAACGATAAAACTGCTATTAAAATGGCCATAATATTCACACGGTATCCCCAGACAAATATCTAACGATTACACCCCAATTTCACACGAAACAAGGACCCTCGCAAAGCACTTTTATCAAGATGCATCTTCACGACGGTCCTCACTTCCTCCATATTTCTCTGAGGGTATAAATTTTTCGCGAGATACGACGACGATAAAAATCACAGTGCGGTAACAATGGCGTAGACTCTGTCGAAGGAAGCGAATAAGAGAGCCTAGACACGAGTACCTTTTCACCCTGAGGATTTATGCGGTTGCGATAAACGTCTCGACATTTCCAACTACGTACGCGTAGACGAAAACTTGAAATGGAATCTTTACGCACCGACGGCAGGCATGAATGCGGTATCCAGGCCTGTTCCATGGAATTTCGTAGCGTTGTTCTCGGCAACAACCCCTCGAACAAACCAAAACGACGGTGCCCATCCAGCGTGGCGGGATCAAAGGCGCGGCCGCGATGGAAAAGGGAAGCGCAGCACAGAAAGAAATTATTCCGAATTAATTATGCGCGACTCGGGACACTGTAAACGTACTTCCAAGCACACGAAAGTTTCCTCTCTTTGAGACGAGGTGGCTCGTCTTCGCGTGTGCCCCCTTTGTCCTTTTGTTTTTCGTGTACGCGGCCGAATATAACGAGAGAGGCGAGTTAATTTGTCTGGAAATCGAAAATGGACGAGGTAGATGTGGCAAAGTTGGCCGCTAGCGTTCGAACGGTCTTTGCTTCTCTTTTTATTTTTCAAGCAGATAATGACTGAGCTGTCGAAGAGATACGCTCCTTTCACGAATTTTCGATGTACTCGCGACAACCAGAGCGATCCAAATGAAAAAATTGTAGTTTTTCACAGAAACAGTACACCCGTAGCGAACTGAATAATTTTTTATTTTTAACAGAATAATGATAAAAGCTTGATACGTTACTGCGTTGGATGCCGATTAACAGTGGATGAAAAGGACAGAGAGGCGGTGTATGTTCATTGATGATTCAAATGTATGGTTGGATAGTGAAGGAAAAGAGATTTTTGCGAATGTTAGGTATAGAACAAAGTTCTACGTTGATACGCGATATTCATTTTGAAAGATTGCAACCAGTTCAATCATCCTGATATCCTCCATTCATATCAATAGATCTGTTGGTGATTAAAATCTTTTTCCAAAATGAATATCTCCCATGGAAAACTTCTGTAGGTAAGCTCTGTTACATATTTCTATACGTATATATTGTGATTCTGTCATTAACGGTTGAACAAATCAACAGCTTCAGCGATGTTTCTATCGATCTGCGTGGTGAATATGTATTGTTACATTTGTATAGAATATACTGCAAATTCGGCTACACTCTCATATTTCACCACGTTAAATGGGAATTATCACGAATGGTATTTGTATCTTCTTCCATGTATTTTTGGCTACTCGAAACAATGAAACCATTCGAGACAGTGAAACATCGTGAGTCGCGTATACCCGTTGTGGCAAACACTTAACAGAACTTCGTTCGGCCGAATATATGTATATTTCATTTAATCGTATAATCATCCGCTGGAACATCTGGTTCTGTGACGCGCAACAGTGTATGCCAATCCGCGCGTGAGGTGTACGTTTTAATTTGTTTAATGACACTGTTATATCGAGAAATTAATCATCGTCGGCCGGACTCCCCGGTAATTTCATTTAGTCAAAAATCTGTGTAGTACGGTCTGAGTTGAACCGTGATAAAAATTTGTGGATTAATCCACGCGTGATTCGATTCGTCCGTGTATTTTAACGTGTTGCGACTGATTCGTGCAAACTGATGCTGCTCAACGAGCGGGACCAATTTAAATAGGCGGTATTGTTTTACGACCAATTTGGTTGCGTTCCGTGAAATGAAGTTATTCCGCGATATAAAATTTATAAGACTGCAATGCCTTCTCTGGCAAATAAAAAGTATTAAGCTGTCCGAAAAGTGTCTTTCTTTTACAGACGCGTCTTTTACAACGACGCATCTTTATACAAACATGAAACCTAATCTGTCGAACGTTGTGATATTTATCTTGAAAACACAAAATGGATCATACGTAATTCGATAAAATAATGTAAAACAGAAAATGTTGTGTATCCGTTATTTCCTTATAAAACGGAAGAAACTTTTCGGACGACCTAATATAAAGCAGAACAAAAATAGAACATGAAGATATTACATAAAATTTCCGCTTCACTGTTATAAATCGTACAATTATTATTATTACGTACAGGGAAGAATTCTATGCTTTTAGAATACTATGCATAAGAATACTATGAATCGAAATTGGGTTAAACTCATTTACCGTTTTCCCCTTTTACATACATTCGTTTCGTAATTGGCGAATATCTCGTACTAAACGATCAGTTCGATTAATGATGATCCTCTACTCTAATGCCCGTTACTTTATCGGCGGGTCTCTCGAGGACACTCTCCAAGCGAGATGCTATCGCAGAAAAATCTTGGTCAGCCGAAAAGCAGACGATTCGGCTGGTGCACCGATAATTGCAGCAAAACCGTGTGCTCCACGGACAAGAACGTTGCTCGTGCCGGAAAATCGTCCAGGAAGCGAGAAAACCTTACTTTCCGAAACGAGATAGGGGCCAGTGGAGGATATACACGAAGGGGTGGCTGGAGGTTGCTTCGGAATTTAATCTAAAGTAGAATCGCACTCCCCCCGGGAATAGCTCGCTTACACTTTATCTTATTTCGCTTTATACCTTTTTGCGTGCTCGGAATGGTACTTTCTCTGTATAATATCCAGCCGGTACGAGCACGGATATCCGTCCGCTGGTATTTGCGACTGTACACCGATGCAACTTACAAGGGATGCACTTAAGCGAATGTTGTCACGCTCGTTTCGCGTGATGGCGCGACTTCCAAGAAAATTTCACACAGTGAAATAAGCTGATTTCGAAAAAGCGCTGAAAACTCGAGCTTTCCACGGTTGCATTCGCCGATACCACGATACTCGCAAACATTCCCCTCGTTATTAAAATGAAATTGTATATTACGAACATCCCTACGAATTTCATAATAATCGGCAAAATTTCAACGCCAACGATACTTGTTCCGTAATCATGAGCTTCATACATACAAATTATGCTCATTCTTGCCCGCGTACAAACACACGGATGGATAACAGAACGGCCGGGCAATTCGTTTAACAGAGCTAAAAATCAAATCTGTAAATTGCACGGAAACGCGATACGAATCGATATGTTTTTAAATTAAACAAACCTACCCTCACGACGTGACGAGGAAACGCGGCCTCTGGTTACCCTCACCTGGTCGACGCACTCGTTTATCGTTTCTGCATATTTTTCTTTCTTTTTGTTTTGTAATACTAGCAAACGAAAAACAAAAATATGACCGTCCGAAATATTCGCATAAAAAAGAGGAGAGAGGAAATCAACGAGAAATGTGTAGTCATACGGAAAACGGCGTATGCGTCGACACGCGCGTGTAAGTAGTGGAAATATGCGTCGCGAAGACGCAAGCGTAGCCACTCGCAAATTTTAGGATGAATGTACGGACAAAGAGAGGACCGGTGAACGCGTTACACAGCGCTGAATAACGAAACACGCGAGGGAAGCGGCACGTGCGTGCTCCATCCCTCTTCCTGACAGCTCTATCTCGCGTTTATCCGGCGAATCTACCTTCCACGGGGACGCATCCTCCGACCTTCTACCCTTATGAACCATTGCTTCCACGGAATACCGAAATCTTTCGCGGGGCCGAGAATTTCGAAGTAGTTTGTTCGAGGATCTTGCCAGCACTGCGTCTATATCACGAAGAAGAATCGAGCCTCGTCGAATCTTTGAGCCTGCACATACGTGAGGGGAGATGAAAGTGTAATGAGCCGTAACCTCGGTGTTCCGCGGATTTATTCCGCCGGGTTCGGTGGATCGTGCGTGCGGAGAATTCGCGCTTGAAATATGAACCACAGAGATTTATATCATGAACGATATTGCCGAAACACCGGACGATAGTTGACGTTGTTCAATTTTCCATAGCCGCGCAATTCTGGTCAGAGGTAATTTGCGGAATGTTATTCGATGTTTTCGTTTATACTGGTGAAGCAGCAGGATCTTTGTCGAGTGGATTAGAGCAAAAGACGCGTGAATGATGAGTACTTATGTTAGTTTACGGTACTAAAGACGCGAAGAAAGATATTTGAATCAGATAACTGAAACACAAGGCGCATGATCGTCTAAGGCTTTGGACACATCTGAATCGGGTAAAGTCGATAAGCTGCGTGCAAAAGGATAAAAGATAAATAGTGGCGGAGAAGCAAAGTTCAGAGTGATGAAATATAAGAAATGCTTCAGCTTCGAAGTCAGGGAATATTTTCAACTTTAACCTTGTTTGCTTGGTCTGTTTGGATTCGCGCTCGAAGAATCGGGGAGAGGGAATTTCAATTTTCCACGAAACACAGACAAGTCCACGGCGTTATCTTCCACGACTCGAGCTTATCAAAAACCGACTTGGAAGAGAGAATGGAACGCAGCTTGACTCTAGGTGTAATCGTCAGGTTATTTTATCCTCGGAACGTCTTCGCTCGGAGGCATTCGCCAATTAGGAAAGGTAACCTTCCCAGCGACGCTCGTTTATCGTTGGAATCTTATCTGCACGCAATAAAATGGCGAGGTACGGTCGTTTTGAATCGAGGCCCCTTTCCACTGATCCGTTAATAAGATAAGAAATTCAGCGTAACTGTGTTCTGTAAAATTGCTTTTCCTAAGATCGCGGTGTAGTTTATCGCAGTATCTTTCCGTCTTCACAGAATAAACCCGTACAACAAGATGCTTCTTAATCCTCGATCGACGTTGCAAATGAACACGAAATGAGCAAAATTAAAATGCATACCATAGAATCCAAAATTCTTAATTGTTAACCATAAAATTTACCGATTGTTCATGCTATTTATATCCGCATATTTTCATTTATAGATACACCAAGACGCACATTTCGCAAGCTATAATATTTCCAAGGTTATCAGCAAATAATCCATAAACAATCTAAGAGGTTCGCTATCCGAGGACGAAAACCACCGCCTCGCCCCTTTCATCGAACCAATTCGAGTTTCAGTTTCAAGCAGCACTTCGGATGTAGTTCAAGTAACCCTCGACTAAATCCACTCTGTGGACACTCGATGAAGTATCGACCCCCCAACAGGCTTTCGGGTCAATTATTCGCGGTAATGGAACATATCCGGCTACCTGCGTCCTCGCTAGTTTTTTCCTTCCGCTATGATTTCTCCCCTTTTTCCATTTTCGTTTTCCTTGACACGCTGCCAGAGGTAATGCGATGCTTTCGGCGTCCGAGAAGTCGGCTCCTTCACGGGGATTCCGTAACAAAGGAGAGCCGAGAGGACGTGTACGTGTTCCGCAGGCTGGCACGAGGAGAACGGGGTAAGGAGGAGAGAACGTGAAACCCAAGATGGCGCCATCGAGACGTGTCGCAGCGAGTTATGAAACAAAAGGGTGGCGCGAGTCGCGCTGGTAGGAGCAGGCCTGCCGCGCCGCCGAGGTACAGAAGGCGACGTCGCTCGAATCTTAGGGTGCATTTCCATTTCAAATGCGCTGATACGAGGAACAGCGACGGAACACCCACTCGTGTTACTATTTACTTGTGCGAGCCAAGGGAGAGTAAGCGAAGCAGTAACATCTCGGTTCTCCCGATAGGCACCCTTTTCTCTGTGTCGCTCTTTCCCATTCGTTCGTTCGTTCTCCATGGTTGCAACAGAGGAAATGCAATTCAATGTAATGAAACGCTTTACCATCCGGGGGACGGGCCAACTCGGACGCGTTCAGGAGACGAGACAGTTTTCTAGGGAGCCCTTCATGGTTGCGTAGGTGATTAGAGCGATGCCACCGAGAGGTTTCGTTGAAAATACACCAAGGGTTGGGGTGAAACATTCGTCCATGCTTTCCAAGTCTTGCGACGCTGTTCGCAATTGAATGGCGTATTAAATCCAAAGCGAACCGGAGGGGCTCTGTTGCTAGTTTTGATAGAACTGCGGACAGAAAAATCTGTCGATGCTTTCTTCTACTTACGAAGTTGATGCTTTCTTTTACTTACGAAGTTGGTCCTTCTTTAAAACAACTCACGATGCGGTGGCTTCTTTAAAAGAAGCACAGAGCAAAGCAGGAGTTGTGACAATAAACTCGACGTGTAAGTTCAGGATCAACTTTCTATCACAGGTTCGCGAACGTAAACCTTCCGAAGTTTGTCAATCTGCCAAAGTGCAGACTGTCAAAACTTTGTCACCGAACATACCTACATATATTCATATTCCAAGCATAATAGCAAGTATCAAGGAATCGTGTAGGATACAGCGCGAACGTTCTTATCAGCCAATTCCATTATCGAGATTACATCATCCACTCGTTCGATTCCATGGGTTTGGTTTCCCCCAGACGATCGGAGAAAGTCTGTTCACCAGGGAGCGGTGATCCCTCAGTTTTCGCGGCGCAGCTTTTATTCGAGCACGTGCGACTGGGTGCCGGTGTCCCACGTTAATTAGTTCGAGATGGTCGAGCTGGCTGAAAACTGTTTGCCTTACCCCTCTTCCTGCGCGTACAACTAGTTAGCCTACGGGGATAACTCGCACCGTGATTGTTGTTTCATCCTCTTTCCATCTGGCCAGCTTTTCCGCTTTTCCTCCCCTTTCTTTTTTTTTTCCTTTTTTTCTTTTTTTCTCACGTCCCGACTTTTTGAACAGAGAGTCGGTTAACGTCGATGGGACGTCACCGTAGCCAACGTAGATCGTCGCCACAGATGCGTAAAACTACCCACGTCCTCCCGGAAAGGCAACTTTTGGGTCCTCGTACCCAAGTACCGGTCATTTTCCCTCGTTTCTGCTCGGCAGCAAGGGTTGCGTCTATCCCTTTCTAATCGAGGGATGAACAGGGATATCACGGTGATTTGAGCAGGAATCAAATAGCTGCAGGGTAGATTGATGTCGCTTCTTGGTTAGACCAGATGATTGATGCTTGGACATGTTTGATAATCGGATTTGGAGGGTAGTTTCTTCAACGGTGTGCTTGAATAAATTGTTTTCGGAAATTGGATAAATATTCCAAGCCTGATTGGTTGATTGAGTTTTAATCTCGATGATCAGTTACGTTCGACTGATAGAGAAGTGGCCATTCCATTCCTTAATGGCGTTACAGTAGAATCTGGAAATTCCTGCGATTTTCATAGATCAGTCGATACGTTAATCTGATTTCAGCACAAATCAATTAGGGGTGAAGCGTTTCGAATAGACCTTTCAACGATCGAATTTATCTTGTTTTAATTGCGTTACCTCTGTCAATTGATCGATATAGATTAAAGAAAGGAGTACATCTATCATTGAATGATAATACCTATTCATCGAATTTTACTTGTGTGTGTTCTGGGAATAAACTAGAAATAAAAATCTCTGACTTAAGAGCAAAGTGATTTTGTGGTAATAAATGTTACTTTCCTTCGATTAACTTTTTGATAGGTAATTTAAAGACGATGTTCCGCTTGTTATTCCTGTCAAGCATAGAAGTTATGATAGTAATAACTTCTGCAACAAGCTTATCGAATTACGTTACTTCGGTAACCGGTACTAAATTTCACTCATCTAAGTTTATCACTGAATCCTCTCCTCCATAGACTGTGAACACCCGTCTTCCTAGCTCAAATACCCTTGCTCAATGCATCGTTCTAATAAGCGTGTAGTTTGGGTTGTTAAACACACTTTAAAACTTACCTCGGATCGCCGTTACAAGTAATAATGATCGTGTTTATTCGACGGATAATTGTTACGAATTAAAATATCTCTTTTGTACGCGCTGCTCATTATTTATTGTTTGAAAAAGTTTTTATACCGAGCGGATTTGTTTCGAAGGCCTCGTTAAAAACTACCCCAAATTCTATCCATTTTCATGCCAGTCGGTAAGCTGAATGCTAATTGTGCCGAATCAAATCAACTTTTAGAGGCACATTTTCAAATGATTGTCACATTCTGCTATAAAACTATAAAATTCTTCATCCGAATATTTTTTGCACGTGAATTGAATATGTGAAATATGGTGCGAGTGCACTTTTTTCTAAAAACGAAATGTGTATTTATTTAAAAAATTCTTGTTACTTTCAACCTTTTGTGAATGACTTCCGAACTGCTATAGCTTAACTCTATTCGATTTTCTCAAATTAATTGTCACTTATACCATCCATTTTCTGGAAAATACATCATATGACAAATACTATCTCCGACTCGCGTTCTTCGGTGGCACGTAGCGTATGTCAGCGGAAGTCTCAAGTTCCGCATCGACTCCTTCCATCTTCTTTGGAGTCAATTAAAACTATCGCCACTTTGCAGGCGCGCGCTATAGCGAAGGTATACATTCTGCTTGATTCATTAATTAAGTGTTCCCGGGACGTTTCGTGTTTACGTCGCTGCTCGGGACCCCTTGCGTATCGTTCCTGTATTTCGCTTGCCCCATCTTCCCCAGTCATCAGACAGCCGCGTAATTTTGTTTGTCTTCGTCTTCAGTTTTTGCGAAGGCCCCCCACGAATTCGATCTTAATTAGTAGCATTAGAGATCACATCAAAAGGAAGGGAAATGAAATTACCCTATCGGGGGAAAAACTGTTTGACTTGCAGTTCGAGAGACACTTTTTTCGATTGCTTGCCTCTCGTGGGACGTGCGCGAATCACCGCAAGATACAACAGTTCTCTTTCCCCCTCGAGCAATTCGTTAGCGGTACAAGTGGACAGCCTTGAGAGATTTAATACTTTGTCTGGAGTTGTGTCGTATAGTTTTCCAGGTACCGACGACTCGCAGCATTTCTGATAGGCTTTAAAGTCGAGCGATAGTTCCGTTCCACTTATCTACGATCTAATTTACTTAGGATTATATTAATTAAATTCGAAGATGCTAAGAGGATACCAAAGGAAGTCTCCTTTCAAGATTAATGACTAATCCTCTTAAATAATTCCTGCATTGCGCGCAGTCAACCATTGAATACTGTACCTGGACGTAACATAAATAGCCGTGCCAGGTATTACACTGTTGTATAATACACAATTCCTATTTCTATGAGATTTCCACGTCAGGAATTTGTATCCGGACGTCGGATATTGAAGAAATAATTTTTAGCGAACAAAGTCTTTTCTAATTGGATTATAAACATGAAATAGAAAAAGATTATATTTTTGGACTTGTTCCTTCGTATATAAGGGAAACCAATTTTAACGAATAGAAAGAAAAAGAATGTATGTATTGCCACCGTACACAAATTGAACGAAACAAGTGCACATGTAGACATAAACAGGTCCAAGGAGATCCAATTTTGAATGCATCCCAAGACCTTTTCCACGAGAGAACACACAGACGTTCGATTTGTAACAAAATGACAAATACGGTAGAAATGGCGGAATGGAAGAGACTCGAGCTCAAACGGAATGGACGATTTTCGGATCAAGGAGAACAGCAGAAAGGGGACAAAGCCGAAGGTGGTTGCGATCGACCAATATTGAACCACTGTGGATAAACGGAATTTGTTTCCGATTCTTTCGTTTCCGATTCGTCGATTCCTAAAAATTCCACGACGAAGTCAAATGCGATATTTCCCTAAAATATTCGATCTTACATTTATTCTCCGAAAAACAGGAATTTCACTTTTTTATTCTGTACAAAAATATTTGCAAATCTATGACGCTAAATCAAGCGAATTAAATTGGTAAAAAGCGGACGAGTTAAGATATCTGAGTCGACGAAGCTCGTAAAATTGTCAGCCATCATTGCTTACAAAATATACCGCACTGTTCCACGGTTCTGTATAAATAATGCAACCCGCCATAAATACACATAAAAGTTCTCGCGAGACCGAGATAAGAAAGGTTGAACCGCGGAAAGTGGAAAGCTTGGCGCGTCTTGTAAACTTTCTTTGGGAATTCTTCATGACGGAAGTTCGAACAGGCTGGCCGAGAACGTTCGACTGTCCAAGATCGACGCGGATGCTCTTGGGACATCAAATATTCAGCTTCGCTCCTCCCTTTTATAGGCCGGTGCCCGTTCCACCATTTACGACGTCTTAAATTCCTCTTGCACATTTTTTACGAAACGCCAAGTCACGTGCAACGCTATTTTTTACGTGGTCGTTCCGTGAGTCGCAACGAATGGTCATGAGGGTTTAAACGTTGGCTTCTGAATGAATATGTTTATGATCTTGGCTCGCGGAGAGCACCGAAAGCCCAACAGAGGAGGGAGCGTCCCTCGAACAAGGGACCAACGAAACACGAAGCTGCTTACCCTTCGCTCTCTCGTTGTTCTTTCATATTTATTCTCTCGAGTTGGACACGGACTTTTGTGGAGGGGGTGTCATTCGGAAAACAGGATGGAACGGCTGGCTAGCGATGGCGAATTTTTCAGACGGTTTGTCGCTCGGTGCTTGAATTCGAAAATTCACTGGAGTAATTAAGCGTTAGAACGGTTTTCACTGGCTGCGTTCGAGACTGAAATGTGTATCCTGCATTTGAGGTAAAATTACAGTTTAAAACGCTTCGCAGAAAAAAAAAGAAACAGTGACAACAGTTGACTGGTGTGTTTCACTTTTAATTATCGTTATGAATTACTCTTCCAGTGAAAATCATACCACGGTCGTTTACTGAACAACCGGACCATGTTTTTGACCATTGATTAACCAAAGCGGTAACATAAACCTTAATAAAAATATATTTCACTCTTCGCATTCGATATTTCGTATATTTCCGCATATTTCCGATATATAAATCCATAAATGCGCAAATATGCAAAGTCTGTCGATAATTCTCAACTCTGACGGAAAGAAGTCGTGAACCGTGTAAAGCTACAATATTACGCAACTTTAGCGATGCGGAGCACACATGGGAGGCGATGTCACAAAGTAAGCTGAACACACCGACGTAACGTGACGGTTGGAATAACAGCTACGCGTTCCGCCTACTCCAATGAATCGTGTTCCAACGAAAACCACGTCGTATTTTGGGGCAAGTGTCTCAAAGCGATACGCGAGTCTTCTTTGGACCGATGGTACGAGATCGGAAGTGCGGTCTACCGGCAACTTTTCGCAAGCACAGTCGGTTATCTGATCGGCTTCCATAGATCCGCCGTTGGTGTTTACGTTACGAGTTAAGCCCCTTGCGCCTAGCATTAAACCAGCCCCATCGAAGCCACACATCGGGATTCAAAGCCCCATAAGCATCGTTACGCCGCGTTACATTCCCCTCCCTCCCTCTTGACTGTCGAAATTACTGACACCTATGTGCGTTCGAGCCTCCCCTGGAAATTAATCCGTATCGTATTCGTGCTAGGCACTCATTTCCCGTCGAAAGTAGCGACGTAAATTGACCCTTTGGGGACCACACCGAATGGCCGGACTTTTTAGTCTACGACTCTTGATCGGACGCCCCATTAATTCTAATCCTTCATGCCGCTCTTACTGGATTTTATTTTATCGTGTCTATCGTGTTGGTGAATCCATTGAGAATCAACATTGCGTTAAAGCAACATTTCATTTGCGATTTTTCGCACTATTCAATCGATCAATTTACATCGTCGAACTCTATTTCTCAACGTTTGTGGCTATGAAATGGAATTTCAAGGATTCGCTTAATATTTCCTTCGTTACTATCTCCGCCACCTTGATTAAAGAAACTAATGTATTCATAATTATCGTGGTAATTATTATGTTGCCTGGTCTTTAATGGGTAAATCGTACGGTAAACTTGGAAAAATGTGATATTTACGAACGTCGATTATTAGTAACAAGCATTCAGTAGGCTGATATACGGAATATAAATTTATGATATGGTATTTCTTTCATACATACTAAAAATTTTTCCAAGGAATAGTATCCCCTAAACCGCATATTCTAAAGGGATTTCAAAACATGCGCATCGAAAGTAGCTTCTTGAATGAAACCTTGGTATGTCAAGTACGATACACATGCATCGTCTCACAAATTTACGTGCGCAGCCGGATACGCGTACTCGTCCACGTGAATATACATACAGATGTACATGTAAACGAGACCCAACATGTGCGCGGCTTTACATATGCCAAGGGATCACGATATTGTACGGCTGAGATACGATGGTGGGGTGCTTAGATAGTTTGCCTTCCCTTTATCCACGTGATTCCTCCCCCCTTTGTGCCATTACGAACCCTCCTAGACCCGCTATCCTTTCTTCCAACCCTCTCGATTTCGGTACACCTTTCCGCACGACGGCACATCCGCCGCTTAACTCTTCTTCTCACCTTCGACTTAGCAAGCCGCAACTCCGTATCCATCCTCCAACATTCCCTTGACTCGATTTTCGGGCTGGGAGTTAATACGCGACGCGTAATTCAGTAGGAGAAGGCGGGCGAGGGGCGGGCAGAGGCTCGACGAAAACAGGAATGGTAAGTAGCTGTCGTCGAGTCGACGCGTATGATAATACGAAAGCGTAAAGATCTTGCGGCTTTGCAACATGCTCGTCATTTTCAAACTTCAAGACACGGCAATTCCCGAGCCTAGCTACCACTGATATGCTAAATTGCTTTGTCGATTTACATAGTTCACGGGAAACTATTAATTAAACGAACTAGGTTTAATTCTGGGGATTGTGGACGAACAAATTCTTATATCAGTGATCGTATTTATACAAATTTTTATTTCCCAAGGAATAGTATTACTTATATTCTCTAATTTAATTAAAGTAAGAACGTAAACGATGTGGCAGAATGGTCGTCGATTATTAGGGGGAAACCTCTTGGCTGAAAGGTTTCGGAAACGTTAATCGTGCACGTTCGTTACACGTAGGAAGCCCTTTGCAATTCGTGCGGGGTTAAGTGTGACGAGGAAAGGAAATCTCATATGTCGAGAAGTCCCAGCACGTTACCCTCGATCCACATATATTAACTCAAGAATTGAAGGGGACCGACCAGACAAGTTCTCGACAAGATTTTGATCTTCGTAATCCTTTCCACTTGACTTTCATGACTCCGGCCCGCGCAATTCATTTCTGTCGCTTTCTATCCTGTTTACGATTTACAAAGATCCAAATGAGAAATATTATTTTATCTTTCCTTACTGTGTACTTTAATATTATCTTATCGGATTACGTATAAACGATAACACGAAGAATATTGAAAAATTAAATCAATATTTTTTATTCGCGTCGACCTTATTTCCTCGAGGAAGAAACTCTGCTTTTACTCCGGGGTGTAGAAAACGTATAACAATATCGAGTCGTAAAAGAGTACGAGGCCCTTTATCGGAGAATTTTTTAACACCATCGCGCGGTTATCTTGCGGATATCTGTCGTCAAATTTATATAAACCTAAACAACGATTTTATGACAATGAGGGCGTATTTAATGTAGATACGGTGCACTAAAAAACAACGGAACCACGTTTCAATGAAGCATCTAAAACATTAGCCTCTTTATGGATTTAGTCGAGTCACGGTAAAGTATTTATACGGGAGAAAAAAAATGTAGAGAATGTATATCTCGACTGTACATTAAAGTTGACGTTGATGTACGGGCAAAAGGAATGAATGGTTATAAAAGGATTCGGTGGACGTGACATTAGCGCGAGGGTGCATTCTCCGAAACGAGACGCAGGGGAAACATGGAAATTTAACGCTGGCCGCGTTAATTAAACGCTTAGACTCGACGATGAATAACAAAGTTAATATTTTCACGTAGATTTAGATCTTACGGTAACTGGCGAGTCTCTATGGAAATTCTATTCTGTGATATTTTTAAGAAAAACGTAATACGCCTCGATTATACCGTTTATCTCTCTATTGTCTGGCGAAAATTCGCGAACAAATTTTCGTGTACACGTTTAACAGCTTCGATTACGATAAGTTTGCACACGGTGGAAGTTTCGATGAACCAAAGGCTAGTTCATAGCTGGACAGAAAACTTCGGCTGGGCCAATTTTATTACAGATACCTTAATAATCTAATTTAAACTTAGAGTTGATTGACGTTCATACAACTTAATTAAAACTTTAATTAGTCAATCAAACTTAAGAATATCCCATTACTTTCCATTTCTTTCCTTCTTCTCTTAACACAAGAGCAATTTTTCGGTTAAACATTATCAGAGAAAATAGAGAAATTCTATCGACGTGTATATACGCGCAGAGATTTTTTAACGGGATTCCCTTGTTCGGTTAAACTACCAAAAAACTTTCTTAATTTCGAGCATAAAACATAACTCTAAAATAAGTTGATTATGTCTTTTACTATCCACTCGACTGACTCGAATTCGCTCGGCTAAGCTACTTCCGGCTCTGTAACATCCTCTCTTTTCTTTACTCGCTGAAAAGCTTTTCTAAAATTTATTCCCACTCCGAAACTCCTAATCGTGTTCCCCCAACGCAACGCATGCATACGTAACACACCAAACACCGTGTGGCGTCGGAATATTTCTTCCAGAGGGACTTCCGGGAGCGACTATCGCAGAAAGGAATGGACAGGAAATGAGAAAGATAGAGAGAAGGGGGGAAAGAGAAAAGGAAGAAAGAGGGAGACAGACGAAGGGAAACTTTCCACAGTGCGGTTCGATGAAGCTGGCCCAGCCGAAAGTTTTCGTTCGAACATCAACGCAGTGACTTACTCAAAGCGTCGCGATCGCGATCTCCTTCTTTCCTATTTCTCCTTTTTTCCTTTCACTTTTGTCACAAGCTTTTTCGAAGCTTTCGGGTGCTTTCCAAGCAAAGTCACTCGAAAATCAGCGGCAACCGCCGGAACGTGTCTCTAGGAACTCTGGCGGTCGTTCTGGTTTCTCGCTCCCTTCTTTCTCCCGGCGGCGGCCTCGCTCACCCTTAGCCACGGATTAAAGTATCGACGACACCAACCGCGCCTGAATAATTCAGGATCAAAAGTTTTAACCGCAAGCGAGGCGAAAGCTCTTCATGGTTCGACGCGAGTTCCGCCACCGATCTGTCGTTCGGAGACAGCCTTTCAAAAACGATCGAAATTCACTTTCTGTTGCAGGATTCGCGCTGATGAGGATCGTCGAAGTCTACAAGGAGATCCAGGAACAGGAAATGAATATCGTGAGTAATTCCGTTTCTCTTTATCGCACAAAATTGATCGCATTTTTTTCCGAAAACGGATGTAATTTTCACTGAAATCGAGAATACAGCAAAAATGTTGAGTTCTTGATTTCTTATCAACGATTTAACGCTAAGGTAATATTCGTTCTCTATGTATCTTTGAGTAATTTGAAACGTTTAAAAGCACGATATAACAATGCTATCAATTATTCAAGACAACGTGCACAATCTGCAGGGAGTGCGATAAATCTTCGACCCTGTAAAGAGTGTTTTCACACCCCTGTGCACATCTACCCCGATAAATTGCATAGAGTATCCCGAGCCACCGTCTAAAATCAAACCTTGAATACTTCATAAGAACGATCCACAGTAGGGTAGGCATTCGTAACGAGCTTAGTATCCCGGCTCCCAAGGAGGATACGAAGAAAAGGCAGCGAATAAATGATGTCTGGCAGTTGGTACGGGCACGGCCTGTTCGCGTTCGAATTATTTAAATAAACGACCACGGCTGACGCAATTAAAAGTAGAGAAGATTTATGCGGGACGCGCGAGAAACCGAAATGCACGGGGACGAACTTCCAACCCCGCTGGAATATTAATTGGAAAGTTAAAAGAGAGTTTTGGTCATTTAGCCCATCTCTGGCTCTCGCCCCTTCCCCCTAATCACCAACTTTGTCCTCCCTTTATCTCCATCCCGTTTCGTTGCTATATTTCTTTCTCGTTTCGACGAATAGCACGCTCATCCACCACCCCTTTCTATTTTTCGTCTCTTTTTCTATCCGCCCATTCAGAAACACATGGAAATCTCTTTGATCCTTGCACGACCCTAGGCTGCCTCCGGGGTGAGATTACACACCTGCAGACGTCTCTTTTGAGGGTGAAAATTCGTTCCGGCCGTAACGACATGTTATTACGATTTCGCCCCGCGGACAGTGATACGGGCCGCTGTGTTTTCAAAATGGCATCCCACGAGGAAACATCTGCCGAGGAGTTCCCTGGATTAGATCGCGGTGATATTTAAAAGGATAGAACGTGTGACCACGATCGATCGAGAGATCTTAGGCTATTTACTTGCGCAGATTGTCAAGACGACAAATAGTTTTTGGACGCTTCCTGGTTTCATGTAAAACGTGACAATTCGTTTAAACTCTCTTCCAGATAGAGTTTTGCATGAAATAGACGAAAACATCTTAGGGTAATTTGCCTAACGTTTTGAAGTACAAAAAGTCTAATCATTCTTACGATTTACCTCACTTTCTGTAAGCGTCTCAATGCTTACGAACAAGGATGTACGTTGATTAGACGTCTCTTGCTCCTCTCGATGAATGCTATGCATCAAACTCAGTAATAAGTCTTCAACACATTTCTCTTATCCTGTATTTTTATATTTCGCATTCTCCTCCAGAAGCACCATTGTCGAGGTATCAGAAAGTCCCATTTTCATTTCAATGACAATACGCCATAAAGATTGTCGCCTTCTAAACTGCTCGCTTCGTCGCGGTGTTTAAAATCCGTGCAACCCCTTTCCTCGTTTCTGGCGAAATATATTCCCGTCGCACGATACTGTTCTCCTTTATGGAGAATATTCCCAACAATGATCCCTGGCCATTATAAACGATCCTCCGTAGCAGCCGGTGCTGGAATCGTTTTCCACCGAACGTTAAAGTCTCCGAAGATTGAGCCCCTTTGATCCCTCGCAGCTCCCAGTTTGCAGCAGCGCGCCTTTCGAAGCGAACGAAGAACAATGTTTCCGGCAATAACGAAAAGCCGTTATTGCGCGAGAGATTTCCGCGGAATTGCGACCGCCGTCATCCCACCCAACTCGTTCGGACCATCCGCAGACGTGAAAACCGCACAACTCCGTGCACAGACAGTCACCACGTTCCAGAATTCATCGCAACTAATTGTTTCTTACGTGACCGTAGTCCATAACTTGCGGCTACCGCTGGCCAGAAAGTAATTGTTTCCTTTACTAGTTTCCAGACGCGGTTCTTTATAGCTCCCAAGAGCCAGCGTTATCGAGACCGACCGATATTGAATGATTTAGTGCTTGTTTCTTCTCGCGAGAAAAAGAGATTTGTAGAATAATCGTCGACTCTCAGCGGATAAGGATTGCGGAGATATTGCGCGTTTTCAAAGAAACTTCCCGACTCTGTCTCTTTCGATATGGGAATGAGTATGTACTCGAGCTTGTACGCTTCGAACTATAAATTCGACCAGCAACTTAAAATAGACTTCGCGTCTCGGGTTCTACGTCGAATTCGATTTAGTACTTTCGGTAGAGCCGTCACGTTTTGTCGATATGGTCTTGTTAGCTTTGGTCGTTCAACTAATTTTGGTTGGATGCGCGAAAGTAAAAATTGCACAAGGATCTCGCGAGACTATGTTAGATTGCTTTATTATTAGAGAACCTAACAAGGGCTTTAAAAATTGTTACAGTACACTTTCCTTTTTTTGCACGATTCTTTCTTTGAAGGGAGGGGAGGGATTTTCAAAATTACCTTCGATTTCATTATTTTTTCGACGCAACATCCGACGAACCTGTCTACTGCAGCAATACACGCGCAATGGATCAAAGTGTTAAATCTCTTTGCAATTTCAAAAAACACAGATCGCCGATAGCTAATCTTTTTTTTCGTAGACAAGGTTCGATTTTTCGATGTTCGTGCACATTTCACGCGTACTTTCCCACGCTTAATATTTTCATCCCGCGTTCCGTACATATGTCTCGTCTGCCTGTATTTCGTTTTCCGTGAATTCTCAGCGGGCCCTCGACCTCGGGACCGTTTCTACCACGCCACTGCACTACAATATTATAGGAAACGCATATCCGAAGCCATTCACGCACGAAAGGTCGTTGTCTCAGGCCAACGCGCACACAGCATTTCTCCATCCTCGTTTTCATGCTTTCTTCGCAGCGGCATTTCTCCCTCGACTTCCATTCCCGCAGATTACGTCAGACCTCAGCCTCGTCTGGCAACATTCGCGAGGATGTCCTTTCGCGCAGCTTCCACCCCGGTGTCTCGCACCTCTTTCGAGCTCCGTTGCCAAGCCTAATCGCGCGGAAATATACAGTGGAAGAACAATTTGGTCCAGCCGTTGAATCAGTTTTATGGGTTTAAAGACGAACGTTGAGAAACCGTTTAAAGTAACGAGATTAGAGTTGCGGTCGACGCGGAGTTATCTCAGTACCGATGCGACCCATAAAATTCGCAACCTTCCGTTTCGCGGAATCAAATAAAATACAAGATACATGTGTTTTATGGATTGGAACCAGTCTCATCGAGTTATCTTCGAATTTATTTATCTCGAAATAGCTGGCCGTTGCAGCGTTCCTCAGATCGAATAACCGAAACGATTTTTAATAGAAATTTCTTTCCATCTTTTTTTTCTCCCCCAATGAGACTACGCGGATATTATTGAATTTTTTAACCCAAAATTTTATCGAACCTTGAATATATCTTTTTTATTGCATTTTTCTCGGTCAAATAGCTTCGAATCAGCAAATTGTTGCAATATAATCTGTCGAAGGAAAAAACATTTGAAAAATGCAATCGGTGCAAAAAACGTTTTAAATATACTGTTATTTCAATATTCACGAACAAATCCATTCGTAATACGTATCACGCCCTTTCTTCCAGCGATTCGGACGGTATTATGCTAATTTAACTGCTCCAAAATCTCGCGAGAAAAGTTTCGAATATGAAAGTTTGATTCCGTGTAACAACTCCGATGTGAAATATATGGATTGCATAGAATTTTGTTCGGTTGGCTGTAAACCTTCGACGTTTATGGTTTCTCTTATCATCAATATCATTCCTCGGTGCACTCGGGCATCTTCTTAACAAGATAAACGACGCCGATTTCTTCCTCTTGGTCGAAGAGACTAATTCAATTTGGAAGGGTAATACCTGGGAAGTGTCAGAGGCATTATCGCATTTTTCTCCGAGACTGAAAATCGACTACGATGTTCGACGACCGAATGAACGAAGACTAAAATGAGGACAGGGATGACAGAAAATGGAAGGAGGTCAAATTGCCTTTCAATCTTCAAGGCCGTGAATGGGTAGATATTCTAGCTATTACCAGGATAGATTCTTCTATATATTTTACGGCGAAATATCCTTTTGTGTACTCTCTCGATAACTTTTCGCTCGAGTGTCTTTGGCAAAATTTAAAGATCATTTCCTCGTCCCCGCGACTTCACCTTTTTCTCTTATCATTCGACGATTGGTTATATATTTATCCACGATTGGTTAACCAATCATTGATAAATCGGAAGAAAATAATTTCTTTGGTTACATACGCGCGACAGAATTTCGTTATTAGAAACATATCACAAAATCTTTCATATATCGTAGAAGGAAAATTGTATTGAGGATATTTAATATTCGTTTTGGTATCCGAGTCAAAGTGTATTAATTTTCAACGAAATGATAGTATACGCTTTGTACTGATATCAGGCTTTAATTAAATATGCAGTAAAACATTTCCATGGATGACATATCTCGAATATCTGACGGCGCAAAAGCATAAAAGGGACGGAGAAATGAGGAAGAACAAATGAAGTTTCGGATTTAAAAGCTTATTATTTTCACCTATTAATACCTAGAACGTTCTTGGTTTATGGAAAAATAATTGACAGAAACCCGATGCTGTCATCGAATAGACCGTATTATCAGAACAAATGAGAAGTTTATTGTTCCAAAGAACCCAATTAAAAATGTAACAAAGTAATGTCAAAACTCGATTGTAAATCAGATCCAGAACGAATCAAAAATTTTCCTACGTATAAATTTCAGCTTTGTCGCTGTCTCTAACACAAAAAAATGAATTAACGACAAACAAAAGACTCTTGGATTTCACGAATTTCTATTATGATTCCTATTCAGAATTGATTCCGATTCTCTAGCTAAAAAGGGGGGAAAAATGGATGAAAATTCTCTGTCCTTTTCTCCTCGTCTGGTATGCCTTCATTGTTACAAAAGAGTACACGTCATCGATTGATCGCGCGTTGCTGGCTCGAATGGCTCCGTTTGTTTCTCCGGGGAGCGAAAGAGAAACTTTTGAGATATGGTTCTCGTGACGTGTAATTCGTAGCTGCGATCGCTGGTGAAGCATCGTGGGGAAAAAAAGAAAAAAGAAGAAAAAACGCGGAAACCCGACTCGATATGTAGTTACTGTCAGGACGGACAAGCGACTTCCCTAGGGAAAAGTCGCCTCGTGATGAAAACTCTCACCCGTCTACGCTAAAGGTTTTTTTCAGCTTCGCTTGTCGATATAGTTTTCTCATGAAACGAGCAGAAATGATAGTGGATTATTCCAAGGATTCTGTTACGGCTAAATGCAACGTGAATGGCATAATTTTTCCATTGTCTTCTTATGAACGTAGAAAGCGGAAGATATAAATGAAAGAAACAAACGAAAGCTCCAAGAGCGCATCGAAAGATTAATGACCTAGCCTAAAAATTTCAATCCATCAAACGCGAAAACTTTTCAGGCTGCTGTTTCCGATTCTAGAAGCCAGGATAACGAGAAAGAAAACATCATCCAGCCTTACGTTCTTAAGTGGATTGGCAAAGGGGTGAGAGAAAGAGTTTCGTGGAATGGCGAAAGAGGGAGCAAGCGAAGATGAATCCTTCGAGTGGTCTGGCTCAAATTCGAGCAGCCTGCATTACCTTTTGAACCTTTTGAAGCTATTGCGTGCCGGTGAAACGATCGTCTGCAAAAGAGGGGGAAGGGCCGATGGACCCTTTCGCGCAGATTAGCGGAGAATCCAATGGGCTATGGTGAAAGGTCACAACTCAGAGGGTCTTCTATGGTGTTCAACGATGGTTATTCAATGCGACCCCTTGCAAATTTTTCAATCGAACCATTATCGAAGTTGAAAATACTCCTCAATGCCTGTTTGCTGAATATTAAAAATATATCTTCGCAACTGGACTGGTTAAAGAGTCGCTACGTCATGTCAGGGGAGCAAACTTTCTGAAAGTACACGAAATACACACGGGGTAACAATAAGTTCCACGTTCTAACGTTCGTAGAATTTCCTGTCACGGAATAAACGTGCGATGACTTCGAGAACTGTGAAAAGTTTTAATACAACTTTCGCCTAATTATAATTTCATAGCTTTTATAACGCCCCGGATTATATAATTTTATCACATTCTTATACAATATACATACTGACAACAAAGTTGATAATAAAAGGTGTACAGTTTCGGTTCGATAAATAACGTAATTGAAACACGAAATGAAAAGCGCATCGCGCGCGACCGGTCCATTCAACAGCAACAAGTTACGAATTTAATGATCACGATTCTAAAAGATCTCAAAGACTCTTCAAGGCTGTTTCGTACGCTGGAAAGTTTCGCGAGTCTGTGAACGTTGAAAAGTAAAAGTTCTCGAGCTGAGACTTCATTATAAACATCGCACCTTTGTCGAGAGTCTGCTACTACGATCGCTGTTACAGGATTTTCCTTGAACATGAATAGTCGAGTAACTTGAACGAATTTTCATGGGATCTCGTTAATCGTTTTTCCAACGGAAGGATCTTCTCGAAGCGATGAATCAGCAACAAAGACCGCGCCGATATATTAACGGGTCTCGAGTTTTTGCCAAGTAAAAGGTACGATACGGCAAGCTTTTTGTTCGTTCTGGTTGCCGAAGAATGTCCCTAGCTGGAAAGAAGCCAATCGACAAGTCTTGTTTTCCCTTTTTGTCGCGAATGGTAAGAGCGTTCTAAGATATGGCAATCGAGTCGAAAGTGTTGACGGAGACGTCGCTCTTGAAAACTTTCCTCAACATACATGGAAACGACATAAAATAAATTGTATATCGCGCACGAGTATCGAATGACGGATACATTTCCGTAAAGATGCTATCGTAGAGACGCAACCAACTCTTAATTTCAACTACTTTTTCAACTCTTACCTGTTTTAACTTCCCCATTGAGTCTTCCGAAGCAGTGCTACCTTTCATTCGAATTTTCTACGGTAAAATCATCGAAGTAAAATCCAACTTCCTAATAACTTGTGCTATTAATTTTAGTTTCCATAGACGTTTCAGCATGAAAATTGGAACAAAAAGCACGATGAATCTTCCGTTCTGTTGAATATCTCTTGAATAGTTATACATTTGTGAATACGGAGGCGTATGAAATTTCTCATTACACGGTTAGCCGTTTCGTTCGTATAATACAAGCTGCATTATGTTAGATTTGCTACAGGAATTAAAGTGGAAGGTTTATCCTATAATTCTTGTTAATTCTACTTCCCTTGTTCTTCTAGTTTTCTATTACAATTCCAGCCATAATTTTAGTTTTCTAATTCGCAAATTCTCCCAGCCATGATAGAAATAAATTGCATAGCAAAATTTTATATAGCTCATGACAAAAGGGTGCGTTACCTTTGAATAAAATTTGAATTTTGCTCGATAAAGCACCGAATTATTCTCCGTATCTACCCACACCTAAAACTCAGACGTTCCGTTTTCTTTAAAATAAACTAAAAACCGATCACATTCCATAATCCGCTTTCCCGATTGCGAGTCGAGAATTGAACGGGGCTTGCAAGCGACTGCTATAACGTATCATCTTGTCTGCTCTAACGAAAAAGAAGCGGTGGTGAAAACGCGGGGTAAAATTCCCCTGGAACCCTCTAATGAATATTGAAACGCCCACGTAAAACTCGCACTCCCGCAACGTTAGACGTTCCATTGACGCATAGCACCCGGAAGTGCCCAGGATTCGGCTCGATGAAAGCGAACCATCCGGTTCAACCAGCTAGACGTCGAGTGGGAGGTTGGGAAGAGACCGCGCTGCAGAGGGCGCTGACGCGAGTTCCCAGCCGTTCAAATTTGCACACAGAGGGTGAGGATCAGAGAATGAGAAAGAGACAGGGATGTTTGCGCCAGCTTCTCCGTCGACTCGGAAGGTCCGTGACTTCGCCGGCTTTTTATACTGGATTTCCACATCCGTCTTGAAAAGCCCGCTTCCCCGGTTACATCCTCCGGCCCGCGTTTCGCGAGAAAGAAGAAGAAATAAGGATGAGAGAGAAATCGAGGCTCGGGCCTTCTTTACTCAAAAAATCTTCGTATGAAATAGTGGAAAACGTAAAGAGTCGAGCGTTTGATGCAAAAGCTGTTTTTCTTTGTTAAAGAGTGGCTTTCTAAAAATCTGGATGCTGTAAATTTATTAGTTGAAACGCGATTTCATTTCATGTGTGCTTTTGTTTTACGCAACCGAATTTTTTATTTATTATTTTGAAGAAAATTTGTATCGTTTCTAACAGATTTGTTTGTAACAAAATATCTTGTTTTTTGAAAGTACGCTTCGTCTGGATGATATTGTAAATTTTATTCGCCGTAGATGGTTGCAGGTATCGTGTATTTTTATACATAAATATATTTTACGTGTTTTTCAAAGCCGCGAAAGCTAGTTGCAGGAATCTTTTCCGCAGCGTGTTCCATCGAAAATAATTGAAAATTCACGCAACGGTCTTCCGATTTTTACCTTTGTTGCGTACGAGGTACGTGCTGACACACGATCGCAAAGAACAAAAGAGAAATACTATACAACAGTGGAAAGGGAGGCGAAACAATGAAATAAGCAACCCAACACGCAATCCAGAAATGTATCGTAAAGTCAACTGTAAAAGTTTCGTACGCGGCATTAAAAATGCACTGTACTGTTTCGCAGCTGAGTCTCGTTTCCAAACGGCTTAATTAAATCCGAGACTTTGTAAATCAAAACATGTTCGTGGGAACAATATTTCGCTTGGAGCATATTGCCCGAAAAACTCGTATCTCAGTGTAAAAATTTTCCGAGAAATTTGCTTGTGATCGGATAGTTAAAAATACACGGGGGTGAAGCGAGGAAAAAAGAAAAGCTCGGACAAATAAATAACTCTACGTACTTCTACGTAGCGACGAGAAAGCCGAACGTAAAACTGTCAAACGCTTAAATAAAATCAATCGTGCGTGTGTTACGTCGCTTCAAGAAGAGTTGCATCGGATTCGAGAGTCACGAAACACGTGAAAAAAGTCCGTGTGATTTGTTTGACAAGCAATGCAAAAATAACGTTGCTTTACAATATTTTATACGCCGCGCCGGCGATACTCCCTTGATCTTTCTACTAGTTTTTCCCCTATTCTTTTCCTGTTAAACCTTTCGCCCGAATCTGAATTTTACAAATTTATTTGGACGTCGATCCTGCATGAAAGAGAGCAGATATATTTCTTTTAGAAAAATAAATTCCAATTCGGTATAAATTTTTTTTTCAAATCGATACTCTTACTTACTACGTGGCTAGAATTATATTTCCTATTTTTATAGATCTCGTTGTAATCCTCAAATAATATTATCGATGCACAGATGAGCGCAATAGTTGGAACTCGATTTGACCCTAGGTTGCTCTTAATTTTGGAAGAATGTTTTTAATTTTATCGAACGTAAATTTGAAGAAATGTTCTCGACTCTTTCCGAGTAGAATATACGAGCGTGCAAAATTAAACAAAAAATCGCATTACTCAAAGCCAATAGATCTTTGGTGGGAAATGATCGTAAAGCACGTCGGGGTTGCATCGAGATCTTTTCAACACATCAACAGCGCCACTTCAACCCGCATTTCTCGTCCCTTTCGACGATCGCTTTTCACGGACAGCGATCGACCACCGATAGGAGGTTGCTTATTCGTGGAAATGTATTTCTGATCGAAATGCTGTCTCTAATCAATGTCCATTAAGCCGTGGAAAAAAAGGAAAAAAAATTCCAACCGACTCGTGTCCACGTTGCTCGTCCATGACTATTGCCACCTCCGCAGTTTTCGTTTCGGCGTGGGTTCCAACGGATGGATTTTCTGATTTTTATTTCGTCGTGCCCGACAGATTGCCTTGTCCACCGCACAGGAACGTATATGTGCAATTTTGGTTTTTGCTCCGGGCAACTTACATTCTTCTATATTTGCTGAAGTTTGGTGTACTAGTTACAGACGAGTAAATTCTTTACCGACGCTATTAAATATTGACTGAAATTTAGATAATACGACCCTTGTTACTAATAACCAATAAAAACTAAACAACTCCTGTTACTTCATTATCATCATATTAACTTGTAAATTAAATTTCTGATATTTCAGTATATATATAGTATTGTTAGTATTATGATATATATATTATTAGTACCATATTATAACATGATTATTAGTATCTTAGTATATATATGATATTTTTAAGTACATATAATTTCAGTTTAAAAACTTGTTTCATTTCCACTGCACACTCTTCGTAAACGTGTTCATAACCTCTAAATATTCCATAACATTTTACTTAAAACTGTATAAAACGTAGGATGGTAAATCACGTGTAAGGGTCTCTAAAACGTTCCTAAACCATAAAGATAGAACCGCAAAAGTGACAATGCATCAAGGGTATCTACAATTTTACGAGATCGTATTCAACTGCTAATAGCGTTCGTCGTAACGTCGAAACCGGCTGAAAAACGGGTCAAGCAGCCGCTCGTAAACTTGTCGGCAACATCGCTGACGAAAGAAACGGGTGGCTCCTTTGCACTTGCACGGAAACGTTAAAAGTCCCTCATTACCTAAGCTCGTTTCGAATTCACTTCTGCTGGCTTCCGTGCTTTAAAATTTTCCACTTTCTTGAACTCTACTAGCTCGGCCGTTTGCTTGCTTTCAGTTGAAAGCGTTCTACGTCGACCTACTGGTTCCCCTCGAGACGAACCTAGAGAAAGACACCAAGGTCGTCCAGGTGAGTGTTCTCCACCGGCGTCAGGATATCAAGCGACCGCCGGATTTCTGAATAATGCAATAATACTTTTTACTCAGAGCGAACAGAAGAAGTTTCTGCAGCAGCACAAAACCAGGTCCGAAACTTACAGCAAAGCGGCGGCAACGATGAAGAAGCAGAGGAAGAAGTCAAGGGGCGCGAGCAAGAGTGGACTGGCCATGGACAAAGAGCTCAAGAATATGCAGATTCTAGAGGAAGAGAAGTCTAAGCTAGACGCCTTTTGTGAACAGAGTTTGAAGAATGTAAGTATGCAATGGACGAGGTCTTAAAATAAAAAACCGGGATACAGAGCATCTAGACACTTTTTTAGAATTCCCGTTCGCTGATATTGACAGACGATAATTAATTGAAGGGAACGAATTTGTGTCAGTTTTGACGTTGATGTAAATAGATCAATTGGATCAGACACGAAGAAAAAAGGATGATGGACGGACATGAGAAAGTATCGAGTGCTCTCCTCTTTTTCAGGCTATGACTCAAGAACGAAGAAGGTACGGCTTTGTTCTCGAGCGACAATGCTCCTTGGCGAAACATTATGCGAGTTTTCACGAGGTCGCGTTAGCTGCTCTTCATCCCTCGGTTGATAAGTGGCGCGAGGTAGCTGCTACTAGGGAATATTTACCACAATCCGTGGAAGACATGTTCGCTTCCAGGCTTAGAGTGAGTGATACTTGGAATATTCCTCTGCTATCATATTCTTTTCTCGAAATTTATTGTATAAAATGCATCTTTAGAAGATACGAGAGATTTGTAAAGATCGTACAACGACCGCTATATTTGTTTTAACGCATTTCTAATTTTTAGTAATTATTAGCAAGTTTCCCTCTTCGTCGATTAATAATAGTAACATCTTTTTTAACTGTAGCAAGTTTCATTTTGGCCCGAGGACGAGGAAAACGGCGGCTCGGAGTTAACCATGAGCTCGCAATTGAGAAAGACCAGAAGCATGGATAGTTCTTGCTTGGAACTTCGACCTGGACCGCCGTCCGGAAATGTGCCAAGTGCCACTTATCAAGGTCCAACTTCTCATCTTTCATCTGTACTGTCTAGAGCAAGGTCAGAGGCCAATCTGCACGCTTCGACATTATCTCTGGATCCAGGTTAGTCTCTTGTTTTTTACAGAATTTTTCACCCGAGATTTTCAAGAGAAAACAAGGTGAAAAGTTTCAACAACGAAATTTAAATACTCATGAATATAAAAAATGCTGACATAGATGTAGACGCTAAAGAAAAATCGAAATTTTTTTCGGATCACGTATTCAGAGTGATGCTAACGCGTAGATGTTACGTAGTGATGGAGAATGCGAAAACACGGCACCACAGTCCGTTTTATTTTAGCCAAAGCCAATGGTCGAGTGCGTTTCGAACGAGTCGGGGTTGAACACATAACAAACGAGTGCAACACGATCGGGTGGAGAAGTGCTCGCAAAACAGTTGGAGAGAGTCGAGACAGTTCGCTGTATCGAATATCGAATTCCATTTGTCCACCGTTCCGTACGCTGGCGAATTTTCCGACTTTCCCCATTATCCTTCTCGAGGAAAAAATCCTGTTACTATATATGTATCGTTGAACGAGAAAAAATCTTGAGACTCGAGAAGCAAAATATCTTCGAATAAAATTCGTCGAATATTTTCTACATTAATTTAACGATTTAATCGATTCGTTAATTTCTCGAACACATCTGAAAATATAATTCGATCCCCTTAAACTGAACAAGTTCTTAAATAAAGTAAAACTTTTCGTTTTCTGTGTCGTACAAGTTTTCCAAAGCAAGGCTCTTGCGCGTAAGCCAACCGCATAAATTCGTTGGCAATGATGCGAGAGCAAAATTGATTGTGTTATAGAAAGAGAGGGACAGAGAGAGAGAGAGATAAAGGAAAAAAGGACAAGAATATCATAAGAATGTTCAAATAAGTATTTCATTTCGAACGTAATGGTTTTTGGCCAACCGCCATTCTTCTATCCAGAAGAGAACGCGGTAAAATAAAATCATGGCAAACTCGTGAAGCGCGTCTCTCGATATGAAATTTTATCGATTTCGTGTATTCTGTTCCAAGTGGACCAGTAGCGAATTCATATTCGCGGTTAATCTCGATAATTTTTCTTGATGGTAGTGAACTGCGTGCTCGTAAACAGAAGCGAAGAGGTTCGAAACACTAATTGACCAAAATCCTTCCACTCGAAAGCGTGCAGAGTTCTAATCCCTTCACGGTTTGTGCAAGTTACGACAGAAATGAACCGGGTTAATCGTTCCCCTCCTCAAAATTTCGCAGAGGTTCCAGAAACTCCACCAAGACCGAGGTCCATGGCGCCTCCGGCATCACGCAACAGCGGCAGTGGAGGTGGGGGTGGTAGTGGCACAGGGGTGAGCTCCGGTGGCTGGGGGGATGCACCCCTCGCGAGGGCTCTCTTCGCCTATTTGAGCTCCGGGGAAAATCAGCTGAGCTTCCTGGAGGGCGATCTCATTGCGTTGATGGGTGAGTGCTGGATGTCTGAACGCTTACATTGCCGCTTTCCAGATACGCGTGTTTCCTCATGAAATTATATCCCCCGTCTGACCACAACACAGTTTCCCGTCAGATTAGTCGGATGTGTTTGGAATTCGTTTACACAATAAATCCTAATAACGATGCTTTCGCCATTATCAAACGCCATTTGAATACGAACCACGAGATTCGGAAAATAGAGAAACACGCGAAATACTCTAATCTCATCTTAATAAATAATCTTTCTCGTTTATGCCTGAGAAATTTCCAAGCAAATAAGAGGCAGCCTTGATAAAAATTGCTCGATAACAAAGATTTCCGTTTTATACGAAAATGATATTATTTCTTTGCGTAACCTTCTCGACTGTATAAGAGATAGCAAAGATAAATCAGTGCTTTGAAATCCTGACCCCTTATCGGCCACGATATTCCCTCCTTTTTCTAGCAAATAAGGAGCATAAATGGTTATTTCTATTTCACGAAACTACCTTATTAGGAGATCGTCAGAAAGGCTGGCAATTTGGGGAGAATCTCCGCACACAGAGTTCCGGATGGTTCCCACTGGCATACACAGAAATTATTATCGACGATAGTCTAGGGTAAGTTAACAGAGGCAGGAAAGTCTGTGCTTTTGGTAGCCCGAACGATATCTGAACAGATCTTGTTACGATGTTCGTTGCTAACAATTGCACGGGTCGAACGCAATTACGCTAATCTAGAACGATAACGGGCAACGGCTGATATCGATGCAGCTATTCCCATTAAACGTACTCGTCTTGGTGTTATTGTTGCATCTACTCTCCTAAATCCCATTATTCCGATGCTCGATTTACGATATGGCAGTGGAAATTTTGTCAAAAGCTTTTATATGTGATTTATCGCCCCTATCGTTTGCCAGAAATTTCCACAATATAAAAATGTTAATTTTCTCCTTAATCTTTTAAACGATTCTCTTAAATAGCCAATCATATAACAAGATGAATTTTTCTCGGTCTTTTTTCTCTTCTTTTACACTTCGTTCGTTGAAGCTTTGAATTTTTCATTTCAGTGGAAAGTTCATAAAGAAACATCTAAACAAATATTTACGGTAAAATACATACAGTAGATTCTTCATACATTTTAATAGAAATCGCTAATAACTTCAAAACAAGTTCCATCAAAATAACAAGCACAATTTATAAAAGTAAAATAAACACAATTCAACAACAATTACCGAGCAATGTGTTACGGTTTTGTTGAAACTAGAACCGTGAAAATTTAATGAATAACATTTTATGCATTGACGTTTCATATTTACAATCATGTATACACACACGATTGTAAAATATGGGGCAGTGGAAAACTAAATGCAATTTTTGACTGACAGAGTCACACAAACTTTTCACAGCAAACAAAAATTAGAAAATTGTCACGAGTCGTGCAATCGGAGATAATTGGAATGATGTAACAATTTTAAACAGTAATAAATAATGATCGCGCAACGACAAAACGTATGATTTGCCCTGCATGATAAATACGTAGTTCGTTGAGAAATACATCTTATTATGATTAATATTTCATAGTATATAGAATATGCTCTCCAACAAACCATGCTTTTCCTCCTGATATTTTCAATTATTCCGATTTAGCCGGAATCGTTAGCATTATCACTAAAATCAAACGTACGATAATATGTGAAGATCGCCGAGTCACGGAACAAACAATGGTCGCGTATTGGAGCCGCAAGCAGTTCCACCCTGTAAGCCACCACCCTCTCGACCACCAGTGACACCGAGCATCGATGAAGTGTCGAGTGGATTCCATGGAGTAGGAAACAACAACGTCAACAACAGTAACAACAATAACAGCAGTACCGGCACTCCTACAAATGTACCGAATAGCAACAGTTCTCACAATTTAGCGACACCTACTGCACGTCAAACAAAACCGGTGAGGATTTCATTCCACTATATATTATTACATTATTATTATATTATTATTATATTATTATCATATTATACGTTTTATTGCTAATTCGATTTGTAATTCTATATTTAATATTAGAATCTTTGGATTTACGAAAGAGAGCTGTATATATATTTTTTAACGCTCATCCGTCTCTTGAAGAAATGTTAGTCACTTATAAAGAAAAGTGAATGATAATGCACAATTTTGATTGTACAAAAATTTGATTCTTTCGTTGTAAATAAAAAAGTTTACAAGCACCAGTCATTTATCTTTTCATTATATTGACTTCTTACTTTCTTGTATCAATTTGACATGAAAGAAACAATTAAATTAGGGAAATGAGGGACGGATGAGGTGAAGTTGAAAGGAATTTTCAAATTCATTCCCGCTTTGTTCCATAAAATTTGCAAACTCCGGGAACTTGTAAAATAGTAACGAATTTAAAGATTCTCAAACAGAAAGATCGCAAAGTTCGCGAACAAAGTATACGAACCGAGATGGAATAAGCCGAAATGCATTCTGAGATGTGGGTACCTTTCGAGGGAACGAATGTTCCCTTGTTTAACCGAAAAGGCGAAATGTAAATCTCATAAACTTTCATGCCGGATCTTCTTTAGATCCGTCCATCGGGCACTTTGCCCACTGTTTTGGCTGGTGGCCGTAGGATACAGCCACCTGCTCCGCCCGTGCCACCTCCTCAAGTCGTCACGTCTCTTCACAGCAGCAACGACAGCGGTTTCTCAAACGAGCCACCGGCTCAGCCTGATATCGACTACAGCGACGACGAGGCTATGAGGTAAGCGATCATCACGAAATCTCATCGAAGATACTTTGGAAACTCTAATCGAATCTCGTCGAAAGTAGTTAATGATTGTTTGGTAAACCTGTAGAAACGCTTCTGCCTGTGATTCGTCAACTTCGGAGCTTTGTATTTTATTCCCGCTCTCATTTTAATATCAATTTTATTATTTTGGTCTTCCCGGTATCTTTTCTCTAACGAAATGTACAAAGATAGAATTACATTGTAGAAACGTAGCTTTTGTTTACGAAATCTAACGTCCCCCTTCCATTAAATATTTCTTATTCATCTCTCGACATTTCCATAAAAATTCGATAATACATGTATATTATATTGCGTGCATGCGTATATAGTTCATAGACTTTCCCAGTTTTACATATTCCTCATCTAAAGATATGCCTAGTCCTTTGCTCCTGAATTACGTTCACGATCTTTACAAATAAATTCTCATTTTTTCGTCATTAGTTATTCCTACTATTTTTATTATATACGTAGATACGGATGCGTACCATTGCGAAAGGAATGAACGATTTAAAAGCAGATCTGTACTTCGAGTTCAAAAGATTCGCGTAACATTGGAAAAAAGATGACTAAAATCTGAAAAATCGACAAAAAGGAGACGTAGATTTCTTATCAGCAATTGTATCGTTCATCATTTTACACCTCTTCTCCAGAAAAGAAAAAGAAAGAAAGTAATAAAAAGACGTGATCACACCCAATATCCATTCGATACCGAACCTGTAGGCTTGTTTTCAGAGTCACGATGTTGTTTTCTCTCCTGATTTGTAGATTCCGCATGCGTTATCGTGGTCGATGGAAATAAAATACGGCGTGGTGGTGGCTCATTCACCTCTCCGGGCTCCTACGATGCCAGCAGCCATATTCCCCATCCTCGCATATCGCAATATCCGCGACCACACAGCTCAACAACCGCATAACTAATCCTACCCACGTACTTGGCTCTTGGTTCTTTCTCCATATGCTGCACTATTCCGCTCTCTTTTCTTTCTTCTTCGTCTTTCTTCTCTATTCTCTGTATCATCTCTTCTTTTTTCTTTCTATCTTTCTCTCTTTCTCTCTTTCTCTCTTCCCTTCTCTTCTTTTTTTTTTACTCATCCCGAGCCCGCACGAAAACGCAGACAACGACGAAGAAAGCCGCGTGCCGATAGAATAACCGAAGCGGTGAAGCAACACCAGAAGGACGACAAGCCCAACAACAAGGACTGGGAAAACGATTCCTGGAAGACGATACCTAGGGACGAGAAGAGTTGGCATCTTTACAGAACCGCGATGGACATTTGGGCGGAGGCGAACGCGAATCAAGGCAACGAGAACGGCGAGACAAGGTACCAGAATCGTCATTACGACACTCAGGAGCGCAAAAATGGAAGGGACTTCTCTGACCGTGGTGCGATGGAGAATGGGCCGACAAGAAAATCAGGAAAGAAGAGCCAAGAAAGATCGCAGAAAAACGAGTACGATAATCGCGGTCGCGGTAATTCCAATCACAAAAACAAGGTTATGAGCAACGAAGAACCATCGAGAAAGTCCACAAGGAGGAATAACGAGCAAATGGAACAGGATCGTCGAGAATCGAAAAGAGTGAAGGAACACGATGAGACGGAGGAGGACGAGATCGAACTGGAGGAGGAGGAGGACGATACCTACGTTGGCAGGATCGATTACCAGAAGTACGACGGTAAGAAGTATTACGGGGACAGAACTGATGGTCAGGAGCGCAGCTCTCGTCGCGGATATCATCCGGTTGCTCAGGAAGAATCAAAATACGAAAACGAGAAGACATCGTCGGCCTCGTCCTCAGGCACCGACGACGAGAGTACTATCACGATCCCGGAGACTGGCAGGAAGGTGGAACATATCGCGCAGAAACTAGAGCAAACCGCGCAAAAGTATGCTCGGGAGCATAGCCCACCAAAGTTTATAGAGCGAAGGAACGATTATAGAAGTTTAGAGCGTAGAGAGGAGAAGCAACCTCCACCGCCGTACGAGAGGTATAACGACTGCGATAGGAGTCGCGGGCCGCAGAGGTTCGAGCGAGAAAGGGAACGATACTTGGATAAGTCGCCCAGTGCGGCCCAGAAGACCTCTACTTACGAAAGAGAAAGGACTTTCGAGAAGAATCCCGATAGAAATAGGAATATCGAACGGGCGTCGAGTCGCCGCTTCGAGAGACCGAGACCGCCTTCCGAAGAAGCTCCTGAGAGGCCAACGGACCCCCGTAACCTTTATCGAGAGCGTAGATTTTCCGACAAAGAGGAGGCGATCTATGGCGAGACCAGATACGTCAGAGAAAACGTGTCAGTAGATAAAGAGCGCGGATACGAGTCGAACTTTGAGACGAAGCTGGAAAGGACGAAGGTGATCGAGAGGCACGGCTATCAGAATCTTGGTCAGAGTAATCTTCAGAAGTTCCAGAGGAACGGGCAGCAAATCTTGGAGAAGAACGATACGAATAATAACACGTTGAAGGACGATAATCGCAAACCGCTGCTCCCAAGACAGACGACCGCTGTAGGGCATTTGATACAGACAGGTAGAGCTTTCGACGTCGACTCCAAGAGTCCGAAACTCGTGAAGAGAACAAAGTCCTTCTGGAGGTTCAGGAGAGATTCCGACGTTCTTGAGGGTATGGCACTCTGGCAGCACAGATCATTGGTCGATATTCCGAAAATGATTAAGAAAGAAGCGAAAGATGACGCGAATTCAGACGACACCAGCAAGCAGAATCCAAGTGACAGCCCCAACTCTCGGCAAAGTTTGGAAAAAAGGAACAGCGACGTGACCATTACCAACGATTCGCAGCACGAAGAACCAAAACCTGCGGAAAGAATTCACGTGCCCGAAAAATCCGATTACTTTGAGGATTTTCCTACGCCGGCGGAAAGACCAAAGACTGTCGAGAGGTCCGAGTATCGAATGCATCAAGAGGAGAGGTCTTACTTTATGGGGAACGTCTCGCGGAAAGCCATAATCGAGAAGGAGCGAAAACGTAGCCTGGAAGCTAAGCGTAACATGATCGTGGCCGAATTGAAGGAAAATAACGAGGCCAAGAGGAACGAAAGGAGGAAAAAGTACACGGACGACGAAGATGGATTGACGCAGAACTTCAGCGAAACAGAGGCGTCCGACGAAGAGTCCACGTACAGTTGCATCGTAGTAAAGGATCAAACAGTGGCGGAGAAGACTCTTCTTCCCAGGACTAAACTCCGTAGGGATTCCGATCGAGAAAGAGATAAAAATACTTGTGGACCGTGGTACGATCTTTGGGGAGTGGACGCCTCCGTCAACAAGAAGAAGAAGAAGAAACAGCAATAAATCTATTAAACTCTCTTCTTCGTTCGGATCCTCCGAATCGGTATCATTGTTTGAGTCCCTAGCGGTCTCCATGAAAGAGTTCATCACGTTTGAAAATTTATTAACGTTATACCGTTCAACAAAGTTCTGAAAACGAATCAAGTCTTTGCACCATTTCAAGACCCGATAGAAACGAAACCGATTTCGAATTGGACGAGCCAGTTGTGGAAGAGATAGTTAAGATACGATTCGTTTAATAATTTCGTCCTTAAAAGATCGCTCGTTTTTAAGTTTGTCATCGCATTCCAATTTTATTATCATCTCCACCCTCGTATACCCGATTTGCACCACGAATGACCGTTCGCAAGTCTTCCACGTAGCGCTATTCCCATTGCTTCTTGAAACGTTGAAGCCTGTTTTTATGTTTGCAAGCATAGTTATACTGTTTTATTCTGCTTTCGTCGACGCTTGTTTATGATGAAATCAACGTGTTGACGTTAAGCGAGCGCATAAAGTAAATCGAAATGCGACCAACGATTTTACACGCGTTTGACAAGCAGTCTGTGACCGCGATGGAGAAAACAATGTTACGGATGATGTTTCAATCGTAACTCTTGTTGGATCCATCGTTACAGAACACTGCAATGATTCGATGATATTTTACTCTTGTAAATTCTTGTAGAGTCTCATAAATTATTAAAGTCTCGAAATAATTTGATATACATGTCGGATAAGTTTCACGCCGAGTTCACAAAAAATATAAGTAGCAAATCCAGAATCAAAGAATTTTTAAAAGAATCTATATGTTCATTCACGCTCTGGTAATTCTTTAGCTGAAACACGAGTAAAGAAGTTTTAAAAATGTATAATACGTTCGAACGATCGGAATTAATCTGTCAGTTTCCATAAATCGTTCCTGTCAATGACCAACGAACGCATAAATAATTGCCCGTTGCCACGCTGCGCTTAAAAATGACTGTGTAAACTAGTTTCTGCATTAATAACATGACGATTCGAGTTTGAAACTTTATGTCCACGTATTCGTTCATTACCCGTGTAAATTAGTTTCTGGTTCCCGTTGAAACGATTTGACATGCGGTACGCTGTTGCAACATTCAATTGAATTCAATTTCATTCCCACGGTGTTTCATTTTGATATATCGTGAAAGATGTTTACTACGTCCGCTGTTTTACGTATTTTTAGCAAAAGTTATGTCACAGTCTGGTGTGGTCGTATATCAACGCATCCAAACTTTTTCTCGCAATTTTAAGAATCTTCGTAAAAATATTTCAACGTGTGTGTTTCGTTCATTTTTTCGTAGCTCGAAGAATTCGTTTGTGCACCTCGTATCTTCTTTCATCGCACCTCGCCGTTACCAATTGATGAAATTTGTATGCTAAAAGGTGTGTTGTTCGTGCGATACACCAAAGAATGTTCACATTTAGTTTTGTGTTTGCGCTTCGCATGAAATATCGTGTCAATGTATGGACAATATCGCTGTACGTTGCTCTTTGTTTTTCCATAATACCGTGATACAAGTTTATCGCCAGCAATCTGCAGATTTTTCGAATGTTTTCTACAGTTTCTCTTTCTGATTGCCGTATAAAATAACGAAAATAGCACTGTTAAATTTGTGAAGCAATCGCTTGGAAGCGCGTTGTGAAAGTGATTTCACAGTACGCTTCCAAAGTCCCAGACAGTTCGATCTTTCTAGCTTAAAAAAGAATTTATTTAACTTCCTACTTCTGCTAGAAATTCTTAAATTTTCATTCAAGAACTGTTTGGATTATATATTGTACCATTTTATCGATCAAACTTTTAACGATCGAACAACAGCGCGAACAATGCGACTGATAAAATTTCCTTTGATTATTCGATTCTTCCAGGACAAACATATTTGCAACGGTAAAACTACGCAAAACGAAGACGAACGATCGCTCGGCGCCAGCGTTGTCATGAGATAAACTCTTCATCTAGATTACTTTCCTCGTATGATGTTAGATGTACCGACAAAGGCGGTGCCCCTCTGTTCGAGGGACAACAGTTCCTTTCATGAAAAAACTTCTGAAGCGACTGCTTCGTAGATTCTTTTTTTCGCGGCGTGGATGTCCGTCCAACGAACACGTCTGACTTTAATCCTCTATGACTATCCTTTCGAAGAGCGAAGAGATAGATTCACGAAGCGATTCCTTCGCTTCGTACGATTGAAATTCGTTCAGTCAGCTTTTTTCTGAAAATTCTTCAGCTCGTGACATACATTCAGAGATTTTTCACTGCGATTCGATCTGTCAATCTATCGAATGCTTATAACACGGACTGATGATCATAGGATGATTAGGGACCATTATGCGATCAATAACGATAAATTTTTTATATATCAAGCTTTAAGAGCATTCTCTCATAAATATGAGCATTTTTTACGCATCATAGAGGATTGAAGAATAGTCCTCCGACTAAAAAGGACCATAAAAATGTCAACTTCGTCCAGGTAAGACGATCGTCATTTATCTTCTGTATTTTATCTTCAACAAATATTTCCGCCATTCGTTTCGAGAAATATTAATTACTTTTGTAAGGTAGTTGCGTTTTAAAAGTTATTTACATTCCTTATGTGTATTTTTTCTGTCCTATATTCTTTACCTACAACCCGTATTTCGCGCGTCCCGGCTTGTTACCACTCCTTCCCCAACCTCGGTCGAAAATCGATTCGTACGCAACTATTCGTTATTTTTATCGGGCCCTCGATACACTCGCGCCAGTAACGGCAGTTTGTTTCCGGGCAAGTTAATCCCCGATGCCGCTTCCTCTACTTCGACGACTCCGTCGCGCCGTCACGGAATGAAACTTTCATTCTAGACGTCGTAAAGCTGCTTTACGTTCATGCCCGCACGGGTTAAGGCTCGTAAAATTTCACTCCTCATTTTTTTTCCTCCATCCCCCTTTCCTTCTCACGCCCTCGACTCTTGTCCACCGCGGCTCGCGCGCTTCCGCGTCGAGAAGCTTTTTCTCCTGCGGTGACTGTCGCCGCTTCTTCAACCTTGCTTGCCTGTGAAAATAAACCCCGACGAAAGAGAACCGAGCACAAGCTCTGCTTCTTCCTATTGCCGTTGCGTGCGTGAGATCGTGTATCGTTGAGAAGAGGAAGCGTGCTTTCGAGTTTCGACTTTTGTTAGCTCATCGTCCGCTTCCGCGTCCCGAGCCCCATTCTGTACCCTTCCTTTCTTATTTCCGTTCTCTCGGCTCTCGTGTTTGTTCCACGAGTCCCAACCATCGAGAACTACGATGCTTACCGTCGTATACATTCGTTCCATTCCGATACAAACATTTATCCGACAGATATTATGACGTATGATTACTTCGATTAATATAGTACGATAGGTTTGTCCCGAGGAAATATACTTGGCGACGTGAGGTACGAATTTTTAAGCTGAAAGGCTCAAAAGACACTTGGAGTTTCGTAGTTGTAGAATTTTGCAAGCAGCTCTGTTATTTAGCCATTATTGCAGTCGTAAATATTATTATTCGTTTATTTTGAACAGAGTGTATATGAAATTGTTTCTTCGAAGGATATATCGTCGTTCGTTTGTACTTACGTAAAACAGCTATTCTAACTGCCTATCTATATTAAACTATACAAGTATTTCTACTTAGACATATACGCATGATTTCGATTCTTAAAGTTCTGGAAATTTTATTCTGATAGATTTCCCATGATATTTTCTGTCGTTAAACTTTAGGTATTGACCTTTATTCACCGATATATAATAATCTGTAAATATATTCGTTTTTGAATTAGCAAGTTAAACTTGTGATAAGTATACGTAGTTGCGTTCGACCCGATACGTTTTATATTATTGCAACGGAGTAGATCGCGCGATAATTTTGGACCGTTTTGAAACGAGAAAACAGGGAAAAGACACGAAAATATCTAGCAAATAGAGATACCCAAAAGACGCCATTGTCGTGGAGAGCAGAAATCGAAAGATCGTCCCGTATCGATAGAAAACTTTTACTGCGAATTTTATCGCCGTACACTGCCAGGCATTCTGATGTTTTCCCATTTCCGAAGAGTTTCCAGGGAGTCGAAAAGCTTTCGAGTTCATCAAACAAGATACGACAGTCGTAAAGCATCGATCAATCCCTATAAGAACACTTCGAATCTTTCTACATTCCAGCAATGGGAAACTTAAGTGATAACGAATAGAACACGGTCATTCCTAGGTGCCCTGATTTTCGTCACACGTAATTGTACATACTATATCACACATCCACGGACATGCATACGTATTATCGTTCTTCCACTTTGACAAAATATTGTCACTCTCTGTCGCGTGGACAGAGAGAAGAAGAGACGTAATAATCTTAGAACAGGGATCTCGAGATTGGTCCTTCGAAACGCAGCCCGTTTTATCTAAATGTTTGCACCGTCTCTCTCTCCCCACCATCATCAATTAATCGAACCTGGTGAAATGCACTTTGAACGATAATAATCAAATTCTAAGGCTATAACTATTCCCTGAATCGTAGAAAACGTTGTTAGAAGAACCTTTCGCGATTCCACTAGGATGGGATGCGCGTGTCCTACATCGATTTCGGGATCTCTGATGTAAATTATATAGTTTCCGATGGAGATACGAATATAAGAAGGAATAAAAGGTTTAGGGAAACTTTTTTTGTAATTGCGTTAGATAAGCTATGCGATAAACGTGCGAGTCCAAGAAGAGAAAGAAGATGTTAATATATTATAAATACGCATATACCGGCGAAAGTGCCGGATGGTTAGGGGAAATTTCACGAAGCCGGCTCGTTTCGCGAAAAAAATTACGAGTTCGAGGGATGATTTCCAAACGGAGGAACGAGACGGGTTCGACTGGTCACCTTCGGTGACATTTTTGGGTAGTCTAGGGAAAACAAAATGATGAAATTGTTAATAAGAACCATGTATACATGCATATACGTTATATATATATATTATTGTTATTATATTAACGTTTTTTGTGCAACCATTGTGTACTATTATTTATTTCAATGCAACCCTGCCACTATTTTACATTATTTTTGGACTGTCACGACAAAATATTCCTAGTATTCAATAAATTATCGTATTCGATTCATTTTTTAATGTCAACGAGTAACTCATGGCGATTGCAAACGATTCGTTTGGAAAACGACTAATATGTGCATATTTTTTATCAGTGTTTCGCACGGTAGGTATCTTTGAATTACGATTTTATTTTAACAATAAAAATTTGATTCGACGATATGAATTCGCGATCTATTTTCCTTATCGGGGTGCACATTCTTTTTCATTTAACGATTTTACGTGGTTAGTTTGCGACACGTCAGCAATATTGTTCAACGAAACGTATCCTGCTTTCCAATCACGAAGAAGGAAGCTTATCGTTTCGACGCAATAATCTCATAGGTGAGATCAGCAGGTAGGTATCTTTGTACCGCAATATCGTACAGTTAAGACTGTTAGACGTAATTTATTTTCACGAAAGTAAAAAGGAAAATGTATATCTAAAAATCAGAGAGAAAATCTCCTGGACATAATAATTCCTATACATATGTATATACAAATATGATGGCTTATGAAAGTATATGAATACTTACAGACAAAACACCAACTTCACGAAAGTATTTGACCACCTGTACATCAATACAGACTCAATAGGCAACGATATATCGTTATCAACTTTTAATTCCGTGATCATAAAAGCACCTAATTAAAAGATGATATGTTTTACAGGTTAATATTCAGTTAATATTCAGTCAACATTCTCTCGGATCCTAATCTGAAATAATTAGTCCAACCTAGCATCTCTAACATACGATCATTCGCTACTCACATTCATATCAAATTCCCCATTCCCGCACGATTGTTTCTAGATAAGGGTTATCGATTTTCCGTCACTCGCTGGCAAACAATTCTCCATAGAGCGAAAGGGTTAAACACGTGTGTACCGTTTCACGAACTATTCACAAACATTGCATTCAGTCTGGTGAATCAGGCGTAAATCTGGCTGCAAAAGTAGCCTAATTTACTTTTTTTTTCGACCTCCGGGGAATTGTAACGATTAAGCCGGTAACTCAATGGGTGCTGACGTCGGGAAGAGGGAGACAACGGGCCAGATGATTAAACACGGGGAATACATTTGTTTCACTTTCGCCTGGAGGAATAGGCAAATACGCGAAATTGTACTCCGCCAACCGATCGGCTGATTGATTCCAGCTACCACGGGAAAAATTTTCTCCATCGTACTAGACTACAAACCACGTTGTAAAATGGAATACACCTGAGTTTCTAAAAACAGGTGTCAACCTGAGAAACTTTTTTGTTCGTCGATCCATCAAAACTTTCGTGTATTTTCCACGGTATTCCTGAAAGGTGAAACGAATCGATTATTCGAATGAACGAACGGGAGATTAATTATCGGAACGTAACAAATTGTCGACGAACTGAATGATCATATTATACGGATTATATTTTATTATAAGACGGAAATTTTATTAAAATCACCTGCTACGAGCCCTTCGAATTTTTAATTAAGACTACCCGAAAAAAGAAAGATCCAGCGTACTCGCGATGTTTTAACATTTTTCTCAGACATAAACTTTTTGACGCTGGACTAACACGATACGAGCGAAAATGAGCAAAAATTCGCAGCGCGATTAAATCCCTCGAGTTTTGCACGCTGTAAACGACAGGTACGCTCGTGTAACGACGTTTGATCCCTTTCGCTGTGAAGAGTGACTAAAAACGAAAGACCCAAACAGCAAGAATGAACCAACAAAATCACGGATATTGACGGATCAGTGAAAATCGGTGATTAGCGCTGTCGTATTAATCGACGTAGTTTCGTAACCGTGATATCCAGCAGGCCTATAACGTGTTCATTACGTGTGGTACACGTCGAATTGCCTTACCGCTGTTGCACGCCGCTATTTGCTTTACTTTGAACCATCAAATTCTGTATCCAGGTTTTTGGCGTATGGAATGCACCAAAGCCGAGCGTATTTGTCAAGTAGTTAATTATCATTCGCATAGCCCTGTCCCTTTTATTTACGGCCACCGGTGGATGTGTTCCGGATCGACGTGGCGACCAGTGTAGTCGATGAGACATCCCTATCATTATTACAGAGCATTTAATTAGCTCGCCGATTTTTCAAAACAAGACTCGTTCCGGAGGAAGCATCGTTAGAGAAAATAGAGTCACGGATCTGCGAATCGATCGATGAAAATTGTGTTATACCGTGAGAGATTTGATTTTCGTAGAAATCGGAGGCGGGGACTCGCCTGGCAATTACCAGAGGTATTGAAATCCGATTAACGTCGGCTCCATTGTTTATTGCGATTCGGACGAATGGCAATTTTGAGAAAGGTAAGCTTTATAGCGATTTTTTCAATTCTGGCCACTTGAATGATCTTTGTAAAGTAAACGGATCATTGAGTATCTTTCTCGATCCCTTCGGTACAAGTTTCCTACTTTGATTGTAAGTGGTCTTAGCGTCAAATTCATTTTTAACAGATATAATGATTGAAAGCGAAACGAAACTTCCGAAGAATTGAAAAAGCAAAGTGTCATTCGTAAGGAACTTTAGGATCAATTGAAAGAATATAACAGTCTTAGCGGTATATCATTACAGATGTATTAATAACACAGATTGATACAAATGCCTAAATGGTGCTCGCGTTCGGAAAGTGTTTCGACAGCAACGCAAACTTTTGATATATAGCGTGTTTAATGGCAATGTACCTGGCTGAGTCAGTTATGAATATGCTAACCCGAAAGGCTGGATATGTCGAAGCTAAAACCAATTTCGCTGTTCGTCCTCTTTTTTTTTTTTTTTTGCAACTAAAATTCTGGAACACGTCCTGTCGTTCAAAAAATGACTGAGACGGAATGGATTAAAAAGAGTCCGGGCTTCTTCTAACATTCATGCCTACTTACCATCCATACGCTATCCAAGTACATTTTCCCAATATTCCTGCACTACGAGGCGAATGAAACGAGAAAAAAACACTATACGAAGGAGACGAGGAATAAATTTTTACACGCAATAATCTACTATTAATGACATAAAAACGGAACTTCTGTTAAAAAAAAAAAAAAAAAAAAGGAGAAGGGCGCCGAAATTCGCACTAAAATTCCGAGTAAAAGCCAATATAAAATGGCCCTTGCGAAGAGCGTAAAAAAAGGGGGGAAAAAATATAAAATTGCATCATAGACGATATTCTCGCTAACATATTCGATATTGCGATTTATCGCGGTGCCCTTAAAAAGGTGGACACGAATAGGATGGGCACGCGAAGGGGAAGAAAAATCTCGTTGCTCGACGCATGTGTCGCCCTCCAAAGCCTCGTAAAAAAGCTACCCTAGATGCGTTTTATTGGTCTAGGCAGGTAGGTGGTATACACAGGCGTGAGGAACCGGGAGTTTCGCTTTTTTCGCCGCAAGTGGGGTTGCAAAATGTACACGTGGCGTCCTGAGATAACGCACGCTTAAACAAACAGCGCTACGGAAAGTTGTCTGGAATCTGTAAACAAAAAAGGTTCACAGAGTTTCCGCTTGTAATATAGAAACCGTAAAAGTGATACGTGCAACAAGGAAGCAACCGACAGAATAGAAGGAAATCCTACATGTTTTTTTTATATTCAATCGCGAAAAGGATTACCTGTAACTTTATCCTTTTTTACGACACGCTACCGGTAAAATGAAAATACCGTGACACGTGTTCCGGAGTATCGACTCTAGATATATCGTGTCGTAAAACTTGTTCCCTTTCGTGTTACCGTGAAGATACGAAAGCAATGAAACTTCTTACAATTTACTACTATTTTTTGAATGCACAGCTTTACCACCGTTCATTGTATTCTAGGATCCGAATCGATACGTAGTTTTACGATGTACATGCAATGCTGTAAAGTGTACAAAATAAACACAATATACAAGTGTAAAAAATAAACATGCATGAGATTTTGAAATAAACATTTGCATAGAAATAGATCTTGTACGAATTACCTTTTACATCGAAATCTTCTATTCTAATTGAATTAAAAGATACTTCAAAATACCTATGTTCTTATAATTTGAACCTTTTCTAACATTGGAGAAATATACAAGAGAATATGTTTTCTGAAATTCCAAATTACCCGATTAATAACAAAATAGATACGGAGATGCACATTAATCAATATATTCTAAATTTAACTATCATCTTTATTTTACGATTTAATTTACGACTAATTTGCGAGCATAATACAAAACACGGAACATAAAATATGTACCTTAAATTACATTGAATCGTGAAAATCAGGAACGAACGTGTTAACGCAACGAGATCACACTATACAATAAATCTAAAACCCTTCCTGTAACTCGCATAATCTTCGTGTAAGCACACTTTTTAGCCCACCCGACGCTTTTTTTTATATCTTTGCACTTGTTAACGGATGAACATTAATCACGTGCGCGAAGACTGGCTCGTTTACAGATTTCCTTCGTTTCCTTTCGTGCGATCTGCTTCGGAGAGTCTCTACTTCCTCGAAATGAAATCACTTTACGCGACTGTAACTAATGCAAACAGAACGTATAACGTTAGCTGAAAATGTACGTGAATCGCGCAGCCGTTGTTGAGGCAAATGTGAAAAACTTCCTTCAAATGAAATAGAACGTTGCAACCTCCGTGTGTGGCAGTACAAAATTTGCTTCACGGAAGTTGCTCTACATTTAATAAAAGGAGTGTTAGCTCTGGCCACGGTCTATAAAATTAAATTTATGTTTTCTGCAGTCTGATTTACACGGCGATGAATTCTGGCTGGATAATTCCATGTTAATGTTAGCGCAGACATGGCAAACAAAATAAATTTGACAAATGTACGAATTTTCCAAAATGAAGGAGAAGAGATATAAAAGAACGTTTCTTTGCATTCCATATTTTACAGTGAATGCTTTAGCGCTCGGTCGAAAAATTTCGTAACCTCGATAAATTCACGACAAGATTAAACACGCGAACGAGTAACGACTTTTAGTAAAAGTTTGTCTATCTCGCCACCTGATGCTAACAGGATTGTGTCCGCTAAATTTCGCGTACAATATTCACACGGAACAAAGTATAGCGTTACGTGCTTATAAATTATATTTCGACGTTGGCGAAATTTGAATCGTGTTTATCATGCCATCACAACTAATTACGCCACTGCTCATCGAACTGTTTTATAAATTATCTACACTTTGGCAGAAACTGGGAACCTGTTCGGCCATCGAATACTATTTACGAGTTATTCAATGTGTGAAATAATTCTCGCGCAGTTATAACGTCCACCGGTATTTTCCCGGAATGGAGAAAAATGACAAATTTCGCGCAGAATTTTTCCGTCCTAATAAACTTTCGAAAATTACAAAGCGCGCGGTAATTCGTTGAAAAGCAGAGAGGTAGTTGTAAAAACAATTTGCCAGCTGTCGTTTCGTGCTCACTTGTAAACAAGGGAACATCATTTGACCGGATCAACTCTGTCTGTTCCAAAAAGCGCCGGTCATTCAAAACAATCAAAAACGATCCATAGTCACCCTATTGCGACTCGTCTCTCTCCGGTTAGTCCCTCGAAGAAAATTTATGCACGTATACTGTCGATGCCGTGTAACGTCGCGTAATGGACGTTTTCGAAAAAGCGAATTGCACCGGGCGTCGATACGCGGCCGATTTAAATATGCAGATACAGCCAGTGATCAGGGAAAACGGTCACTTCTCCGCCACGGCCAGAAAACTGACAAACGGGGGGTATCCAGCTTTCGCACACCGCGGCAACTTCATTATTTTGCCTGTCAACCGTCGGCTGATAAATCCCTGAAACGTGACGGCGGCGGCAGATATTGCGCGTTTCGCGGTCACGAGGACCGCGACATCCGCGCGCACACCCTATCATTGAAAATAAAAATTTCACACTGGCTCGTTAAAGCTTATCGCGGCCGTGGCAATAATTCCTCGACACGAACGAAACGCTCTGGCACGATAATACGCCGCCATTTTTATGATAATCCCCAGCACGGGCCGGAACCCATCCCTGATAATTACCGAGTAATGGTTCTCTTTCAAGTTTTTGCGAGGCCAAGTTCCTTGGCGAAATGGCCTCGGAGTTGGGAAACTAAACTCGGCGACGATTTCGTGCATTCCGCGTACCCACTGGATGCTATTTCTTTTTCAATTGTGCGGCTTTATCACGTCCTATTGTTCAATTTACGCGCTAATGGATCGTTCTCTTAGGAAATGTATGTGTAGGAGGATAAGTTATCTTTGTGACATTCGAGGATAATCGTGTTAAAGTTTCATCGGTTTTAATATTTCTCGTAGTATCAGTGCTTCGTTTCCGTAAATGTATGTGGATATATAGTTCGTGAGGATACGTTCGTTATTTTCTCACGAGGTTTTAAGAGGTATATTTTAAGAAAAAAGATAGGAAGAAGAAAGGAAGGATTAACAGGAACGAAACCTAGGGAAGAATTAACAAAAATATATCCACTGATAATTTAATCATATATTGTGGCGCGTGCCATATTCATATTTGATGAATTTCTGGAACAACTTACGTGTATGAAGGAAAGGCAAAAAGGCAAGTTTAACTTAGGATACTTTTAAAAAGATACAACTTGAGGCATTACGGTAATATGCGGATATTAAAAAAAAAAAAAAAAATACAAGTGAACCTTCAACGGAACAACACTTGTTTAATTACGGAGAAACTTCTTAGCCGATTAGTTTTGAGATCAAACGGACAGAACGAAATTGTCACCGAGAAGTTTTGCAGAGGATTTAAAGTGGCATCGTTTCGTGTATAATTTACGAGCGCGCGTAGTTGGACAACCGGTAGCGTCCCGCGAGTAAACGTGCGGGTTTGTCTCGATTATTAACGCCGGTAATTCCGTTTTATCGACGATTGCCACTCTCGAGGCGAGACCTGGCATTCTCCGTACACTGCCATGAAAGGCCCCATGAGTAATCTGCGGATGCCGGCTAATACAGTGAAATATTAAGTGAGCTACTGGCCAGTAGTTTTTCTAGGGATGCCCTGTAGCTAATTATGGTCGCAAAAGAGAGGCAATACCCTTCGTTAAATCTCGTTTTGCTCCTTTATCCACGTAATAGCGAAATCCTAGATGAAATATTCGAGAACGCGAGAAAGCACCAAAGACCTGTTAATATTCCTCCACTGCTAGTGACAGGCTCATCATTAACTATTGTTGTCGAGTTAAAACGCGGCGTTTATGGTTTATTTTATTTTCGTCGCAGGTTTCAGTTAAAGCTCTGCTGGCATATTCTATAGGGGATCGTAAGAGCAAACATAGTACAATAAAAAGTTCATAGACGTTTTATTAAAAAGTTGTAATTAAAATGTGAAACCTGATGTAAACGCTGCAGGTGTAATTTCGTTTCGAAACGTCGATTATCGATACAAACTTGATATCGATGCAGTATTGAATTCATCGTAAACCGAAAAGTTCGTCGCGATTTTGTATCATTTCGTAACGCGTAATATTGGCTCGTTTAATGCATTTCGAGTATGCGTGCCGTTCATAATAATTCTGGCAATATTCGAATGAAAATGTGCGAATCACGAAGAAAAAAGCATAAAATCACAAAAATACTAGTGCATTAGGATTAAAAAATTGTATATTGGTATGGGAGCTGTTTTTCATAACAGGAGGATATAAATTCGGAGACCGAGATGATAATGAAATTCCAACCAGACCACGGGACGAGAAATTTTCACAACTGCGTTTTCCTCGAAATTTAATTAAAATTTTTGTCTGCTCGGTTCCCTCGTGCGTTTTTCATTCCGCGCTCAAGATTTCCCTCGCTTTGTGAGGGAAATTACCAGGTTAATGGGAGGTTTCAGTGACGAAAATGTTGCGAATGTTAGCTGTTTCGGATTACTATTCAAGAAACCTAACTTATCCTTTCGTTCCTCGAACAAGAGCAGACAGAAACTTGAGGGAATTCATCTGTCGCCTTCTGGCGTTAAAGAAGGATCGTGTAAGAGGAATCAAATTTCTCGTGTGGCTTAAAATAATCCAATGGTCGTTTAACAGTGTGCTCGTTAGGAAGCGTAAAACAGAATTAAAACCGTTCCAAGCCGACAGGTTTCGCGCGAAAATCTCGTTTCTCTCGACTTATGACAGGGATGCTCGTTGCAACTTAAGGAGCTCAGACGCGTAATGCCTGCCTCTATTCGTGAAGCACGGCCTACGTGAACGCACTAAAACGAAACATTCTCTCTTCGAGCGAGATAATTAGGCAAAGCGTGAGCAAGCAAGCTATCGGTTGAAAAGAGAAACTCACTCTGCTTCTAGAGTTCTCTACCGAGAATACTCGCTCTGCCTCGAGAGTTTCTCTTTTCAACCGACAGCTTGCTTGTTGAAGAAAAATCGCGAGAACTAATAGCGTCTAATGCGTAATATAGTTCGTGACTAAGTGGCACAACGACGCTGAAAACGTGGATCGTTCCAAAAGATGTACTTACAATTTATAATGTTCAAACATTTACCAGCGTGTTTAACAAATGTTCGCGCTTAAACTTGAAAAAATAATCAAGAAACTGACTTTCTCTGGCTATTCTATTTACCACCATTAAAGATAATACGATCTTACCTGAGACTCTGAATATAAATTCGGATTTAAAGACACATCGATTCGCAAAAATGCCCTCGAATCATCGTCAAAGCACGAGAATTTTGGAATCAAGTTTGATACCAATGAAGTTTCCAAGTACCGATTACATTTTTCAATTTCATTTGAATTTGTCCCTGAACGAACGCTATAGGATACGTTCAAATTTTCATTCAGTCGCGAATACGAAAATCCAGATAATCAGAAAATCCTGGAGTCGAATCGCGACAGGCAAGGTTCGCGTCGTCAGTATCCATTTGCACAATTCGTATCCCATTTGTAGAATAGAGGCAGATAGTAGACTCCTCTTCATTAGTTCAATTAATTCAATCTGTGCGGAAATACTTTTCGCGGATACATACTTCGTACCCCCGGAATCGCCCTCGACGATACCTGACCCTTCCATTAAGGGTATTGAATTTCGACTGTGCGTTTTGGCTCACCCCCCGTAGTCCGAATTCCAGTAGCGATCAGACTATCTGGACCATCCGATTCCAGCTAACCAGATCCGTTGAGACACGATTGTACCAGCGTGCCAGAGGTGAACGTCACCGCGAGGGCTATTTTCCATTCGGTGTCGAATAGGAAATTCGATCGGCGGGGCTGAATTCGCTCGAACTGGGAGCATGTTTAATCAATTGTTACTAGCAGCACAATCGGTCCCTTTTCCTTCATCCGTGGAATCCCACCGACACCTCAGTTCCTTCGAATTCTACCTTGCATGCTTGCCTCTTTTTGCCCTCCACTCCTTTGTACATGCTTGCACTGCTTCGACTGTTAAGCGTATAAGAGCAACGTTCATTTCCATTTATTTGTTTCAAATGCAAAAAGAACAATTAGAAATCTCTGTATGGGAAAGGAAAAAATAAGTCTGAGTGACTAGCGCGAAGAAAATTCAGAGAATTTTAAATTTCAAGCGCTAAACTGCACAGAGCAACTCTTTGAAATATTGGAAATATTTTTTTGAAATATCACGTAAGGGAACGTATTGGAAATATCACAGTTGCGTACGCGAAACTAACGTGTTGATAGGAAATCAAAGTGTCTAACTAGGATTCCTATTACCCTGGGCGTTTTGACTGCCAGGGTTACCCTCTTGTCCCAGAGAAGGGGCTGAAAGCTTGTACACGCGTGAAACACGCAGGATCGCGGAAGAGACAGGTGAGTGGCGTGGCAGACTAAAGGCGAGATTTGAGGAAAGCGATTAGCCGACATCCTGTCAAATGCATGCATCCCGTCCCGGTTGTCGCCTTTGTAGCAATCGACGCCGATAGCGCGGGAAAATTAATTGAAAACCGATGTAGTTGCGAATAGTTCGATTAATTTTCCACAGGTAAGTGGCAACCTGTGTTACTCGAGGACGCGTAATTTGCATTCAATGCACTGATAGTAAACGACTAAACGCGAATGAGAAATAATGACATAAATATCAAATAATTCTTGAACGCCCAGAGTTCTTATTTCTTCCTACTACCTTTGACCATAGCCATAGTGGAATCTTCTTAGAAGTAGAGAATAAGAAAAGAAAAATTGCAGAAGAAGGATGAAACTTTCCCGAAGATCGTTCGTTGAGATGTCCATTTACTAAACATTCTTTGGACATCGAGGAAATTAACATTACCAATTATTGTAAAAGCTTGGAACTGTAGCGGTACTCGACAGCAAAGATTAACTCTTTTTCCAATGGTTCGTCGGTACGTGCCACTGTTGACAGGCTGTTTACGAAAGACCGACGAAACATAAGCAAGACCGCGATAAAGCATAAGTGCCTACAGGCCTAATGAGCCATCGATATCCCTACGGTCCTTCCACCAAATACTCTGAAGAAGTACAACGAACGCGTACGTGGTGGGGATATCGAGAGGTGACAAAAAGAAAAGAAAGGGATTAAGAGATCAGTCGTGATAGAGAATCGTAAACGAGCGTCGTAAGCGAAGAATCGAATAAATTGTCGTCCCCACGAATCGCGAGTCGGGACTTGTAACGAAGACATTAGTCGAATTAATAAACACACTATTAAATAAAACGCCGAGTATTTCTTTGGCACCTTGCACGTCCTACCACCTCAAAACTTTGCCTATTTATTCAATTTATAATTTGAATTCTATAAGGAAAAGGTATTAAAATTTCCAAGGTCTTGCTGTTGGTTATATTTTTCTTGTAGCTGAAAATCGATTAAATAAGGATCGAATTATGATTGAAATATAAAAATTAATTCTGAAATTGGATACTGAATGGTCCTGGAATAATTTCGTATTAAACGACACAATGGCAATTGTGAAATAATCATTGTTTGATGAAGAGTGGATTTGTAAAGTTACCGCGATATGAATGCAGATTAATATGCTATTGAACGTTCCCTCCTTATTTATTTACGTGTAGGCTATTTGACAGGCTAATACATCAAACAGAAACTAATTATCTCTTGACTAACAAATGTAATCGAGTTAACTCCGTTTAGTTATAATTTAGAGATTGAATTGCTATTCACTTCTGCTAATTTGCTACTACACTAGCTACTGCACCGCTATCTGGAAGTTTCGAACTACGAATAATTAATTGCACTAATTGACGTATTCTATACTTCACAGTTTATAGTTAATATCTACTTTAATATATGTATATGTATAATATTCGACCTTGCGAGCTCGTTATCTCATTTTCGTAATGAAATATCCTGTATTTTACCTGATATAATATTTTAGAGAAAGACGTATTAAAGTATTGCAAATTTATTTAATAAAAGCTTTCTTTATACACTCAAATTATTCTGTTTTTACTGTCCGATTAACGTGTTGCGAAAATTGCACATCAGTACGCCGAATTTCACATCCCTCGATTACTGAATTTAATTACTTTTGATAATCAATTATACATATAAGTAAATTAATAACAGATAACGGCATATAGATGTTCCTATATAAATAGCGTCGGAATTAAAACAAATATCAAATTAATCTTTGTTCGTATGTAGAATTTGTCGATTTCTATATCAATTTTGAAGCAGATATTTTTAATATTATTATCCACTCCAAAAGTCACGTGAAACTGCGATTTTGACACCGAGTTCAAAAATTTTATACACTTTAGATACTATTGATAAACGATGTATTCCACTAAAGGATAAGGTAGACTCGACAATTTAAAAGATGATTTACGACCTTAGCCAAGCTTACCGCACGCTGACGGGAATTTTATCAGCATCGAGGACGCAACACCTGTTTCAAACTCTTTTAGAAAAAAATCTAGCGAGAAGCTTCACAAACCTAACGTACAAGAATTAAAAGTGCCCTTAAGATTCGAGTTTAAAGAGCATCCATCGATCATCGGGATGTCACAGCTCGAAACGAAGGCGAAACTCGTCATTTAAAGCAACTGCGTTAATTAATCACGCGCACGTGCCCTACGTCAAAAACGGCACAGGCATTCCAGCACGTCCGGCGTTATAAACACGGTTCGGTTAATGTAAGTATCGTTAAACGAGGGGGTTAACTGACGGCATTTAGATGAGCGTTCGGGGGTGGTTAATGGCCGCGCAGATCCGCGTGACGAAAACATACGCTGTGACTACCAAATATATAGGTATTCCCGAATCACGACGAACCGATGCCAAACCAGTGAAATATTTTCACTGGAATAAATGTAATGCCGACAATTAAGTTGGGGCAATGGTGAAAACGATCACGGATCTGTGACGGTGTGTTTATTCGACGGCAGCAAATAAACGCGGGGCATGTTATTATGCCACGGCGATATTTCGGCATCTGTTCGATCGTAAAACATTTTCGAACCCGAAATCGGCAACCGGTGATGATTTATCGCGCACGGTGTCAGCAGTCTTTGAAGTCACGCATCGAGGGTTGTTTAGCCGCCGCAGATTGATTAATTGTAAATTGAGGCGTGCATTGACGCGATCGTAAGGGGCAGCAGTTTTTGCCATTGATGGGCGATTAATAGAGGGATCCAACAGTGTTTGCATCATTCGCGTTTATTTTAAAAGGAACGAATGATCGCAAGGCTGCTGTGCAATCGGGGTGTGCATGTTCTGTTTCATTTGAAACGAATAACTTTGCTTTTATGATGGTGCTTTACCCATACTTTGCCAAATGATTTCGGAAATCGACATCTAGATCATTGTGCGAATCGTAACATTTATGTGGAATGAATCAGAGGTATTATAACTGCTTGAAATAACGTACTCGTAAAATCAACTAGGAGCAAAAGTTTATAACTTTCGGGGATCGATGTATTTCAAGAAGAATTACCAATTACAATTTTTAAATGCACAAACAAAGGGACGAATAAATTGTATAGATATGTTAAATGAATTATCTTTAATCCCAACATTCTCTGCTTAAAATACTAACAGCCTAACTATCTTCCTTTACGATGGATTTAAAATTTTATAGAACCTATCTCGATATAACGCCATAATCAGCAGGCTTCGCATGGACTCACGCGTGAGGTTGCATCTAAATCGCGACTTTCACTTTTTATTCCCATTCCTTGAAAATTTCAACCCTTCACCCGATTGCGGAACGTGATTCTTCAAGCCATGTGCTCCACGGCTTGAGCGCTCCGTGGACGTGCCCACTAGCAAAAAAATACATACATGCACGTGTGCTCGAAGACAAGGATAATCGAATGAATGTTAGAAGACGAAAGAGACACTCGACGAAGAATTGCTTGGCATCCGAATCGTGGATTATTCCGGAAACGTTCGAATTCTCCAGCAGCCGGTGGTTGGTTAAAATAGGACATTACAATGCTATCTGTGTTACCGACCAACGTACGTGAAGGGAACGTGTACGCAAGTGTAGTCCATCGATAGAAAACAAGGGTTAAAATTCACGGTAAAATGCCAGACTTGCTGGAGAATCTACTGGTTTCGAGACACTTGAGTTTAAATATTTATTAGGATTTTCAGAAACTAGTTAGGATATATAGCTTACTTTACATCGCCTTATATCTTTTTCAATTCCTGTTCTTTACCTTTTCTTAACTGTAATTCTACTAACAACGATGTTTGAAAGAACCTTCAATTTTTGTTAGTTTGCTTCATAGCTATCACCAATGTGGGTACAAATAAAAATTATACAATATAAAGGAAATAAGCAAAGATGAGGGAAGATGAAGTGAGATTTACGATAAGAAAATGTATGTAGATATGGAAGTTTTGGATAGTTCTAGAAATTGTTCAGAATAGTTTCACGGAGCATAAAAGTTTTCTGGAAGAAAGAAAATTGGATACGAATTGGAAATTGTTGCGAAGATTAAGAAATACGAATAAAACGTAATATTTCATAGTTTCGTTATTTATTACAAAATAATAATTAGCTTTATACTTGCTTTATACTATTATCATGAATATGTAGATAAAATACAATAGCAGTGAACCAAGGAAATTTTTGATGGTACATTCAAACACGTCTTACCGATAAGGAAATTTATTGATTTACACTGTGAACATGGAACTTAGTGATATTTCCATAGGAGGGTAATTTGTTAATGGTCAAACAAATTTCCTAAATAAATAAAACATAACTATAAGAAAAATTAATAATTGTAATAACTGTTCCTTTTTGAAAAAAGATAGAACTTGAATGAAATGCTTAAATGCAACGAAACAAGATATGAGTCATGTAGAAAGTATCATTACCAATAGTAGGTTAGAAGAATCTTACCTATTTATACCTCACAAGAATAACTTCCTTAGATATCTACAGAAGATTTTTGGTATACATGATATTTAGTGAACACATCTATCATCCAATACATTTTTTACCCAACAGATTCCAGCGCTAACCAATATCATTTTAGTGTCACTTCTAACATTATCGATTTACGGTAGAAAAACAAAGTCCTTTCCTAACCACGTTCCATCTAGATGGCCTCTGTCTCTTCAGGCAAAAATTAATTAATGTTTAAATAAATTATCTTTGTAGCAAAACTTCAAGCTTCGATCATTGTACAAAAAAGAAACAAACAACGAACAACAAAAGGAACTTAAAGAAAAAGACCAACACTGAGAACTAAATTTAGCAATACAATTAGTAAATCTTATACTAACTTTGTAATTCTAAATGAAGCTATTTGGTACATGTGTCAATAATGTATACTTTACTGTTATGAAAGAGTAAAATAATTGATAATGTAAAAAATAAGAGTGAAAAGCATTCCACAAAGAATTACGCCTACTTTATTTATATAAATATTATATATACATGTATGTGTATATATATTCTACATTATGTATACATTTAAGTAAAATATATTAACCATTATATATTTTTCTTAAATACTGATATATATACATATTTAAGCGCTATTGTGTTTTCCTATTAACCTAATTATAAATCTAATTTACCTCAAAAGCATATGTCTAACTGTAAATTAAACTTGAGTTTAAAAAATTCCATCTAAATGTATAAATGTAATTTAACCTACCTATTAAAGATTGAATGATTTTCAAAACTTACTTGTATAAATTCGTAATCACGACAAAGTAATAGGATATTGTATAGAATATTATACAAAATTCGAATACTCTTTCATTCATCTCACTATGGTTTCTGAAATACATAATTGGACTGAATTAATTACGTATGTCCTTTACCTTTCCTTTATTTCTCTTCCGACTCCTTCCTTTCTTACTTCCTCTACACTTTTCTTCCCTTTCTTCCCCTTTCTTTCCAACCTTTCATCTTCCTAACCTTCTCTTCGACATTCTAATGGCATAGAATCTTCTTTATGCACCTCTTTTATCTATCTCAAATGATCTGAAAAAGAGCAACATACTTCCACAATCCTAGTGGAAGAATACCTAGTATATTGTGACACTAACTGACAAAATAATTTTAGAAACCATGACAAAATATCGCAACACTAAGTCTTAATATGAATCCGACAGAAATTCGTGTATGAACAAAAATTTAAAAAAAAATTAATTATTAAAAAAATTATTAATGTACTTATATATCTTGTATCAAACAGACTAAACTTTTTTACTTTGAAGCTTTTCCATTTTGTACTTACAGATTTTATTTCAAGAAATGGCTCGATACTCTAATAACTTCATAAATTACCGAGAAAGAGCACGCTTATTGAAAGACAGACTAAAACTCAGTGTATGTAATAATTGACTGTATTAATAGTCCTAGATGATTTCTTTATCAAAACAAAGCTGTGAAAACAACAACATCGAAAATTTGTGTTGATTCTGAAACCTGCTGATGGCGACATATCTCTTGCATATGAAATTTGATACATTTCCTTCTGGCGAATAACATTCAGTTTTAATACCTTCATATTTCAAATTTTAAATTCTACTGAGATTATACCAGATATGAAAATGCTAAATATGAATTTCATAAAGCAGAAAGTAGGATGAAAAGTTAATTATTATTACAGCGTTACGGTAATTACTATTGCTCTGTAATAATTACAATTTTTACAACAATGAAGTCGTAATATTCAAATAAACGCATTCTAACATTCCTTAATTATTTGAATATGTATATGTTATTTATTCATACTTGTTTATTCATACGAATATTTAATTTGAACAAATAACTGTATCTGATTCTATAAATAACTGTAGTGAATACATTCTCAATCATAGTTATTTAAATTATTTACCAATGCTAATTAGTAATATTATGATCAATATTATACTGATATTAATCGTTGATATCATATTACAAATGAAAAAAAAAACGCGACGTGCAAGAAGAACTATCCTAAATTGACAATTAAAACACAAAAAGAGGAACGTTACCACTCACGAGTATGATAAAAACTCGTGGTCATTATGTTCGCCAACAATTCTACGTAACACAACCAGTCATCCGTGTCGATTTGGACCTTTCATCCTATGACATGATTGAGTGATCGGAGGAACAGAAACGACGTGACTCACCATTATATGCGAAGAACGTTGTCATCGATACTGGAGTAGGCCAGAAGAAATCACTGAAGACGATGCCACGAAGATTGTTATCGTGAACAATCAATCCGACTCCGTGTAGGAAGAGAGAATAGGAGTTGTAAACAATCTCGAAGAAAACATAGAATATTACAATTAAGGCAAAAATAACGCAATTACAAAATCTTTAAGAACGTTACATATATACTGCATACAGCAATATATATGTACGTATATTATTATCAACTATATATCAATGGTATAATAACTAAATATTATCAATTATTCAATAAAAAGACAATACAAACGTATACATACCATTGCTTTCATTGCAATAAATCGAAAATCCATGGTAGGCCATCGTAGAATTCGTTAACCAACATGACGTCGGCGTAGAGTTCTTTTAAAACATTCGCGCAATTAACCAACCAAAGGAAATCAAAACTACGAGATATATATATATGCGGAACCAATTATGTTAAAACGAAGCAGCAACCCAGCTCAATTTTGTTTTGTAACCTCATAATACGCGTAAACTACCGGTAATTAACCAAATGAACGAGTCGAGAGATACGAATAAATTAAATTGCCCACAAAACATCACAGATTATAACAATTACTAAATTATGAAATACGAAACGTATATTAAACAAACGAAGCTAACAACAGTGTACGAACGGTAACAGAATAACAGCAAAAGTGAATATTTAAGAATTATATATGTCGGAGATGAAAGGAAAACCGGAGCCTTCCCTTTGCAATTTTGAGGAAGCCTTCTAATGCTTTAGCCTAGATTTTATCATAACTGTAATTAAGCAATTGTCATTTATAATTGTTTGATATTTGTGAAAGCGAAAGTGGGTTCGAGGTGACAACTGGTCGCCGAACGTAGCCACGGTCACGGGATAAACGTTTTGCCTGACGAAGGGTGGATCGGTTGTATTGTTCTCCCTAGAAATCACATAGAATTGTACTTTAGAGATGTCTATATAATGGGACACACGTTGTATTAGGAATCAATCTCCAGACACAAACTGCCTAGTAACGGCGTTTGGATCTTTCTCGATGTTTCCAAAGAGTATACAACAAACTTTTGACAGAAATTGCCTAGCAACAACGATTGGAACCTTCTCGATGTTTCCAGCGAGCATATAACAAACAAATGCAGTCGTATAGCGAAAAAGATTTTCATCAGATATTCATTCGTGTGATCGCCTTGGAAAGTGATACATCGAGCAATTTACCTAGTGTCTCAGCAATCGTATTTTTGTGTTTAAAATTATTCTACGCATAGTAAAGAGTTATCCCGTTGACCGTGGATTCGTTTGAACCCCGGAACATTGTTAATAGCGTTAATTAAATTCATTATTCGTAAAACCTATCAATCGTTAATCTCATTATTCGTTAAATTTATTATTCGTAAGACATATTATTCGTTCCTCTTATTGTTCGTTAAACTTATTATTCTTTAATCTAATTATTAGTTAAACTTATCGTTTGTTAATCTTATCATTTATTAAACTCATTATTCATAATATTTTTGTAAAATCTTGTTTATTCGCGTAAATATATTCTCTGTTTCGTAAAACAATGGCTAATTCAAACGAAGAATCATTACGCGCCTTAAATCCTAATGATATCCCGACATATAGATTACATACGTATAATATGTAGGTTACACACGTCGAGTAAAGTAACACGTCTCGCCGTACGACTTTCGACACTAAACTTGCGTTACAAATCGGTCACGAAATAAGCAAGGTAGTGGGGAAACCGCGGGAAGCAAATCGAACGAACACGAATACTATTGCCCTTGCCCTTTGCAATTAGTTTGTTTTCGTTTTCATTAATTATATTAATATAATTAATGTATTTCATTAACATTTATTCTTATATAATACATAATTATATATAATATATAATAATATGTAAATATATTATATAATATGTATTCTTATTCGCTATAATTAATTTTTAATATGTGTACGCTGTGTTAGAAATTATTGGTACGTATTACTTTTATTATTAACATTATTGTTAAATATGATTATTTCAGTGTATCTAGTCATTCGCATTGTATAATTTAATTTATAATAACTATCGATAAGAATGTTAGACATTGAAAAGAATGTTATGGAGACAAAATTAATTTATATTTCATTAAGTATGTTATAAGCATTTATATGAATTTGAAAGTATAATTGCACAGAATACATGTAATATGAAAAAATACATAAAATATTCAAAGTATTGTGCTTTCCATAATATTTACAGGTAAAACGATTTTCTACCGAGACTACCTTTTTTAATTATATTATCAAAAATATGAATTTGCATAAAAATACACATTCTAATCACGATTCTTATTTCTAACAATATAAATGAATTTGCTTGGAAGTGAACATCCTCGTGGGAATATCCTCCATATAATGCACGAAGATTATCACGGCATTCTAACGATAAGTGAAAATCCTAGTTGCAACACGTATGATTTATTGCATGCATTCCTCTGTACCAGATGCAGGATATGTTTCAACACGCATCTGTCGTGCATCGCGATAATTTCCTCGCCAAGAATGCGTCGCGATGCCTCTATTACATGCCCCTGCATCGAGTAATCTTCGACAGAACATTCCTACACGTTCCCTTCATTTCGTCGACAGAATAATTTTTATATCCTCTGAAAATTGAATTATTTCTCTGGCAGAGATTCATATTTGCCTGGTTTACGAGCTTTTCATTACATAACTTATATTTTATCCTTCGGGACGGATTTATTTTATTATCATTGAATTTCCACCGTGATTTTTATATCTCAATTTTTAAACGATTTATACATATAATTATATAAATATATAATAAAAATATATATTACAATACATACGATGGTATACGATAAATCTTAACATTGAACAAAAGAAACTACATTACCAAACAACGCCATCGAGTTCATGTATTAGAAATAATCGGTTTCTTGGAGTACACCCATTTAGACCACAAACACCACGATTGTAGTAGCCTCTTGCTTATCTATGCAAATCAAGATTACGAGATGATATACGTCCAAATATATTCCAAATATAATCTATATTAACAAACCTTAACTTGGATATTGTCCAAATATAATCTATATTAACAAACCTTAACTTCTAACCACATATACCCAAGATCTCGCAAGGAAATATATGAAATATAGAAAAACTTTAAAGCATAATTCCCTTGGATGCTTCCCAGCGTGAAAGTAGAGGGAACGAAAAAGCAAAAGATGAAAAGAAATGGATCGAGATGGAAGAAGGGACGCGTCTTAAATAAATCTGATGTGATACGACCTTTTTTTCTGTCAGCCAAGTAAGTGGATACGTTGCCAGTACGGACCGTAATAACTTGCAACATTTCCTGAACTAAATTATTTATTATCCTGCAGGATGCAGGACTCCCTTGGGTGAGTACGAACGACCTAGGAAGGAAGATATTATACGTCAACAATGCTCCCAGGGCAGTGTATAACGTTTTGCTTCGCGCACCTACACGTTGAATCTCTTTCACGGTTAAATTGGTGAATACGTGGAACTGTTTCGCGTGTTAATTCGCCTGGCCAGTGACATTTCACCAAAGAAATAGTGCGTTCACTCTAATTACACCCGGACAAAACCGCGAAAGGTTTCCTTTTTCTCCCCACGGACGACGAAATTGAAAAGATACCACTGAATATAATACTACATAAAAATTCGTATTCCGATAAACTGATAAATCTCGATATCCATCTATAAGATTTTACGTAGAAATTTATCGGTTTTGTGCGCGATAAAAGTTTAACGACAATTATAACCGACGATCGTAGAAAAAGAGATTGGATTTACGAGTTTCATTAAAAGTTTGTTTAATGCTCTTTATCACTCTTGGCGTTTGTAAAAATATGAAGACGAATTCTATCAGATAGTTGAAATTCTCTTGTGGATATGTAAATCGATTTCATTTTGTAGTAAAAATTCAACCTCAATTAACCTTCGATCATCGTAGAAAATGTGATGAAATGGATTTACGGGCTTCGCTGAAAGTTCAATCTAGTATCCTCTATATCTTTTTCAACATTTGTAAAAATATCAGAACGAATTTCAGGAAAATACTGTTTCACAAAGGTAACGTGATTTATATTATAATAAACATTTATCGTGCTAATATGTATCAAATACATGGAGTGGAGTTATAATTTTCATAAAATATCAATATTTTTCAATATTATCTTTATTACTCTTATTAAATTAATATTTTATTAACGCTCTAATGAAACATTTTGTCAAAGAGATAGTTCTCTGCAAATATGTCTAATCGACTTTACAATAGATATTTACAATACAAATTGTGATATGAATCCATATAAAATAAGATGAATGTACCGAGGAATTTCGAGAAAAATTTCATTTCCATCCTACCTGTTATTCTTGTTACTCTTCCTGCCTCAACTTTCTAGAAACGGATGCAATGGAACAGAAATATATACATAGCCATCGTACACTATATCGGAAAAGGTATGGAAAATATAAGCATAGACAAAAGTAAAAGCAGCAAAGTAAAACTGGTCGATTCAGTCGATTGTTTCTCGATTTACGAAACAACAGAAACACCCGAAATGCGAGTGATACTATATCAAAGAGGCAGTGGAACGCGACATCTGATCGCGAGGTTAAATTTCTCGATTATCCAGACTCACTGACTTTTATTGCTATTCAGCCACTGCCATTTGAACAAGAAAGACGTTCATTCGTCTATTCTTTTTCTTTCGACGTGAGAGGTCAGTCGTGTTCTCGTCTCTCCTAAATCACCGGTGAACTTCTCTCTTACTTTTCGCATGTTCCTTTTTTCTTCCGCTTTCCTGTTCTTTTTTTTTAATGCCGGCACATCGTCTTCGAATTTACCAGCGGCCGAAGAATAGTCTCGTGAAAATTACTTCATGGTGGAGTGGCGAAAATCCCCGGGGATGAATTTGAGTTCGCACACGCCCGCTTGACAGCAGATATCGGAGAACCATTTCGAATGTCCGGAGGCGGCCTTATAAAGATTTCAACACTTGTAAAGATATTACTCTCGAAGCTTCTTTTTTCCATCAATTTTTTAGAACAATATCCATCGATTTGGAATTTGGTTACGTTACGATTTTGTAACGGCAGCTGCGTTATTAATTAATAGCAACGATAATTTCTTATTCTCGTAAAAATTTATATCCATTGCGTAATAGATATTGTTTCTTTATCTTCTTAACAAAAATGGACTATCCGTTCACGCATTATATCTCGAATTATTAATAACAGTGCTCTCGTTTATTTTTTCACTGAATTAAAGTGTGTTATAAACGTTTTAACGATGGTCAACATGGAAAATTTTTATAGAGAAACTTTTCGCACAAAGTTCTATCTTTATCCAAAGCAGGTTCGAACAAACGTGAAAATGACTTGAGAAAGTTTGCAGACGCAGGAGTAAAGCCATGGAGAAAGGTGAGACGCGAGAAAATAATATGGAAACCGTCTTCAGTGGTCAAAGCTGGCCAGTACAATGGGGTCCAAGGATATCCATAAGGGAGCTACCTATCCTTATTTAAAAGCAGTCTCTTTTCCTGCTCTTACTTTTCATATTCACGCTTTCACCTGGTACATCGAGCGTACCTGGTCTATTGAATAAATCTCGTGGAATACGTAAAATTGTCTGGGATCTGTAGACAGCGCTGTAAGGAGCAGACGTAGCTTCCGGCTTGTTATCTATCGGCCAGAATCATGGAAGTTTTTCTAAAAATTGTGAGAATTTCCTGTTAAAAGGTTCAGTCGTGGATTTTTAACCGTCGAATCGTATCGATTTCGATATTTTGCTATTTTTAGGTAATTTTCATTTGCCATAAGAAAATATAATTCTTCTAAAAGTTGTACAATTTCTATGTTATGAAAATTCATTCCTGTAAATCAATGTTCTACGCATTTGATCAAACTTTAATGAAACTTACAGCGATCATTGATCTACACGTAAGAAGTAATAATCGAAAAAGAAGTAGCTACGTCAAAAACAAAACTCTAAAAAAGTTTTCGGCATCTATTACATTTTTCTTTTTTTATCCTTTCAAGGTACACATCCCATGTGTATTCTCTTCAGTCCCCCTGGAAAAGAAGCCCCATAAAAATGCCCAGGATTCTTGAGCAACTCTCGTTTCTGGCCAACCTGAGACCCAAGCTCGATATCTTTTACGTGTCGTCTGGTGAATTATGCAAGTAGCCATGTACGACGTACCTATAGGCTGAATACCACCTTCTCTGGAGGTTACCTGTACCGCGTGATGCAAATATGGTGTTCTGGAAAAAAGAATGAATTTAAATATTACAGCATGCGTAAAATTATACTGTTGCGCTATCACAAAAATCTATTTTTTTTTCAGTGTATTATAGTATAAAAATAACAGTAACACAGTTACGTCAGTTCCAAGATGTCCTCTACTTCTCAATAAATAGCTCCTACGCAAGTGTCCTCTAAAAGTTGACCTAAATTACAGACTGTTTTTCATCATTCTATATCTAAACTTTTTACTACGTTCATTTATCTACATTCTTCAACTGTACTGGGCTCTATATCCTTGCCCTATATCATTATCCTTGTCATAGGTTTACATATACATATGTTGCGATGCAGTCTATCCGTTTCATTTCTCATTCGTTTACCCACTTCAGTCAGATCTACGTACTAATTTATGCACCTGTGCTTTGCTTTCTTCGTGTCTCTATGTGTTCAGCACTCCTTTCTCAACTGCCTGTTTACACAACCATCTGATATATCCATCTGTTTACACCTTTCGCTACTTCCTTCCAAAAATTTTCTAACGTACACACTAATGTATAAATTTCTCTTCTTCCCAATTTATTAAAACCATGTCACTTTCGTTTATTCCCGCCTTTCGAATACATGGGGTGAAAAACAATACTAAAATAAGGAAAAATAGATCAAGGAATTTATATCAACTTTCATAGAAACCATCTCTACATTGTACATTTAAGATATCCTTACGGATTATGTGTCTGGATGCATCGGTTTGCAGCTGTCCAGGTATATGCGCGTTTGCGCGTCGGCATACGTATGGGCCTGATATACGTTCCTATGAATATACTGCGTTAGGACTCCTTTGGGAATGTTTCGACCCCTGCAACTATTACGAAGGAGCTCTGTGCTCAACTCAGCCTCGATACGATCGCAGAATTCCTTTCGAAACCTGATGGGATATGGGTATATCGATCTTTGCACTGTCTAGCGTCTTTCAGACTGCCAAGATATGCCGTGATCACGATTCAATTTTAGAATTACTTGGTAAAGTATCTATTGACTCAATCGATTGGTAAGGTGTTACAAATATTTGTGATACACAGGAACAAAGAGAGGTTGTATGTATATATACAAAACTCTGATTTTTATGAAAAAATTAGCTCCATCCAATAGAGGATTTCCTCGATGCATTAAAGACAAATGATTCTTGTAATATTCATCATTTGCGTAATAAAATCTGAAGAAAATTTCCATTTCCGCAAGAAATTACACTTCTTAATTTCAGTCGATTTAGCATTTCATTCGAAACTTTGATCAACCTACAAATTCATTTATTTCCACCGAAACAAGCTCTCGCCATTCATTAATCTCCCTCCGACAACCAGTCCAAACAACGATTAATTATCCCTCTTCTCTTTCGAACGATTATCAAAATCGTAGTGTCACTGACGTCACGATATAGACATCGCCGACGAGCTTCTAGAAAGACGTTAAATTATTGTCGGACGCAGATCGTTCAAATACGGGTCTAACATCCATTTAGTCCCGTTTCTGATGTCGAGACTAGTCAGGGCGTTTTAGACAATGATATTTCATTGTTAAGCGCTATTACAGAGCTGGGTGCTAACCTCGAGGATCCTAAGGGTGTCCTCCATCCTGGGAACTCTATAGGCGATCGATTTCCTCTTGACTGAGCCTTAAGCCAACACCCTTTGGAACTAGCGTTTCGTCCACTTGCAAATCGAGAAACTTCTCTGAAATGCAATTTAGTTGCCACCTACTTTGTTATGATTTATTTGGTGGATTTTGACACTCGCATTTCTTCTTCTGGCGCGTTCTGTGATATACAATATATAATATTCCGGCAATACGCGTGCGTCGTGTAATATAAGAAAAATAAACATCCTCGAGAAATAAAGGCGAAAAAAAAGCAACGAAGCCTCGAGTTCCATTCACCGAGCTCTTGCGTAGATGTTGGATAGTGAATAGTTGGATACTGAAATCTCCAATGACGGAAGTATCAAACTTATGCCAAAGCTTTTATCTGTCTAGCAATCTATATATTTTAGAAAGAATTATTCAGATTTTCCAACATTTACGGTTATAACTCTATCAAAGTTCTATGAGAAATTACAAATTGGACATTTCGACTACTCTAGTTTTAGGACTAATTTGGATTTCTTGCCATTGCGAGTGTTTAAAATTTACAGTCGGAGGGGAAAATATAAAGGTTGTTTTGTTTTTCAATCAATACTACCCCGATACTGAACTAATTACATGTTTCGCATTAATTAAGTTACATTGATACACCAGATTTAATAATTTTGTATATGTTAATACGGATGCCTGTGAATATTCGTGTGAACGAATTTCATGAAAATTTATTCGCTACCTCTTCTATTTGAATCAACTATACTGAATAAAAAATGAGGCAGAAGATGAAACTGAATTTTAAACTGGTTGAAACTTTAAAAATAGAATTTCGCTAACTACTACGCTCGAAAACGTTTATACCAAATTGCTGATTTTAATATTTTAAAACCGCTTCATGAAAATAGCGCGCTGGCTATGACTTATAAATTTCAGATGCTTGTATATCTTCTCAATACGAATTAAATAATTAAAATGTCCTATCCTGAGATAATTTTTTCAACGATTTTAAAATTTTTGTTGTTCCTTGATACAATTTCTACCGGAAAAAGAACTGCTTTATTTTTAGTACCAAGTTTTTATACAAATTTTACTAGAATTTCTGTGAAACGATCATCGCGTCGCTTCGGTAATGTCATAGACATAGAACATCGATTTTCAGACTGCTACACGACAAACTGATCTCCTGGAGCATCGACCAACCCTTTCAAATTGTTATCCTTGCATCTCAACGAAGGAAACTTGGATCACTCGGGTCCGTCCTTCTCTCATTTCCATTATTTTCCACAGGCAATTCCGTTCTCTGTTTAGATCAATTACAATAGCTATTAAACATGTAGAACTCGATTTTGGCAAGGCCTGAAAGTGAAGAGAAGACTTTCACATCAATTTACTATTCAATTTGAGTTTGAAGGGAAACTAAGGTGTAGTTTGTGAGTGTCTGTTTTAATGATTGAATGTTTACGCATTTATGGAAAATTTTAAGTTCTCTTTATTCTATTTCAAGCGTGAAAAAACCTCTATTTAGATTTCATTGCTCTAGCTGTATCTTTAAAATGTATGGAATTTGTGTGAAACCTATATAGACATGCCCTATCCCGTGTTTTGAAAGGTTTCGAAGAGTGGGAATTTAGGGAATTTGTTCAGCTATATTTTTCGTATCAAATATTATTGCCTTTTAGGAAATATGAAAAGGAGCACTTGGTTATATAATATTCGTAACTCCACTTTTTTTATAGCCGATCGATCTGGTTGCTGACGTCACGAGCAATGGATACTCGTGCTATAAAATATTTCAATACCTATTGGTGCCGTATTACTCAGCTACATTCTACAATCGGAGTAAAACGACTTTTTTCATAACAGCGTGTTTTCCATCCTCTGAAAGGCTTTAAATCTTCAGGCAGAGGCAATGCGGAGAGATTTCGCGGAAGAAATCCGGAAGCCCGCCACCGGCAAAAGAGTCGATCGTAAAGCATCTCGTTTCCTTCCTGTTTACCAAGAGGAGTCACACGTACGCAACCGAAGTTTGCAGTTTTGGCCTATATTTGACAACACACATTTATCTGCAAAGCCTACAGCAATTAGCAATTTTAGCAGAAAAATCGTATCATTTTGCCAAAAGAATTGTATTATCCTGTATTATCCTTGACTCTTGGAATTTTACTTTCAAATTCTCGATCTGTCCCTGGTCCAATTCCCAAGCTACCCTTGGTTCTATTGTCTAGATTCTAGATGCCTAATACATGAAGAGTGTCACGGATCTCGTAGACCTCTAGCTGTATAGTGTCCACCAAATCTCTAGATACTTTGGATACTGAAATATTCGATATGTCAACTTTCGTGGAATCCTTAGAGACTCCTGAGACTATTAATAACTTCAGCACCCATGGAAGCTCTCGGTGTCTGAGGGATTATGGATACATCTGGTGCCTTTAAAGCTTCCAAAGTTATCCATTATGTGACTATTAGCTCAGAGCCATGAATAACTTACTTTCCATTACCCATGTATCAACCTGTGGTTGATGTTGCCTCTTAAGAAATTACACAATAAGCAACTCCCAGGATAGAAATTTTATAAACGATGACAGATCGAGTACTCGAAGTTATCTTGTAACTAACTTAAATGAATATACGCGTGCATTAATTATAAAATTTTTGCATGTAACGTTAGTTTCGAATGGTCTCGCATGTCGAAACGTGAGCAAACCTTTCGGAATAGGTCGTTCCCCGTCAAGCAGCCGGTGCTTCTCTGCGACAGGAAATTTGATGAGGGTCCGACCGAAAACAAAAGAAATACGTATTTACACACGAGCAATCGTCCCGGAGTGATAAAGGCTCTCCATTGGCTTCTCTTTCTTGTTTTAGCCCTCAGAAAAATGCGCTCGTTTGTTCTCGACCCCTCATTCACAGGCTTTTACCACGACTGGCCGCTGGTCGTTCGTCGAACTTGTCAAGGGTAGCGTGATTCTCGCTAGGAAACCGTTGTTCTCCGATTCACGAGAAAAATTGCCGATAAATTGGCCGAAGAATGATCTCGTTCCGCAAAGATCAGAATATCTCAGAAACAATCGTTTTCCATTCTCGTAGGATTCAGATGTACATGGAGACGTTGAAAGGGGAAAATTGATTTTAGTGCTCAACACTTTTAAGAAATCAGAGTGTAAATCGTTCGAAAATCGAGAACGAAACCATATATCGTACGTTTTATTTTTCGAATAGTTCAAGAATTATGTGATCAACTAGCTATAGTGAGTATTGCTCGTTGCCGATGGTATATTTCGTGAATCGTGATCGATCCTCGTGGATATTATTGCGGAGTTTCTGCCTCCCGGGCAAGAAGGGTTGTTTGTGGGTAGAACGTGCCGCAAAGCTCGCAACCAGACTTACGGGAAGTCAAGCTTTAGGAATAATGAGGCGTTCAGTTCGCTGTTTTCTCACCCTCTCATCCTCGACTCTGTTGATTCTCTGAGTTTGCAGTCTCGCGAAATGATCATTTAAAAATGCTTAGAATAAGAGTCAAACGTGTCACGTTGCAAATTGTAAATTATTCGTTATACCAGCCTTTGCATGAAATAATACTTACTGAAATTGGAAATTTTTATAATCTCAGAACAAGAATATGAATCGTAAATCTGTTTATGAGTATCTCAAGTAAGAGTGCAGATGATGTGACTAATAGTTGCAATAATGTTAACAGAAAATAAGTTTGCCGCAGGGAAACGAGCAAGAAACCTGCAAGAACAGAATAGAAAGGACGATAGAAACTTCCTACACAGGTATATTAAAATTCAGGATTTTCCGCAAACTTTGTACAGTAACTTGGAACCCAGGAGACAATGAAATATGAAATTATATCGAACACAGCAAGTCTCTGGTTGCCATTTAAGTTAAACTACGAATGTTGGAACGAATGAACATCAGGATGAACCTCTTTAACTTCGTGTAGCTACCAGGAACACGAACAGCTTCAGTTTACGATGCATTTCTGTTGGTTTCAGCTTTTGGCATTAGTCATTCTGAGATCTGGGAACATTGAAAATGTTCCACTCAATTGAAAACTAATGCAAGCATACTGCTGCACAAGCAGAAGTTACGAAACTTTATGATGCTAAAGAATAACGTAACTTACAAGTCTCGCATAAGAGATGAATTACTTTTACTTAGGTTCATCATAATTACTTGAAATAGATAATGCAAGATATTAATTTCATTTCCTTTCTGTTTGATATTAATTTTATTTTCACTTCGCGGGATATGGAATCATGAAACGTATCGGCGACGTTGTCAATTTTCCAGATTCGTCAGATTCGCAAGACGCAAAGAGCGCAACTGTACAGCGAAATTTCTTTCTTTTTGCGTATGAAGATTGCGCTCGCATTTGTACGCAAATTTATCCAGTCCCGACTGGAAAAGGCGATGCAGTCGCTATACGAACGTATTAAAATTCAGGACTTCTCACAGGTCCCCTGTAGGAACTTGGAACTCCCGGAGACAATGAAACGTGAAATTATGTTAAAAAGCGAGTCGCATGGATACGAGGGTTGCGTCTAGACGGAAGGGGATGGACTGGGGAGGTGTACTGAGATAAAAGTTACCATGCTTATCGCTTCTCCTGATGGAAATTCACCGCCTCGCTTGTAGGACACTGCTCGTCACGTGAAAGAATTTCAAATCTTGTCAACGAGAGTATCCGTTTTGTCGATGCTTGCTTTAATAGAAACAGCAATATTCATGAATTTATATCAACGCATTTATTTAGTTTCGCATTAAAATTTGTTTTGTCAGAAATTGAATATGTAAAATGTTTGTAATCAATATTTCATCATATTCGGGTTACGTTCGAACGTGCAATTTTACAGCGAATTATGAATCTGGAAATAATATTTTAATAAATAACTTCGAAATTATGAATGGTCATTGATGGGCGGTCTATCCAATGAAATATTTCTGTTTTCGTCGGAAGTTTGAAATAAATAAAAAATATAGAATTAAATTTGTCCATCAAAGATAAAATTAACGTGCGCATAGTAGCGCTATCTTCGGAGAATTATATTTTGATGCTTCCGGACGTTGCGTCGATGTCAATACACTATCCACTAACGTTAATTACTATTAAATTACACGTTGGTTCCAGTTATTGTAATATTGCCCAGTCGTCTAATGGGTATCGACTGTTACTTGAATGCAAACGTTCATCGTGAAACCCATGTATACTAATGAGATGTGCTTTGGATGAGTGGTTAGTTCGGGCGTTTGTAGAATACTACGCATCGGTGTTATATTAACGAGAGACACTCTGTAAACCACGTTGCGAATTGTGTTGCAATTATAGAAAACATTTCATACGGGGTAAAACAATTGTTATAATATTGTCCTGTATTCTCTTTATTCGCTTTTGTATAATAATAATCGAACAACGAAAGCTGTATTCGAATTACGCTTGTAATATGACGAATTTATACGATAAATTCAACGTTACTGTCGTATTAAAATATATTTCTATATTTCTTTCCCAAAGTCACGAGCAAATTGCAAGACAAGAGCGTTCCAGTTACTTCGCGCTGTATTTTCCACAGATTTTCGTGTCTGCAAAGTAGGATTAAAATTGGTGAATTTTGGATTTGATTTTAATTTTCAACAGGTGTTCGACGCTGCATGAAGTTCGTTGTTGCAGAAATCGTAGTTCCGAAAATTAGGAGCAGCAGCTGCAACAAGAGAGTTTCCTAAACGTTCGAAATTCTGGCTTCGATAAAACTTTACGGATGTTTGGAATAATTCTGTGCTAGAAATTTAATACCATCAGAGTTTCAATACGAGCGATAAACTAGAAACTAACTAGAATGTTTGGCTATTGGCTATTTAATAAGTGTTCGTAACATAGGAGGCCCTTTACGATGGAATATGGTTTTTACAAAGTTTAACAAATTTTGGAACGAGATTTTCACAATGCATAATAATTTACTAATTATAATAGATTGACAAGAGACAAATTGTACGTTATATGGTGTACAATTTTAACAATTTTATTGAATTAGTAAGAAATTAATGACAGTTTTTTCGATAATAAAACAAATCAATTTACATATCTTATGTCTCATTTATCTTAATTGCTAAATCTCTGTCACAATTTGCTGCAATTAGCCGGAATAAACCAAAATCTATTTTCTCATTAACGTTTGCGCTTGGTAAGCCAGATAAATCCCTTGTATTATATTAACCTGCCCATGTATCAACCATCTGCTCTATTTTCCACTCACGTGCCAAGCGTTCCGGTAAATCCTGAGAGAGATTTTGACGACCTTCCTGACGCAATAGCAATAAAATATTGACTGATGATAAAATGGATATATTAAAGGAGATAGGACACTACCGCTTATTGGATACTGAATATTCTTATATAACTGGTGGAGAATTTGTTACTAGAAATTTTAACTCTAACACGGTACACTGTAATTTGAACTAGCTTCGCTCGACAATGGTGTCTTAACTTCACTAGTGTTTGCAACGTCTACTACCCGAGACTTTCAATGCCTCTATAAAAGTTTATGCAGAGACAAGGCGAAATTGCTATTGCACGACTCGTATAGTAGGCAGCGTACTGCGCGAAAACACAAGCTATCGTGAAGATAATGACATTATTTATTAGCGTTGGAATGACGTTTTCTTTCTCACAACGAGACATAGCTGTATTACAATGTTGTATCTCCGATTTGTATTCTGTTGTAGTTCGAAGTGTAATTTATTTAGAAACAAGAGATAAATAATTGGAAATAAGAAATGTTATCTCAAAATTAAAACTCTGTATGTTTCCCGAAATAAAAATTATTGTATCTAATATACCATTGAATTCACTCTCGTCGAGTTATAAACAGGTTTAATTTGTTTGTGATTATTTAAAACAACACCAAGGAATCTTATCGACCATATAACTCAAAAAATATTTTTACACAATCAGAAATGTTTTGTTTTCATTTTACATGCATCTCGACGGCATCTCTTTCCGGCCGAACCTCAACGAGATGTCGAGTGTTGGTTGGACCTTTTGAGGGAACCATGGCGAATGTTTTAAATGAAAACGATTCCATGCAACACCCGACTGCCAGAATTCGTTTGTCATTTTTTTTATCCAATCGCGTACCTTCACAACGTTTCCTCCAATATTTCCTGCTCGTAAACCTGAACCTGGGTATGCAGGTATTCAGATACAATTTCTGAACAGAACACAGTCTCGCGATTAATAATTCTTTCTAAAACAAAAAACAACGAGTAAACAGCCGCGGTCGGTAGATTTTATCGGTTGGTTCGTCGTTAAGGTTAAAGCTACACCCTTGGCCTCCTTCGCCGTCCATTTTTGGCTTCCTTTTCAGCTTTACGTTAAGCATCGTACCGGTGGAGCGGCAAAGAGCTAGAAACCCGCCAGGACCAGAGAGTCTTTTTATTGACGGTGATAAACATTTTTATGGACCCCACGCGAATTACTACTTTTTACAGCCTCCGCTGCTCGATCTGTGCCGCCAGCATCCCTCTTTCACCATCAACGATATCTTTCACCCTCCTGCATTATTCTTCTGCTTCTTGGGTCTTCTTTTTTTCCTTATTTCTTCGAAAATACTGCTCGATTTGAGGAAAAATTCGTTGGTAGGAACAGCAGCCGATGCTGTTTAAGATTTTCATTAAATAGGTCGAGGATTTAGAATTCTTCAACGGGTAGCTATTCTTTGAAACTCATTGAAGATTTGTCGTGTATATGTAAATTTGCATATGCAAATTGAGGATAGGAAAAACTCAGTTGGATCTAGTTCCCCTAGTCCGATGAACGATAATTGTTACGTACGATTATGCAAATATTATAGTGGTTAGGGGGAACTTTTTCCAGCTTTATCCTTTCTTCGTTACAGTTTTGAATCGGAAACTTTGGTTATTTGCTGGCAGAACGCTTACTGCGTTCTTTTCTTTCCTTCATTCTGGTACAATTAAAATCAACATGAAATCTTGGATAATTATTTAATTTCAGAGAACCTTCTATTGCCTTTCGCGCTTAGAATGTCTGACCATATTTGTGTTTCTCTATTGCAGCCGTTAAAACTTGTCACATTTTGGATAATATTTTTCATGACTATCGTACATTTTTGTCATTTTTATATTTTATTCGAATGCGATTTCAAAGCTAAAATAGAAGATTGGAAATATTTTATCCATCCAGTGTCAGAAAAATTTAGTATGGTAGTGAATATTTGTTGCACTGCATAGAGTAGCTAACCATGAGGTTACGGAGATGTATGTATGGCAAGGGATGCAGGGTCAGGGTTGAGGGATGATGCAAACCCAGGAGTGCAACCTAACACCCAACCGCTCTTATCTCCGCGTATCTGAAACGTCTATTGCTGGAGAGGTTGCTCGACGAAGCGAAATATTCGTCTTGTATGACGGGTCCATCTAAATTGAGATTCGATCGATTCACTACACCAAATTATGTATATACATTCTCTTTGTTCCCAGATTCTCTACATCTCCAAGAAAAAGAAAAACAAAGCAGATGGAATCCAAGAATTTAAAAAATAATCAACTTAAAATTTCATTAACTTAAAAAACTGTCCAGTAAAAGATTTATGGAAGTAATATGTTCACATGTAGGATATAATCATCATCTTAAGGAAACATCATCTTAAGAAGCGTATACCTATCAGGATATAACTCAACGTTCCCAAGCTGAGATTTTATTTTATGTAACGTGCCACACATGCAGCGTCGATTTTTATGTATTTATTCGTCGATACTTTAGCACCGCATACAATGAATATTTTCCGCGGCACGTTGTTCCTAGGTAACATTCAACACGCTGCATCGATAATTTCTCACAACACAAAAGACCACGTGCTTCCGTTCCAAATAAATTCAGAATTTATATAATGATAATTAACAAACTCTTGAATAATACCACCCCTTGTCAAAAGCTACGTACATTGAACTGAAAGTTCGCTGGTTTCGACATATCGTATTGCAGGCATCAGATATTATTAACAAAGGAAGGATCGAAACAAGTGGCGAAAACGTCGATGTTCACAAGCAATGAGAGTATCTGATACTTGGAACAATCGCGTCCCAGAAACGTACAAAGTGGATGAAATCACGTAACATCCGCAGTGTTATAGTGAGTACAGTTTTGAGACGTAGCTACGTAGCGACATACATAGTTGGTATCTCTGGTGCAGAAGCCATAAAGGTTATCGCCATTACGACACACGACCTCCATGATACTACACCTCCGTGTCTCACGTTTCTACTCGAGGGCAGGACTGCAGGGAATTAGTCGTTGGATTCTGGAGAATGCAGAAACCGCGGGAACAAGCCTGTATCTTCCAAGTGTACAAATACAAGACAAGCGATCGTCTTCGAAAGGATGGTGGTCGTGCATGCACGTATTTCGTCAGTGTACGGAATATTTACTTCAATTAAGTTCCCCCGCTAACTTCGACGAAACTTTCGATTGACCGGCGAACTTTGTGCACGGACGCGAGTGTTGCGCTAAGTGGGTACGGAATACTTAATTAGAATGACAGAGAATGAGAGTATTGTAAGTCATATCGAAAAGTGTACTTCCTTTTGAACGAAGCTTCTGCTATATTACAAAGTTTCTGATTTTTACCTTAAAAAAGTTAATGGAAATGGAAGAAATTGCATAATCGTAAGAATTGTATAATTGTACAATTAATTCGTTATTGAAAATCATTACAATTCTTTATCTAATTACGGACGCAGCCGATGGCACACGTTGGTTTTTACATGAAATAGCTGATCATCATCGTGTTAAAGTTAGACTGGCAATTGTATTTTCATAACTAATATCTCTCCTGACGATACATAATAAAAGATTTAGTGGAGTTTGTAGTTGAATAGTAGAGTAATATGCAGATTCATCGTATTTGAGAGGCATGCATTGTTTGCTATTAGGGCAAAGGTAAATGCAAATAACAGCTGAGCAGGTTGTACCTGTTGGTAAGCAGAAACGTTCCGCAATATGGAATATCGAATGCAGTGACTTGGCTGTTCTGGACAGACAGACACCTAGGCACGAACCTACCGGATGCATCAAATGCACCAAATGCACCGTGATAACGTCACTCACAGGATGTAGGGTTGGTAATTCAGCCCTCCAAAGGCATGGAAGGGGGCAATTCAGCCCCCTTTCGCGTCTGCCTGTACACCACAACGAGTAATTTTCGAAATTGCCCTTCCAACGTCAATTTTAGAACACGTTATCCGAGGATTCGAAGGAAGTCGCCTTGAGAAAATTGCTGGAATTTGATCTAAGAAAGATAAAGTATGCTTCGAATCGAACATTGTTCAGAAATGTTAAGAATACGGCGACTTTTGTGTCTGAAGAAATATTCGAGAAACATTCGTTGATTCTTCCTCTGATTTTAAATCTTACAACGCAAGTGAAATATGGCCTGAACGTGAACGGCGCGGATCACGAAAGATTGTCAAAATCTTTACTTCAAATAAAAAATACAGTTGGTTACCTAAAAGAGACACAGTTTCCGGTTTTCCGCTAGAAGCGAAGAAATTGTCCCCCTCCGTTCTGAACAATTTCTTCGCGACAACATGTTGTCGCGCAATTCTTCGCGTTCGTTCATAAAAATGTATCTTAAGAGTACTTAGGAAATAAAGTTTCAGGATCCGTGTCATTGGAGTAGAATGGAACGCGGGACATCAGTACGCATTACAGGAGGGCAGAGGTACAGACACCGTGTAAACGAATTTCCGCGTCACGTGCAATTCCTTCGCTATATCCGCATTGTGACCTCACCCCGTTCGAGCTCCTTTTCTTTGCTCATCCTGGTTCGAACCTTGCTCTTCCATGCAGCCACGGCGAAATAAAATGGAGGAACGCTGGCAGAAGGGATGAAAAGAGCGTGAATGTTCCCTTTCTCTTCTTCTTCTTCTTCTTTCTTTTTTTCTCGCCCCCCGCCCTCCATCTTTCCTTCCTACTTTTCTCGCGATGCAGCTGAAGAAAGACGGAGTTTATTTTTATCTGACACCTCGAACTAATTTGATCTCACGTTCAGAGACACTCTTTGAATAAAAGTTCCCTATTTAGGAGCGTCTGGACGCTTTCCACGCAGAATTCCGCGCTGTAATGGCATCACAGGCGTCGTCACCGACAGGTGCAGCCTCTCAATTGCTGACCTTTGATCTTTTCCAGCGATAGATTTTGTTCTGGCTTCGGTTCAAAAAGAAACGGTCAGAAGCGCGGGGGAGGGGGTAAATCGAGAGGGTCGTTTTATATACTTGGATACGATTTATGATATCATTGGAAAACTAGAGAAAAAATTTTAATGCATTAAACACATATGCCACTTCACGCGACGTATTGCACGATAGTTCGCCGACTGGTGATATTAGAGATCCAATAGGAGTGGTAAGTTTACGTCATAGACTTTTACAGTCTGTAGGAAAATAAAATACGAAAGAACATTAGACAAACGAACGTTCGCTTCTCACTTCCACATCTCTTTAATTGAATAACCAACGAATAAATATTTCTCAGCACGTTTCGCTGGTATCTGCAAGAGTTTCTACTCACCATGAAAATCGTGAAAGCTTTCATAGAATTTGGAGCTGACATAGAACAGTGTATTTTGCATTCTGAATCACCACGTACACTCGATCGTGCTTTAAGTTGAAAGGACTCGTTTTACCACGAATTACTTTCTCGACACACGGGCGCCAGCAATTTCATTCATCGAATTGTTGCTCGAGTGTATTCGTACCAACGCATCTTTATTGGGCGCGCATATTGAAATACATGGATTTATTCCTGACAGTTCCCTCGACAATTTTTGTTAAGCTCTATTTCGTTGAAACGAGGACGGATGTTTTGTAAAAGTGCATCAGTCGCGACAGTCTGCTTGGAAGTCTCTCAGTCTGCTCAATTAGACTGGGGTACTGTGCGAGTTGCGTGTACCTGGTTTTACAGTTGATGCACCTGTAATGCAGTCGGCGAGCAATTAGCTACTGCTCCGCTCGCTCTGTCGGACACGCTTTTGTCCTCTACTAAAAAGCATCTACACAGACCGTGGAATTTTGCTACCTTATCATAATATCATCGTAGATCCTGATGACACACAAGCTGCACGCAAAACGGCTTTCCACTATGGAAATGTCGTTGGGATTACTACTTTAGAGAATAAACATTTTTACTTTTTACTCCGTGAATTTCCGCGAATTTATGAGACGTTTCATTCCCTCGTGGAATTAATGAGTTTTATTTTAAAAAAGAAAATACTATCGTTAATTGAATAATATTAACAAGAATTGTGGCAAGCGTTTATATTTTAGATAGAAGAAGCAGTGTTGCGATTTATTAAAATTCTTTGACCTTCGAATGTAGTGTAGCTCCCGTGTTGCCAGGAAATAGCTCAGGAAACTTTCGACGAGTTTATGTTAATTTTCGGATGTAATATTTCGTAGCATATTTAAAACTGAGGGCACTCATATACGGCAAAGTATCTTTGTGTGAATCTACGAACGTGTACTTGTACCTTTCGTCCTGTTGCACTCTCGTCTCAGAAGAGAGATTTCCATGCTGTTTCCATGCTATTCCCAAGCGTAAAGAACTAAAGATTACTGTACTATATCGAAATCGTTTCTGGGAAAGCGTAATAAGATAAAACGAATGAATAAGAAAGCAGGTTAAGACAGAGAAGTAGGGGATTCTAGAGAAGCTGATAACAGTTTGGGAAGAAAATTGCAGACCTGCGGGTTACCTGGACCCAGTACGACTGTACTGGAATTCGAGATAAGAAGGAAGATCGCTGGTGGAATACAAAAATATTACACTTCGACTCTATTTTCAAAATACATATACGACACTTTATATTACATATATTTATTAGAGTAGGACGAATATTTAAGCAAACGTCGAGATAAAAGATTGCATTATACATTTATGTAAATTCCCTACCATGTAACCGTCTAAATACAGTGTCGTCTACATATCTACATGCCTACATTTTTAAATCTTATTTTATCTGAATATTGCTGCGATACTATAATTTATGAATGCTGCATTACACCGATACTAAACGGTTCATTTACCAGAATTTTTAATGTCCAGATATTAAATTACGATACAAAGCTGCAATATTGAAGGTTTACTAAAATTATTGACGTAATAACAACTTTGTTCTTTCATTTATTAGATATATGCAGAGGCTTTTGGCAAACTTATCATCATTAAATGATATTATGGTATAAAGGTACTCATTTTTTTGCGCCATGTACCTGACATTTATTTTGATTATATCACTTCAATGTACTTGTATAATATATCATGATAGATATTGAAGACTAATAGCTGTAGCGTAAAATTTCTTGCTTAATATAAATATTCCTATATGATCAGATCCTCACTTTCTTTCGCGTTAATTCATATCGTTCACACTTCAGAAGCTCCGTTACTTGTTAGATATTATTATGCGAAGAATAGTCGACGCTATAGAAAGAGCGAGCTTTGCGAATGGGGTTTCTGAAGCTCTCTCGGTAAACTCAGGGCTTTCCTTTCGACGAGCTTTCAGCATTGTGCCGGCTAGCACGTGGAGGTTAGCCTGCGCACGTAAATACCATGATTGATGGGCTAGAAACAGCTCTCGAGTCTCCTCTATCCTCTCCCTCTGCCACTCCTCTGTTGCTTCTCTCTGCCCTTCATTCACGTCGTACTTCGACCTATTTGGTATGAAGAGCGAAGTTTACAAGGAACATACAATGGAACCTGATTTTCCGCACCCATACTTTTGTCTTTGGTCACTTAACACGTCATTTGCTGTGGCCATTGTTTGACTGTTCGACGCCACGTGTCGGCATCACGCGTATCTTTCCGCCCTCTTTGAGTTCGAATTCTGTTCCCAATGGAGATCAGACAAAATTTCTCGAAGAAGTCCATTAAATGTGATTATATTCGATGGGAGTGTTTCTTATCTTATGATTTATGGTTATCTCGAGGGATGGATCTATCTCCCTTTAGAATTATACCTTTTGAAATTCATGACGTTGTCGAATTGTTTCGTAGCCGATGCTGGATCTGATATGTTCTTTCGGCGAAGTATCGACCGAAATATTTCATGCTTGTAAATAGGATTCCTTTCAAAGGATATTTATTCTCACTGGAGAAACGATCGTTAAACGAAAAGAATATACTACGTGGAATGATGTACAGAGAGAATTTTGATACATTATGTTTGGCACGTTATGTGGATACTTGAATAGATTATTTGAGCAAGTTTTAGTATCGTAGGGAAACGTTTCCGTACGGTCCAATATCGATTTTGTCCAATAGCATAAATCTATTAAATTCCTTTGAACATTAAAGCAGTTCATCGATGTTATTCCCGCCTCGTATATAATTTTCGAGCCATTTGATTCCGATCGTACTATTCAAACGATGGGTTAGTTAACAAGGCTTGAGAAATGAGATTTATTTCGTTTACTAGAGTCAAATTAACATGAACATTTCATTTTACAGCAAAGAACTAGGTTTTATCAATTTCCATCAAATATGTGTCCTTCCTTGAAATCTGATCTCTATTTAAAACGAACTACAGTGTCGCAAATTTCAAGCGGTGATGGATCACGGAAAGAACACGATACATGTCCTATTTTTTTTTTTTTTTTTGTGGTTTCGCAATGTTAACAAAATTAAATTGTTCGTGAACCGCAGCTAAAATTTAAAAGACAAACACCAAGGTAAATTGTAGGCGACCGCAAATCGTTATGCTGGCTGCGCCGGTAACTACATCGAATTAGGGTGAACCGAAATCAAACCGAATCAAGCCAAATCAAACCGACACACAAATTGTAAGGGGTAGTAATTGTAAAGGGTATCCACAACATTCATGCAGACGTAAACAGCCGATACAATGACTTACTACATAAAATACTTATACATTTTTAAATTTCAGTTCACTCAAACCCATGATAATCAGACTTCAAATTTATCACTTGTTCCTAATCACATAGACTACACAACGTAAATTATCAGAATATCACAAAGTTTGTTTCCCAATTTGTAATGCTTAATTAAAACATAATTAAACATTCGTCTTTAATGGTTACTACCATGATGTTACTTAACAGGCAATTTAGCTAACGGACCTAAGAGACATACTAGGAGAGATCTGTTATCGGAGTTTAGCGGTTTCCTTGATCCCAGCGTGGATGTCTCTGACGCGTATATCTTCACCTGCAGTGCTATATCCGTATCTGTCGTGGCATTCGACCCTGGTATATGACCTCAGGATAGATCGTGTCCTCTGAAAACCTCATTCTCCAAATGATTCAACTCTTCTTCACTCCTTTTTGCCTTCCAAATCTCTGTTGATTTTGCAAACAATTTATTGTACATAACTTATCGAAGTTATATTCATTCGATAACAATACGTAACTTTATTTAACGTTCGCTATCCCTTGATATCTTTATTCCTGAACTAGTTTCTCACTATATGTTGCTCCTATAAATCACAAGAAATTTTTATGCGCGTGCACGTTTTATAATGAGTTTTTACACACGACGTTGAGGAAAATGATAATGCGGGACGCGAATCTCTATTGCTTCCTCAGGATTGATCGATCGGTCTTGCACAGGGAGCGAGTTTCGTCTGGCAGGTATTTCTGTCGCTGGTGTTAGTTTCGCTCCCGCGGCTGTCGTTTTTCTGCTACGTGTATCGTTTCTTGAATTTCGGCAGTTATGCCTGGAATATCGAACAGGTTATCAAAAGTGTTGAAGGTACATGTATGTGAGGTAACCGTATCGAATATTGTAGATTATGAAGTTTGTAGGCTTTAAATATTCTGGTCAGATAAAATTTTTGCAACTATACGTGTGTTTTTTAATATTTTTCATTTGACTTCTTTAATATTTAAGGACTTAAAGATACTATTTATTAGTATTCTTTATTTAAGAATTTAGTATTTAAGAATTAGAGAGTACACAAATTTCGTTAATGCTGCAGCAGTTTGCTGGAAAAGAGTGCTTAATAACTTTATGGAGAAGCAAATTTTTTCAGGGCTTATTGGGGATTTTGCCGTCCACCACGTGCACATTATAAATTACGGTCGAATCATGTTTATTTTATCATCCGGTACGATTAATTATTTCCCAACGATTAATTATTCTCAACATTTCTCGGCAATTAATTATCATTAGACGTTCACGTCTGGCGTTAGGATGGCTGTAATGTTATTGACCGGATCTGAATCTCGCAATTACTATCTTTACTATTTCATATATTATGAAAAAGGAATTAACATTTCATATTAAATAAAATTATTAAATAAAGCACGATAATTTTTTTAAATAAGATTAATGCTGTAATAAACAATTATTGCAATTTAAAACTTTTGTGCGATACGATTCCCGGAATAGTCACGACAGAATTTGATAAAAGAAGATCACTCTTATCAATTGGAACAGGAAGTATCGATTTCATTTGGTAGTTTAATTGATTAATTTTCCATGAGATTGCAATGTCCATTATTCGAATTCGCTCAACGTTGTTTCCGGTCGCTACGAAAATGAAAGTGTCATACGGAAGGTAATATCTGTACGATGGTACAACATTAATCGGTGGAATTTCTGCGAGGCTCGTGCAGCAATGTATTAACAATTTAACGAGCCGACACCTGCGATAGCTATTATAACACAATTATATACAACGCTTCGCGCGGAGGCGTGTATGCGTATTGCGAATTCGTGCAGCAGACTGCATCCGTACGCTAGAATGCAAAGTGAATTGCTTGAGCTCATAGGTCCCGACATAAATTCTCTCATTATTCCCTTTCTTGCCAAACTTTATTGAACGTCTATTGGATAGATTTTAATGTAGCATAATCTAAAATAGTAATTCATTGGAAACAGGTACGAATTTGTGTGCTAACTATGTATTCCAGATATGACCTGTATTCCAGATATGAGATACAAAATTTGATATTGAATTTTGAAATTCTAAAGTGTACTCTGTTCCCTTTCTTTTATAAATTTTAATATAATTTTACGGAAAGTATCATATATAAATTACAGTTTAAATAATATGGCATTTCTAGAAAAAAGAATAGGATATTCTGCTAATTGGATAATTCAATTTTTAGAAAAGTACAATATTAAAAATACCTACGTAAGAATGATATAAAAGTGTGAAGAGAATGAAATTAAGTTTATTGAATATCGTAAACATCGCTTGCAAAAATGCAAAAGTACAAGATAGTAATTATTATTATGATATGTGTTTGATGGTAGACATCTTATTAAGAGTAGTTTCAGATTGCATGCTCTAAGCATGGTATTAAGGATGCTTTCCGATACTAATATAATCATTTCGTAATAGTTAGCAAGTCAGTGTAAAACAATAGACTGCTACATAACTGTACGAGGAATTTCTGCAACTTTAATAACACCGAGATATAATATATGCAGTTAATTACTTCATCGTGAAAGTTTAATCGCTTGGAAACTAAAGTTCCTGTTAGTACGTTGTTAGGCATTGTTCAATTCGTTATATGTCAATAAATTATTTAAGCGTTAATATATTTTACGTTTGATGCCTTCACCGGATACTCGGAAATTCATTTGTTAATTGTAACGAAATAGTTCTTGCAGTATATTAAACGCAATAGCTCGTAAATTATTAATAAATATATAAAATATTTAGTTCGTATTTCGCGGCTGCACTAGCGGATGTTAGATCGATACTACCACTATCTATCGGTGGTGTGCCGAATTAATGTCGATTGAGATTGAATTCTTCGATTTCCGCCATTACGCTTCCCGCCAATTTGAGATTTACAAGCATACGTCACGCTCTGCAGTTTTTGTACATTATTTAAGTGATTAGCGTAATTAACAGTGCCAGATATCGTTAGTACTGCTCAACTCGGTTTCAGAGATGGAAACAATTAAGGTATTTGGAGATTTTAAGTCTACATATATCATTTGTGTCAAATTTTCGACATGTGTGTAATCATTGCAAAAGTGAATGTTCTTGGCGTCGTTTACATGCTTCAGTTCCTATATCAAGTCACCCATGATAATTCAAATACTAGTAAACCGCAATTAGATTACAATTTCAAATTCATAACCTCAAATGAATAATATCATCTCGCATCATACAAATATTAAAACTATCACACCTCATCGAAAGTCCATTCGAATATTCTCTTTCGAAACATAAATCAAAGTATGAAACATGACACGTAACAAGCCATTGGCATCGTGTTTAATTTTTTGTACGAGTACGTGATCACGAGAAAGTGATTATGAAAGGGTGATCAATGGTAATCGTTCGAAAAATTAAATATGATGCCAATAGCTTGTTATGCGTCATGTTTCATACTTCGACTTATTGTTATTGTCTGTTATTGTATTATATATATATTGTCTTGTTGTATATTGATTGTCTTAATATTCGCATTGTTAATTTAAGATTATGGAATTGAAATTGAATAGCGATTAACTAGAATTGCCAGAATAGCTTTACTAATCAATCGTAGACGTTGTAAATCTGAGAAAGCATACTGTGATATGATTTCACACACGTTTATACCGAAGAAAGCCCGTTGCAAAAAGCTCGTGCAAGTTCGCCTGTCCTTGTATCACTCGGATAGAATCGCTGGCACGCTTTAGGTGGTGGCGTGCGTGTTACGAAGGGCAGTTCGCCTCCGGCCGCCGTCGAGTACGAACGGATTGATACGACGTTTCTCGAGCAACGCGAACCTCTGTTACAGCTGTGTGTTATATTCTCGTGACAGTTCAGTGTCCAAATGTGCTACCGGCTACCTCCACCCACTATGCAGACACTCACGTCATTTATGCATCGTTCAACGTGACTATTCCTGACGGATAGTGATCGAATGCTGGAACTTCTACATACACGTTGCACATCTGGATTTTGGCGACTTTACTTCAAGTACAGGTATGTTTTACACATAATTGGATATCTTAGAATTAAGTAGTTTTCATGCAAGATTTTTGACGTTTTAACGCCAGACTCCGTCGATAATATAGGATTCTATGGCATTTTATGTGGGTTTATTGATATTAAAAAATTGTATCGCTCGAATGAAAGATCGATTGTTATGATAAAACTGGTGTCAGTGTTCTATAATAACTTTTGGAATTAATAGAATCTCGGTGATTGGTTAACGTATTTGAGTGTATGAAATAATGACTATAACGACTACAAGAAATTTGGAGTATATTTTTATCCATAGCTTGTAACATGCTAATGAAAGATTTGATTTCGTACTAATGAAAAACGGAGTTCATAAAATTTATTTGAAAATCAAAGTAAACCAGAAATAATTCAATAATTTCGCGAATTTAACAAGAATCAATAGTTGAATTCTTTTTCATATTTATTTCGGAACTTTTACAATATGCATCGAAACGTGAGAGTTGATTTGATTGAATCATTAATTTAACAACGCTGGAACGCAATATTCCTCCCTTTCTACGTAGTTGAACAGAAGATACTGTGCATACGAGAAATACAGTAACGAGTGATACTTTTATCTTTGTGTGTAGCAGGGGATTATGAATATATTATTCTGATATTTTCTGTACGATTCTGTACCATGGTATTCTCTCGAAAGTCCGACTCCGGTCTACGGATTATTCATTAGATAATGAAATGAATTATTACCATTGTAGACTTTAAATAAAAGTAGCAAGCTAAAGAGAGATTAATTAATTAATGTAGACCACATCATAGAAAAGGTTTTCCCATCGCGTATAATTTTGATAACAACATGGTTTAGTAGGTTGCAATGCGTATCTCGTAAACATGCGTGTTTACAATTTTTTGTAAGAAATACAAATTCGGGACTCTGTTTACATGTTGAAAACATATTATTTCGTTCATTTCGAGGATCTCGTCATTTTATCAACCATTAAATGTAATATACATATATATAAAGGAATTCCTTTTATTTTGAAGAATTATCTCTAACTAAATAATATTCATATTCATATACAGATTATTCAAATTAATACTTTCGTAATTAATGAGTCTTAGGGCTCTTTTGTATAAGATTAATCATTCATGGAATTTGATGGATATTTAATTACCTTCTGATTAATTGAACTTAGAAAGTAGTCAAATTAATTAAGCTCAATTAATGTATCTTCTAACATATATTATGACATAGTTTGTACAATTTTTACATTTAAATTTTTAATTAAACAGCAATCTAGGAACAGAAATAATGAAAGTTTTCAAACAAAGATTACCAGTTGTACCAAAACTAAGCTGTTTTAAATAAATTTTGCAGAAGGAAGTAAGGGAATAGAGAACTGAATAATTACGGGTTAATTAGACGTGACTTTCAATTTTGTAACTGTGAAAGAACATTTTCAGATAAATTGTAATTCGTGGTCGGCGAATTATTATCTCCGTGTAGATGATTCACAGGACAGAGAAATAAACGGCTCAATATTCCCTTGTGTATTCGCAAGCCGAGGCACGCCGCATTTTCCCCGCAAATTGTTTACGTCTTTTATTTCCGGAAACTGAGCTACGCTGTTACTATTTACTGTGAACCTGTCAGTATGGTGGCGAAGAGGATAAATGATAGCGTTGAAATATATGGTAACACGCTAGTATAAAAATCTTATGAGAAAACGTTATGCCAACGATCATACACGTTAATTGTCATGAAATTTAAGAATTATATTTATTGGAAAATTTAAGTCAATGCAACAAACGTAAACGCAAACAAAATTTCATGTGATTAGTATAGAAATATCTTTAGTGGATGTTAAGATTTTAGACATTTTTGTTTAAGTCTTGTTAAATCGAACGATAATGTTTTCCTTCAAACATTTTTTTAATAAAGGAGAATTCTTTTGTTGAATTTTTTTAAACCTTCTGCGAAAATGTTTTTTAATTTTTACAACTACGTTTTTTTAGTTCGCACCCATTTCTATTCGTGTTTGAACATTTCATGTGTAATTTACAAACGTCAATACACGGTACTTTCAGCTATAATCTTTGTTTTATGGTGCTAATGAACGTTTTTGTTACCATGGGTTACAAAAAATGTTAAAAACGTTGAAACTCCGCAGTTTTTGAAAACTAGGTCGCGTTTAAATCTCTTTTCATATGTCACCGAGTCGTTAGAACAAAGTTATTCGTTTTCCACTATGTTCATTTGCCTAGCTCTTCTTGCAAAATAACAAATTTCAAAGTATAAAAATTATATTTTAAATGAAAAATATACATGGCGAATCATGATCCTCTTTACGTAAATTTCGAAAAATATTCTTACGTACCTTTATCCATAAAACTTTTCCGGTTATTTCGTGCTATTAAAACGGATAAGTGCCAGGTCCCAAAAGAAATCATAACTTCATTGTATTAGAAGTTTTATTCATCTCCTTTAAGTCGACCAATTTAATGAATGCTGGAGTCGGAGATTTAAATCGGACGATCCTAAGTAAACTTAGCACGAAGATCGACGTTTTAACAGGAATAAGTACGAGTAAACGGAAAGAGAAGCGGCTCGGGTGCGCGTTAATTTATTTAAGTTGGAATCTATACGAGCGAAGGAATGTAAAAGAAACAGAGAAACGAGGAGGAGAACGCTCAACGTTATTCCGAAATTGTTCTATGGATTTCTCGTCGCGAAGCTTAACGATCAAGAGGAGTCGCGCGGACGTCTCTCCTGGGAAATTACGAATTACATGTTTTTCAATTAAATATACCGAGACTCGTCTACTGGGAAATACAGAGTCGACGCGTGGAGAGGGGTGACGAAAAATCAACCGCGAGATTCGCGTTTGCTCGTTGATCGCGAATTTTAAAGAAGCCGCGTTCGATCGTTTTAACTTGATATTATGAAATGAAAGCAATTTCCTGATCTGATTGCGTGCATTAAATTTAATTCTATTTCATTCTGTTTGATAATTTTGGAATCGGCAACGCGTTGCATTAACGACACGTAATATATTTTGGGGACAGTATAGATTGGAAGCATTTGCGTCTGAAATGATTAATTTCTTTCCATGATCTCTTGTTTGTAAAGTTTAGAGATTATTTCGTAGAAATGTCAGAAATATTTATTATTGTTGCAATACTTCATTCGATATTCGTGTTTCTTTTTATGCATAATGCAAAAGGAGTATAGAAGAATAATTGCCCAGTTACGCGGTCAGCTTATTCTTGTTCACGCGGGAAGATTAATCTTGCATTGTAAAGCGGATTACATTCTTCGTAATAGATTATCTTTAATGATAAAACGATACAAATGATTTCACGATGAGCATTACTCCATGATTGATCACCGACTCTTATTGAATTTGTCCAAGAATGAATTGCCATTCCATTACTCACGAGAGTTGCGAGTTACAGTTCTAGCAAAACCAGATAAAATCTTGCATGGCGTACAAAATTGTTCAGGATATTTTGAAGAAATAACAAGAAATGCTTTCTCGCATTAATGTAACGTAGGAAGAAATCATTTTGCGATTGAAAGCAATACAACAAGAAATATAATATCCGCAGCTGCTTGTTCGATCTTTTCAGTGAAATCAGAATTTCATGTCGACGAACTCGAGCGCATGTTATGAAATTCAACTAACGAGAAGAAAAATCATATACGACAAAGAATGAAACATTCGGAGAATATATCTTTCAATTCATCTTTCCTATCTTCGTATTGGAATTTTTCCAATAACGTGTTTGCTTTTTGCGAATCAACAGTTTTCATATTTTTTCCCCCACGACCGATGTAAAAAATAGTTTCCAATTACAGGATCATTTCTCATGCTGCAATTTATACGAGTCGACCGGGGCTTCTCAATACTTTTGGTTTAATTAATTGAAAAAAACTGAGCGTTGCAGCGTTCGAAGTTCAAATTGCTGCCTCGTCCGAGAAGGATACTCGAAAGATTTTCGTTCTTGTTAGGAAGCAGTTTCGAGTGGTTATTTAAGTCTGTTCCGCAAACGCAAGCCGCTCCTAGGCTTGCACGTTTCGCGGGCCATTTTATTCGCTTCTTTTTATTCCAACTTTCCTCTTCCTTTTCTTCGCCGTTCTCGTTTTCTTCTCTCTTTTCGTAGACCGTTTCTTAAGTATCAGGTAATTAAAAGTTCGAACCCACCACGATTCACGCCTGGAAAGATCAGTGCCAAGCTTGCTCTCGCCTTCTTCGTTCACCTTTCACGAGTGACACGCGGCCCCTCGACTTCCTTTCTTTTTACACCCTTGTTTCCCTTTTTCTGATCGGTTTTTTTTGTTGAAAAAGTTTGCGGCTGTCACGACAGGTTCGACGTTCCGATGAGAAAAGTTGAAAAATCCCACAGTGGTTTCTGAGCGAATGCCGACGGTTGTTCTAACGTTCTTTAATGTTCTCTCGCTTTCTTGGAATGCTCTTCACCGGGACCTGGAAAAACTGTCTTACGCTTTTGAACGAAAACTTCTCCCTCGCTAGTTACCAATGAATTTCGACTGAAAGAGATGAAAGCTGCATGAAATATGGTGAGGATTTAATTACGTCTTTTAACCATGATTTTTAGGTTACTTTATTTCCTTTGAGCAGGGCCAAATATATACAGTATATTCATCACATGACCATTTTAATGAAAATACTACTTTATCTATACCTACAGATTTTTTACACGTGTTAAATTAATTAACGTTAAAGCAAATACATTGTCTTTCTTTCTATAGAAAACGAGAAGAAAACAAAAATAAAACAAAGAATTTGTTTCAAAATAATGTATCGTTGAAATCTTTCACTGAGCTGAGCTATCTTCTTTGTCTTAAATTGCATTCAACATATAATTTTTTCATTGTAGAAGCAGGAGGTATATTGTAAATGAGAAAGTAACACGATAAAATTGAATATTTGTCGAGCTAGAATGGAAGAAGCCGCGAATTTTGACGAGAAGCAGAAATCGTTTTGGAGAGAGTTGAAAAACGCGCCATTCTTGGATGGAACAGTGCGGTCTGGGGAAAACGATAGGTGCAGACCGTTAATGGTTTTTTAGTTATGCAGAGAAACCATTAAAACGTTTGCCCGCTCTCGAAGAAATTAATTCCAATTGCCGTTATCGCGGTGGTTGAAAAAGCTGCCTACCTCCCAGCTAGTGATCGCGGTATGTGGATGCTAGGAGGGATACCATTATCGCCACCACATTTCCCACATCGTGGGTGGTTCGGTCGGGCCTCAGAGGAAACTTGAGTTCTTTTTTCGTATTACTTCACGTTCTCGTGCACGAGTATGGAATAACCGAATAATAGAGAACAGTACGAGCAATAGGATTCTTATATTCCAAAGTCTGCGATATGTGTTCGATTTAATTGGATTCTTGTTAGTACTCCTCGATATCGTCTATGAGCGAGAAAACCAGAAAAAACAAAACAATAATGGCAATACCATATTTTATATTTTCATTAGCCTGTGAAATGAATTAATTGTTCGTAAGGAAAGTAAATCATCATACTCGCGACTATCCATTTTTCTACCAAGCTTTTATTTCTCGAGTTGAAGTACCGACTTTGCGATGATGTTCCATAAACTCATTCTTATTATCGGATAATTATTTTTATAACGGACCATAAATATTCATTTTTATATCGGGACAAAAATAATAAACGTCCGATTGGAAAATGAGCACGAGCGTGACGACACCTTTTACCGAGCCATCTCTTTGCTCCACGACTCGGTAATTTTATGTGCTTTACGTTATCCTTCGATCGATAGGATCACCATTTTCTGCTTCTAAGTCTTTAATATCTGGAATCTCTGATATTTCCCCGGCTGTTAGTGTTTCGAAGAAATAAGGAATCTTTCATTGTCATTGTCTCTTTCGTTTCGTTTCGTTCCCTTCCTGGTGACCCAGTTAGAGGAATAAAATTGCCCTTTAAAAGGAGCTCATTAAAATACTCGTCGATAAATCGACGTTGCCTCTTGCTAATGAAGCTTCCGTAATTCTTCAGAAGGTTCGCCGAAATTATAAACAAAAAAGAGAAAGTGGGTTAACGCGATCGAAAAGTTGAATCGACAGCGAGGATGTGGACGACGACGGTTAGAAAAGAGAGCGGGGCAATTTGCGAGGCGTAACTTCCGAAAATCCGTGGATTTCAATGAGTGCTGGTGGCACAGCTGCTTAGAACGAGCGAACGGTGTAAACTTCTCGACGGAAATTTGCGCGACGACAGGAAGTCGCCGGGGCTATATTTACGAAGACGGAAATATTCTCGCGGAAGTAAATTCCCGTTTACGATGCCACCCGGTGCCGTTTCGAAAAAGCTTTATTCCGCTGCATGCGCGTCGCTTAAACATCAGGTCACCGGTTATAAGCTGCGGTTTCATTGTATCGTAAAATTACGCCAAGTGTGAAAAATACGAGCCGACAGGTATCAAACGCTTCTACTTAAAATCGAAACGGCATTCCTCGATGCTGTTTCAACCGTGTCGAGGAACAGATGCTTTTATGGTATAATTTATGTTTGCCATTCTATGAAAGACGTGTTTGGAGAAAGTTCGGGAATATTGGCTCGCTTGGTATGTTATCTACTAAAATAATACACATAAAATAATGATTATCGGCGAAATATAAACAAAGTTGCAATACGTAATCTGCTGATACCAATTTTATTGACGTGTTCGTTAATTTCATATATTTTATCAAATAAAGGACTTGTGAAAGGAGGAGTAGTAGAAATTCTTAGAGTCTTATGATAATATCCGTACAAAATGGACCAAAAGGTGAAAAATTCGACAATCGTCTAGTATTAAAATTGATTCTCTGGAATATCAGTAACGGTGTTAATTTATCGTACAAATCCCCAATTCTAACAAGAATTTCATTATCTTTTCTCGCTTTGAACAAGCTTCGTACCAGAGGGAATTGAACCGTGAACAGGATAAATCCAGATTTTATCCATAACGAGTGGAATAAAAATTTAGATTGGATCAGGTTTCTTCGAGAATATTAAGGATCAAATGGAATCCAGGCATATGTCTGTCATTCATGAAGCGGTTGGACGCAGTAGTTAGCGTTGCTCGCCATTTAAAACAAATTCACGCGGTGGTTTTTTTCCATCCCCCTTTTTCATCTATCCGGACCGTTGTCAGTCTGATCTGTTTCACAGTCAACGAATTCCGTACGCGTCCGTGTCGGAACATCCGCTGTTCCGACACCAGCATCGATAAAACTAGCTCAGTGACATTTCTGATCCGGTAAACAACCGGCTGCGCTATTCTTTGTTCAACCGAATGCCAGTTTCGAAAACGATGAACGGCCGTTCCGTCAGAACTGTAGCATCGATCAGTTTTACGTTGCATTTCGTTTTCTGTAAGAGTGATTGGTCGAAACGAAACGCTATCAGATATTAGGAAATGATAACAAATATTTATTTCAGAGGTATTTCGTTTTGTTTTTCATTTTATTTCCACTGTTTTTATTTAATCCACACAGATGGGATTTGGATGAAAAAGCAAAGTTAAACGAGTATCAAGTAACTCTATACCGTTGCAATAACGTCAACGCTTTTTAGTTTGCTTTGCACGAAAGAAAAAAATTATTTGATGTTGACGTGCTGACAGCGTTTGACAGGGAAAACTTTCAATTTGATTGCAAACGTTCCTCAATCAATTATTTGCTCGCGACTACAACTTTCGTTTCAACGTGGGAATCAGTGTTGAGCACCAACCGCGAGAATTCTCATTGCGAATTAAACGGCGGTGGCACGCGACGGTCACGAGAACGGTTCCCAAGAGGCGTACGATAAAGTCAAACTCGATGGTACCTCGATAACTCGCTTATCGTGGTCGGATTATTCGCTTTCGTCGAACGAGAACGACAATATCGTTAGCTGAGCGACAAATGGCCACCGGCTTGAAACATCCTACGTTTAGACTCGCTGTGAAAATCGAGAGCCTTTATCATATTCATATTCATCTTCTTTAACAATCATGATATGTAATATGTAATATTATTTTTTTATAATATCAAAAATTTTGCAAGGAGAAATCACTGAGAAATATTTACCTATATAAATATAAATAAATGTATATATAAATTTATTTATTTAAATTATGATTTCAATGAAGTACTAACTTTGTTTTTCATTTTGTTCTTTCTAGGATGCTTAACGGAAACAATAAGACACCATTCCAGGAGCGTCGTTTTATATTCAAGGACGCACTATGATGAATACGTGAAACTTTAAGTATAAAAGTGACGCAGGAAGAAAGACAGTGTATTGAACTTGAGAACAAATCGTATAAGAATGTGTCGAAGTTCGCGAGAAGTTTCTAGCCGAAAAGAAAGGAGAGGATGGTTGAAATCGGTGAGATGATTCCATAGATTATGTAGAATGTTTTCCTGAAGAGAGTGCGGAATCCCATAGACGAAGATGTGCTGCTCGGGTGGCCCTGGTGGCATCAGATTGACCAGATGTGGCGTGGTTTGTGGAATCGCGGCGCTCGCTGCTCTCAGCACAGCGCTCGTCGGTCCTGCTTGGCTTCACACCGAGGAAAAATTGAATAGTCCTTTTCAACCACGTAACTTTGCCAATGTCGTGAGTGTGCGATTCAACTTGGGGCTCTTCTTGGTCTGTCCGAAGATCGTAGCACCTCCCAACGTAACATTGAGTGAGTAGCTTTTCCTTTTACCGATGTAATTTTTGCAGGATTAATTTGGAGCTCTGTTATGATCTAGTTGATAAGTGATATGGCGAAATGTAATATAAAGTAGTAATTATTGTATTAACACCGCGAGTGAAACATGAGTAGGTAGAACATCTATCAGTGACTCTAATATATTTGAAACCTCTTCAGATACACATGTTTGTTTTAACTATAAGAACTTGCTATTTTCAAACGTGTTAAGTAAGCTTTGAAAATACGACGAACAGAGATCTTAGATTTCATAATTTTCGAATAGGCCTATTAGAGTATAGGATTTATCTATTCAGAAATATTAGAAATTAGGGTTTCCAATGATTTCTATCCTATATGATAAGTTTATTGATAGATGGATCTATTTACAATGGATTAAACAGGAAACGATAGTTATTTAACGTGAACTAATTGCAGTAATGTGCTATAATTAAGACAACTAAATGGATAATTCACAACTCACAACTAATAGTTTACAACTCATAACAACTCGGCAACTCAACTCTTCACTCCTCACACCTCGACTCTTAGTTAACAACTCATAACAACTCGACAACTCAACTCTCCACTCCTCACAATTCGACTCTCAATTAACGACTCATAACAACTTGGCAACTCAACCCTCCACTCCTCGCAACTCGACTCTCAGTTAACGACTGCCTGTTAATTCGTCCTTCTCCTGTAAGCATCCCTTTGTCTCTTCTCATAACCCCACCACGTACGTGTTCCGTAACCGTCCGCGGTCATGGTCACATAAGCCTTCTTCCGCGTAACTATTCGATTGAAGGACTGACGACACATTGATGGGCCGCTCGGCCCATTGAAGTTTCCAGACCTTTTTGGCCTATCGGCACTTAGGCTTTCTCGCAACATTCTTTATGGTTCACCCGATATTTCTTAGGCAATCTATCCACGATACTACAAGAGAAATAATATTCTGGAAAGTAATATTTGACAACGTGATGAAATTATTCTGTATTATTTAGTGAAACTTTTTGATAAAATCTGGATAGCTAAAAACTAAAAGGGGTGAGAGAAATTCGGTAACAAGTAACAATTTTATTCTTGCTGGGAGATTCTCACTTCGTCCCATTGTTCTTTTAACAACGAACGAAGAAGCAGATAAGGTGGAAAAGGAAAACTGTTAGGATTACAAGACTATCTGTATTCATTAAACTCTTATCTTCCATACTTAGGCCTTGCTAATTAAATAGTCTGACAGAATTAATACGCGATACCCTTTGTCTTCAACTTCTATCTTTCTGGCAAGCGTTCGCCAAACCTCAACCTTTTTCTCTATTTTCTCATGAAACTTTTCGCGAAGTTCAAGCAGGAAACCTCTATTCAAAAGATCTTCAAGATCTCCCATCAGCCTCATTCTTTTATAAAACCTTTCGCTCTTCGATAAAATTGTCGCCCAATTTAAAAAACTGAATTACACATCTTTTCAATGTCATGGTGGCTTTTCAACGTTCCAAAAAATTCTTTCCTCGATCGAGGAAATACTTTGTAAAGTTTCCAAAAATTCTATCCTCGACCGAGGAAATCTAAAATGAAATGTCAAACTTTTTAAAGAACGTTTCGAGGAAAAACATGACGATCTCAGGTAAATCATCTAGGGGAATAGTTTCCTAGAAAGTCTGAACGTTACAGATGTCTATCAGACATTTTCACAAAGTCAATATCCCAGCTGAGTTAATCCTGGCCGAGATCCTTGGTTGATCTTGCAGTTGAACAGAATTTCATCCGAAAACTTTCCTCGTAAGTTCAACACCGACAAATATAGAAAACATCGCTGAAAGTTCTCGCGCGCGTTCCGCGCTTCTGAGAAAGCGTGCCCACTCGTGGCAACTTCAACAGAAGAGGCGGCAGGGAAGGGTGGGACACCTTTATCTAGAGACTTCGAAATTTTCTGTCAGCTTTGCGCGTTCTTCTTACTCCGTAAGAAGAAAAGAGAGGGGATCCCGGAGATTGCCACCGCGTTTGAACTTTTCTCGATGAGCGGGCCCACGTTGTCTCTCAACTCTAGGACGAAATCTCGCAGGACAAGGAGGGGTGAATAGCGTTTGCGACAGGCGAAGGATTTTCAGGAACGGCGTCGAGCGAACGTAAAAACAAATGACAGTGGCTGTAAAGCGGGGTCGAGGAAAGCTCGAGAGAAAGGGGCACGGTTACAAGGGTGGTTGCAACCACCCGGACGATGACAATTTCTTTTTATTTCCCTTGCTGTCTCGTCTCGCTCGCTCGACCAGGAGCTTTTCACTTTTATTTCTTTTCTTGGCTCTCCTACGTTCTCGGCGCCCGTGTCTTCCTCGTCTGCTTCCCTTTTTCTTACTTTCCTTGCCGTGGTCCAAGATTTTTTTTCCTGCCATCCGCTCTATGTACGTCGTACGTGTATTCTTGTATGGGCGTGCCGACGTTACACATCAGTTTATCGCTACGTTTTCTGTTCCTTTTTGTAGTTTAGTTTGTAGTTTTAGTTTTTTGTAGCCTAGCTACTATCTACTGATTAACGATGTAAGTGGGTGTGTGCGATTCTTCGATTTTTCGGATAGGACAGGCTTATACCTTTTCTTTCTTTTCTTATACCTTTAGAAGCTGAATGGAATGATCAAGACATTGCTTTTCAATTATAAAAGAACAGTACTTCGAGTCACGTTTTATCTCTTTCGTCCATATGGCCACAATCTTTCACAATGATCTCAAAACTTGGGTTAATCTTTCAACTCGGAGACCGAAGTTCTGTATTTCACTCTCTCTCGTTGTTTTCTTGGCGGTGTTCAGAACTGAGATCCAGTTTCGATGAATGGAAGAAAAACACACGGAGAGGGTCAGCCCAAGTTGCAAGTGAGACATCGGATGCTCTTCCTCCTGTATCCCCCTGGGATCAGAGTCTTGTGCTGTTCGGCATTGTTGTCTTTCTCTTTTTTCTTCGTCTCCACGATCTGACATACCAGCACGGATGGGATTCTTGAAGCAACCGTAAGAGAAATCCACCTACCGGGAAATCAAACTCGTGTGCAAAGTTTCCAGGAATGTTTAAGAAACCATATAGCGATTTAGTTGTTTTCAAATGACAATCTCTAGAGAATTACGAAAATTGATCTCTATTTAGAAATAGAGACGAGGAAAGAAAAGATTTATCGACCTAAACTAAATCTCTAACTAAAGACAAATTCTTGTTAATATGATATAACATAATATTATATAATGATTCTGGTCGTCGTTACTTCTCAAATTATCGTCTCATCATTTCTAAAAGGAACGTTGATGTAACATATCGCAACTTAGAAGAGGCTTCTCGAGTTTATCTTCGTGGTCGATGATACGTCGTTTTCTTCACTTGCCAACAAAAGTCCATTTCCTTTTCTTTCCTTAGAAAAGCCCAGCGGAGGTTTTCCCTGCAGTTTCACACGATTAATTTCCCTTATGCGATCAGACCCGTTAGAGCGGGGAAGATAAATCTGACGTAACGCCTGGGGATTCCATCCTGGCTCGTTAAAAATGGAAATTACCGGCATTTTAAAAAGCTGATCTCGCAGAGCGTGCGGAAGCGGGCGCAATCGGGCCGGAAAAAGTTGGTAGAATTTGGCCTGGGAAGCGAGCTCGGTCTTCCGCAAAATCTACCAGGGTTGCTAACGAGTCCTTATTATCTTCGTCATCGGTCGGTTTTCGTTTCGCTGCCGACGAATCCTCGTAAGAATCGCGACGAGCACGCTGATTTCCAATGGATCGTTGATTAATGATAGACATTAAATAAAATGCTCGGCATCGTTCCGAAATAGCGACGAGCCGGTGCTACGTTGCGAGACATTACCACTTTTCCGTCTGACTATGCTCATACTGTTACTACTGATCTCCTACTCGTTGAAACTAGGACAACATGATTGCGAACACGATAGGGGAAAATACAGGTTAACGTGATTTAATGGTCAGCAGATCGGTAATTATGTAATTTAATATTGCTGGTGGCTAATATTGATAGATATTCGTATGTTATTTGGAAAATTAATATTGTATTTTCGTTCCTTTTTAAATTAGAGATTCGTGTTTCGCGAATTTTCGACGTATCGATGGGAAGGTATAATGTCTTGTTAAAATCGAACGGTACAGAGTGCTTTGACAGGATTATATAGTGCTATTCGCATTAATGATCAGCATTATATGTTGACTGTAACGTTAAGCCCAATTCTATGTCGCGTATTGATCTCAATCGAGTACAAGGGTGTACTGATTGGCAGATCTGCAAATGATTAAACCACGCTAATTGACCGATTACCGCAATTTCGTGCTAACTAACATGATGGTAGTCTTTAAAGTAATCAAATTACGTCACGAACAAGTAACTAAACTGTATATCAATGCGCGAATCATACAGTGACCACATTCCGGTTATATCCCGGGGAATTTGGAGTTTCGCTATTCGTTTTATTGCTTAACACGAGGCGTTAAACGCTACTTAAAATATATCATTTTCGGCAGATCTCATTTTTTAAGCTTGCACACGTATTTTTTCCCTTCGTACAATTTTCTGCTTTCTCTACTGGATACAGTCATCCTTGAAAGGCATTCAGATACGTCCGTCCAATTTTATTCATACGATTTCAAGCAAATGGTTCAGACACTCTAAACCAGATACGTATTCGTAAGTCGAATTTTTATCAGTTCCCAAACACTCTTCATATACTCGACGAAATCCTATTACTCCAGCAATAAAGAAACAGGAGAAATTTCCTTCAATTTGCCACCGAAGCACGATCGCACGTAGAGCTTAGAATCTCGGTCGAAAAAGGAATCCAGCCATTTTCCATGTGGACGGTTAACGATTAGTTGCGAAAAGACCCGTGGTTTCCTCGGCAGCTGTTTCCAGAGTCGAACCGTAAACGGCTTTCGAATTCATTTTTCAAGGAGCAGAAGCAAAAACATTGACAAACGACGTAACGATATTATAAAACAATTGATGAATGGCTCGATAGCCAAAGGATGACGACAAAGTGGTGTGTGTATTTCTTTTAGCCCGTCGTCGCAATTCACCCTTTTGTCTTTTATTTTCATTTTCGCCCGCCGCTTCTTCTTCCATCGGCTGACTCTTCTTCTTGGCGCGTATCGTAAGCCGTACAACCTGATAAGTCGCCTTCTCAATGGAGACAAATCGTTGACGTTCCACAGTTTTATCAAAGGTAATTAATTATCTGGAACGTAACGAGCTTTACTTTTCTCCAATATCGAAATACACATTTGATGAATCACAAACATAAATATAAATAACTAAACAGTGGTGTTACGTTCATTGTGAATTTCTGATTTGAAGCTGATGGTTTCATCGACTCGTTGCTAGATTTGAGAAATTATAAATAGGAGTTGAAAAGAGAAATTTCAATGAAACGGTGACTACCTACTTCGAGTCTAAAGTTTTAAACAAATATTAACGAAGTTGTTAATTATTTAGATACGATAGTAGAGATGGGAATTTAACAACAATTCCCTTCGAGTTTAAGCTGCTTCGATCGTGCTTTCGCAGAATAACAAATGGATCTTTGATACTTTCTTAAATTATGAAATTTTACCTAAAACTAAAAGCCGTTTTGCGATTCATTCACGAACAATTTTAAATCCACGTTGGAGAAAGTTCGCAATGTAGGGTATCCAAGTAACCAAGGAGGTTGCCTTAATTTATTTAGTAGATCCATTCAGAGTGGTATGGAGTAGTATGGTATGGTAGTGGTATGGTAGTAGAGTATGGGCAAAGAGCGTGCAATGCCGTTCCCTAAAGACCACCGAGTTTCATTCAGTATATTAATGTTTGCATACAAGTACAATTACTCCATTCACACCTAATCAAAAATTAACGCTATTGGTGCAAAAATGTTACCAACAATTTTCCTCAAGAGAAAATCATGTAGAATGTTTGCAGAATGTTGCTACAGAAACCTGAATTTCTTCCAGTAGATATATATCATTTTATTAGTACATACTCCTAAGAGATTCCTCTATTTCTCAGCGTACAAAACCATTTTTCACAATTATCAAACTTACGTGATTCTTCTCGTTTATTCCATAAAAAATGTTTGCTCCAATGTTAGTTTCCCTTTGCTATTAAATCTTTCTCTTAATTAAGAAAAAGAAGACTTCTTGAAAGGATTGCTCGAGAATCGTCGATCGCCAATTTATATCGTCTAATGACTTCTTTCTCTTCAGTTTACTGGCCACGTGTACGCGTTTTTAGCGATGGATAAGAAGGAGGAAATTCGACAATATAAATCGCAACTGTCTCGACGCGGAGTGCACCCTCGCCACAATAATGAGATTATTTGTAATTCCAGCACCGACTGATCAAATCTTCCTAATTTCCTGGATCCACTCGTTTAAAATTCCGCTCGCGGAGTGCTGTCCGCTTTCTCTGGGGGGAGGGGAGGAGAGAAAACGCGCCCATCCGAGACGACTCTTTCTGGACGAGGTAGAACTGTTGCGGAAGAAAGCTTTCGTTGCCAACTGGAGAAAGAAGCCAAGAGACAGAGAGCGAGAAGAGAGAGAGAGAGAGAGAAATAGCGGAGGGAGCTTAAGGGAGGAAAATTGAAAATAAACGGGCAAAACGCGACTAACGGAGTCGTATTAACTTCTAACGAGTGCTCTGAATACTCTAAATTAAATCGCCGAGCAGTTGGAAATTCGCAGATTCGGATAAAATTTTACCTTAATCCGAGATTCCTTTCTTTGTTGGTAGATATTTGACCGCGAAGATAATTCTTCACAGATGTTCATTCTCTAAGTCGTCAAATTTTTGTTTGTTATGTTGAATGAAAATTCGTGAGGTAATATAGCATGATGATAATTATTGATTTCTCCTCTTTGATAAATCAAATTTATTATTCTCTTTGATGTGGAAACTTTGCATTCATTAATGAAATAATATGCATTTATTAATTTTTGCTTTAACGAATGCAAATTTATTTGTATTAGTTGCTGTAGTAATTGCAATGTAAGGTTATGATGATAATAATGTTTGTGAATATGCGATATTTAATACACGGTAATAATTGGCATTAATTGCTGTAAAATTGTAATATTATGTAACGTATTTGGTTGACATGTGACCCACATTATGTTTGTTAAATTAGTTTGCAGCTCGTTTTGAGTAATCTGATATTCACTAGAACTTAATTAAAATAATTACTGGCAAACAATTAGCCAATGTCTGATTAAAGATTAGGTATCCTTTTTTTCATAACAGATTACTCTGTGGATCCACTAGGTTTATTGTTAATAATTAAGCAAAGAAATGACATTAATCTGCTTTATACTCATTGATTTTTATCCTGTTGTTACAATTTAACGTAATTAACACTTGATTGAAACAAAACCCATTGATCGATTAAGCTTCTCGCTGTGTGAAATTTGTCAAGCCGGATAATAGTTTAGCAATTTGTTTGTACATCACCGGTCCGTCGTTAAAGACGATTACGTTGAAGTATAATATATTTGATCATAAATTTTGGTGGAAATTTTCAGCACCATAAAATTGGGAGAGTATTTAAAAAAATGACAATTACGTCAAAACTATTCATCCAGATATTTCAACTGAAAATTCTAATAAAAAAGCAATTCGTCAGCTACTTCCTCTGAAATCCGAAATATGATCGCGCATTTACTAAAATGTAAACTTAGTCGTTGTTCTCTTAGAATGCAAAACACGCCGGTCCTTCGTATAATAAGTACTGCAGACAGTAAATAATGACCGAAATAATCTGGAAATTTTACAGTGTGTAAGACTTCACGATGCTTTGAATCGCGAAATATTAACGAGCGTTTGTTTTTACCTCGTCGCGACGATAATTCGATATAAAAATTATTTTAACGAATCGCATCATTTTACGAAAGCTTAAAGTAAAACGTACAATGTTGGAGGAAACGAGCAGTGAAGTTTCGCCGAGTTTCTTCCTTTGTAATCTAGCAAAGGAACGATGGTAACTTAAACAAAGTTTTCTTGTTGCACGCAAAATTAAACTGGTCTACAGATGCTAAACTTCCTGAAAAGTCCTCAGCTTTGCTAGCTTACAATTTTGTTTCTCCATTCACCAAGCTTTCCCCCAATGAAACGATTCCCTCTTGAACTTTTCCTTAAATCGAGAAAATAGTCTTCCCTCCGCCCTTGTTTCCCATCTCCATTGTTCCTCTTTTTCTTTTCCCAGTTTTTATTTTATTTTGCTTTTCCCTTTCGTTGTTTCTCGTTATTTCGATCTCTCGTTTCGTCTACCGGTTTCTCTGTCGCGAAATTCTCTTTCTCGCCCTCGGCCTTGCACCAAAGCAATTTAATCAGAGTCCGTTCCCTCTTGTTTCGTCCTATCGGTCTCACCAGCCACGGCTTTTCTTTTATTTGTACTCGAGCTTGCGGCGAAGCTCCCCGGTAGTTACTCCTCTGGACAAACGGAAATTTGAATAATCTTGCCGGTAAGCCTCGTTAAATGCCACCCAATGAAATTTGATGTTGATCGTGGCTGGTGCGAGTGCAAGCTGCCGTCGCTGTTAGTCACGCAATTACGTGATTGCTGTTGTCGGGATTATTCAATTACTGGCAACGTACGACCGGTAAAGCTACGGGGTGTCAATCAAAGAATTCTCGAGAGCTTCGAGATATAACAGAATTAGATTCATCACTATCTGAATTATCAACGACGTGGAAATATATGTCATCATGTATTTTAGTTCAAATCTGCAGCAACGTTATTATAAACTTTGAAAGCGTTTGGAAAAGAAGCTTTACGAAAATTATGAGAACATTGAAATATTTTAGAGGGAGATCAATGGAAATTTTTCAGTTTTTGGTATCATGTCGACTTGAAAAATATTCTGCCTTCTGTAAAGTTACGAGTTTCCGTATTTTGTTGAAAACTGTGTGGTAATATCGAGAGAAAGGTAAAAAAAACGAGATTTCAGGCGGCAAACATAGCTTTAGTGTAAAAAATGTGACTGTTTTCCTGTTTCATATAAAATGTTGAATAAAAGTGTGCATGCACAATTTCATCGCGGCTTTAGGTTTACATGTGTGCGTTTACGCCCTGTTGCGTTGCAGATACACGTGGACGTCAAAAATTTGACTGTCTGATCTTCGTTGCTTTCCAATTTTTTAGTTGTTGCTTTGAATTCTTTATTGCGATGTGTAAAACAAAACATGCCATTTTTATGCCAATGAATTTTATGCATGAAACAAAATACGTTAAATTGGCTTGCCTTTTTTCGTGAATGTATGGAGAATATTTGGGCAGACTAATTTAATTCAACATTTTGTTTTTTTATTTTTGTTCCTCGGGAATTCGATTATAAATTTAGGAAACGATGTACGCTAGCTTCAGAATTGTCAGATGATCGATTGAAACGTCGTTAATTAAAATGAAAAGGGAAACTACAATTTACGAAATTGCGTTGCGAGCATTGATTGTGTTTTTCATTTATAGGATTACGTGCTACTGGGATAGATTAAAGCAATTTTCTGGTCGTAATACAACTAAAAGCTTTCCGGTACCTCCATCTTAAAAGCTTTCTTCGGTTTCATTAAATATTGTTTCTGAAGGTGCGTCTGCGCGTCCCCTTTTCCACGGTTAACGTCGAAACACTTTAATATTGACATATTCACGGGGACAAACACCGTTATTTGACCGCTCCGGCGAAGAACTTTATTTCATTTCCAACACGTTTACGTTTGCCACTGACAGGTAATCTCCACTAGAAACCAAAGCGTTTGAAACAATTAAATCAATAAAGTTACTCTAATTACAATTACTAATTTTTACACAATAAAAGATCCAATTCAAGCCCTTTTGGCCATTTGCTTCGACTCTATAACCGAGTAATTTCGTAGAAAATCGGTGAAATTTAAATAAACGGCACGATATGTTGGAATGGAAGAGTGAAATCAGGGTAATTGGATCGAACGATAGTCAATGGGGATAATTCCTAATTGTGCTTAACACACTTGACACCTGACGATCGACGTGGTTGCAATTCCAGTCCTTTCGGTTCGTGGTTTCGAGAAATCTAAGAAAATCTGCTGGATTTTCTTGCGGCATTGCCACAGACAGCGGGATAAAAAGGGAAAGAATGTCGTGCGCATAAGGGTAGCAAAAGGGCGGCGAGAGGGTGTGGTAAGCAGCAAGAAACTTGGATCGACTACCTGATGGGACGGTGCCATGTACCAGATGTTCGGTGTGGTTCTCAGTGCCGTAGATTGTGGAATCGACAAGCACTCGACACGGGAAAACTTTTTTCGACTTACCACCTGATCCCATCTATTTTTACTTGATTTACAATTTCGGAGAGCTTTTAGTCTAATGGCGTCATTGGGGTAGATTTCAAGCAGCTTCTGCTCCTCTATTAAAATTTCACTACGTTGGTCCGGTTACTTTATTTCAAAAATACGTTCGTTAATCATTAGAAAACATTTTATATCATAATTATAAATACTAAATATCATTAGAAAATTACAATATCGTTTTATATCGGTTTCTGAATCACGGTTTTAATTGATAATTAAAACGGGAGTACTATTATAGAAGTTGAATGAAAGCCGCTTGTATTATTGTTAGCGTATACGATACTTCTTATTACAATATATGAATGTCGTCTTCATTTCATTGAAGTTTCAATATTGATTTTCAAATTTCATTAGTCGGGAACGAAAGACTTTCTGGTGATTTTCTCACGGAACGGTGAAACTTGAAGTTCGAAGTGGATGTAAAATGTTGGGGCCAAGTGCGAACCGTTGTAAAGCATTACGTGGGAATCGCGCAAGTTTTGGCTAAAAGATACAATCGACATAAATCACCTTACTCATTCATTGTTAACACGATTATCGCGGACTAGGAGTTTTCTCATTAATTCGCTGTTTGGAAAGTTCTGTTCTTTCATATCGTTCGTCGATATGATATTGCAAGAAATATCTGTAATTCGCGGTATAGAATTGGCGTTTTAAAAAGAAAATTCGTATTTTGTCGGTCTCAAATCCTTTACACAATGCACGATATGTAAAAATCGATAGCCACGCTAGATTCAAAAACACACGTTCGTGAAATGGCAGTGAGCTTTTGCAAAAAAATGTTCCTTCTATCTTTTGTTTGCGAAACCTTTTTATAATCGACCGTGAACAAATTTTGCAGACATTTTATTCGGTTGTCGTGTACCTTAGAACTGGGTTATATTATACAAGTTTGTTGAAAAAGATGGAGGATTAGACGTGCTATAGATTTCCCGTAAGCGCTTTCTGATTACTGTTTGAAAAGCGAATGCAGTTCGTACGTCCGGATATTCGCGATATGACTATCTATGAAGTTGAAATAGTCGGCACAAAATTTCGATGGAACTATACGTTTTTCGTTCAAATATTGGCACGTCGAATCAGTGTTCGCGTAGAGACTGCACACGAGAATCATAAGCTTTCATTCATTCATAAATAGGATTGTCTAGTTGCGAGATAATTTTGCTAGATTTATTGAAGTGGAAGTTACGACTGCGAGATTACGCGATGATACAGATAAATGAAAATTATATAAACGTGTAGTTAACAGCCCCGAAAATGCCTCGTTAAAATTGTCTAGAAATATCTCCTCATTATTTTCGGTTATTCGATCGTTTACACTTGTGAAAGATCGAACAAAGAAAATTTGTCGTCCTGCCATCAAGATACGTACGTTAGATTCATCAGAATAGACACGAAACGTGTGCTTTAGTCGTAGTACAGACCGTTGGTAAACATTCATTTGCAGCGTGTACTTTGCTGACTGTGTTCGGTTTATTTTAATGTATCCCTGAACGAGGATAACCCTGCACTTGGTAGTCTTGAAACGAGATTAAATTTATAGGATGACTGTTTAACTTATGAGCTAGGACCATCTGTAAATGTCGTGCTTTAATCCTTATTTACGGTTCAGTTCCACTAAACTCTAGTTACTCGCTTTTATGTCAAACATTATTAAAAAGAGGATTGCTTCTAAATTACAGTTATGCTTTAGTTGTGCATGAATTTTGTAATTCCTTTAGAAGATTTTAATTAAAAATTAAATTAAATTACAGATGTTTACAAAGAAAAGGGTGTTAATTGGGGGAGGGGGTAAGACGGGAATTTCATTAAAGCGAATCTTTAGTTGGATCCATCAATATTTCGTTTGCCAATCAAGCGACTCGGATATCGGAATTCAATCTTTATCGCTCGATTTTCCGACCCACCCTCGTTATACGCAGAAATATGTGGGGGCCTGTGCGCATACGTGTACGCGAACGATCACAAACACAACCGTGTTTCTTGTCGAAACGGCTCGCATCGTTTCGCGGGTACGAACCTATCGAATGCCAAAGTTTCGAGCGTTTATTGCACTTTGACCGTTCGACAGTCGCCCATCGGCACTCTCGACAGTTATTTGTTTTGAGAGGGTTCCGGAAAAAGGACCGTTTTCCTTTTATAGTCCTGGCCGAATCGTTTCAGAAATCTCGATACTCAGTTACGAAGATTATGGACTTTTATTTCACGGAGATACGATGTTTATTTCGTTGGCGATAAAAAGAGGAAACGCTTGTTGGAAAAATTACTCTAACTCTGTATCGTGTATCGTAAACACGATCTGGCTTGTTTTTCCAAAACCTTCTCTATCGACCCTTTGCTACTTTTTAAATTGGTGTAAAAAAATCGATGTTTTGAAAATTAAGTTTTGCGAACAGCAGTTTTCGAGATAGCCGAGTTAACTCTGTTACGAACTTTTGTATTTATCCATCGTTAAACAATATTTTACGATACATAGAATATGCTAGGTTGCCAAATTTCTTTTTATCAATCATTGTGTTAGAAAACGATTCGCTTGGGGAAATAACGAAATACAATTCATCGCTTTGAATTAATAGTTTCATTAGCCATTCTACCAATTTTCGGACTTTGTTTTAGTACCATTCCTTCAACTTAAAAATTCGTGAACGAATCGTAGAGTGGGAAAGAACTTTGTTTTGAAGCTAGAAATCGATGTCTTTTTTGGCCGAAATTATGTTGTTTCGAGAACTTTAAGCTTTAAGTTGTTTTATGATCGTGCATGGGTATTGTAATAGATATTATCATCTTTTGCATACCGAAACGCAGCGTTTGTGTGGATCAGTTATCAGATTTGCGCGTCACGTCAAGTGGAACGAGATAAAGTAAATTTAACGACAGAAGAAATCTCATTTTGTAATTTTTCACGGAATTCTCTTGTCTCTAAATAGAATAACGAATATTTGATTTTTTCTAAAGTTCAACAATTAAAGAGCGTAACTAATTGCCTGCGATTAATTTGGCGGAATTAAATTCTGTGGATATTGTACATTTCTCTGAAGAAATAACTTCAAAGCAATTTCGTTAATATTCTCATTATTTTACGAGTCATTGTAAGTGTATTAGTTCACAAGCCATTTTATGAGTTATATTCATTTCTTTTATTACTTTGTTTTTACCTTAAATTCTCTCGAAACTGTCGCATTGCTTTGAAACAAAATAAATATTTTTCATTCGACGAATACTTTTTATTTAACGAGTATCGTGTTTCAATTTTTACGATCAGTGTGTAAAATACGGGAAACCAAAAATTAAAAATTGATTAATGTAAATGAAAATCGACTCTGTCTAATAATACCGCTAAGAACGGAATCGAATTCATTGGGCAACCAGAAAACATTCTCATTTCCTTTTTAACGTGATCGCAGTCTGATAGTTGGTGTCATCCAACAAAATTCCTTTTTCCATCGATCTGCAGATGCATTCAACTGGAAAGCGATAAAGCAGGTTCGTTATCAGAAACGATATCTTTGCTCGAAGCGGTAATCAAGTTTCAACCTTCCGGTCGCGGTACGCTTCCGGCTTGCTAGTTTCCCTTGCGCGCTGCGGCTATTAAACAACGCAATCCGTGATTCCACTCGGCCGATAAATTAATTTTCCGGCTTCGTTAGCGCCATAATGAGCTCGTCAACCGTAATTCTCCATCGAAGTCCCTCTGGACGAGAACCGCGTTTCGATAACAATAATCTGTGGCGATCCTACGTCTCCTTTTAGCCCCAAGATGATATCGAATCAGTGCATTAGAATTTTCTAGGAAGATTTTTAAAAAGACTTCAATAATTAGCAATTTCTAGCTTACTTTTCAGAGCTGTATGTAACTTCTGATTTGAAATTTTTGTAAACTTGGTGCATACATATTGCAAAATAGAAATTAAATATTCGTCGATACAATAATAAATTTCCGAAAAACTAGTCACCATTATATTTTTATTAATTAAGGAGCAATATGAAGTGTATAGTTTGATGGAGGAATTGATATTTATATAGGACTTGAGAAAATTGGTTTTATATTACAACTGTGTTTAATTTTGATAATAACGCAATTAGCCATCGGTACATTTTAATCGATCAAGTAGTTTACCTTTTTCATATTTCTCAGCATGCCAACAGTCCATAATGACACTACTGATTGGATGCATGCATAATTAATTTCTCAGAATCGAGATCTGCTATTATAATCAGCAGCATCGTGTACATAGCAAACAATGGAACGACGAAATACCGCGTCGACGCAAATTTCCATGAATTGTTGTTGCATAATTAATATTATGCTTATATTAAAATAGTTGTACAAATGCATTGCATTTCACGAATATCTTCTGTATCTCTTTTTCCCCCCTTATTTGTAAATTTCTGTAGAAAATATTTTCATATAATATCCAACAACGTTACGAAGAAAACGTTTAGCTTCGTCGATTGTTGGGTTGAAAAATCTATAATCGTGCTTTGAGAGTTAATAATGAAAAGGAAGTAAGGGGAAGTGTTGGGAAAAACGTAATATATTTCGGGGATTTATATCTTCTCCTGAAGGAGAATTTCTCTTGGGTAAAAGTTATTGCCTCAACAGCCACTCAAGTATACCGGTTCCCGTATGTCGATTTATGTTGCTACCGATAATCTACAAAAAAAAAAGAAAAGATTATTATATTACAGCATTATTTTTATACTATGTTTACTCTAAAATTTGTTCATATTTCATTGAATATTTTACTTTTTGTGGTGCTGGTGTGAGTAAACGTTTACTCGTGTACAAAAAATGTAATAAAATATCTAAAAAATGCTTTGTCAATATATTCGAAAAGTAATTGCTGTTAGGTTATTGTATAAATTTTATATTATTACGTTGAAACGAGAAGAATACATCGTTAATAAAAAATGCAATATAATATTGTTGGTTAAGTTCTTGCAGACTTATGTTCATATTTTAGCTTTCACGCTTTTCAATTTTTCTCTTGCAACACAATCGATCGCTATTTTAGAGAAACTGAAATTCAGTCTTCTGCCGGTTGAACATACATTTTTTCGTTTATTAAAGATCAATCTCTTCCGCTGGTGAATCTATTACTGAACAACTTTTACTCCCATATTCCCTTTGTTTCATTCTAAAATTTTAGATCAATCGGAACAATTTTCTACTATTTTATATTCCGACAATAATTCTCTCATTCAATTTTCTTTCTTCAACTTTAACTTATCTGTATTCGAGTTTCTTTCTTTAACACTAAAACACAAACGTTCATAATTTCCCTACGTACAAAGCTTTCATTTCTTGCAAATAATATCTTTGATCGTCGATTATTATCCAAATGGCATGCCCTCCAGTCATTAACCAAAGATAAAACGTACAATATCGTATCGTGAAAATAAAAATTTGTGAAATCTATATATGTCTAGAGAAAGTTGTAAAATTCAGAAACGTTCATATCAGAGAAATATCATCGACTCACATTTGCGAGTTGGGTTTAAATATTTTTAATGTGCAACGTTGTATCATAAAGATAAAGATCTAGCAAAAATTTGTAAAACCGAAAGAAACCTGGACAAACTTAAATACATAAATTTCACAAACATTCGTATTGGAGAAATATCGATTAATGTTTACGAGCTGGGGTTAAATATGCAGGTAACATTGACCTTTCAAAGTCAGCAATTAACCGAAAGAGTGGAGTTCTCTTTCGTCGTCTCGCTCTTTTTAACAGTACGCCTATCAATAAAACCACCCTCTGTCCTCTTGTAATGGGTATCCACGTCCTCCGGAAAAAGGGAAGGTCGAGCTGCTCTTTGACGCGCGAAAGTCTAGCCGATGGAGAAGAGGACAGGGGAGCAGGGATAGAAAAAGGTATCTGAAGCTTCGGTCTGGGCCAAGTCGTCTGAGCAGAAGTTCGTGGGATGAAGATCAAAGGAACCATGTAATTTACTCACAGAGTCGTCTCCTATCAGTGGATGACTGCCATGTTGGCACGCACACGCGTACACGTGTCGCTGGTTGTATTATATTTGTAAGGGAAACGATTCGCAGACGTTCATTAGGCTTCGGTGAAACATACGACTACTTGTCGAAATAGAGTGTGGAAAGATTGGAGTAGAGATGTTTGGTTAGTCGAGACTCTAATCTTACTCAACACTATGGATCAATTTACAAGACATTAATGATTGTAGCGAAGAAGGTAGCGTGGAATTGTAATGTTAGTTTGGAAATCATAGTAATTAACTGTAATGTCAATACGTATCTACTTATTTGCGGGGTTGGAATTAAGGAGTGGATACGATAAATAACGAAGAGAAGTAACGATAAATAAAATGATAAATAAAAGAAGATAAGTAAGAAAAGTAAGAATTTCTTTTCATTCAGAATGTTCTAATGGTCCTTTAAGTTCTAGATATTAAGACAGATAGTAGACGATACACCGGCTGTATTTCCAAAAGAAGAATCCCGGACAAAGATTCTGAAGAAATTTTATTTCGTACGTAAATACATCCCTTTAACGAGCAGTGCGAGAGAGTGGCCAGAGTAGTTAACGAGAAAATGTAAAAGAATTTCGAAACAACGCGTGACATGTTAATAACTCGTGGTGTATAAAGTCGCAACGTGTACGAGATAAAACGCGCATGCTTAAAAGTGACCTATATCCTGGTAGTTTTACCGAGGAAAAGGGCGGTCATAAACAGAATATGTTCACGAGACACGTGTGCAGGTTCGACCGACTTCGAGTTTCTACCTCTGACACTCGTACAAATGCCAGGCGAGGGAGCAAGCGTTTATACGCGCGACAAGAGATCGTTTTCGTTGTGCTGAAGGTTGCTCGTAGAGAGCGTGGACGACGACGTAAAAATTGCCAGAGGCGATGCGGCACGTATACGTCGCCGTGAAAACTTCCAGATGATTCCATTTTCCCATGGGATGCTTACGGAACAACAGAGAGCAACGTGGGTCAGTGGAGACCAGCAGTCACATCTTGGCTACTATGACGCGAGCAGAGAGGAAATAGAGAAACGGAGAGGAAGAAGGAAATGAAGAGAGACGCCACAATGACCATGGTTGTGTGTAGCGCTGTAACTTGTCGGCATTAAGCCAATTAAGATGACGTATGGCTGCAAAACTTTCGCTCTACGAACCGCCACCAAGGACAATTAATTTCGCTTGCTCGTTCTTACCACCTTATAGCTAGTGATGGGATCAAGCTCGAATCATATTCATGAAATTGAGTCAATTCCAATACCAAAGTTTAGTTTCGTTTTCATTGTTACTTACAAAAACTTGTGTTCCATTTTCTGTATTTATTGTACAAGCACTTGAGTTAAACGAGATAGTTTCGAACGAGTACTGGTAACTATTTTGTCATTCGAAAACATCGAATCTCGTAAAACTTAATACTTCAATCTTGAAAGATAAAAAAGTACGTGCATTTCTGTTTACTTAAAATTTTTCAGATGAATTCAAATTTGTACTTAGTTGATCCCATCGCTACTTGTAGCTAACGCGACACCATGCTGCTAGTTTTACCTTCTGGTAACTCGAGTTGCAAACAGAGTCTCGTGTCTACATCCTCTATTTCTTCCTCCTTAACTGTTCCGTGTGACACACGATAATTTTTCACGTTTCCGTCGTGGCGAACGGGAAAATTGATTTCTGGAGTTTCTTGTTGGTTTGCTGGTCATCTGTACGATTTGTCACAGGTAACGTCTGTCGTTAATTTGCCCCAGGGGCGGATCGATTTGTAGCAGTTTCGACTTCAATTAAGAAGATCGGTGCCAGACCTGGAAATTTGTGGCAAGATTTTATAAACCAGTGGCCGATCCAAGATCCGAGACACGGTTAACTCGACGAGGGGAAAAAGTTCGGAAGAAAATTAACGAGATCGAAGCAAAAAGATTTTGTTAGCTTTCGCTAACTCAATTATTATCCCTAACAGGACTCGCGTTTTTTACGTTTGCTCGAAGAGATTGAATTATGAACCGAAATCAGCAGTTATGTGCTCATAATGTTTGCTCTATTTGTTTCTTCGTCGCATGGGTTCGCTTTTCACTTTGGTTTGGCAACGCTCCACCTCTTCCTAATTTACATGATCTCGTACATACAATGTTCTCTACCGATTTTCTTGTTGAAGATGTGAAATCTTTGGACCTTGTCCAAAGGAGTCGCCGGTGCAGGGAATGTTGATAAAATGATTAAATCATAATTTTCGCATATGTATATATCGTACTGTATATAAGAACTAGAGTTCACTGCTGAACTACTTTTGTATAATATTTAATTAATAAGTATGTTAATTAATAATAATAATTATTATTACTAATTATTTAATTAATAATTTTAATTAATAAGTATTTTGTTCCTAGATTCTAGATTTTTAAAACTAAAAGAATGTTATTCTTTCAAATACGCCGTGATTTACGATGGGATCTGAAAGACCTGACCCCGACACGGTAAAATACGTAAGAATTAACACATTCTTCGTGCACCAGTTCTGTTCGATCGCTCATCGACAAGAGTTTATCGCTCGTTTGTTATCACTTGTACCTTGATAATAGGCAGAACGTTTCCAGTTGAATCACGGAGCCCTGAATTCGAATCGACAGCCGTGACGACGCGAAATTCTCGTTCTATTTCCTCAATTTGCGAGCTCTGGAGCATGCGATCCGCGTTAAAAGGGTCAATAGCGTTGACAGGTATCGGAGTCCTTTCTGAAAGGCTTCTCACATCCGATTAAAGCAGCCGTTGCGTCATTTCCGTCTGGCCACGTGCCGGATCGAAAGATCGAAGGGAGCGGCCGCGTTTCTCTCTTTCTCGATTTGATTCGTGTGGCATTCAACGCGTCTATCTACGCGTCATTTCCGGTTAGTTAACCTCATTGAAAAGCAGACCCGATGCCTCGGGCCGACTTCGATTCGAGATACGCGGCTGGAATGCGCCCCGGTTATATCATCGCGAAAGACATTTCCTGTTACTCGAGAAAACGGGAAACAGGTGGGTACATGTTAGCTTTAGCCAACTAAGTTGTAGATGTGGAGATAGAGAGATGGTGACATGGTCGCCGGATGGAGTGGCTTTTCTATGAGTTGAATTTTAAAGCGAGAGAAGACGCCGTGTCTCGATAAATCGCGTCTATATTTATAATGTTCTCAAATTCAACGAGATGTCGTCAAATCTATTTAATGGTTGTTAAAATTTCATTTAAAATTTGAACGCGAAATAAAAATGTAGCGAAAGTTTAAGTGTCCCGAATGAAACTCGATGTAATTAACGGCGTGATTATTAAGAACTTTGGATCGGCCATTCTGAAGAAATATGGTCGAATTAATTGAATCTTGCTTCATATTCTAACATCCTTAAATGATTAACGTAAATTTAAGTTTCCCAAGGAAGCGAACACTAAAATGATGTACATTTAGTCGGAACGTTTTAACGAGAAAAAATATCACCGAGAGGAAATATTCAGCGCCAGACACGGTACTCGAGAGACTTTTTTTCAAATTTCCAAATGTTGAGTGCTCCGCGCTTCCGCTGAATCCGATAGGAGGCTCTTTAAAAATGTCACGTTGGAAATTACGATGTTCATATTTTTAAACGTTTCACATATGATTTTTGCATATTTTATATGTTCCAGGAGAAATTTTATGTTGGCAGATTATCAGAAAGAAGCTTAAAATTATCCGTACATTTAGAAGCAACAAATACATCAAAGTTTAATGATTTGGTTTTTCAATAATAATATAGGGATGCAGTGTTTAAAAGATTTTATATTTGATTCAAAGTTGAATTAAACTTAATGATCGTAAAGTTTAATAATATTTTAAAGCGGCGAACGTATAAAATTCATATCGACACGTGTTCTTCTCGTGAAATTATTTCACAATTCCCATGGAACCAAGAAATCTTGTTACAAGAAGATTTTGAATCACAAACTTTCATAAATTGCTGGAAGAAAAATCGCCATCAGTCCTGTTACTGTTCATCTAAAGTCACTTTGTATGTAATAAGGGACTTCAGTTCCACGAAACTACTTTGAAACTTCACGCTTCTTACATTTTTACTCGGCGAGTGGCAAAACAGGTCGATGTTTCTTTTGAAAGAGTATCTTCGAGATGCATATAATGGAAACTGTTTAATAACGTGCATTTACCTTTGACGATGATAACTATGCAACGTTAAAATTGCTCATAAAAAACTTTTAAGCATCCTGTTCCGCCTTACGGGGAATTTGTGCTATATTGCATTTTTAATAGGAGTTATTCAATCGCGCTAGCAGCGTAACGTAAATTTGTTACAAACATCAAAAAGGAAGTATTCGGTCTACTTTGAATTTTTTAATACAGCAAATATGGAAGAGCAATGAATTATTTCGAAAGACACGTTTTATACGAATTTAATGGAAAGCTTGTGGAAAGGCAACGAGTTACTTTGCACTAAACATCTTGTAATTTTGATATTTCCAGATTGTACATTTACAAATTTGTACATTTGCAGATACATTTTCAGATTTCTTTCAAATTTGATCGCTATGATCATAATAGTCTTATTATATTATAAGATTCTTGTGTCTTATTATGCTAATGAGATTTCAAAATTGATATAACACATACGATATGAAGACGTAAACGTTTTCTATGGCAATGTTCTAATATAATCATATTTCTGTCTGAATAAAACTCGATATTGATTTTATAAGTATCTGCGTGCTACTATAATAGTAATTACACAAACAAAAATCTGAGTTCGATGATTTGAGTATTAATCGTAGGTATATTCTATGCAATCCTTTCAAACGAACAAGCGATTGTATCGTACTTCAAATTAAGTGGTTCCATATTCGTAAATTCACCATAAACTCTTCGATAGGTAAAAATGAAGATTCGAAAGTACAAAGAATGATAATCGTAATGGAATGTGTGTCGAGGTATTTTTGTTTCGCCAGGATGGCAGCTCTTAATCCACTTAGCGAGCCTACCTTTTAATCGCAACGAGAGGGTAGTTTTTTGCGGCGATAACAATAGCCCGTCCGGATCCGTGCTATTAGCAAACGGTGCACGCGACTATGCACGTTTAACCAGCGTAGCGCCATAACTGATCCGAATTAATATGGCTTTGGATGCAGAACGCCGCAACAGAAACTGACCACGGTAAGAATTTATGTTTCACAGCAATTAAGCTGGAACGAACGGCTTACGCAGGGCCGCATGCTCGCCGGAAAACGTTCGCCGATTGATTCGCGGCTGGATGAACGTCTGTGTTCACCTGCGCCTCGGATTTCAACAAGGCAATTGAATTTCATCAAACTTAGATTTGCCACTGTGTGTGCCGAGCTATTTGCGTTTTGTAACGAATCCACTATGTGACTCTTCGGCGATCGATCGATTTTCTTACAACTTAAAAAGAATCGATTGTGATTTCACATTGATCGCGCAAAACTTTGGAGGAAAGTTTCTCGTTCTTGAATTCCGTTAAGACTCTATGGCGAGATCTTTCCGTAATCTACCTCTTTCCCGAGATTATTCCCGTAAATTGGACTTTATTCGGTAGCCGGAGAAATTCTGGTTAGTGGAATAAGTTCGAACGGTCAGTCAGGCCGTTTTCGTCTTCTTTTTTTTTTTTTGCTCTTTTATGCAGGAGAAAAAATTGGGAATTAAGCTTACGTGGATCGTGCGTTGGAATTTCTCGTTACTCATTTAAATCGTTGCTTAATTCTATGCAACACTTGTATGCTGTCGGAAATTCACGCACTAATAGGCTGTCGCGATGTACAGAAAACGCGTATAATGGAGCAAGCGTTTAATTAAGCGCCGCTCTGCGTTGAAAGGTCTTTAGTTATGCGGATGTATGTACGTGTCGGGCATTTTTGTCGATCGTATTTCGTTTGTCCTCGAAATTTGCTGCTTCACGATGAAGCTACAATAGAGTAAATAAGATTAATTAACTGTTAGCGAGGGTAATACTTTGTTATAGAATCCGAAACACTGTATGTCTCCACACGACTATCACGAAGACGAGGAAGTTAAATTCCTTCGAACGCCAAGGGAAATATTTCTTGAAGGAATGTTTCTAGGAGGAATTTGAAATGGTATCTGGATATTTAAAAAAATAGAAAAAAGACAAATATTAATATATTCGTGCATTGGTTTGCCAACTTGGAACCGCCGATCTGGAAATGTTCCAGCAGGAGAAAAAGACCGATTATCCAAAGCTTGGTTCCTGGCTGTCCTAATGTTACCGACATGGATCGCTACTCACCGCGAATCTAAGAGGAAAATTTTCTACTTTCTCCCCTCCTTCTCCGTTGCTAGGATTTTCTCGGTTCCTCCTTCGACGACTCGTTCATCCTTTACCTTCTTGGCCATAGACTCTAACCGCTACTTTCATAGCTACGAGAAGGACGAGGGAAACTTTTGTTCCCCTACCAAGTCGACTTTCATTCGTGTTCTTTTTCTTTGCTCACCTTCTCGCCTTTTCGCGCGCTACTTTTTATCCCTGCCTGCTGGCAAATTCAGCTTTACGAGCGTGAATCCGTGAAAGTTCCACACGTCGCATGACGAGAATGTGAAAGATGTAAGAAGCAAATGGAAAGAACGAGTATTCATGGTGTGATCGCACATCTTGATCAATTGATGTTTATGTTAAAGTACGTCTCGTAAAAATACGTCTTTATCCTACGACTATCGTGTACTGCATCGATTGTAGTGATGCTATTCTAAATTTCTACGATACAATTTGAAATCGAAATAGAGAATTTTCGTTAACGATTTAGGCATGTGGCAGCTGCGACATCACGGTTGTAATATTTGAAAAGTAGTTTTGTCTCTTTCTTTTTCCTTCTCGTTTCTTTCTAATTTTCTTCTTTTATTCTTTTCGCCCTATTTTCGGAACCTTATTTATGGAACTTTTCAAATTCTGCGAATAAAGCGACGAATTATTGCATCGGCGCCACACAGCAGTCGGATAAAACTAACGAGTCCTCCAACGTGGAAGAAGCTGGATACACATTTTCTTTCTGACCATGGAACGTTCAGTACACAAACTTTTCCATTTTCCCGGTAGATCCTCGTTTCGTGCTCTGGCTGTTGCCCGGGTTTTTCACCGACGAAAATCGCATGGAATCTACATTACATATTCCGGAAGTTTGTATGCGGTCCACGGGTTGTAGGTCAGCCATGTCCAGTACGGAATCAGGAATGTACACAAAGTAAAAGCTGACAGAGTACTGCAGACAGTAGAGGCAAACAGAACTGCGGTTAACCCTCGCTAAATACCTATATGCCATGCCAGATCATAGATGATGGACTACTAACTACATCGCTGCTATCTAGTAGTAAGACGATGTCTCCGGTCGGACGACACCGACGCATCGGACAGTGATTGCCTATTGATAGTGGCACACATCGCAAATATAAATACACACGAGCTGGAACTGTAATCGGTTGACATATTCGACGCGTTTCCGATGCACCTCGTATAATACGCGCTTATTACTTCACCGGTGAACAAAACATTTTCTGTCGGTACACTGACCGAGTTTGGAAATGTTCCTCCTTTGAAAACACGTTTTCATGGCGAAACACGTTTTCAGAGTTATGAATAAATTTCGCCTTCGAACCGCGGTTTCGCATAGTTGCAGCAAAATATTATCGCATAGGAAGATGAGGATGCATTATGAATGGCTTGAAAAAATATTTACGAGATGCGTCTTGTGGGAAATGGATTCGAGAAGTTGAACAAACTTCTTCGCTTTTAAATTTGTTTTTGATTCTTTGATTGGTATTCTCCCGACATTTTATGCAATTGATAATTTAAATGAGTTTTTTAAAGTCTTAAACGAAGTTTCATATAATCTGAATCACGGTTGAGTGATAGAAGGCGTTTGCAATTTTGTAAACATAATTCTACTCTGCTAAGAACTTCAATTTTCATTATCTTTTTCTAGAAGATTTGTAACATTATATCGAAAGACAAAGTTAAAATTTTAGTAAGCTTAAAGTACCGTGAAAATCATTAAAAGTGCCCGATCACAATGAATCAACACAAGCATGTCCAACAAAAAAATATTCGAAAGCTTTCGATGATTCTGGCAGACACGTTCTTCCTGGTGTAACAACCGAAAGAAAGAGAAGTATAAAAGGCGCCGAATAACTCGCTACGGGATAAAATGCACGGCCAGGTAGAAACTGGAAGGGGATACATCGTAAATTGAGGTGTTATCGAAGCTTCGAAACCCTTTAGCAACTAGATACACAGCGTCCGACACTGAACAATGTTGGAAAGAAGATAGAACTATCGAGAGGAACGTAGACAGATCATAACCGAGGCAGAAACCGAGAGAGGTAGAGAAAGGAGAATCATGTTCGTACCGTTTCCCGTCGGTGGAAAATTCAACTCGTGTCCGAGTATTCGAGTTTCTGGTATAAATTAGGAAAAAAGTGAAAATACGTGGAAACTTGGGGAATCAACTTCATTTTACGCTCTTATTCTACCCTTTTACACTTTTCCAATCACTTCGAGCAGATGTTGAACGTCGATTTTTTGTTCTTTCTCTTTGCTCTTTTTATTGTGGTGGAACAGTGAAAACGGTGTTTTCGAAGTTTCTTTCTCGAACGTTTTCGAGAAATTGGTCATCGACTTCTGTACCCTTTTCGCGCTTACAAGTGTACCAAAGGAGGTGAAAAATAGACGTTAGAGAGACAGCTCGTCCCTCTTTCGTAACGACACTTTGAAACTTACGTGCATGGACACGAGAGTTACGTACATCGACGTTTTCACCGGAAGGAAACTTCCCGCGTGGGCGGGGTGGTGCTAGTCGTAGTGGAATGATGTCTAAATGGGAGACCGCTTAGCATTTCTTTCATAGATTATTTTCACTCGAGAGGTTTCTGTATGGACAAGAGAAAATCTCTCCTGACTTTGACTGTGAATGTGAAACAGACTTAGTGTATGTGCTTGAATTTTTCTCTTCTTCTCCTTTATGTTAAATCGAAAAACGAGAAACGTCGTCAGGAAAAACACGTAAACACATTCGTATACTATCCGTAAATTTAACGATTTGCTTCTAACATTCGACCGATCTGGCGAAGTTGAAATCCATCACGATTCGACCAGTTGGAAATATAGAAATTGATAGATCCAATGTCAACTTTGGCAATCAATTGATTTAGTTGGACAAACGATGGATCAATCACTTTGACGTGATACTAATTCCCATTTGAATAGTGCGTTTAATCGTGATGATAGAGAAGTTTCGTAATCACAGCATCACAGCACACGATCCGCAAAATCTCGTGCATTTGCCTGAGAAGGCAGGCCTCGTAGGCTGAATTATGCCAACAAATTTCACTGGTCCGCCTTGGCAATCGATCTTCTCAGTCCCCTATAGGAATGCGAGCACTCACGGAGCTCGCAACTACAACGACGTATTGTGCCGACGATAAATCGAGCGTCGACCAACCTTCGAGACTTATGGAGAAGGCCATGGATTAACTGGCGATGCTAGAAAATGCCAAGACTCGTATTCACTCATCTGGCCGAAAGGTTTCTTTGCGATGCATTACCATAAAGTTCAGCGAGCCACGCTATTGAGAAGTACCTCTGTAAACATTTTCATCGTTTCTCTGCACAACATCGATACGTTACATTTCCAAGAACTTCTTCCAACTGTACTGATTGTACTCTTTCATTCCTTCGTTTCGTTTCTTTCGCCCTGCCTTCGCCGTAAACGTATCTTTACAGACGTATATCCTTCCACGTGGAAGAATGTTGACTCAAATTTAAGAGGTTTCTATGAAATTGCTGTCGTTACTCTTTATTCTGATTCCACAGTTCGAACTGATTTCATTAAAATTACTCACTTGACTAGTTTTCTTCTTCGAATCGGATTAAGATGTTATTGGCGATTGGCAGGTGTAGAAAAAAAATTCTTGTGTTTGTAGTTTTATATATATTGTCATATATATATTGTCATTTTAATCATTGCTTTCCTCGTAATATGGAACTCTACTACAAATAGTATTAGCCGGACCTTTTTCAATTCCTCTTGTTATTTCGAGTATAACCTTGTTTGTCAAGATTTCTTTTTCTCTCGTTACGTGGTCTTGAAATATAATAGACTGTCCTCTTCGGATATCGAGCAATATCGTCAAGTGGACCAACTATTTTAGTTTTCTTGTTATATAAAATAAATATGACTTGGTAATTGTATATTCAATTTTGAAATAAGTACATGCCAAAAAAACAGATTTATTATTTCAGTTTATATAAAGTTTCACAAAATGAATGAAATATTCGTGCTTTGAGGCTTCGTTTAATAGTTATAAATATATTTGTAATGGACACCATACGGCTTTAAATAAATACGATTTCTCTTTTGAGAAAATTCTTCCTAAAAAAAGGTTATAAAATAATTATAAAAAAATTAAGTTCCATTAATTTATCGTGTCGCGAGTCTTTGAAATTATCCAGAAATTTATAAGATGCGAGAAATCTGGCACCTTAACTGGCAGCGTCTTAACTCTTTTGGATTATATGGGTTAAAAACTGTTCTACCTTTTGCTTAGTTTTTTATGCATAGTAGGGTATATTTCAACCTGGAAAAATTGAAGTTACTCATAGCCATACAGTTTAATATTTTATTTAAAGTTTTTCATTCAGTTGGCAATGCTATGAACCAACGGTAAATGCGTGAAATAAGTAAAAATAAAAATTTGTACAAGTCCAAACAGATTCGTAAGTAGTTGACAATGTCGTGATTAAGGTTGGGGAATTGTGTGGTGCAGTGAATTTTTGTCTTTCGTAACGGTATATGTTGTTTCTTTTCTTAAAATTTATTAGGAGTAAATAAATAATTTTACAATAAAAAAACGTATTATTGGATGTTTTATACTAATTTTGAAGCTGAATGGGATTGTATGTACCCCGCCCATCCCATCTCATTCTGTGCAACTTGGGTTTTTATTTCCTTTAAAATCGTATGCCTTAAAGAGTTAAAGAGTGAGCGCGCTTAGAAAGAAGGGTAAGACGTGAATAGTCTGGTTTCTTTGTGCAGCTTAGAATTATCTTTAGATCACGCACTTTGCCGACAAGTTAGAGGTAAGTTGAAGCCGAGTTGGAGCGTGCTCAAATGCCATGCTCTCGTATAGGAGGACGGTGTTGCAGGTGCGACCGTTTTGAGAGAACTTTGACTCGTATTATACTCGTTAAGTTAGCTGCAAGTTGTGGCTGACTATTTCGTGGCACTCTACGGAAACGTGCTTGAAACTGTTCGATTTAAATTAATATCGTGTACACGAAATGCTTAGTGTTATGGTGTAAAGAAATTTTGGAGATGTGCATCCCTCTTCTCGTGTTTCAGGATCAAAGGATTCGTTGCAGCCTTCCCTGTAATCTTATTTCAAACAGTAATTGAGATTATTATTAAACTGTCGGAAGATATTATATGTACATATATAATGGAGAACAGAAGAAAGCTTAATGGAGTAGTAGAGAAAAAAGGCACCACAATTGTGAAAGAAAGAGTTGTAATCGACAAGGATGATTACGTTATAAATGAATATAATATGGATGATTATTTTTGACATGTGTAGCTAGATATTCTTATTATATATAGGTATGAATTTTAAACTTTCTTTTGCTCACCACTGTATTCGTTATAAAATTAAAAAAATGGCAAACTAACATAACTGTAAAATGTATCAAATCAAAAACTGTAAATGTATCACGGCTTGGTTCTAAAGATTGTTATCGAGGGGAATTTAAATGCAGGAAGGTGTGTTAATTAATTCAACATAGATTAACGCGTTTTTTTATTTGCGAATATTTGTTTCTTACATTTTTACATTTTTACATATAACACGTACCACGTTCGTCCTGCTATTCTATTCCATTTACTGGTGACATTTTTTCCCCGTCGATTGGCATCGGAACGATTCGATTTTACTTTCGCCTTCTACATCGCTGTTGGAAAGTTCAGCAAATAGCGAAGAGTAAGGCGTTCCGGGATACAGGAAACGAGAAAATCTCCCTCGGGATCGAGGTAGATTTCGATCAGGTAGTCGTCGTGTTATGCTTTCGTGTCAGCCAGTGGATCTTTGAGAAAGTCAAAAGAATCTTTGAAGTTGCGATGGCACGATTGCAAACTTAATTTTAAATGTGCCAGAGGTCGGCGGGGTATCGTATCTTATTGGCTAGGACGAAATTCTCTGGCTTGAAATGAAGTCAAGTGGGACGAATAACGCGAGTGTAAAAAATATTCACGTTGTTTAACTTTATTTCTGAAGTTCTCTAGTAATCTGTTATTTTCCTTTGATGATACATCGGTTTGAAAAATAATACTCGACATTTCATTTTTAGCAGAATTATATGTTTTTAGAATTATATTCTTTATTAATAGATTTAATAGTTGATTAGAATTCATGAATCTTTCTATCTCCATGCTACACTGAGATAGTAATTATCCAAGAACATACCTTTGGAGATCACGGTTGCTCCACTTACATCTTAGATGCTTTCCTTGTCTGGATCCTTTAGATGTGGTAGCGTTGATGAATTACATTCCCGCAGATTGCGTTCACTTAAATCCTAGATCGTGTAAGGTTTAATTGATCAATGTTGAATGATCTGCAGTTCCCGTTCTAGTGAAAATCAAATAAAGAGTTCCCTCTTCCCTTTTTTTTTTTTTGACAACGTCACGCGCAATTCTTTAAACTCAATATTAAAAGCTTCCTTGGTCGCATTGTGAACTGGAGAAACGCAACTCATTTTAATCGACTCGTTAGCAGCGTCAGTTGCACGGTTAAACGACGGCCGTGCAAACGAATTAAATTCGATCGCGATAATTAAAAAGCGCACGAGCTGCGAATGAATAGGTATCAACGTAAATGAAAACGCGACTCGCGTTATTAGAGACGGTTCGACTCGCGACTCTCGTTCGTGAAACGAATAATAAAGCGTTGGAATTGCGGGACAACTAATTAACGATGTGCTCTACACGCGTTATTTCAATCGGGCAGCAGGAGTGGGAATTTGCTGCAAAATTTTATCAAGTCGAGTAGCAACCACCGCGTGATTCTGCAATTCAATGCGTTCCGTGCTTGTGAGTTTCTTTGAGGCACCAGATGCCGGGCACGGGGTTAAGAGGTAATGTCTGCTGAAGGAAGAAGTGGGTTAAGTGATCCTGACTGAATAAGTAGACTCGAGTATCGCTGCGTGACTGACAATGAACCTTTTGTCAGCTGTTAAATTTGTTTTGCAAATTGCCGGCGCTTCTTTATACCGGATCGATCGGTGAAAATCGCTAAAAGCTGTTCGACTCGAGAATGAAACCGTTCGCCTGTTTTACACTTGCATCCTCTCTCGAAGCTTTATCGGTTGGCTGGTGACTATGAGAAATGATGCGCCTGGCGTTTGATATAATCGAACATCGTTTGGTACCCTCTGACATCTCCTTTCAAGGCAGACTCCGATCGATTCGTTCCTCGCATGTGAAAAGTGAAATACGTGATAAATTATACGAGTAGTCGAGATTAGTTATCGTCGAGGCTTCCATTTCGATTTGCCGTTATTTAATAAATATTTCATTGAACTGGATTATGTTTGTTTGCACAACAATTGTAAGTTGCAAGTTGTTTGCGCGTTGTACATGAAATCCGCAGTTTCACGTACTTTCATAGTTCCAATTGACATGGAGGATTATCAGCTTCATTACGAACTGCTTCAATCGCTTTAGATTATCTCGTTATAATTTTATGAAAAAAATTGTTCGATTTCCCGATGAACGTTAATTATATCGGTTGAAGTTTCTTCGCCGGCAGTTTTTTGCTAAAGTTCCGACGATCCGATGCTAATCCCACTGTCGTTTCCAGTTCCATTTAAAATATCCCGATCGACCGTCTCTCATTCCGTGGGATTTCAGTAAACGGGTTAACGAACTCGCTGCCAAAACCGGCCAACGCTGAAATGGAAAAGCATCAGCGGCCCAACATAGTCAAGGCAAAAAACCACTCCGACGGAGCTGTAAAAAGATCTTCTGTGGCTACCGAAAAACGGATCATATTTTCAATACGTTCGCATCCTCGTCAGTTATATACAAGTTCTCGCATCGGTACTTTATGTTTGTCTTTTCGATAGACCAGGACAGCGAATTCTTAATTATTCGTGTTAAGCTAGTTTCATCAACGAAATATTAAAAAATGAAAAATTTCCGTTCATTTTTCATCGAATCCAGTTTATTGACAATGCAACGATATTTAAAAGTGTTATCATCAGTGACTATCGAATTCCTGCGATATCTAGTTCGATTTAATACAGATCAAAGAAGAAAATGGACAGAGAATAAAGAATAGCCCCGCAATGGTATTTTGGGAAGAGAAACCGGGCGACTGTGTAACAGAAAAATGGAGGGAAAGAGAAACGAATTCCAAGTGTAGAGCGGAAACGCGATCTTCCTTCGGCCGTGCACCGGATTTATCCGAATGACGTATAGATCGAGTGACCAGTGGCCGATAGACTCGACCGTCGAAAGTTTATTAGTAATTCGTTTTATCCGTGAAATCCAATTGGGTGCACGGTCGGCGAAGGATAGGAAGCGCATCAAGCCGGTCATACGAAAAAAAAAAAAAAAGAAAGACAAGATGAAGAGGATGACGAACAACTACGTCGAATTGGCCGTACGGCTATGGTCAAAGACGGTTTCTCTCGTGCACGAGAATCTTTGTCTAACCGAAACTTTTTACCGAGACTGATACCAGCCAGTTGGACTTCTACTAATGCAGTTTTCTTGTCAACGAAGAACCGATGGTTGCGTTCAATTTTTTCTTTCCTTTATCGACGAATACAGATGGTAGAAAACCGTGAAAACTTCGGGACCCATATTCCGCGACAGTTGCCGAACTTGTCTGCGGGTTGGAGCTGCACATCGAAGTTTACAGACGAGATCGGCGTCTTTTTCAGGACGGTTGGCCGATTTCACGGATTCTTGGCCTCGTTGTTTACGCAAACTGGACTTGGGATTGCCTGGAACCGGAATTTTTCGTGGAACTTTTCGAAATTCCTGGCAGCTGCGCGTATTCACAAACTGGAACAGATTTCGGTAGCTTCGAATTTAGATTGAAATGTCAAGTCGATGATTTGATAGACCATAAAATCAAATATCTTTAGTTGAGGAATTCTTGAAATGTAATTTTCTACAGATATACGGGAATGTTATATCTGATGAAACTGGATGTTATAATGAAAATACGAAATCTTTGAAGCACGAACTCGCAGAAGGAGGGTCCCATCGCCGATAAAGTAGCGGATTTGACTAGTGCGAGCTACAAAAAAGAAAATGCAATGCGAGAATGTTTTGCATCGTGATAAATAATGAAAGCAGACAAATTGGCATTGGGGAAAAAAGTAAAAGGGCTTGAGAGGATGCAAGAGGGAAATAGATTGAAGAAATAAATTGAACGCCAAGTATGCAAACGTTTAAACATCAAAAGCTCCTCCTGTATACGAAAGCGCGTACAAGATATTTTCTTCTCGCTGACTTTTTCCTCTTGATAAATGACAGCAGGAATAGCGCAAAGAATCAGATAGGGGAATAAAAAATGAAGCTCTTAAGGATTCAGAACCGCCGAGGAAACCGGCAGTGATGAGTATCTATGATTTGTTTCGTGTATAATAAAATGTAGAGGACAGGAGGACGTAGGAAAAAAGTAATTGATAGTATAACATATACTCTCAACAACGTGCCCTATCTAAGTTCGTCTGTATTGTTTTAGGAGAAGAAATAAAAATAGGGAAAAGAATGTACCAGGACGTTACAATCAACATCTCTTTTCTATGCACCTTGTTACGTATAATTGTCCCAGAAGGTAGCTGACGTTTCTTTACAAAGCTTCGGTTTAATTATAGGTTTAATCGCCGTATAGATGAATACTGCGTTTACGGAACTGAAAACGCCTGCATGGACTCAGATGCGAGTCTCACGGGTAATGCTGCTTTTATCAAATATTTTAATCAAGGAAGATGCGCCATTAAATTAAATTCCTGCGTCTTGATAATTAATTTAAGTACATTTCTAGACAGTCGCTCCTAACGGCATTACCGTAACACATCGCGTTTCTTCGTTCAGTTCAATTTACGGTATATACGTAATTAAAAGTCCATCATATTTTTTCTATCCCGTTATAGTGAGATTAACCCCGAGTCGCAAGAATTTACATCAACGAGTCTCTAATACGCATGCTCCAAATAGAATTATAAAAAAAGAGAGAAAGAAGTAAAGAGAAAATTGCAAAAAGGGGATAAAGAAAATGGATGGTGCTTCCCATTTCTTATTACATTAATTTCAAGGCCTCTTTCATTTTCTATGGCACGGTCTCGTTAGGGTTTAATTGCATCGCGCATACCCGCTATTTTGATAAGAGCGTCCTGGAAAGAAGTAGAAGACAGCGGCGACAAGGCGACATGCCACGGAGTAGAGTGAATAACAAGGAAGGTGATAGAGAGAAAGAGGGAATCAAGAAGGGATGGGCTTGGTGATATTGATTTTGCAGCAACAAACCAGCGGCCGCATTTCATAGCCTAGCTAGGGCTACCTTGCGAGCGCAGGACCCGCAAAACAGCAGAAGTTAGCGAAAAGTTCCGAATTTTCGTGATAAATGCAACGCGACCAGCTGCGCCGAGTAAACCAGTTATCGACCATAAAACACATACACCGGTTCGAAACCTGCCGCCTCACCCTCTTTTCCTACATTTTTCTTTTTTCCCTTAATCGATTTATTTTCTGGTGTTGCGACACCGGTCGTTGCCTGTTGGAAGTTATTAATCGTCGAACCGTTTCTCGTTCGTTGTAAACCGAACAGTAGCGAAATTTTTCCACCCGCTGTGCTCCTATCACGTTTTCCTGAAGAGATATTGATGCCAAGAGTTACGACAGCGCGCTGGAAATTGCACGAAATTGCAACTTATTTCGTATAACAATTTTGCCAGAGAATATAATTAGTTTCTGGACGAAAGGAATAGTATGATCTCGTATAAAATTTATGTAAAAGAAAAGGACTTGGTATTAAGAATCTGTATTTCCCATGTATTTACGATTTTATCTATATTAATTAACGATAAGAAGTTTTTGAGGAAATACTTTGAGGAAGCTTTTGGAGGAAATGCGTTCTCGATGAACACAATTTGCGCGCAGGTGCAGCGGCTGCGATTTAAGTTCAAGGCTATAAACCACCGTACGAGTCTACTGTCCTTAAGGTCGACTTTATCACTTGCCTGGTCTTATCGAACTTTACAGGTCGACGAATACGTGGTCCGCGTAGCCAAGCATTTCCACGCGATTAGAAATATTTTAGTTTCTTCCTTTTTCTTTCTTTTTTACCGGTGCTTCAAAGTAATTTATACGAAGCATGCTGGTGGCTCACACGAGAAATCGCAAATTTCTCCCAAAGCGTATGCTTAGCCGGAAATGCATACAAGGCAACAGTCGAGTTGAATTACTGGGATCGATATTTTTGCAACTTTTGTCCTCGCATTTTAGTTTGCGCTGCGAAATCTAGAATATAAAACGATGTAATTTTAAATTCGTGGTAGAGTCATGTAAAATTTTACGGAAAAATAAAAATCGTAAAATAGGAGTTTAGGAACAGTACACGTTTTTGAATTAATATCGGAACTTCAATTTCTTAAATAGAAAATAACTCGACCGCGATACAAATTCTTTGGTATTTCGTTTTAAATAAATTTAACGTAGATAAAATTAAAGAAATGATAATATTTGATATCGTTTAACTATTTTAACAATATTAATAGTTAGAATAGGAAAATTGAAGTAAGATCTACCAAGGGCTGTACTCTGACGTACGTAGTCAAGGATTGAGGACTGAGAGGGGTAAAATAGGGGATTGGTAGCTAATATGTACAGAGATTACATTAAGCGAGATTTCCGAGTCGAATGCCAAAATTAGTAGCATTAACACGGAATGTCTAACCGGATTAAATCCTTTATGATATAGCATTTCCCCTAACCACGAGTCGATTTTATCCCTTTTAAGAAGATTTCCTTTGATCAGGATGCCTTTACTGCATTATCATCTTCGTGCCTTTGGAGTCAAATCCTGAAACGACATCGTTATATATATTCGTTATATATATCGATATATTCGAGAGTACGCGAATTGATAATTTTAATACACCTCGTTTGTTAATTAAAAGTTTGAAAATATACAATTTTATTTTTTTGATGACAGATAGGATTAAAATAGTCTAACAAGAATTTAAATGTCTGAGGAAGTTATTTAAATGAACATTTGCCCTTGAATATAGAGGCATCAGAATGGCCTATTGGCCACCGTTGAAAGGTAACATTAGCTCAAAGGATGGTCCAGTTTAACACAAACACAAAGACATTGGCAAGGATCTTGTCATGCCTTTCGTCCAATTAACAAGTCTCATCAGTGTTAGTGCCTTCGGCGAAAGGGACGTGTCTGCTTTGAATGTGTCCTTTGATTTTCAGATGTGCATTGAATGTGTAGACAGTTTAGTATCGTCGATTAATATTCCACAGCTTTCTTAAATCATAGGATCGTTTGGTAAATCATCAGGTTCATACAAACTTCGTCGAATATTTTTCTTCAATTTTCGATCATTTTCAAACAAATCATATGCCTCACAGATCGTAAGCCGAGAGTTATAGGAATTTTAGAAAGTGCAATACTAGTTCAGTTAGATTCGAATCTCCATTACGCTATGCCCGGGCCTAGACGTCCATTTTGTTAATATCACCGAGTTGATGACATAAAAGCATTTTATGAAATCCATTTTCAGACTAATGGATAGCTACATTCTGTGTCGAAATAATGGATAGACCAGGGAAAGGGAATATTTTTGCTCGTTGCATCCGCCTTTGACGATTGCTGCCCGTATTTTCCGCCGGCAGTTAAAGGACTTTTTTATTTCCACGACAATATAAAAATAGAACGTGCACCGGAGCTTTTGTGTAATTTGGACACTTTTTCGGTAGTCCGTTTATAACTTTTCTCTTCCACGTACCATGCAACCATTTTCCGCAGCCATTCCACGATGCTACGGCCAGCAAATCCTCATCTCTTCAACATCCAGTATCCAACTCGAATAGCTAATTCATTCGAGTTCCATTCAGCAACTTCCAATTAAATCACAGTCTTATCAAACCGTGTATTTGGATCACGTAAAATCAATATCATACAAGCATCTGTGAAAAATCGTATGTAACAACGTAATAACATAACTAACGTAGTCAGTGTCCATAGGAAGTTACTTCATTTCCATCTAAATATCCGCCATACAGCGAATACCGCACAAGTCTCGCTTATCCAGCCATCAACGGGAACCGGCCACCGGTTTTGCAACTTTATTGCTCGTACACTTGACGTAGCCAATTATCTTGGCCAGCCTTTTGTTCCGTAAATATGGTTCATAATGCGTAATGGCGAGTATAACGAGACTCTGGCTGTTGTTCACAGTGTGTACACGCATCCTCCTTCAGCCGCGATATCCTTTGATCATTGTGATACAGGTCTTAATACTGGTGTTGGAGTGTGTCCTTCGACGATGAACGAACCACCCTCCTGTGCAAGAATTTATGAGCGGCTCTCGGAAAGCAATGGCGGACGGTGAGCTTTGAGTCGTTATCGTTGGCAAATCCGGAAATCGATGAAGCCAGGGATGCTGGTGTGTTCTCAGTGCAATATCCCGTGCCCGGTGGCTAATGTCTGCTTGCCTATCCATCGATCTACTCTTAATGAACCTTCTGATCATTATCCGCGTCGTCGCCGTCTCCTTCCGTTTCCGGTAGTTTAGACTAACGCTGGAAACTTCGACGGCAAGTTTCCACGCTCGTCTCTCGTCGCCTCGCGTCACTTTCTGATACTGGATTCACCGATCAGCCGATTTAGAATTCACCGTGTTGATCCGTCATCTCTTTCGATGTTTACATTTCGAATGCGACGAATTTACACGAGAGCCTTTGCATAAGAGAGTAAAATATCTTTTTGGAAATCGTAGATAGTGGAAAATATTAGAAGAAACCTGTATAATTAATTGTATGATTAACGGTATTTCGCTTTTCGATGGACAAGCGTTTGACGCGAAGACATTCGAGGTTCTGAAATGTGTAACATGGCCTCGTGAATGGAAAATAGGGAAACAGTAATTTCGTATGTCAAAAATGCTTGTTGTTAAAGAAGGAACTGCACTGGATATCCTTTAGTCCCGCAAATTAACAGGACAAATTCGTACTGAATAAGCCGGACCCCATAAAAACGTAAATCCTTTCAGGGCGAAAGACGGCTCTGAAGTCTCTTTGTATTTTAAAATATGCGGGACATTCTCTTCAAAGCATCGTTAGCAATGTATGCTGCTGCGCTATAGAAAGGATCAAAGAATGCCACAGTTTCATGTGTATTATTTTTCTTCTTTCTTTACGGAAGCTTAATGGCGATATCCATCAAGAGCTATATGGGACTGTCAATTCATTTTGGCCAAAATCGGATGACAAAACCCCGTAATACGTTACGACTTTCATCGGATGATCGATCGATGGGGGACAAATATTAGTCCAGAGAAATTCCTTTCATCGTATATCCAGATGAGCCTGAAACTGCACACAGTTCACGACATTTTGCCCTCAAATGTATAATATGTTGTCCATAATTTCATATGCATAGGTTCACGAAAGTATCCAAATACTTGTGCATGCCTGTTACAAATATATTGTATATTTTTAGATTGGTTTTAAATTTGATCATCAATGCGAAATCATAACAGTCGTGTCTCATTACGGAGTTAATGAAATTTCAAACTGTTTTATAGACATGAAATATGGACATAAAAGTTTTCTATATTAAGTACGTAATAACTTACCAAATATTTTTGCAAGCTGATCTATACTATCCCTATATCTAAAAGGAAATATTTAGAAGAAGTAACTCACATCTCTTTTCTACACAGTCTGTATAATAGCGAAGTACATTTCTCGTAATAGCTGCAGCAACATTTTAATTATTCAGATACGCATGAAGGATTGGAGTTGCATGTAACACGCATGAACAATCGAGCGGGATCGGTCGGCGCTCTATTTATCTGCTAAATCTGCATAAAATCTGGCAAATCCACGGGATTCGATTCCGCGATCGAACGACCATCTGTATGCATCGCCGGGAGACTGTGGCACGAATTTCAGGGAATAAATTGCAAATATCGTTTCCATGCTTCTTTTTTTCGGATAACTCGCTTGTAATCCCTTTGTCGGGCATCAGGAGGTATCAACAACCCAGCCGAGACACTCGTGTTCGATCTTTGGCGCTCATCCAACGCTTCCGGTCGGTTACCTTCACGACTCATCGCTTCGTACAATCCTCGTGTAACTCCCTGATTCCTCCAGTATTTGTGTGTTTTACTTTAATCCGCTTTCCCTTCAAGAGCCTCGCGTTTGTTAACAGAATATTTGCCGATTTAACATACTATCGTACAAGAGATTAGCGTCGTGTAGTTTTTTCCCTGTTACCTTTGGAAACACCTTTCGTGAGAATCTTTTATTTGTTAATCGTATTGATTGCACCTAGGAGACGTACAATTCGAAATTAAAATCTGGTACAAATCATTGCTCTGGCAGTGTGTTGCGTGCGTTTCACGAAATCTTTTTCATCATTTTCTCGTGGCAAAAATGTGACTTCCTAACCTGAATATTACGGTAGCATCATGTTATAATCGTTTTAAAGATAAGTTCATTTTCTTTGAGTAGATACGTCCATAGTAACTGAATCTTCTTTGCACAAGTAGATAATTAGTATTTTTACAATATGTTAGATTTATATTGCAACTTGTATCGATAAAAGATAATGTTTGAGAAACAGAATACTGTACGAAATGGAGTAAGTGAAGGGTTTTAGATGTCCAGCGTACTGTAGGCCACGGTACAGTATCGATTTTTCTCCCCGACGTATATAATTGATGATTACCGGAGAACTTACCTTCCGGTCCATGGTTTATTTACCAATGAATCTCGGAGATTCCAGCCATGTTACGCAATCTCACATGATGGACCGTTTTCACCAAGCTTGCGCTTTATCAGTACGTTTAAAATCAATAATCCCACTTACAATTTATATCTTGTCAAACATTCATCGTGTATCCTCCCACAAACAATACTAGGAATATATTTATATGTATATATATCGGGTTCACGTCAAGAATAGGGTTAGGGGCGTTTAACGAACTTTCGCTAGGATTAGCCATGGTTGTTATACAATAGCGGTAATGTTTATTATCACAATCGTAAGTATTACAAAGTTATCGAGTAACCGCGGTGATTAGAAACGAATGACGGTGGCCTCAGGTTCGATAACGAATTCACGGCCAACGGGACGACGAATGGGATGTGATACACGATCCTGGTGTCACTCAACGTGCAAGTATTATAGTACTGCTCTCGATAGACTCAATCACAGTCCAAGTGGAACTGCCCTTATATAGTCCTCTCCCCACCTCTCGGGTCAATCTTCGTTTTTAAGGACAGCTATATAATTATTCCATACCTCTGTTGGGTACACGTCCCTCCCGTGACTGTGGCTACGTTCAGTGACCCGTTATGTCACTTCGAGCCCAAGCCCATCGTCATAAACCTTGAGCACCCATAATCAGATTAGAACATTACAACTATTTCTTAGTTTTATTACTTAAGTGTAGCTATAGTAAAAGTCTGGACTAGGGTATTGGGGTTTTCTCCAACATTCCAAAAGGGAGGCCCCGATGTCCTTTCATCTCCGACATATATCTATGTATGTAAAAGCTTTCATTTTCAGTTAACAAATTAGTTGAACTTTGAGAATTCCGAAGAAATATCTTCAACATGCTTTACCCTCTTGTTCTCATTTTGCAACTGATCTTTTAGTTACTGTTACACTAAAATTGGTTTATTCGGAGCACGTGACTGACATGCCATCCCAATCGACGTTATGTAAGCTGACGCAGGAACGACAGCCCGAACTCTGACATCGTCTAAAGAAGAGTTAATCCAAAACGAATCAGTGTCAGCGTCGGATTAACCAAACGCGTAATGTCAGGCTAGAGGCAGTCCGAAAGTAGGCGAGTAATCCCCTTCTAGTCCCCGATCGCTGAATCCAGCCGATTCCCTTCCGATTCAGTCAATTCAGCAATCTTTCTCTGGTAGACGCGTAGTTTGAATTTACTGCCACCTTGAACGACGACTTTTACGAGTGTTACCAAGATGCTACCTGGCATAATCCGATGTCCACGGTCGCCCCAGGACACGCGTGGTTTCTGATTGGATCACATCCTTGAATGTCCTCCGATGACCACTCCTGCCGCACATACCATAGAACGTTCCATGAGGGATTTATAGTCCGATGACAGTTCTACTTCGATTAAGTGGCAATTCCGATATTCGTTGACGCTTAACCCAATTCCGGAACAGTCCTTGTTGAACTATGAATGAGGAATTTATCACTGGATGCTCCGGATTTTCTTCTTAAATTTTATTGCATTTGAGAAATTGAATTACCGAAGAACGAAAATCATTTGAAGACGCATTTTACGAATATGTGCTGTGTCGTATACGAAACATTCCGGGATCTCAAGACCGCTGTAACGAGATGCGATGTAATGAGATAATGATCATGTTAACAAAGTTTCAAACAAATTTAAAAATGTAGAGAGGAGCTATAAAATATTTAATGTAAGCATATATTTCGCAGAGACGCATTACTCATAAAAGTTTTCAGTGGTAAATGTTCAAATACTGCCGTGAGACTGTGGCGGACGTTAACATTTTTTAATTCCGATAACAACTAGTACTCTAATGCAAACTTTTTATTCTCGCACATTCCTAAATCAAGCAAGAGATTATGTCAACCCCGTGTCACAATGAATCATTGATCCACTTTACTTCCCTTCGTTCGAAAAAAAAAAAAAAAAAAAGGAAAAGAAAAGGAAGAAGTAGAAAAACAAACGAAACGTAATCTTTCACCGCAAATGTCAAAGAATCAGAGAATGTATCCGTGACGGATCAACGCGTCAAAAGTTAGCCAATTTCATGTGGAACTGTTCGGGAAAAGATCGAATTAGCGAAAGACTGAAATTTATCGGTCTGTCACGTGTGACCAACCAGATTCGGTGTCTCCACCGTTCCACGTTGGTCATCATCAATCACGCGGATGACGAACAAACACATCGATCCACTACTTGTTTGCCAGGCCCTGTCCGGTTATTGAATTATTGACTTTCCTGAATCGGGTCACCTGTGTCAAGGATAGAATCAAAAAGTGCATCGATATCGCGCACGCATTCAACCGCATCCTTTTGAGAACAAACGTCGATGAATTAGAAATCGGGCGGTTAGAGCTTTTTAGATCGGAGGACGTTCCCTGCACCGTCATAAATTATTCGATGCCAACAACTTGCCCTTAAAAAAAACCACGGACTAACTGCGCTCGCGGTTTAATTCAAACGCGGCATCATACTCATCATGTCGCGTTCTGAGGCGTTAGTTTGTTTTTCAGTATAATATTTTAACCTAGTTGCATGCGTAGCTCGTCTGAATTTTCTGTAAAGAGGAAGCGAAATCGGTGGTTCGTGTGACGATCCCTTGGATTTTTGAAAGGGTACTGAGATAGGAGAAAATATTGATTTACGAAAATTCTACGTTAATCTTTCGATATCCATTTTTAGAATTCTTTGTAAAACTAAAGAATGTGAACGCAAGTGTAAGGAACGATGGATAATGACCGCTGGAAGCTTAATTCCAGCTATCTATAATTACGGTGTCGTATGTAAAGGGGGTCAGCAGTTCATGACGTGGCAAGTTATATTAATACACCGTTGATAATAAGGGTATTGACACGAAGTCATTATTCCTTTTTATCAAAGATATTTTAATCCTTCTTTGTCAGCATCTGCTAGCATTTCCAATATAAGGTCGGTGCTGAAAATAACACGCGAGAACTAGATTAATTATAACGATCAACAGCGTAAATAAAATAAATAAAATAAAAACTCGCACGAGTTCAAGTTAGAAGTATTTTACAGGAAACATTGCTAATTAAAATCATCGACCGATAAACGAGTACAAGGTAATGACCAGGTTTAGACACACCGGTAATTTCAGGTTACTGCATCGATTGACCAGTTAACAAGATTTAATTAATGCTTTCCGGCTGATCGATCGTCGCGTTTCGCTCTGGCCGGCCAGCTTGCGAATAACTCTTGTTTCGAAAGTGCATCGAGGCCAGAAAAAAAGTGTGTTCCAGGTTCGGTGAATTTTCTATCTTTAATGGCGAGCGGAAACAGAGTCGTGGCACAGTGAATAATGACTGGCCGTTCAATGGGAGCTTAATTCCACGTGTGCGTGATTGCGGAATAGTATGCCGTTGCAAATACACGTAGAGAGAGGGAGCCGGTGCTTTTTATCAAAAGCCTCGATGTATTAGCGGGACGCTGGCGCCATACGGTCGTCCTGAATTGTTCGACAAGTGGATGACTCCTGAATTATTATTCATTGTCCGGGCGAAATTACTGGAAATTTCACGCTTTGCTGAAATCTCTGCCAGCGGATAGCCTCCTCGCGCCCGAGCCTCGATTTTAATGTCGTTATCGGACGCAATCGTACCTACCGGATTTCATTCGAAGGAATCTGCAAATTCACTAGTCGACGCCCGTGTTAAATGTACTGCAAGTTTATGGTCCACGCGGACACTCCCTTGCTCGTCTTCGTAAATAGTTTGCATCCATTTCGAGGTTTCAGGGACGCGTTTGATCGTAGAGTATTTTCATGGTTTCTCGTTTGGAGTTTTATTAGTGGAGTTGCTCGAATTCAGATAACTTTACGAATTTCGAAGAAACTTCAACAGTCGGACTGCTTTATTTTTCATAGTTATAATTACGAAATTCGTTTCACCAATGTAAGATATTTGTGGTGATAAAACGGTGCACCAAGAGTGATATTAGAGTATTTCGAAAACTTTTTTGTAATTTGTTAAATGCATGATATTAGAGAAAAAATCTAGTGATATATTAATCAATAGACATTAATTGCCAAAACATTTTTCCAATTTTTTATACCTAACTGTAATAAGATGAAATATGATGATCTCAGATCAGATAGATTCGAATTCTGTAGCGAGCAAATTGATCCATCGAATGTATACCGTGTGTCATTTCGTTGCGAGTTTCATAACAGATATTTCAACGTTTTTAATTCCGACGTTGCGTCTTTTTGCCGTTCCTTTTTTACGCGGCTCGAAGCGGAACGATCCTGGAAATTAATGGGACGGTAGTGAGCCACGACATTTAAATGCGGCATAAAAATTCACCTGCTGCACCACACAGTGGTTGCACCTGTATTCATAAGGTTGTTGCGAACGAATCGTGAAACTTACAGATTAATAGGGGGCATTTAAACATTCCCGTAAATTACCCAGTGTGATATAATTTTCCAGGTACGAGGCAACGAGTGCTTAGCACACTCGAACGGTATTGTTTTCATTTTCCTGAGTGCAAAATTTTTTATTACTTTTGAGAACGGTAGCTAAATCATCTGAACTTTCGTCGATAAGCGGATCGTGTAGGTTGTCAAGTATCCGTTTCGACAAAACTTTGCAGATTTACGAATCCCATCAATTTTTAATAATATTTTCTATATATTATGATCTGCTTAATAGCAGCTCATACATCAAGTGGACCTTGATTTTCACTAGAGACAAGAGTTCATAGTTAGAAATGATAGTAACCTTGGAAAATTTGTATTTTCGAATTACTGTTCTACATCATGAAAATTATACGACGTCCGTTTCTTAATGGTCACCGCACTGTCTAGAACGAATAACGTTAGAAGTGCTGAACAAAGGTGATTAAGGATTGTATATGAATGCAGCCTGGCGCATAATAATTCTGAACGATCCTTTACTGCGGCGCTAAATGTTTCGCAGAGCGTCGACCTCGACGTTGTTTTCGAATCGAAGGTTAAAGAGACGTGATCTAAAATTGTAATTACATGTAATACGTAAAGCCAATCAAGAGAATGGGCAGGCAATGGAGGAATAATATTACACCTGTAGCTAATGATCAGATACAAAATTTTACACCTTTGTCATCGTAAAATAAAATCGAAAAATTAAACAATTGTTCAGTCCATACTAAGGCTTTGGAAATTTTTCAAGAAATCTCTTCTTCGATGGTAGCGTTACGTCTTTTCAATCCAGCGGAAGAGCTGCAGGTCCCGATAGATTGGCTTTAAATCCGCGCGCCTTATTCCCGGACACGCTATAGAGAACACTCGATGCAAGTTTCCAGCAGGTGCAGTGTTCGGGCAACGATTCCTTTATCGCCGGGCTTTTTCATCAGAATTACAAACAATCGGTCCCGAGTATGCTTTTTAATCCGACCCAATAAAACAATCGAGCGTTCCGAGTCTTCTTGACTCTTCTCTTTCTTCCTCTCTATCTCCTCTTCTTTCTTTCACTTCCCGTCTATTCTGCGACTGCCGCGTCTTCAAGTCGATGAGGTCACAGAGAAATCCTCACCCTCCTCGATGTCCCTCTTTATCCCTCTGCTCGTTGCAGTTCCAGCCCTCTTTGTGCGCTTCCCAAACCCTCCTCTCTTTCGCTCTTTCGCTCTTCCGCGGCTCTTCCCGTTCTTTCAGTTCTTCTTCGTTACTCCCGTGGGAACACCGGCAGCGATGCTCGACCTTCGTCTCTTTTTAAAACAATCGAGCCTCGTAAACAACGTCATTCCCAGCTCTTTGTTTTGGCCGGCCATCTTGCCGCTTCAGGGGAAGAGAATGACTGAACTCGGTGAGCGTTCTCTCGCTGCGTCGACGATTATTTTTACCGCGCTCTGCTTCGAATAATCCAGTCCTCGTGGGGCTTCGTTGCTTTTACCTGAAAGTAATCTATTTGTTCTCGTCGGTGGCAATTTTGGCTCGATGCTTCGAAAGCAATTGCGTTTATTATACATCACGCTTAATGATCAAGCTACTTCGTTAATGCTAAGTACGTACTATGTATTTGCCAACCATGCAAAACGTTTCGCAACGTTTTCAGAGCTACATTTAAATCGTGAACGAACCGCGAGTTGTAATTTCCTTTTCTATTGTCATGAACATAGAACACTTGCTTGCAAGATATAATCAATTTTCAGTAGATCTTCAACGAAACTCTTATTTGGAGTTCTCAGAATTTCGAAGAACGTCGGACGCCAGAGAGCGCGTTACTCGAGGTAGAAGAGTATTTGTACTTGACAGACGAGCCTCTTTCTGACGCTACTTGGCAGGCTTACGATTTCGTCCCCGCAATCCATTTCCTTGTAGAAGCTTTCCAGTCCCTTTCTTCCTTGCTGTACCTGCGGCATAAAAAGCCACGAAATCCTATAAAGCTCGAAAGAGTAGGCGGTAGAATGAAAAGCTCTTAGCATGTCGGCATCTGTTACAATCCGACGTACTTGCCGGACTATAAATGGACCTTGACAATTTAAGAGGGTCCTGCAATCGGGCGAAACAAAATTATTTGCTGCGATACCCATCCATGGTAACTCGAGGCGAAAAAGTTTCACCACGCCCCGGTAAAATTGTAATAGCAGTGATGAAACAAACGTCGACGTGTCGTAAATCTAATAAAACGAATGGGACCTTTGCGACTTGCTTTAGAATTTCCCTGAAAAATGTTCCTAAAAAACATAGACGATTTTCTTGTTTCCATTCAATATTGTTTTATTCGATTCCTTTGTAATATATAATATATATTACTCACAGCTAAAATATTTCGTTGGTTGATAGTATTCGGTATTTGCATTTTTATCTTGAGTATAGCGTAACCTTGTAAGAAACGAAGGAGCATAGGGAATTTTCGGAAAAGATTTTATAATAAGAATATTTCTGTCGACACGTACGTAGAAAGTATTCGGGATTAATATGTTTGAGCCTCGTTTATAAGTAATTTCGAGTCGACGCAACGCTGAGAACGGACGAGGCATTAAGTCGAAGGGTGAGGAGCAGAATCGAGGGTGAGAAGCGAGCGATAATGGCGGTTATGGAGGGTGAGGGCGGAGAGACTCAGCGATCCCACTTTCGAAGACACGCCGTGCAGAGTGACGAGAAGGCATGAAGACGCGAAAACGCCCGATGAATACTTAACGTCCTCTTCGGTGTCCCTGAAGAACTGCGTGGTGAAACGCTTTTGATCCCTGGAACCGTCCTTTTCCTGTCAACGCGAAAAATAAGAAACCATTTTTCGTCATTAACTTGCGGATACCATTCTGTCACGTACCATGCTAATGCCCGGCTTCGTAACGACGAAACTTTAATGAAACGTTGAGTAATAGTTCCGATATTGTTGCTGCCACGTGGATTTAATGCCATTCGAAACTTTAATGCGAGAGGAAGGATTTAAGATTTAGGTTCGCATTCACAATCTTTTTTAATGCGTTCTATCAGTCACAGTACACCTGGGAAGGTCTCTACATGCTCAACACAGATTCTTTTCATCCGCTGCAAAATTTCTATGCGAGATCATGCATCCCCGATTCCTGTGTATGAATTTTTATCGCTTCTATAAAGTTTCTCGCATAGAAAGAAAGAAATTTTGTTCGGTTTAAGCGATCAAAGCATACGATTAAGCATACAAATTGCTGCGGAAGGTGTCATTTTCGGCTAAAATACGCGCAACAAGGAGAAACTTCGTCCTTTAAGAAATAAGTTTCACTCCAGCGACGCCTTTACGTAACTGGCGAATAGCAAAGACCGGAGGAAGTCTGATGACGACGGGTTGGAGAGGAAAGAGACGGTCGTCAAGGGTGTGTGTGGTTGAATAGCGAGTAAGGCGCCAGGAGAACAACAAACCGCCACGAGACCGCGATGGCTGACGCTCCGCTCTAATGGCACCACTCAAGATGCAATATCGCTGCATGAATATTATATAGCATCCACACGACCAGCATCTGCCAGATACTCGCGTCTTTACAGCCATCTTAGACGGTCGTATCGTCGCGGAGGTCCGTGTATCAGTAGAGGTTGGCACATCGAGAGACGAGTATACGTGTGTCTCGACACGGGGTGGCTGCCGCTTTCTCGGCTACAGCCGCCTGTACCCACGTTTCTACGTATGTACCAGGGACTCCACTTAGCTTGAAAAGCTATGATTATTTCAAGGTGCACTCACAAAAATTGGCTGGCCTGCTGTGCGCTGGCTAGAATCGGCCTTCAAGGGGATCGTTCGTGCACCACCCTTTTCGGTGGTATGTTGCGCCTTTTCCAAACGTTGCTCTTGAAAGAACCGTCGGCCCTTTGATGCCAGATCGCCGGAACTTGGCTTAAAGAGGCCGCTTTCCGGTTAATGTTGGATATCGAGAATATCGGGATTTTGACGTTTCCCTCTTCGATGATACCATTGCTACCACGATATGGCTGTTCGCGTTGGTTATTTGTTGCTTCAAAATCCTTCGTACCTGTCCATTTTTCAATGCTTTCGAATATCGATTGTGAACGATGAAAGCTTTGAATTGACGATCGTACTGAGCAATCTTTTTTGCGGCTTTCGATACGGAAAATTGATCAAAGACAGAGTGCGTTTCGTGGATTATCGAAGCAAATGGTCCGTCGACGAATATAACCAAGGAAGATTTATATTACTGTGGAAAAATCTGGGATCGCCTGCTAGTACGAAGTATCATTTTGTTCTCTTTATGTAACTTTGTTGGATTCCTGCGAGATTTATCAGTTTCATGGGATTACCAGCTATTTCATGGAACTGGACGGTCCACGTTTTAAATTACGCCGGATGACACACCTGTCACCGGTCTAGCTAATTTGGATTTTCAAAAGCTTCATGAAAATCTACCCTCGTCCAGGCGTCACGCTGTAACACACGTGTGACGCGTTACACGGCCGAAATGTTGGCGAGGAAACCTCGTCCGGTATGTACGGCCACGTCTCGCGGGTGCAACGCATTCAATTAATTGTTAACATGATTCACGATCGCGCGGAGCTTCTGTAGAAATGAAGTGCATTTCAGTTACTTGTGCGAGTATTAATGGAACCCTTTAAAAGCACGTGCTTCCACAGAACGTTCTGTGAAATGTTCAGATTCAATGAATTCTCGTAAATCATAAGGAAAAGGAGATGTTCGAATGATTTTAGAAAAGTTGGCGAAACAGATTTTCGATTCAACTTAGGAAAAGCTTGAAAATAATAAAAAATTAGAATAATTCGTACGAGTTCGTTGATTTGTTTAACGCAGCCACGAGCTGGCGATTTAGTTTGTAATTAATAAAACGCGTCACCTGGCTCTGAAAGGCGGTAAGTCTTCTGGCTTGATGTTTTCACGTGGAAATGCTCTCGGAGGATCTTTCTCGGTAATGAATGAAGTTAGTTGAAAAGGGGGTGAAATTTTTGTTGGGACGTCTCGATTCACTGTCGCCCGTTACCGTTTCTTCAGATAAGAAGCATAACGGCAGGACCTATATTCCGTAATTTTACGTTTTAACATTTCATTCGAGCACGTTGTCGAGTGATACGGTGATTTCGAAGGATTCGAGTTAAAAGACGAGCTCGAACAGCCAAGTAAGCCAAATAAGATGCGAACGTGTCGAGTGTGAAACATTAACGAGGAGTAAACACGTAAAGAGACCGGCGTACGTAGATTGACGAATAAATAGATAGGTGCATGTACAAACATACATATAGCGGATGTAGGATTTCTGAATCAACAGAGAAGAAGCCATGGTCTGTCAAATTTCAACGAGGCTTTGGCAAACGGCATAGAATTGAATTTCACATTGTTTTTTGAAACTTATCCACATTCTTAACTTCCTGTCACGAAATAGGCGTCCGCATGTCTGACGCGTTTACAGCTCAAACAATTTTAAATTGCCTCGCGTGCGTCAGATGTGTGTAGTTTTCATAGTCGTTTATTCAACGTCGGGCCACGTATAAAGTTTTATTACATCACACAGTCCCCACAAAATACAGGAATATAATTTTGACGGTCACTTGCGCGTTTTTACACACGACGCGAAAATATTAATTTACTTAACGAAATTTATTTCACTTAAAATAAACCCATGCGCTCGTGCATCGCGTTTTCAATTCTACTTCATTTTTATGCGGGGATTAATGGGAACGGAACCAGGAAATGAATATCAACGTTTCGTCGTGCGCCTGCATAAATGTGAAACTCAAGAGGGAAACTCTACTCTCTTCCTCGAAATGTAATATTTCCAGCGTATGAGAAGAAAATTGTTATAATTTCTAGAAGAGTACTAATTACCGACCGTGTATTTTTGCCAGTTAACTTGAAACGTAATTGGAACAAAGGGAACTCAATTTTCAAAAACATGACTTTTCCCATTGCTATCATTAAATATAAACGATAGATGTATCTTGAAAGCCATAAGATAATATCACGGTGCTCGCTTCGATCTCTTGTTACGAAACGTACCTCTGTTGTCAGAATTTTCCATGCACCTATGAAGAGAGAGGAATTTTTTTTCATAATTTGCAAGCACCCTCGATTTATACAGGATAGCCTCATGGGTCTGATCTCGCCTCATTAACTGCGAATCAGCAGAACATAATACCGCCTGAAAAAAAGCGTCCAAGGTAGATAGAGCGACAGAGGAAGGATGAGGATGGGTGATGGTTGGAAAAAGAAGAAGGCGGGACAAGCGTGAGATAGAAAGGAGAGACAGGAGTAGAAAAAGAGGACACGACAGGAGGAAAGAGTGGAGGAAATTTCGGGACATGGAGTTATCAGGTGGGGACGTGGAAGAGGTAATAGCCTGTGAAGGGAGGAGAGCAGGAGGCGCGGAGATTGTAAAATCGATGAGGTTCTTTCGCGCTTGGCGCGAGTCAAGTTCCTTAGGGTACCTGACGTTTCCTCATTTCTTCCGAAGTCGTCGAACGTTACGGGGCCGCGAATTGCTCTCGGTTTTTTCCTCAGCTCGGCTTAAAACACGACAAATTCTCTCAACCCTTGGCCCGGAACCTGGTAACCAGAGGCCGGGGGAGGGGGTTGAGAAAGCTATTTCCCGCTGTAAAGCGAGCTGTCTGCAGTAAGTATAAACTCCGGAGCTCAAAGGTGCTCGAGGCGCCTTCGAAACTCGCCGACTAGAAGTTGCACCCCCATTTGAGGGCGAGTGTACGCGCGCGCGCGCCAACAATCGTGACCCCATCCCCTATGCCCATGGGATTCGGAAGTTTGCGTTTTCTTCGCCCAGCCCCCCTTCTTTTACCGTCTTTCCTCGCCTCCACGCCGAGTCGCTCCCGTCGAGGGAATTTTTTTAAAAGCGGCGAACAATTTGAGATAATGGTTTGGTAGAGATGGATTTATGTTCGCCGGCTGCGAGAGCCTGTTATAATTCACTTTTCCGGGAATTTATGGACCAACCTTTTTGCAGATTGGTATTATGTTTTGTACCTGTCCGCGCTCTCTTGTGGTTTCATTACAGTGATTGGAACGATCAGTGAACTGCCATTCAATCAGGTTGGTCGATTGATATTTTTTTCATCGTTATCGTGTGTGACGGCTTAAGCAAATACAGCTGCTTATTGTCTCTTCGCAGCTTTCTTCCGCTCCGTTGGAATTTACATTCATTTCTGAATGCTGAATTTATTCTACCCTGTCATAATAAGCATCTTTTCTGGAATTACATGTATGTGTAACACTAATCCTTTAATAACAACGCGAAACTTAAGCACTACGCGAAACTACCAACTACAGTGTAGCTGCATTATTCCGTTAAGTTTTCGTTCTTCTCGTACTTCTTGTTGTTTCAGTCGGTATTTGTTGAAGTAGAAGTGGTTTCCACTGTTCGTAGTTTCTATGTAGTACTGGATTTAGCAGTACACCGTTTTGGAATCGGAATCTGAGACATTACCTTTCTGTTTGTCACGTAAAGGATCGGAAAGAGCAAATCAAATTTGAAACAAAAATCTTCTTTTATTATTAATGGAAAAAGGATTACGCCTTGATGAAGGCGTATTGTGTATATGTCATTAATAAAGAGAAAATTTATACCTCGCTTTACGACGCTGGCTTTAGTAACTCTTTGGATTAGAGACATTTCAAAAAAAGGAAAGGTATTGTAGGAGATATATTAAAAGCGAAAAAATTGTTTAATTTTACTATTCAAGAAAGGAAGAAGTATTGTGCCTTGATGAAAATTTATCATAGACGAAGAAAGCCTTCATCGCTTCTTTTACAACACGGCATTCTATCTTCTTCCCTTGTCAGTAGCTCTTTGCGCTGCAGTTGCTTGAATCCCTATTCCCTTCGGGAATTTAAGAACAAGAGCCTTCGCGCAAGAAACCTCCCTCTCTTTCTGCGTCCTTTGATACGCTCGCTTGTTTCTAGATTTCAGATTTCTACAAGGTGAATATCGTACTGTTCGCGGTCTTCTTGATGCTCGTGGGACTTTTATCTCATTCAATCCATAGAATTACACATTTTGTTATAAAACACCGTACCGGCTTGAACGATTACCTTCGATGTCTCGTGATAAAACAACAGGACGTCGATATCCGAATTAAAGAAAATTCTATAACAGCCGATCACCGTTAAATTCCGAAAACACCAATTAAATTTCCCGGTTGCTGCTTTCACTTTTTATCAAAGCGTAAAACGCAGCAGCCCGCGAAACGCAAATACAAACGCGGTACCGCATTGATCCGCTATCGAGAATCGAATCGATCCGCGCTGGTTCCGGTTTAACGGCGAATCGAGGATCGACGCGGTGCCATGCACCCGTCGTTATAATAAATTTACGCTCGATACTCGTCCGCGCAGGGCTAGGATACGCGATATTCATATTTATTTATGAGGAATGTACGCGACCCTATTGATTTTTCGACCTTAACGCCGTCGGCTCGTTATTCGAGCGCCACCCTTTCAGCCTTTCACGCGGTTCCACGGCCGAACAAAGTGAGCCTGGCATAGCCGGCACAAGTCCAAAACGGCATGATGTTCAATTTCGCGGAGCATGATTTAAATATTAAATTAACAGAGGCGCGAGCTGTACGGGAAAAATTATTGCATGTCGGAAGAAATAAATAAATAAACACCGGTTTCTTAGCAGACAGGCTACGTGTTTCTGAACGTATCGTCGCAACCCGTCGGATAAAACCAGATTGAAAGTTTGCAGCGGAAAATGCGATGAAAAAGATCGAAATGTAAAATATTTTGAAATAAATCGAAAGAAATTTCCATTGTTGTACAATAGAACTGAGTTATATCCTGACAAATATTAAATTTCAATTATCTTCCGTCGATATCGCTTCGAATGTTTATTGTAGATAATTTAAAATTAAATTTAAAGCCTGAAATGAATGATTGTGTGTATCGATTTTCAATAAAACCGAATAATTCTTTCAGCTATTTCTACACCGCCCTGTTCGTATGTAAAATACAATAGCCTGGAGGATATACTGTCACAGGATTTAGGATTCACTCAACTGGAGTTCACCCCTACCGTCGTATCGAAAATGAGGTAAGAGTTGATTAACCTGCGACATGCATGTGTTATTAGGTTATCATAAACAGGCCTATTATAAACCTTTTTACGCCGACGCTTCATTTTTATCGACGTTAAATCAACCCTTTCGCTCTTACCGATTTATATATACACTCTCTTTAAATAGTAACGATGTCGTCGGAGCACGCATGATGGAAAATGTTTTTTGAAAGAGAAGATTGTTTGCGGATGAAATTTATTGGAAAACAATCATCCTACATTTTATATACATGTATCAGAATTCTAATAATAGTGCTTTCTTCTTGCCGCAATAAATCAGAGATAGTAATATAGAAAAAATTGCAATTACGAGATGAATGAGAGCGTAGCGGAACTAAGTGTAAGTATTAAATTCGAAATTTGAATGTCGGAATATTCACTTACGTTACTGACAAATTACAAAGCGTATCGTTAATTTAGTATTTAATAAGCTAATATAATCAACGCTGAAGCATTATTTGAGTTCAATCGAGCCAATAAATTATCATTTATCAGCGTAGACTTCTCTTTTTCAAATACTCTCTATTTCAACAAAAGTAAAGCAGGAAATTGTAATTATTACAATGTAATTATTTACAACAGATTAAATAAATTCATACGATCGATATCTATGTAAATATATTAGGATATTCGATTCGCCAAAAAATCTTCGTCGATTTCGTTAACAGCGTTCGCAACAACTCAATCAGTACTGAATCATCGTCGCCAAATTTCTTGCCTTGACAAATTCGCTTACATCGTAGAATTAGAAATTTCCGAAATATTTTGAGCGATGAACCGTAGAGAAAAAGCGGCGGGGAAGCGATAAAAATCAACGGAGTACCGGACGATTATTTACGGCGGAGCTAGCAACAGCACGAATAGAAATTAAATGCGAACAGCAGTTTAACGCGATAATTAATTCGAAATCAGCAGAACCGCTCGCAGATTAACAGACATCCAAGCCCCGGTTTTAGTTGTCTCGCTCTAGTTTGCGTCTGCAACCTCGTCGTCGCTCGTTTCTACCCTTGGTCGTGTAGTTGCTGCAGATAAACGCGAATACTTCATAAGCTCGTAATCCTGAAACAAAACGCCCGCCAAGAACAAAAGGATTCGCTCCTGGGTCTCTGTCTAGCACGGCAACCTCTCGTTTCCACTTGTACGGCTAGCAACCAGCTCTCTCGATACGCACTGGCAACAACCTCCGAGGGGTCGCGTCTTCCTCCTTTCGCGCTTCTTTTCCCTTCTTCGGCTATTTAAGTAAGTCTTAACCGAGTCGCGAAGCCAGTCGGTTATTAAAAGTCACTCTCTGCTGGCAATGAAACCAGCTGCCAACTTTACTTCGCCTTTTGTTTGCGACGCTGAATGGATCTGATGTCGAGGAGGAGGGGATTAATGGTTTACGCGAGGGTGGAAGATGGCCTCGAGGTCTTTTTCGGGCGTTCCATCGCAACCGTGAACGATTGAACCGTTTCTTTTGATGTCTTTTTAGATTTGGGGAAGGTGTAAGTAGAATCGATAGGGTAAGACGGGAGACCGGGGGATTTTTTCGGCCGAGGGTCTTTTTTTTATTGTTTGGGAAAATACTCGTACGTCTCTATAGAATAAGCTTGGGTTTGGTAAAATTGAATTAGGATATATCGAGAAACAGAAATTGAGATTCCTTTTGTTTGAGGCGAGCAGTTGTTTTTCATCGAATCTCTCTTTTTTTAACAAAAAATTTCAAAATTCAATTTTCGAGTCAAGTTGAATCCTCCGTTTCCGTAAAGATAAAATATCTTTAATTTTTAATCGATACTCGCTATATTTTCAGCATCATTACCATCCTATCGATACTTTTTTGTAAAAAAAGACCTACAAATCATCTCATAAGAAATACGGTGTATATGAAAAACGCAGTTGTACATTTTACGCAAAGGAAAATAAATATCTCGAGTATCAGCTTTTTCATTTAGATTTTTAAGGATCGACCGTGTTACCATTACGTCTGCCAAAATCCACCTCCAGTATTTGCTGTAGATATTTACTTTAGACGTTACTAAAAAGATACACGGCACCGTAAAAAAAATTCACGGGGAAAGGAACAGGGCGAACCAGTTGAACCAATTTCGGTAACATTCGACCAACCGAGTTGCAAAACCAACGGAACGAAGTCCGAATATTACATATCGTAAATCATTATCAGAAAACACAATCAGCTTTTTGAATCGTCGGCACATTGTCCTTCTATGTTGTTCGCCCGTAGCAAAAATGGAATCCTCCTGAAAATCCTATTTTCTCGGATCGTGTTGGACGTCAAGCACCACTGCTGGCCGAAACAAAATTGCGAAACAGTATTAGATATACGCGTTTCAGTTTTCGTGGAAGCTGAAACAAATAGTAATTTTCATTTTCAGACAGCGACCGATGCTTGTAGAATGTGAAAGTTTCTCGATAATGTAATTGTGGATAGAAAAATGGTAGTCAGTCATCGAGGAAATAGGAGGATTTGGAATTTCTAAGTTTTCTTTTAAAGAGAGGACTACGGACAATCTTCTTATAAAATATGTTCCCATTTACAGAGGTTGTGTAGTTAGTAATCTATCCTAAATCCTACGTTGACCTTTTTTCAAGCTTAACTTCCTCTTGTAATTTAATTTTTTGCAGCTGCAATTTATATTAGACCATCGGACTAGTCTAATTTCTGTATACTTGGAAATTAAGAGTTGAAACAGTTTGCTATCATTTTTTTTATTTTTATTTTTTTTTAATTAATGAGAAGAGAAGTATTCAAAAACGAGAATCTGATTTTGCCAATGTTTGATGTCCTTCCAAATGATCGAGTTAAGTTTATCCGGATCGATGCTATTACATGGCATTAACAACCCGATCATCGTAACGGTTACAGCTCCATAAAGTCTTGGCAAGCCTCAGCGATGATACATCTTGTAATCTCTTTTCCTCGAGGAATAACGGAGTTCCTCTCTCGCCCGCAGGCCATAATCTATTTCTCTGCTGCATTTCTGCACCACTATCTCCTTTTTCTCTCTCGTTTCCTCTCGTTGCTTCATCGTGTTCACTTTCCGACTTCTTCGCCCGCGCAGCTGAACCACCGTGTCTTTATCCTCTCGAGGGAGGTTTATTCTTGTTAGGTTAAAACCAGAGAAGCAGCAGCAAGCAAAACAGCGGTTACGTTCCGCTTACCGACGGTATAACTTTTAAGATCGCAAGGACACGTACCGTTGTTTTACTTGTTTATTTAATCAACATTAATCGTTTAATAAATTGTGCAGTTGATAATTCAATGGGAGATAATTGTGTATAATTCAATGTACGATATGGGTAATTAAACGTTATTCCAGTCAGAGGTGATAGAACGATCAACTGCGTCGAAGTTAATCGCTTGACTTATTGAACAAATAAATACCAAAATTCAGAAATTCTTTGGGAGCGTAGTCGATTAAATTGGAAAATTTGTCAGTATTACTTGGAGAGAAAATAGAAGATTTGTGAAAATGTACATGTAGAAAAAATAGTTGATTAATCATCCGTCGTATTAGTTTTCATGAGAGATTATCTCAATTTCGAATGAATTTTTACTAATTAAACCGTACGTTAATTAAACCACAAGCTTCTTTGGATGGATTATTATGTCCAAGTTTTCAGCTTTTGAACTTTAATAATTCTAACAAAATCCTACGAAAAGCTGCGGAAGTTCCATCGACTTTTGCATCAAACATCAAACGTTGCCATTCATAAATCATTGAGAATTCGCCAATTTCAGATAAACTTCTTACGAAGGTAGACTTCTAACGAAGCTATGAAAAAGCACTAACTTTAATAACTTTAACGCTTATCCTAAGTGTATTAAGTATCCAGTCAGGGTCGGTCGTACTTCGACATTCTTATTCTTCCGGGAGCTTCGCATCACAAAAATCAAATCTTAGATTCGTGTTACCGGTTCACTCTGTCGTGTCAAGGTGAGACGACACGCCAGTCAGTCGGCGAGGGAAATCGGTATTAAGGGATGAAAGGATTTCGTTGTGGCGTATTTTGCCTGTAATCCAAGTGGGTCACCCCCGACTCCTTTTTTCCCTTATCGCGTTCGAAAGCCGAAAAGTTTTCGAGGCTCTATGAGCTCTACACTTCTTTGCCCGCACAGGGATCAAGCACGATTTTCGGCTACAGAGATTGGAAATCGCACTAGCCGTTATTTCAACCTTCGGATAGTCTCGCCCCTGAAACGGCTATTGTGCACGAAACCCTGGAACAAGGTGACTTGTTCTCCTTGCGCCCAGGCTGCGCCTTTTTTCCTGCAACTTCGGAAATTCTGGATCGAGGGAACACCGGATATTACCTCGACCAAACTGAAGATACTTTTCTTGCCGAGAATATTTCTTTTCGGACGTGGCGCCCGCTCGATGAAAATCTGAACGGATTTAACAGAGCAGAAGCTCCCTGAATCTATCTGGAATTCATGGTGAATGGTAGCTCGTCGATGATATCAATGGTACAGTCTTCTGATTGAGTGTCAGCTATCTGGAGAGGAGAGAAAAAAAGAAAGATAGAATTGTAGAATTAATATCGATAGATAAAGGTTGAATATTATTGGAGAATGATGAAAGTGGATATATAGGAATTGAGTAATGATTGTTATAAAAAAAGGTAGAAAAACGATTCTTGAATGACTATGAACTTTACAAATCTTTAGTTATTTCTTTCTATTTTTTAAATTCCTATTCTTACGATGGAATATGATCTCAATTATCGAGGAAAGTTAATAGCGGCTGTTTACGTCCCGCATTGGAGCTTCCTTCCATATTTTAACAAACTTTATTGGTGTTTGGGTCTTTTATAAGAAGAATAGCATTCTGATCGATCATTATTTCTTTACTGTTCGCTCTTATAATCTTTCTTCCCTGCAGAATGCAACAATAGTCGTTTCTTTTTTTATTTTTAATGCATCGAATAATCTTCATATTGGATATTATAGAGGACCGACCGATCTTTTTCTTTTACAATTTTCTTCGCAAATTTTATTAAGATACAAATTGTTCATTAAAATATGAGATACGTGATTCTAACATTTTTGGTCAAAAATATTATTCGACACATTTTTTAAATATCTTATAAATAATGTAAAGTACGCATATTTCATATATTTCCACTTTGCTCGGAGACATCTGAAAAACGCGAAGGAAAATTTCCACGTTGACGTTTTCCTTTCTTGAACCGACACTTATTCCACGCGCTTTCTCCCGCTCAAAGATCCCCCCCCCCCCCACAACGTAATTGACCGGCTGCGATTTGTTGTCGGAGATTCGTGATATTTTTCTACTGTCGATGACATTTTACACAAGAATATTCGATCGTCGCGGCGCTTGTTATTACAAGCCTCGCTAAGGGTTTGTGTCGGGCTATAAATTACTTTTCCAACGAGACGAAGTCGACCGCAGACCCGTCAATAATTCATCGCAGGCCTGCACCCACCGAAAATCCTTTCACATAGACGGGAAAGACCTGTATGTTACAGCAGAAAAATATTTAATTTACCAAAAACCCCGCTGAAAATATTACGTCGAGATGGAAATTTTTATAAATCCTCCCGTGAAAGTTGCGCGAGGTATAATATGGTGCAATGTGAATTTAGGATGTATCATGTTTTTGACATTTATTTATTTGAACAAATAGAAGCAACTTTTTTTATACCACGTATCTTTCGAACTTATTTCATCTGCACGAAAAAATGAGTTGAAAATAGAAAATAACGTGTTTTCAGTGAAGACTTCACTCTTCAGAAAATCGGTTCTGAAAGTATACCGCGTACTTACCTTTAAAGTATTATTTATTTAATTTTATGTAAGTTACAGGACCGGAAAGCATCTTTTTCGCCATCTCGATCGCATTGCCACTGAATAAATTTCCGAAATCATAGAAGGATATAGAACAATTAAAAGAAAAGAAACATCGAATGAGAATGGCCTCTTGTCTTCCGACTACAACGTACAGATGAACGTTTGACCTTAAATGCTTCTAACACGATTACAAATCGTTGAAGAGTTAAAGCTAGGTTCCTTGTCAGAGTATACGTTTTCGTAATGGAGAAGGCATATATTTCAGAGTCAGTTTCATTTACCCTTTCACAGAACTCCCCACTTTCACCCTGTTTTTCCTCTCTCCTTTTAACCACTCTACACGACCTACATGTACAAATAAGTAGGTACGCGCGTTTCAAAGTTTTACAAAAATGTCTCTTTGTTTTCCTTTAAGTATTCATCTTACGGTCCGTAGTAGTTCCGTGACTTTATACGTTTATTTAAATGTTTTAATTCTGTTGATCTTCTCATCGTGTATTGAATTGAATATTCTTCGCTAGAATATTTTTCACATTTTCCAAACGCATACTTCACTGTAAACTTTAAAATAGTAGCGTGATTCTGCAAAGAAAGCTTCGTGATTTGGTATTTCAGAATAGTTGTAAAGTTCGTGTATCGATATCTACAAAGCACAGTTCCTCTTGAATCCCTCGCACCAGAAAGAAACGTTATTCGTACGTCAGCGCGATATGCAAATGCATTACGGTGACGCGTGTCAGTGTTGGAACGCGACTGATTGTTGCGCAAGGGTTTGAGAAATTGTCTGAGATCCTTGTAGCAGAAGGCGTTACGTGTGAACCTCGATCCGATTTTATCGTCAAACGAAATGTTGACAATTTTGAATCGTGTCACCTGTTGCACTGATGCGATGCATCTCTTCGGATGCGATATTAAAATGCAAACAGTCAAGAACGTTTAAACCGATGCACTTGACTCGCATCACCCTGTGAAAAATGATTGGATCGCATAAAATATGAGACTCTTCGGCATATTTCTCCTCTTACCAGAGATGAGAAGTCAATTCTTAAACAAACTGAATTACGACAATTCTGCATTGAAACATCAGAAAACTTGTGATTTGATTCTACGACGAATGAAATTAATTTAGGAATTTTTTAAATAACGCTGATATCAATTTTTTTTACGTATGTAATATCTTAGAGTTTTAAGTTTGTAAATAGTTTACGACTGAACTCGCAAACTCGTTGTAGTGTGAGTAAAATAGGACGCTGTAAGTCAGACGTTTAAGACAACCATTCGAAAGCGTGTGATCTTCCAGCTGTAAACTTCGTCAGGAACGATATTTCCAGGCTGAAAAATTTTACAACGATTCGTTTACAACCACTGAAGTGCGATCGTAAAGTTAGGAGATCGTAATGTCTAACACGCAATTATGGCTTTACGGCTAGTGGATATACAATCGACAGAGAGTTAGCTCCGATATAGCTCTTACGTCGATTTATTTGATTAGTTGCTTGAGTAAATCTATCGAGTTTTGGTAATTGTAATTTTATTGTCTGTCAATTACCATATTTAATTTATCGAAGTAGAATTTACTTCTGTTTATCGAAATATAATTCTTTTCGTTTACGACGAAACAGCGTTCATAAAAGTTTGTTGTAAATCAGTCAACAAATTCGTAATCGATTTCACATAATCACGTTTAATCCTCGATAACGATATTCCTCTTCAAATATTCCTCTCGAATTTTGTACCGTTTTAAAATCATCTTCTCGAATCTTTTCACGTGGGAACATCTTTTTACGCTATATACCGTTGCCTTGCATTCTATACGCCGTGAAATTTCCACTTAACAACTTTCGAACAACGATTTTTTCGATTCAACGATTCTTTATTACGGATCTCTCGGTTCGACGAAGTTCGCCGAAGTTTATTGAACGTAAGCATACACGCGAGAGATCTCACTGTTCATCTATTTTACAAGTCGCTCGTTCGCCGCATCGTCCATGCCTCGGAAGATAAGATTTTCCCGAAATTTATCGGGGCGAGGCTGGCTGGTACGCCCGGTGCTTTAACGTACTCATTTTCGCTGGCGCAGTCGGGACCTTATCGGTTTTCGAGGAAACTCGGAAGATTCATCGGCGTGGAGCACGGGAGAAAAAAATCGGCCGCGTGTGTCTCGCACGTGCAAGACTCCACGATGTAAGTGTGCTCGTAGCTCTCTCTTCCGCCAGAACAATTTATCAGACGTCGGATTTCGGCTAGCTTCGAATCCTGCGGGCCATCGTTCTGTTTCTACGATCCATTTCCTCTACATTTGTTTCGCCTGGATACCAGAAACGTAACCACACACGGGGAATTCTAGGATTCCAAGTTAAATAAAGGGTTGTTTGGTTCGACACTAGCCCAAAAGGTGTATCTCGATGTTAGGCGAATGCGTGGAAAATGTTTGTTGAAATTGGTTGAAAAAATAATTTTAAAATTATATATAATACAATAGTTAAACTAATATTACTGATCAAATTTTACAAGCTCCCGGTGATAACAAATCCCCTTTCACTTTATCACAGAAAATAGACAATTTGGGTATTTCAGTCAGGGAATTTGGCCTCGATTCTATTCGACTACTCACGCACGTACCTTCCACACAGCACTTACTAACACTCGTACATTCCCCCTTCCTCTATTTTATACTCTCTTTCACCCATTCCAGACAAATTACGCAGATATTCCCAGGACACATTCGATCACGTCCACCCTGAATTTAGGTCGAACTAGATGCCACACTCAAAATTCAATCACTCGTTATAAACATTCGCACCAAGTTCTCATTCACCCCTTTCCATCTGTGGTTAGTGTGGTTAGATACTATTGGTCTAAATAATGCAGGAACAACATCGTATTATTTGTGGGAAGACTTTTCAATACCTAAATTCATGTATTTTTCTTACCCGTTTTAGTTCCACTCAATGTTCCATTATTTCTTAATTACTCAATGTCCCATTATTTATATTTCGTAAATTACTTGTCATAATCTTCTATAATTTGCAAGACTTCCTCTGACAAAATAATTTCAAGCAACACTTATTCGAATAAATTTCGCGCCGATTTCATTCAAAGTATTCGCTCAACGTGAATTACGAAAGGAATGAAATGTTGGTCGGGCAGGAATCCGATAAACTTCGTTCACGCGATACACATATGCAATTTCGTATTTGCAATCCAGTCGAAGCGTCACGCTAGCCGAAATCGATTTCCGACCAATTCATCTAACGGTTACGTACATTTTTTCCCCTCTGTCTCCTTCTAGTTCTCCCACTGTTTCCACCGACTCTGTTCATGCCCGTGCTCGCCTCCACCTTGCCCCTTTTCGTTTCACATCAGATGACAGCCAATTTTTATTCCAGTGATTGCATTTGCAATTCCCATGCGAAACTCCCGTTTTTAGTCACACTTTTCGCGCGTCTCTGATCCCTTCCTCGATTCTTTCCGAATAGCTTTCGCCCTTTCAACAGGGAATACATTTCAACCTCGAAGCGTTCAACCACTGTTTCCTTGCTGCTTTTCCTCCCTCGATGATCGCGGAAAACGCGACTGATGAATGGCCACGATATTCTCGCTAATAGGTGAAGGAATTTAATCAAAGACCAGATGGACGAAATGGTCTTCGCGAAGCGATGAAGGTAAAAATGAAAAGGATGTTATTAACAGTTATTAAAGTTAGTAATTGGTGATTTTAATCGTAATAAAATACAAAGCCACAAATTTCTAGTAATCGAGATAGAAATTCGAAAAGTTTTATTTTACATATTGTGTCATTTATTATCACGCGAATTCTGAATTTACGTATCTAAGTTTAACCGAAATTCTATTTTACGGACATCACATTGAAAGTAATATTTCGTAATGGCTTGCACGAATCGTAAAGGCTGTTTTTACTTCCACAATATAAGCGTATCTCTTCTGGCGAATTTTATTTCTCCTCTATATAGTTCCGTTCCGAATGAAGAAGCAGATGTTTTGTCAATAGTACCACTCGCATTTATTTAATAGCGATGCTATTTACAGCTAATTATTCTTCACAGAGAACGGGCTTCAGTAGGCTTATTTGACGTTCGTTTTGCGCAAAATAGGAAGCCAGTGTTCTCCGCATCTAAAACAAAAGGGGATGGTGTCGAGGGAAAGGGACAATTTCACAAGAGCAAGGCATGGCTCCTGAAAACATAATTCCAGTTCTTTAAGAAGCAATTAATTCCGTCCTCGAAGGAACGATAAAGGGCAAGGGAGAAACAGCAGTGGAGGTGCACGGCAGGACAGACATTTAAATTAAGTGGCTCCCTTCGAAATTAGATCAGGCAGAATATTCTCCGTTGTCCCGTTTCTTTGCGGCCAGTCAGTAATTCGTTCGTGGCGTAGCTCTCGATATAAAATTTGCAAAAACCCAATTTGCAATTTGCAAGAAGACAACTGATCGAGCCAACCGCTCCATGGTAAACATCCCCCTAAATTGAACGACGATAAAGCTACGAACACGCGGTACCAACCGCGATTTTGGGCACGTCGATGTTTGATGATGTTTGATTCATCAATATATGCCTGGAGTATACTGAAACGTTATGATGACCGTTTTGTCGATATCTTGACAGATGTTGTTTGCACGGAATATATTTCGTTGCTCTTTTTACAGTTTTTTATTGCGAAATTTGCTAGAATAAGAGTGCGGGAATAATACATGAGGGGCTCAGAGCGAGTTTTATTTCGTTTTAGAAATAAGGCAGAGTGGTGGACAGGGGAAAATTTAAGCTGGGTACCTGCATATGTTAATATTACTATTTCACATTAGACATTTGAAAAGAAACGTGTGTTCTCGGATATGCATATATTTATTTACGGTTTTGGTCAAATAAGAATCCACCGTGTAAAATCGCGGCACCATTTTTCCTCCGAGTTCTTCGTATCAGAGTGGTTCTTCTTACAGGCAGAAATCGATGTGAGATTGTATAGCAGTTAGTATCGCCGCGAACTTTTCTGCATCCAGAGAACATTCAGGAAGGAAGTTGGTTCATCGACGAATCTCGGTTGTTGCGATACTTTAAATGTCTCGTTGGAAGATTTTACCTGCAGCTTTAATGGAAATTGGAAAACTTTTGTCGTTCTCTATTATCCTCCAAGCGCGATTCACCTTAAATAATTACGATTTCGCACCGACTAGCAATAATTTCCAATCGAAGCAGTGACGTTTCAATTAAAAAAAAAGTAGAGAATAGGAGAATCTATCGAAAGCTAGAAGCTAAAGCTAGCAATACATCTTCAACTTCTAGCAAGGAAATTCTACCAGAAGAAGTTCCATGGGTCCCTAACTTGTCTCGTTGGTACTTGAGTAATAAAAAGAGGTTGCCATCTCTCGACCAACGTCAGTCAACTTGAAACTCCTCGAAACGAAAAACGACAAATCCTACAGAACCGTAGAAACAAACTACAGCACTCGTGTCTCCGACTGGGCCATTGGCATGTTTCGGGAAGAGCGATTCTCGACTACTCGTTCCAGCTTAACCCAATTCCACGGAAAATGGAACTCAACCTGATCGCTTCTTGGCCACGAGAAACCGTCGATAATGACTTTTTCTGCAATTGAGTTATAAGGAGTTAGGAGTAGAACATAGAAAATATTCCGATTCTTGACAAACAGGAGAAGCTTTCTGTTCATTTAATATAAAACAGAAATAATGAAATAGCAATTTAATTCTAAAATACATGTTTGGATCACAGAAATCCACTTTTTTAAAAACATGGTATTTTACATGTTTTCCTTTTCAAGTTTTCCACTCTTCCCGACGGTTAAAATTTTTTCGGTCGAAGTCGTTTAGTTTTTAATATACTTGATAGTAGTAACGATATTAGGTCTCGTTATAAAGTTTACGTAACTTTAATTCGCTTTCCTCTGGAGTTTGAAAAGTATGATTTAAAACATTCTGGCTCTAGGATTCGGATATGTAGCTTTCAAGACTCAATTCTCTAAACTTTCTGTTCCTCTGAAATTCCGCATGATTCTCGTTTCTTAATCACGCGTACTCCCACGCGTATAATACGCGCTCTTACCAAATGCAGCGAAATGTTTCAGACGTTGTATTAGAAATTATTCATCTGCATCTATGGGTTAGGGAAAAACCGTGCTGAATATGTCTTTTGTTCCACTGTCATCCTACTATTCACATTTCCAGAATGGAATAAAAGTTATCAACGGAATGAAAGAAAAAGTACGAGGAAACGAAAAGGTACGTAGCGAGAGACGGTGGTTGTTTCGAAGGGTGGAATAGCAGATAAAACAAAAGGAGAGAGAAATGGAAGAGGGGACGAACTGCCAGACGCAGAGACATGGTTTATTCCAACGTTCCGCATCGTTAGGGCTCACGTTTTGACGCACACCACCGAGGCATCACGAATTACGCGCAAGCCAGCTCGTTGTACGCTCAGAGAATGTACGCGACGCTGGTATTGCCGATGTTCTCCTGAATGGGCTGATACAAAGGGATCCACCATATGACGTGTAGCCGACTGTATACGCGCAACCGCCCTATTCGTGTATCGTCCAGCAGCATGGTGATAACTCAGTTATTGGGCGGAGAGTCCTACAGAGTTCCATGTCGTCCCGTGGACCAAATTTCTCCTTGGCAAGAGCCGCTTTCCATGTATCTTTTCTGCAAGTAACTTATTCCACTCTCTTCAGCGAGGAATAGTTCGAAAATACATTCACAAGTGTCCAGACGCTTTGGTTGATTTGTGATAACAATATTTCAATTTGAACAAAATTTATACAATTAGTCACGAACTAGTATTCGGAAGAAACCTTTGTCGATGTTATATTAATTTAATTTACGATCCAACTTGTAATTCAGGTATTAAAGAATTTGAAAATGAAAAGCTTCTCAAGGAAACTATTCCGCGAGAAAGCTAACAAAAAGAGGGAGAAGATAAATAATTTATCGATTCTTTCAACGATCAAATTGGATTTTACTCGATGATCGGGTACTTAGCAGAAACAACGTTAAGTAATGGAGGAAATTCGACGCGTTATAATCTAGTTAATCGATACAGTCTTTATCATATGCAGATCTTACTTCTCTAGCCATTTTCCTTCATTATATACGAAGGGTTCCAGTGGCTCTTTGTTTTCATTGGTTCAATGTGGAAATCTACTTACTGGAAAGGTTATTACTTAATTGCCAGTTCATCTATAAGCGGAACTGTACAGACGTGTTGGGTTTTCTCGTGAAACTGGAACGATTTAATTATTCAGAATTAACAAGATATAATCCGCGTAATATAGATACTAATTCTATCGAAGTATAAGAAATTTTATACTTAAATTGAATTTTTCTGCAATAATCCTTCTATAACGCTCTGAGGATTTTTCCTTCACTTAACATTTGGATTCGAAGAAAAGACTTTAGCGAAGTATAAGCATTAAACGAACTTTGATTTTCGAGTTCAATTAGATCTGACGAACTTCCGTCTTGAAAACTTAGCCACGAGCTGGACTCGAACATCTCGTTTAACTGTCAGATCTCAGAAATCCAGTAGGTCGGAAAATCAACCGCAGTATACTAATGTGATTGTCGTTTAGAACACTTGGAACTGCTATAAATTGCCAGTCGAACGTTTCTGTCGTTTACGGCATTTTACGAACTGCGAAATGATCCTGGGAACAAGCACTTCGAACATTTCACCGATACATTTGGGGAACTAAACATGTCGTTTACTTCGCTAGAAATTCTTCTTAGCACAACAGATTCTCATAGCTATCTCCTATGTGGATACAAGTTTCACAAGTGTCATGTACATTGAAGGATTAATATACGGGGTTATCCGCTTAACACGGAACCCACGCTTGCGAGAACATTGAGAACTGCACAATGTAGCATATACTCTTACTACTACAATCAAATATTGCGAACGATTTCTAAGCTGTTGCTAGAAGTACAATGGTGAGAAAACAGAATGGTGTGATTGTCACCGAAGAACTTCACATTTGATGTCACAATAAGGAAAAGACGATCAATGAGAAAACGAGTTACACATTTTTGCTGAGTGCAACGAATTTTCATGTCCCTAAGCTTCGAAGCAAACAAACGCGCCAGATTTTCTTCCCACATTTTTTTATAACTTACATCTTGGATTATGCTTATTTAAAATATAATTACAATGTAATTTTTGTTTATTTAAAATCGCATTTGATCGCCGCCGTTATTAACGGATTACAATGAAATTATTCGTATTCTTACAAACATCGAGCCTCCTTTTCTATTTCGTTCGATAATTTCTATTTTTAAAATTTGTTAATGCTCGCTTTCTACGAATTAACCGTTATTACGAAATTTTGGATCGCTCTGCTATCGAATGTAAGAATAAGGAACATGGAAAGCAATTGGGATCTTAAGACAACAGGACATTTTACAGAAGTTATATTAAGCCATAATCAGTTTAAAAGGTAGAAGTGAATTTAACCCTCGTAGTGCAGTGTCTGACTAGTCCATAAACGAAGTTCTCTATGTTACACTCATAAGAAACCGAACGTGTCTCTGAGCGACAGATGTAACAGCAGTATTCGACAGCTTAGTATTAGATAGCTCGCAACATTTGATTGTAGTAGTAGAGGTACGTGTTACACTGTTGTTATTCTCAATGTTCTCGCGAGCACGGATTCCGAATTAAGTGGATAATCCTGTATATTCTAACCAAGAAAATTTGGCCATGTTAACCTTTATGAAATCTGAGTAATTTAATAAGAAATTCTGTCCTGTTTTATCAAGTATCCAAAGAAAATATTCGTAATATTACCTTTCCCTTGGCTGATCGAGAAATCGATAGTTCTCCAACGGTCGTTCAAAAGTTGCATGTCGTTTAGAACAGTTTAGAATTTGGTTGACGTTTCTATCAAAGGTTACGTTCGAATAGGTGATGTCAGAGTTGTGCATGGCTTTGATAAAGTTTATCCAACCACTAGCCAGAGAAAGCTACCTATAGGGAAGCGTAGGGCAGGGTTGAAATTGCAGCTGACAACTGTGGAGTGTCGAAAGGTTTCCCCGGTAATTGCCTCACGTGACGAGTTATCGATTCACCAGGTTATCACAGACGCCAAAAACTGTGATAACCATAACTATTCTCATTTACCGCATTTCTACACGAAACAGTTTATTCACGTGTTGAAGTAATCAGAGTATTATGCACAAAGAAATACAAGTTTGAAAAGTTTATAACAAGATGGTTAACATAAACCGAATAGCTTGTTCCATCAAAATGTTGTAATGTTGTAATAAATAGGGAAAGTTAACAGGAAGATTAACTTATTCGCACTTCACTATTCCCCACACGTATTTGTTTTTAGCTGAAACAGTCCTCCAGCGGGTATAAGTAGAAACTTCCAACTTCGGTCAGACAGCCACCGAGGAACATTTGCTCTTCGTGCGTTTCCCCTTCTCTTTACCTAGTAAACTAGAAAATGATTCTTCCTATAAACTATTCGAAACTATATTTAATTATAATCATTAAACTGCGGGTGTTTATACAATTTTATATTTTTATGAACACAGTTAGAGAAATGGAATCTACGCTGAGATTTGTTTTACTCGCTAGATATCATAACGAATATTAAATTACAAGTACTTTGGATCTTTTAAATATTTTTACATCATTGAGTTTCTTTTAAAAACATAAACGTTCGCAGCCTAATCATCAATCGCTCAGCTTCAACAATTCCTATTTTTCTATAATCTTCTTCTCATACATATCTCTTGTTTAAAAACTGCTCAATTACTCATTTTTAAATAAAATATTTCTTCATTCATTCTTATTGATTGGAAATCAGACATGTTCCACAATGTTCTCGATCTCTTATTCTTTAACAATGACACGTTCTTCGTTTAAATACGTTCATCGAGTAGCTGTAATAAAGGCACAGTAAAAATATTTGATGGAGTACGGGACATAGATTTATGAACAAAGTTTTCTGTCAATGTCGAACTGGTGCACAGAGACCAGTACAGGCTATCGGTTGATCAAGATTAATGACGATATCTCGCAACCAAGTAATTCCAGCCATCGAGACAAGTTGACGTTCGTTGTGTCGCTCTTGTTCTGCTTACACTACATTTATTCAACATTAGTGATACACGATTTAACATGCCCTCATCTCTTGCAGTCCTTTCGCGTGCCTACCAAAATCACCCTTGTCAACCCCGTCATCCTGATTTTCCTCACTTTTACGTGATTTATAACAATAATATAATCATCAACAGCAGGAAATTATGACGTGAAGTCGAAAAGGGACAACGCTCTTAGATCGGTACGTCCCATACATAAAATCCTTCACCGTTCAATTTCTGGACAAAAGTGAGAAATAATCTCTGCGTTTCTTGCTGCAAAAAATTTATCATACGAAATGATTCGATTTTGTTATAGAATTTGGACGTTCTTTTGAATACTTTCCATTCGAAATTATCACTTTAAAAGTGAAAGTTGATAACGTACTTTCTATAAAACTTTTCATCGATAATGGTATCAGGTTACAAAGAAATAGCGATTAAATTGCAAGTAGACGGGGTACTTTCCCTTTGTTCTAGCTAAGTATTGCAATGGCAATTTTGTCGATTAAATATCGTTGCTAAAACTTTTTAATCGTTATAGTGGAACTGTAACAGCGTTTATTATATTTATCTTCGTGTGACAGTATTTGGGAAATGGTACTGGCGCAGAGGTGCAGCTTTGCTGCATTAACGCTGCGACAGAAGTTTTATTGAAGCTTTTTTTTTGTACTACGCGTTCTGTTACAGCTGCGGTAAATTTGTTATGTAAAACGGGGCGGCAGAGTTTGTGGATTTTACGGGGAAGCGTATTTTCTGTGAAAGGCGTACAGAAAGGATTTCAAAAAAAAAGAGAAAGGAAGGAAGGTAGTATAAGTTAACGCTACCCAATTTGCTACCTTTTATTTTAATTTATCGGCGGACGCTTGTTATATAAATATCTGAGAGGTATTTATCTTTCACTATTTATCTTTACATCATTCTCGTATTTTTTTCCTTCTTTTTACTACACGAGATCCTTCGTTACCATGCTATTTATTAAATCATCAACTGGCGAAAAAAAGTTATTTAAATAGCTTGAAAATTGTTTAAAATTATCTGTTATCCGAAGTGTTAAAATATGTTTAAAGTCCTCCAAAACGAAGGAAGAATGTCTCGAAAGTTTCGAGGATAGCGAAACTTAGTCACTGAACGTCCCAGAGGATCTTAATGCCGCGTAAAATGATTATGCTGCTGCGAAAGTATGCGATGGAGGACGATAATAATAATTAATACTTTAATAGCTCGCCACAGAAAGTTACAATTTAATTCCTGCAATGCTTCAAAACGTTTAAAACGTCTCAAACTTTTCGTACTCTTAAAATAATAATGCTTAAGGGTACATTTATTGTACTGAAACCGTCTTGAAAAGTCTTTAGTCTGCGATACTATTACACCATCGCAAAAATTAAGAACCTCAATAACTAATCTTTTTGAGGGATACGAGTGATCTAAATTAAAATTAATTCTTCTTTATTAATTTACTATTTTGTATCAAAGCAAAAGCAGTTTCTTCAAATCTACCTATCATAGAAGGGGAACAAGTCATTGTCCATTAAATGCCCAGATTAACTAGCCACAATTGAAACATCAAGGTCTTCGTATAGAGCGGTTAGTGGCATAAGTTACCAAGAACCAAGAGTTATCCTAGCAACTTCTTGCCAGAGAAAGTTGGTTGAATACAAGCTGCGAAACCGCCTGTTTCCCCGGTGCTTTCACAGCTTCATCAAAGTTTGTTACTCGATTTCTCCAGATGCGAGTTTTAGACAGCGAAGTTAAAAGCTGTTAGTTAGCCGAGAGTAATCGAGAACTTGTGTAGGTTCCGATGAGTTCTATAGGCCAGACTAATTATGGCGTTGACGATGGTCGGCGTTGCACCGTCCATTCTGCCGCGTTATAAAATGATTCGTTCCTCGACTTTCCACGTTTTCGCTTTTTCGGCAAGTTCCGTCCGAGTTGTTGCTGTATCGGAGTTTTCGCTTACGATTCGTTTCAATTAGCGCAGACATAACATGGAATTGGAGACTGTGATGAAGGATAGGGTGGTATTAGGGCGAATCTCGTATCGCCTAGGGGTGGGGATGATAGAGGTGTTTATCGAAGTTGCAGGAAACTTAATAATGTTGATTAAACCTCACACTCTTGGTTTATTTCTTTTTAGACGAGTTTATAAAATAATACGCAGAGAGTTATGCAGTATCTAAAGAAATAATATTTGTTCAATTGTACTTCATACGCGAAGTTATATTTCTATTAAAGTAGTTTTATGATATAATGTTCGCTGTATAGCATTCTTCAGACAGTGTTCGTGTATCGAATTATTTGTTATCGACGTATTTACTACAGCCATAAAGCAATATAATAAGAGAGAGAAAGAGAGAGATTGAACATCTAGAATCGATTCACCTAAGCTCCTCCCGGTAATAATCGTGAGAGAGTCCTTTGAACTTGAATTTCTAGACAGTTTCCTAACTTCTGCAGGCTCGTCTAACTTTCTATCTCATTTAGCACGAATCCACGATGGCTCAATACCACAGACGTATAGTTACTCGATATCTGAACTCCGCTGAACGAGGATCAGATCGCTGGATACCGTGTGTTTCCTCTTTTCAGCGGTATACATCGTGATATATGACCACGTTGATATTATATCGCATTGTCGAGTAAATTTTCAGTAAAGAGGTAACTTAAGAGTCTCAAATATTACAACTTTGCGACTTTCAGGAATCTGCAATTAACGAAAATAACAATGTAAGAGAATCTAAGAATTAATTTAATAGTTTGACAACATTTGCAAAAGAAAATATACTTCAGCAGTCAATGATAATTGCTGTGCCACCAAAATGCACACTATTATCCGATTCGATATGTTATAAAAATTCGAGTCGGGTAAGAAATGCTGTAGTAAGCGTTGAAGGAGCAAAAGGAGAAATATAAAAAAAATTTCAGGAAATTTTCGTAGCAACGGGAGAAGTAAAAGCAATCGCGAACTGACGTTCAGTTCAAACACGCCAAGAGTCGAACATAACCATTAGGAAAACTTTCGAACCGAAGTTTCATATCGTCGAACAGCCTACGACTGAAAATAATTATTAAAGGAAACTTCCAGGTAAAGTTTCCGAGAAACTTAAATCCACCAACTCACTTGCAGCGGGCTTTGGTAACGCGAAACATGTAACCTCGTTATGTAACATCAAACCATAATAGAGAATGAAAACGCAGCTATTTATTACACATCATATAATATAATCTCCTTCATGATCACGTTACACTTTACGTTCGGTGTTACCATAAAGCGAAACAGTGGAAAAATTGATATCCCGAGCCCCTCTTCCAATTTATGCAGTACAAAAATAACCTTTTCAACATCGTATTTGCAGTTCCCTCTATATTTTACAATTTTTTTCCTCTTACATAATGTTATCTTCGTGTGCTTGCATAAAGTCTCTTTATAATTTTTTCACAAGTACTTTTAATATACTCTATATATTCTATCTATATCTTCTATATATTTTACAGAAGTCATGGATTTGAGAAAACATTCAACCTGGAATTCTATTTCTTTGGGAAATTCTTCGATTAAAAAATATACAGAGTATCTTAGTTAAAAAATGAAATCATCTAAATATCTGCCTTATTTACGATCGTATGAAAAATTTCTCAGGATAAAGTTGAGCTATTTTAAGGGACTCGTACAACGATGGAAAGAATTTTTTCACAAGATTTCAATTGTCGGTGTCTTTTTCAAATAAAACTCTATTTCTTTTTTGACATCAATGCATGCGAATTTTTATTCTATATACAAAAGTGTGTTGGGAAATGCTTATTTTAACCTTAATTTCGCAAAACTTTGTGTACGAAAAACAATGAAAGACGCGATGATACTCTCGTATTTGTTTCTCTTGTGCTTCATACGCTACATTTGATAAAATTAGAATTGAAAAATCATCTAAATTATGCATTTTCCGACATAAGTTCCTTAATACTTTTGTGTAGAGGATAAAAACTCACATCTGTTGAGATATGTATAATTTTCTGTGCTGGACTAGGTTAAGTGCATAGTAGAGATATTTGTATGTGAATATCAGTGTGTGGAAGTATGTGTGTCCGAAGCGTCTCGAAAACAGATGAATGTAAACTCCACAGTCGGTTAAAGGTCGTCGAAGAGTCGGTTTACAGTCGGGTATAGAAGAAAGTGCTGAGACGCGTGCAAATGTGTATCGATGAATATATAAGGAATCGTCCGTGAAATAAATACATTATTATTTTATTATTAATCCTCAGTGTAAATTTAGTGTTCCTATAACATTATTTCGGCCTCAAAGATCCACAATTCTCAACAACATCCACTGGTGCAAAAAGAGGTCCAGTTAGGAAAATACCAATGAATTTGAAATCTTCTAAAAAAATGAACTTGAGAAAATGTTCTTTCCACCCTTACCCTAAGATGATCTCATTTAGCCGAGACACCGTGTATATAGACAAAGAAAATTAATATCGATATGTTTGTGGAATCAATTTCGAATTAATATTGGACCAAGGGGTTCGTAAATTTTTGGTGGATAGCGTATTTCGTTATTGCGTTTCCTCTTAGCTAGCAATACCCTTCTATTGCCCAATCAAAATAACACTAAATGACAGATCAGAGATAGCAGAACGACCTGCGCTGCACTAAATCAGGGGATCGATCTAAAGTGGGGCTTTCAATTGGCTGGATTGCATTTTAATACCTGCGGGCACCATTAAGTTTCTATTGCGTTTAACACAAGCATCCAGGCAATGGAACAATGCGGTTTACAGCTAATGGAAAACTGAACCCAAGAGAATTCTGGTAGCAATCAAAAGTCCAACGTAACTGAGCTTTTTGTGCGGGCTACTGTTTGTTCTGTGCGTCCGTCGCGAGTCGTGTTTTTTGTTTTATCGGTGGTTGTGGCGAAGATTATCGTTCAATTTCGCCAGAGAAAAGCACGTTCCGCTAAATAAACCAGAACCAGCGGATAGAAAGCCGGACGAATTGAATCGACGGTTTTTCGAAGCTCACTTCGCTATCTTCCCTTCTATTTGCATCTCGAATATACACTGCGCCGCGTTCTTTTGTTTTGCTTCAATTCTTCAGCTGCGATGATTGAAATTTGTCTGACTCTGAGGTAACAATTTACTTACACTAAGTTACGTCATTAAATCTTCTCTGTTTCATTTATTATAACATAAATAGATGACTGAGTACTAGGCACAGTAGAAGGCTACGAAATGTAAAAACCTTTTACTTTCAATTTAATTTTTCTCCTCTTTTTAAAGAACTGTCTATAATTCTGTTACCTTCGATTCGACAAGAGACCAACTTTTTCATCAAATTATCACCTTAATCGACCTCCATTTGAATAATTAATCACGGCAAACACGTTCGGTAAGCACCCTCGCTTCCATCTTTCTGGCATCAACACCGGCAGTCGTCCCGAAAAGCTTTCAAACCCTCTCTAATTGCGTCAAACAGGTTCCCGGCACTTATCGATGCTCGCAAAACCGAGCACTCAATTTTCCATGCGAGCAGCCGTCCGAAAGGGACAGGAAAATCGAGATGAACGATCCTCGGTCATCTCAAAGGGCTCGCGAAGGTGACCGGAGATCGAAGGGTAAAGGGTGGGGAGAGGTAGGTTGACTGGTCGACACGAACACGTAGAGTACGATCGCGAGCGTACCACGTTAATTGGCGAATCACGAGCAAATGAAATTGTCGTGAGCGTTTGATCTAATTAGGCTGGGTCCTGGCGATGCGCCTGTGGCCCGCAGAATCATAATTAAAGGGTAGACTCGAATTAGCCGCGAGTCTACCCCGTTTACGAACCACCCCCCAACGGCGTCGCGTTCGATTTTCAACGGTTGTGAATTTTGGCCATGCCCCTCGCCTCCGCTTCTCCCCCTTCGGTCATCTAGTATTTTAATTAAGATCAGCATGGATCGGATTATCCGTTAACGATAACGATAGAAACCGACGTGTTTGTTCGTTGCTCGCTCTCTTTTGTTTTTCAACTAGCGAACTCGATTTTTCCACGCTCTTTGCACAAAGAATCCCGTCTACGGGAATCTCGTGTAAAGCTTGTAAAAGCTTTTGTGATTGATATCTAATTAGCGATTGTACTGTACTGTAAGGAACGGTGAAGTTTCGATCATGTTCAGAAGCATGAAAATTCCGCTTGAAAACAAATCCCAAAGGTAACTATTGTAGAAAAATTCTGAACGCGAAAATAGAAGGTAATAAAAAAAAGCTCGTGTGATAAGATAAAGTTGAACAAGAAAAACTTTGCTCGAGGCGAAACTCTCCATGTAGACGTAATAGCTGCTGCTAGAATTTTAGCAGGAATATTTTGCTGAAATTTTCTTCTTTGTATCTTCTCGTGACTAAAGATCGTACCGATCCGAAAACTTGTTATCGATCTTGCGATGATTGCTAGCGGTCCGTGATAGTAAATTCGGAGAATACAAAATCCCGTGCATGATTCTCGCAAAATCGTATTAACTGATCAAACGAAGGAAATTGTAGAGAGATCATAAGTAGCTGACCCGAAACCGCCGGAGGCTTTTATTTTCGTGCATTAAAATAACACGAAGCGAGAAAGCTAATCCGCGAGCTTAAAATCCCGCCTGTCTGACGGATCAGCTTCGTCGAAATTCAATTAAGTTATCGTATTTGCAATTCAACGTACAATTGCCGGTACCTAGCAACGAAAACTTCGGGCCAGCATCGCCATGGCGGAAGAATTAATGGAATATGATTGTGGTACGCGTTTCAAGGCAACGATACGTTTTGAAATCGCACCGATAGCGATCGATGGTAAAAAAAAGGAAACAATTGAAAACATAAATTCCGACGAACGGTTCTCAGTTTCATTCAACGCGCTCGCTTGCCACTTCTCCGTTATTTATGCAAATGCAGCTCCGCCGAAATTTCCATTTTAATCGGTAGCACCGCGTCCCAGGGAAAAATTTACCGTCCTGAATCGCCATCTAATCGCTGACAAAATATCCCCGCAATTGGCCGCTATCGGATTATCCTGCGACCAATAAATTCTACGAGGAAAAAAATTGCTGCTTCTCATTAACCGAAACGCAAGAAAACACTCGATGCTCCTCGTCAAATGAAAAGAGCGACTGTCGACGGTTTTAAACGATTTTAAGCGAATTTTAAACAATTCTTAATATATCAAAATAATCTTGTTTCGGTAACGAAAAGAATATTGTCGTGAAAATCAAGAAATAATTTCCATAGTTCACGACTGTATTGTCGTCTATGAAAGTGCGGTATCGATCGCTTTCGTCGATCTGTTTTCAGTCTTCTCCTGGCACGCCTCTGACACCCTGGCCATTTATTTGTACCACTAACCACGCTGAAAACTCGTTTTGAATCAGACCGCGAACTTCCGGACTGTGCACGTGTCACCGTCCATCGTGTACGTTTCTGATATGTCGTTTTGCGACGACACGAAGTTTTGGGGCGTCGTTGCCGGACAACGTTGCATAACCTTCACTATTATACTCATGGCACGGTGAATTTTTGTATTTTATCTTTGGTACACTATTTACTCCGTATTTTTCATTCTCTAAACCAAATTTTAGCCTGCAGTTTCTTCGCAAAAGATGTGTACTTCCATAGAAAAATGTCAAATGTTTAATTTAACTTGCAGAAATTTTCAGGGTCTTTGATAACCTAGAACAGTGAAAATATTGAAGCTTCTGCAAAATGTGATTTCTTTTATTTTTGAAGGAAGTCTACGACGAATCTTGGGAAATTTAACGAGTGTGAGATAAAATTCTATCGGAATGTCCAAATGTTAAGATGATATGTAAATGATGCTGATAAAGAGGATTAATGAAGTAGCGTAAAAAATTTGAAATTCATAATGTTACGTTATTCTACGTCTCCTACACGTTACAATTTATATATTGATTTGTCTTTTCAACGTACTTCTTGTGTATATGTGCTTGATATTCCGTATTGCATAATCAAAACTTGGGTAATCATTTCACCATGTATAACAGTTTACCTGCATGAAAATTCGGTTTATTTCGCTGGCTTTGAGGCTGACCAATCTCTGCGTATATATTGCCTCGATGTTTGAAATTTCATGGTACTATGTATAAACCAAAACTGAAATTATAGATGTTCAATATTCGACTTTGACGAAGCATATTTTTTTAAGTTTTGTTTCATATTATCGACTGTTATAATTTCGGTATTTTTATTTTACGATATTTTCACTTCGTCAAAAGATGCATCGGTTTTAAATAACGTAATAACGGTAAATAAATAAAAGCACAATATCAACGATAATTAAAGATATAATCCACATTTCTACATGCAAATTATTTAGAGATTTAAGAGAAAGATCTACAAACGGGAAAAGATTTACAAACAGCTTAACGACGAAGGATTTACACTTATCTTTTCTTTCTTTTTATTAGCATGCAATAAAGTGTGTGCTTATTCACAACAGACCTTACCGGTGTTTGCATCCAGTTTCCACTCGTTTCGTGCGTCTTCTGAACAATCAACGTACGCCACGATGAATTTTCGGCTGTCCGCAGAAGAGACGCCGAACATTTCACTGGTAGGGACGAAATTTCAGATGAGTCGCGGTTAAATTGTTTACAGTGTAACGAGTGCACGCGCGCACTCTACTCAAATTGTCACTCAACGCTGAGAGGAAAATTGATTATGGTAGCGCAAATGTTTACGGGCAGGAACGATTTGGCCTAGCTCGTGACGATTTTCAAACTAACGAATTATAGCCGAGTGAACAGGGGTGTTGGCGCGAAGCGTCATTGAAAATCGATACGGCGAAATAAGAAGACTGCATCGAGACGCAAAAAATCGTGGAAATGACGTCCACGTTACGAAAATAACTCGAATAGATCCCTGTTCAAAGAATTTCAAAACAATATTACCAATTGTAAATCGAAAGCAATCAAGTCAGTAAATACGTGCAGCTTTTTATAGTTTGCCGGTCTATAGTTTTCAAGTACAAATAAGAGAAATATGATAGATGAAAGGCTATGCTTGTTATGGCAAATCGATTGGAAGGTAAGCAAGGCTACAGTGTCGAAAGCCAAAATATCTGGTTGGTGGTGCAAATGATCGCGGCATTGGAAGAATCCAGCCATTCAATAATTCCGCAGTCAGTCGAATATTGCAGTCCCCAGCCTGCACCTTTAATTAGCAACTACTGCAAACTCCACAGTTCATTGTTAGCCGGCTGATGCGCCATGTATATTTTCGTGCGAATTATTATGTACCCTCCAACTGCGGTCTATTTGATTATTGCCTTCGGACACAGAGTTGTCTCCCAAAAGATTTCGCAAACCGCAAATAATTAATTGGTAAAAGATTCATTGGTTCGTTAATTAGGAAATTGAACGATATTTTTCACGAGTATCTGCGACATTTATGTACATACAGGGTGTCCACTTTAGATATTTATTTTCAAAGACATGAATGATATAAAAAGACGTTTAAGGCAAAAATTGCACGATATCAAAAGGGATATATTCTTGTGTATTCTATCTTACGGTGACCTTGAAACTTATTGTCAAGGACATATTAAAATTTTTTAACGGATACCTTCATTTTACATTACATATTAATAATAATAATAATAATATAAGATTAAATATGCAAGACTATAATATATCCCCCCCCCCCATTTCACACAATTTTTGTCTGAAACATTTTTTCGTATCATTCACCTTCGAGATATTTGAGCGGCTCGACATAAACCGGACACACTGTATAGCCTTTGTTTTTCATACAACTGACTTTTTAAGTTTTTACATTTTTAAGATTGTTATTTTGTAGGTTCTTTGTATATAAATATGGAAATTTTATATTGGAAAGAATTGGAATTCTTTATCGATATTTTTACCATGCAACTTCTAGATTTATCCGTATCGCGAACTCCACTTTGTATTCAATGTCTTCCGGAAAAGTTTTACGATATCCAGAGAAATGAAAAGTCGACAGTTACGATGGTTATGCATTTCTTACGCAAGCAGAAATATTGCACTGTCGATGAAATTTTCAACGCAATGTGTGTAAAAATTCTTTCGTAGTACGTATTCTTCCAGTTGTCGCAACTCGAACGCAGATTGTGTTCCATGCATTTGCGACTGTTTCTAAGTAATTTCTTTTTTCTTTTTAAGAAATTTAACATAATTTTTCAGAAAATTATCTTAAAAGTTAATGATTTTAACCAAGGCGAAACAACTTAAAGATTTTCCCTACCTTTGTGTACGAAATAATGATAATTGATTATTATCTTGATGCATGTTTGATCGAACGTAACAGTTATATATTTCATTTCACGGCTACATTGACATTATGTAATTTCGATATTGTCAATCATTGTTTCCGACCGATAAATAGGTTTTGCCAACATATTATAGATTTGTAGGTACTCTTATTAAGCTTTTAAAACATAATCATAAATCTGTAGGGATGAAAAAACGCTTTCAAGTTCTTCTTAAAAGCATATCAAGTTGTTAAAGAAAATTGACATTGCCGTAAAAATTTGATACTTCTTTGACACTATAATTCTATGATAAATTATAGTACCTTGATTAATAACGAAAGAACGAGCCGTTAATGCAGCGAATTTTTGCCATCGCTATATAATGGCACAGTTCTATTAAAATTCGTGTCATATTTTTTACAACAGTGCTATATTCATATATATAGCAAACCATCGATCGTTCAAACAAGGTTGAAAACATGAATTTTTCGAAAGAGTCCCGAGGTCATCGAATACATTCACCGGTAGGTAGGTGTTCTTAGTCTACAGGAGACGTCGCGTCGTCGCGTCCAGCAAATTACTGTCGTCACTTTCCATCGCCTTGACTGCGTCCATTAGCAGCAGGGCATTCTGTGCTTTTTCAATCGACGGCCCATTCGAACTGCAGGCTACGTCGTCCCTCGTCCAATCTCCGTTATTCTCGACCAACGGCAATGTGGCACCTTTCTTTCCCCATTCATTCCACGGCTGAATGAACCGTCCAGGAAAAGGAATGAACGCGCGCGTTGGCGCAACCAGCTCGCGGCGTGCTCGCGCCACTAGGTCAGAGACACGGTTTCCAAGCTCTCTCAGCGAGCCTCCAGTCTCCGAGAACGATAACGCCGCGGAGACAATGAAGGCTGGCCAACAATGGCCTGCGGGGATGGAAAGATGGCTGTAGGCACTGCCAACCTACCCAAGCCTGCTGAAAAGAGGATACGATGCCTGGAACGCGACAAATGACGAGCCATCCTACCCTTCGAACGACGCAGGTGTACACCCCGCCACCATTTAACATGTAGCTGAATAGCTATCTGGAAGAATGGCGAAAAGGTCTGGCCAAACTGGACAGCCGTTCCCAGACTTTTGCCGCGTTCCCTGGTCTTGTCTGTCGGCAGTCAGAATGCCTTTCACCGCGATGGTGTTTGATCGTGGATGGGCGATGCTGATCATTGATGGCACACTATCGTTAGATAGGACTGAGTCCTTTGTTGCAGAATTGCAGACTTAGTTGGACTGCATCGACGATCGTTTGGGAGATTGTTGGAGATTCGAAGCGAACGGTTCTGTAGGTTGATAATTGAGTTGTCACTTTGGTGACTAATGTTTCACGATATGTGAGGAACGATCTCCGAGAAAATTTTTGTGATTCGGTGTTTGAATAGATTTGATTTAAAAGAACGTATTTGTTACGAGCTAGATAGAAAAGCAAGATTACAGTACGTATGAGAGCATAGTTGTGGCAAAAATGAAGTTTAGTTAGAGAATTTATTTATTGAAGATTTATAAAGAAATGTAAATCATTCTTTAGGAATCTTATACTGTCAGAGAGTTTTTCCTTCTCATCGTCACAAAAATTGCAACGTTCATAATTTAAAGATTCTACCAATGAAAACGTGCAGATCGTTTGCAACTCGAGACTCCCACGGACTTTGTAATCGAATTGGCACGAATTAATACGAGAAAACGGCGCGTTCGTTCGCGAAGATCAACGTTTGCATCTTTAACATAAACGGAAAAGCTAGTCCAAGCGAATTTCTCGGATTTTCGAGACTGGCACAATGGCGGGCCGGGATAGTTACTAACACGCTCTTACGCCTAAGCCTTCTGACTTCTTCCGGTCGATAAAGGATATCTTCAGCTTCCGTGGTTTGCCTTTTGAGGTAGTGTATTCAGCGAGCATTGCTGTAACATTGGTGCAACAATGCGAGCATTATATATCACGTGCGAAATGTTTGTGAAATTCGCAGTTTGGGGATAGGCGAACTTCGTTTTCGCCTTTCTTGCGTTGTTCTTGATGAAATTCCGCCGCGAAAATTCTCTGCCACTCCGTTCTCCTGGGAAATTGAATGAATTTCTAAAGAGGCAAAATGAAAATTTTGTCTGGTTTTCAGTGGAGAGATTGAAATTTTGCAGTGCCATTATGAGAATGAAATTTATTAGCAATTAGGGATATTCAAAGCGAGGAAGAAGTACAAATCCTAGATTCTCTCTGAAAAATAGCAGAATAACTAAAATTCCAGATCTTTTTTAATTCAATTTACTTTTTGGCTACAGAGTTAGGAAACTCGACGTTAACATTAACAAATAATGTTTGAAGCTACCGGATTTGTACTTTATTACTGGTATAAGCTTAATTTGCACTTATGGAAACTATTGCAAGATACTGCGTTTCGCACTGGCAATAATTACGTACATATTTGCATGAATTCGCTATTTTACATCTATCAGTGCAGAAATATTAATAACATTTCTCTACTGCACTAACGTGAAAGGCAGCATCCATTTGGAAGCTTTGACGAATGTTTCCTCCTCGGATAGTTACATTTAGATTCATGGATGCAGTAGAACGTCGCATTCTTCGTAAATGATAAATGCGAATTCCGAAACATTTAACTTGCTGAGCGCAATTTACTCGTGCATTTCGAGAGCGGCTGTGCTAAGACGTTGGTTCTGAATGCAGAAAGGTAGACGCAACTGCTGTACCGCTCGTTACGATGAATTTGCAGAACCCAACAGGAAGTTACAATGCGATATCTTGATAATCCTGAATATTATATCGATTAAATTCGTGTAGATGCAATTATCACTATTAGGAAGCTTTTGCCTACACTGTTGTGGCAACCTAATTACTATTAACTTAATCATTGGCGTTGCTATCAGAGCTAGTGAATTATGAAATACGCCTGTTACTGGCCGGTAAATTATGAAGACAAATTGCGTGTTATTGACTTAGTTAGCAAAGTTATCGATTCGTAAACGATTAATTACATTAGCAGGATGGTTGTTCCGTGAGCTGAAAATTTCATTCAACCACCGAATGCTAGAATTGCATAGTAGATTGAATTATTTTAACGTTTCATTAGAAATTCTAAATGCATAAGAATCAAAGCAACGAATTCAGAATGGAAGTGATAATTGATCAGATGGATAATATTATAAGTTGGTAGAATTTCGTGTATGAATTTGTTAATAAGATGGATTGAATTAATGGAAATAATTAGTCCAAGAACAAGGATCTATTTCAGGAAGGTGGACAGTTATATACATCTTTCAGGATATTTTTGCAGAGTATCAGCTTATAAACTTCACATCGTAACTCCTTCTGCCCTTAGCATGGAATTTCAGAAAAGGGGTACCATTTTCGTTGTTATGTCACGAGAAACTACAGCTCCGATTTCGTGTAGTGTCGACTTTGGTTAATGTCGAGCCGTGTCGAGCGAAGGTTCTTTCAAATTTTTGGTCACAGGCTACGATTCTGTCTGGTGTTATTCAAGAACCAATCTTCTAACATTGGCAACATATATCTCACAATGGTTTTGAATTATTGGCAACGCTTAAATATTTTTTGCCAATTGTGTGATTCTTTGTCGGTAATCAAATGTCTATCTTGAAAGCGATACAGAAGTTTAAAATGAACTTTATGAAAAAATTCTGCATTGAACTTTAACGAAAGCAAACTTTTAGACATAGAAATTAAAACATATGAAAACAGACGAGTCCGTTATTTTATAAATTACTTTTTGTAGCGTAAGTGCATTCGTGAATTTGTTGTCTTACTACTTTACATTTTACGGATAGTACGTTTCTACAGAAATAGAAATACAGAAGTCAAACGTGATAAATGCAATATTTCTCGGATTTTCTGGTGGAGAATAGGAAAGAGAAGATAGAAAGAAAACGTTCCAAGAGGATAATAGGAAAAGGGTGCGATAGAATATCAAATTTGGATCTGAGTAACCCTATCTTCTTTCTCGAATACGACACGAGGTTGACAAGGCTTTCGCCGGAGATGTCAGATTTTATCACCTGCCGACAGAAAGAATTGGAAACGGAAAATGAAACCTCGCAGAACATTCAGGGAACAATTCAAGGAGAATAAAAAGTGTCCTTGTAGCGAGCTCAAATTTTGAAGTACCGATTCGGTTACTATCAACCTTAATTGAAAAATCTAGTTTTTTACATCATGCTCTGTTAGTCAGTATTTTATACTTACTGAATCCGGATTACAAAATTAAAAATCGTCGATCTACCACGGGATACTTCCGTGTCAAACATTTCGGTATTTTTCCATTTAAAAAATGTAAAAACTGCTATAGCGATTAGTAAAATTTTTTACCAATTTACAGTATTCTATAAAGTGGTACACTCCACAACTAATATTTTCAAAGATAATTACCAATAATTCCCCAGATGATATTCCTAAATAGCTCTCCAATATTCTACCCATCCATTACATTATTTCATAATGACAAACTTTGGCGCAACGAAAACTAAAACTCTGGTACTCTACAGTATCATATAACAAGCTACACGACCACCCACACTTTGAAAGATAATTACAAGCGGCAAGTTATCAAACGAATGTTATATCGACTCGAAGAGCTAACGGCAAACTGTTAATCCAACGATTTAAATCAAAGCACATACGTACAATTTTTCTCTTTTTTACTCTTTTTTCCTTTTTTTCTAATAAAAAGCGAACTCGATCATTGAAACTACTCGAAATTTTAACGGAATAGTGGAGCGTCAATTTACGATGCAATTTACAGACTTATCGCTTTTTTATCACAGTTTCGCCAACCAAAACGGTTCTCTCTTTCACTTTCTCTCTCTCTTTCTCTCCCCCTATAGGTATCCCAGACAGAAGAACGTTCTTCTCTCGTTTCTCGTGTGAATGGAACGACGAGCAAAGGGCATCCAGACAGATGTTCCCCCGAAATTCACGCGTCGGTTTTTGAATACAGGCGTAGTCTCGACGCGCGAAATTTTCAGCGACACATGGAGCTGTGCGGTCTCACGTTGATGACGCGAGGGAATGGAAAACGCAGCCCGACGCTGAAATCGCGAACGGAAAATTAAAGCATTTTCCACCCTCCACGAGAACCGGTCTGGCGGCATTGAAGCCACTGGCTGGTTTTATTTGTTTACGAGGATCACGAAGAGAGAGAGAGAGAGAGAGAGAGAGAATGAGAGAGTGAGTAAGGGGAGAAGAGAGAGCGAAAGAGGATGTGGTGGTTCTGCACGAATCGTTGCAGCTCGCCGTTTTTGCTCGTTGATCAACGAGTCCCGGTGCAATCCGGACGGAGTAAGTCAGGGTTTACGTAGGAATTAACGAGGAATCCGCGAAAAACGGGGGCCGGAACTCCGTGTTTTCATTAACTCTTGTACTTTCGCCTCCAACTTGCGCCGCGAAACGTCATTATTAAGTTTGGAACGTCGTGCTCCCCTGCGGTCTGTTTAGCGTAAGAAAATGTAACGAAATCTGCTTCGTCGATTTTCCTCACGATGGCAGGGGTGATGAAGATGTTAGTCTGTTAAAGGCCGAGCTGTGAAATAATGAGCCAAAGTTTCATTAACGTAGTGTACCGAAAAGTCTGTACAAAATAATCAATATGTATACTATTATCTCAAAAAATATAAAAGATACATTAGAGTAACGAATAATTTGGAGAATGCCATTATATGACTCAGAGCTACGGAAATATTTTCCACGATCTTCAAAAAGACCATTATTAGACCACTATTACAACATCGTTGTAATCTCCATGAAATTGTGGGATCTAATCTATTACATTTGTTTATGCTGCATGAGAAACATCCCGTACTAAAAGGGTATATCTACCAATAGATTTAAAACATTTATAGTGTATCGCACAGATCTTCTGTATTATGTCGCGTAATATGAAATTCCGGATTTCCAATAGACGCCATAATGAATCAAAGAAGTAATGATTTCCCAAGTCGGTCCGTTAACGGGAAAATTATAATTGCATTTTATGGACACGTCTCAACTTTACCTGCGTCGACGCGACCGACTCTCATTAACGTGAATCTTTGATGCTCGAAAATCTGCCTGTCACTCGTTTTCACTCGTTCTCACGTTCTAGTCGATGCCAAAAGAGGATATCAGAACCGTTATAGAACAAACTGATTTTAATCGTATTACTTATTACATTTCGTATCGCGTAACGAACCTCCATGTTCCTCGAGTTAATTGCGAACGTAAATTTTCGTGTAATCCGATTGCAGCTTTCTAAAACATTTTATTCAATTTTCCTTAAATTACACGATCAACATTTTTATTCTCAGCTTTCTTATACTTTCGTTGGAAAATAGTGAACAGGGTAAAGAAAGTAATTTTGTAAGAATTATAGATGTACATAGGTAAACGTTTCTTATATCAGTATAATAATATTGGAGCATAATGCATAAAGATTTGCAATTATTTATAGTATATGAAAAAGGCCCAGAGATATGACGGATATTCTAATTGATTTATTGTGTTGGGTATATAGATAGTCGAGTGGTTTAGTCTAAAGCTATTGTTATTCAAGAAAGATGAATTAGTATGCCGAGGGACGTCGACACGGTAATGTTTACAAAGGACGCGCGGAGAAACTTGTTCGAGTACATTTCGGTGCTCTAGTGAATTTGTACAAGTTCCGGTATTGCCTCTTATTTTTCTATGGAGTGTACTCTGCGAGGTGTATCGATTTTTGTTTGCTTTGGGTAGGATAAACATTTTACTGGAAAATAAACTAACACACCACATAAACTCGATACGTAGAAAAATTGAAATTGAACGGAAGAAACTTTGCGAAACCATAACAATTATTTTATATTCATATAAATACTAAATTATATAATATTATATAATTGATCTATATTGTATCAGACATTCTATTTGAATTATATGAAATCATATAATGTAGAAAAATTATAGAATTACAGATTGAAAGAACTAAAGAATTGTCCACTTATTCGTGAATATTTTCGAAATTTTCGGAGAATCGGTTGCAGAATAGCAGCAAAACACGTAGGCAACTGAAACATTCCATCGAATTTTAACATTACTCGAAATGGCGGTATGTCTAAAACAAGCCAGCGACGGGGTTAAAATCCTGCCTCTATAAAAGCACACTTCAACAACATTGAATTTCTTCCTATCTGATGTATCCGGCCATAAAGCCGCGAGGATAATTAAAATACTTTCCCTTTCCCGGCTTGATGGGCTGGAGCGTTAATGCGAACTCGGTTTGACCAAAGTTTCGTCCATTTTTTACGATAAAAAGCCACAGAACTTTCCCACCAACTTGATATTTATTAAAGCGCCGTTTGTATCACTTAACAGTTTAGGTAAAGAGCCATTAAAGGTGTTAATTTACTAATTTACCACTAATGAATTTAAGGGAGAAAATAATATTTAGAGAAATGTAATTATAACGGAAATAATACTGAAATTATAACTGAAATAATGAAAGAGAAAAAGTGGAAATATCCATTTTTAGAGATTTTATAGCGTATGGAATTGGTGAATATTTTATAAAAAAATAATTCGATGAATAAAACTATTCGAGAATTTTTTGAATAGTAGCGTTACTTCACGATTTATAATTTACAAACTATACACATATACTGTATAATTTTTAATATTTTGCACGTCCTGTAGACTCGCAAAAGCCTGCAGAAAATAGTCTACATATCTGAATTTCTCACAAGTTTATAAACATCCGCAGGGTACTGATTACTTAATTTAAGAACAGCATCTCGGTTCCTATTTCTCTCTTTCCCCCTTTTTTGCCACTTTTTAACGACAGCTTTAGCCCTTAACAAAATGCGTAAATTATTTGATGTCCCCTTTCTGCGGCCGCTAATGGCCTCCCCTGAAGGTTGTAACTATTATTATCGCATGGATAGTTTGTCGTCGAACTGTCCGAAATGCCATAAACGTTCCAAAAGTTCCATTTTCCGAGAAAATTGAGGCATGTCAAGGTTCGTGCGTTTAAGTATCATCCACCAGCATGTCATTGGTACACGCGGTTGCTTTGCAGTCCGCGAAATAGAGACAGCAAGCTGCAGGGTGAAAAAGCCGCATTCGTTGCAGGCACACAAATTCACCACAGCTGGAACATTTGTCTTTGTAAATTCATTTCTCTGCCAGATATTAGAAATAGTCGTAGGACAGAATAAATCGTATAAATTTAGCCGCGGTATAACATTCCTATGATTTATCATGGATTCTGCTGGAAGAATTAGTGGCATGCAATAAATCACAGATTCGAAACTTATCATTAATAACATTTGATTTTGTGCTTTGAGTTCTGCTACACGTTACATCATATATCTACAAAAAAGAAAGATTCTCTATCAGATGTTATGTCCTACACACATTCCATTGCATTTTTCAAAATCGGTATCTTATATGTTCATGGAATTTTGTAGAGAAAAGAGAGACGTTTTAAAAAGAATAAAATGTGATCTTATCAATTAAATATAGTATTTAGTAAAAAAATCCGGAACTATTTATATCACAATATAATTTATACATATTATATCATTACAATTAATATTACCTATATTAATGAATTGTCTATATCATATTATCTATATCATATTAGTACAGTTACCTATATTACAAGTTTTGTAAATCGTAAATTATTTTTTTGTATTACTATTTTGTTATAGATTTTCTTCTATTGATTTTTCTCTAATTAACTGGAATATCGAAGTAACGAAGTCATAAATATTAAAGTAGCAATCTTTTTCACAAAAAGGGTGTTTCCAGTACACCGTGAAATGTACTTTGAAGCGTATCGGCAACGTGATATGGTGCACAGTGAAAAGTTGCATCCCGAAGCAACGTTCTGTTTAATCGAAAATAAAGCTCGTGCGGGGCTCCATGCATTTTCAGTAGGTTCGCGGAAGATGAACGTTTCGCAGCAAGTAGCCAATGGAAATGCATGGCGGCGCTCAGATTACCTACAAACCAGAATAACAAGCGAGTTCGAGCAGTTGCAGAAAACGTAACTTCTCCATGAACCTTCGCGAGCGTATCTTATATTTCGCTTTACGTGTCACGAGCCAACGATAAAAATTCCATGAAATTTGGAAGATGCAACGTCGTCTAGGCGAAAGCAGGGGATCAGATTTCACTAAAAAAAGAAAAGATCGTACCAAAAAGAAGCACCTTCCTTTATAATTTAGCTTTCCTAATTTAGCAACATGCTTTGATACTGAAAGAATAGAATGCTAGATAACAGTTCGTTTGAAGCTTTTTGAAAACGAACAAGTTTTCCAAGCTTTCGCCTAGTTGGATAAATTTTAAATTAGACAAACTTTGGTGTATTATACTCCTCTTTTTTTATAAAGCCTGGTTACTCTTCAAATGAATACGACGGAGTTTATCCTTTCTAATTTAACGCGGTATAAAACATTTTCCATTAAAAACACAATTTTTATAGGATGTACATTGTTGTTTGACTTTTATTTGCTCCGTATAAAATTCTGACATATGTATATGTAGAAACTCCAATTAAAAATAATTTCGTGCAGTTCGTTAGACGATACATTTTACCGGAATATTTTTACATTTTTTTCAGAAAGAGTAGAGATTACTCTGATTATATAAATTTCAGCTACAATTCATGCGTTTTAAATATAAAATTCGGTATACATACGTTCGTTCCAAAAATTATCCCGATCCGAGGGGAAAGAATTCGTATATGCAAATGAGCGAGTGTAGAGTCGTATTAAAAATGAAATTTCTTCGTCGCGCTACCTGCCAGAATTTCAACTTTGAACCCGTGCAACAATGTGTTACTCGTTCATCAGAGACACGTGATATCACATGCAATTTATTCGAGAGAAAAATGAACCGCGTTTATCATGCGGTGGCGTTGCATAAAAATTTCCGCGGTAATTTCGTCTGACTCCTGTAATCGGGCCGAATAAACTGGATTAGCCGCGAGTAATTAGTGCAAAACAGTTTGTAACGGGCAAGCTCCGACTATATCCACTGGGTAATTCATGATTTTAAATAAATAGAATAGAATTCGTTGTGGTAGTCAGACCGATATGTGGCTCGTGGAATCCATTGTATTATTCCAGCATTTCGTTTGTTCCAAGCTGGCGTCGAATGTATTCGATTCAATATTTGGAATATTGAGATAGTGTTATTAATTATTGGTTAAACCACAAATTATGTATTACACGATACCTTATTTCCAAAGAAAAGGTCGATTTTAATCTGCTTTAAGCAATTTAAGGTATAATAGGATTTTGCACGATAGAAATTTTTATTTTTTTTTCTTTGTTTTTAAATATTTTTTTCTCATCTACATTATCACATCTTACAGTTAACTGCATTTTTTGAGAATGTTTTCATTCCAGTACTAAGATACATGATCACTGTTTCATTGAAATATTCATCTTTGGCGTGAAATTCTCATTGTCCAATTTCTAAAGCGTTTTAAGGAAGCGTTTCAGGCAAATGTTTTCTTAATTTCGTAAAGCGGACTGGTGCGAATGCATTCATCGCGTTTTGAAAACGTTTAAACGTGTTTTTCGTGGAGCTAAAGTTCTGTTGCAGTTGCGCGGCCAGAATGAGTAGAATCGCTTGGAAACCGAGGCAACAAGAAAAAATCCCGCCGCGGTGCAGGCCAGAGAACGTAGTCTAATTTTGAAGCGTTTAAATTATACGGTGCCCACTTGCCGGTAATTAAGACGCCGTGCACTCGAGAATTCCTCATCGTGGAATAATTGAGAATGTAAATGGATGAAAAGACGTTTTCTCAATAAAACTCCTCAAGACCTTCAATTACAAAATTCAGATAAATTCGTATCCTGCGAATTCGTGCTTTGCTCAACTGGACGTTGCATTCATTGCTCGAATAATCGTATGTTGCTGGTTTGATGCTTCGTTTCGAAAGTATGAAAAATTCTAGTTATAGAACTGCTTTTAGTTTTATGTATCATTCAAGGAATAATATTTCAGACTTTATGTCTTGAATAGAAAGAATCCAACATGTTGTCTGGCCATATCAAGTGATATTCTACTCTTTGCACGATGATTTCAACGAAGGAAAGTTCTATTTGCTTAACTCTATTTTATTTCCGTAGATGAAGAATTACTGAATACAAATTATGTAGTTTAGATGCATGGATTTTAGAAGTTAATGGTCAATAAACGTTACAAAATATCCTTAGCTACGACTTTGATCGTTATGCACAATTTGCACCGTTAGTTACTTCTGTAATTATTACTCGTAACCATCCCACTTTACGTAATTTGCAATTCTGTCCTGTGTAAACATGATTATACACGAATAAACTATTTAATACCTAGTAACCTAACCTACATAGCAGAAGATATAGCAATCTACACGATGTAGGGAGGTTCTAATTGAAGATATCATGTAGCGACATCGATTGATGGCACTGGGATCCTCGTGTATCATTCTACCTTTGTAATAAGGCTAAGGTATAATTCTTGGGAATCTAATGAAGGTTTTCGTCATCTTCTCAGATTTTTATTAATCTTTCCCTCGAACACCTTAGACGTGTAAACTTATACTCCGCTATATCATGCACTTTAATGTATCATTTTTAAATTGCATCTTTTAATCTTCACCTCTTTCGCTTTTCATTAATGAAAGCTTTGCGAATGGACAATTTCAGCACTTCGCAACTGAAAATATTTTTTCAAGTAATCGAAAATTAAGCTGAAGCGACGACAGGTTCTATATAATCCAGAGATCCATGGCGACCAGGCCGCAAATTAAATTAGCCGCTGAACAGAACGGAGGAGAAACCAAAATTAATAGTTTTGGCTTGGAAGGAAAGGCGTCGCTTTGAGAGGCGAGGAAGGGGCAACGAGCTAGCCGCCGATGGGACCTCGGTATGGATATTGGCCAGTGGGTTGGCAGACCTGCCTAGTAATATATCAGACCCGTCCACTAGTAATATACTGCCTAGTGCGGCTTGTTTAGTAGTAATAAAGCGCATTGCTGCCGGCCGACAACGTCGACTAGGATCTTGGCAACGACAAGCACTGAATTTTATGTACATTCAGATTATAGATAGACGAGAGGCGAGCTTATCTTCAAGAAGTTTCACCAACCTTCCTGATGGCCATTTCCATCGGTTTCCAACCCACAAGCTTGTTTCTAGAGATATTTTATAGGCGAGGTGACAAGTAGACTCTTGGTTTATGGTTTATCGAGAATATCTTTATTATCGAGCCGTGGGAATCGATATTGGTGATAAATTTAAATTTTTTATGTCAGCATAATAAATGGAAGAATTATATCTCTGGTTGAGATAAAAATTTACGAATTTAAAGTTTATCGGTACACATTGGAATTTTCTTTCTTATTTTCATAAGAGGTGGAGAGGCCGAAAAAGAAATTTTGTCGAAAATTTCCCTGGTTTGAAGATGAATAAATATTCCCTTTCACGACGTTTTTATCTTATTTAAAGCTTTTTCAAATGTTCTGCCTAGAGGAGGAGTTTTATTTTCTCAATTAAATTTGGAGTAGAATTTATTCCTTTGTCAAAAAAATTCCACTGTTACTTGAAAAGAGAAAAACGTGAAATTTGCTAGTTTAAATTAAATTAAAAGGATCAAATGTAAATGCTTCATCCTTTTGTAATTCAAGCATTTTCCTTCCTAAAAAAAACCGCCCTTCAAACTAATGTTTTTCATTTTAATTAAATTCCAGCAACCCTGCATTATGTTTTCCTACCATTACCGTACATAATTCATTAACTGAACGCTTAAAATTAGCATAAGCTCAACGGATACATTTTGATTAAAATCCTTTTGGTCACTTTTAAATTTTATTTATTACAAATCTCCTATTTGACTCTCAAATAATCTTGCAATCAGATCGAATAAAGATCCGAAGGCTCTCGTATCTCATATAAACTTGACGAAAAACTGCCCCATCCAAGCTGATCTAAATATTCGATCTAAAAAACGAAGATGCAGAAAGGAACAAAACATGGTGAATAGAATCGCTTGGCACGAAGTCGGAGCTCCGTCTTATCCGGGCCGAAAGACAAGCTTTTCCATTAAGTTGCACGGCCAGCTTCTTTCCACGCGCGTACACGAGAAGGATGCCGGCAATAGAATTGCTAATCCGGCGATAAACACTTCGAAACGGCGCACGAACGAGTACTTTACGTGGCTGGTGTAACCTGCATCCAGGGCCATTAATGCACTCGCCGAGAAAAAGCTGCGCGTGTGCAGCGCACCGTGAAATAAAGCCGCGGGTCGAAGGGGCGCGCGATGATGAGGGTACATTTCGAAGGCTGCCGGAGAGACGGCGAATTTCCATTTGCATCGACGTACCTGGGGACTCGTTGCAAACATTTCCTCCGCATATTCCGCGGCGCGTTAATAAAATGGCTTTTTATCGAATCGAGAATGGATCGTCGAATGTGAAGACACGTCGAACATTCGAAGAACATTTTTGTCGATGTTTGATAGAGATAGATCTCTCGGAGCGTTGTTCCAAATGTAATCAACTGTGATCGTAAATGTTCTTTATCCTGTTTGTGTCACGGATTATTTCGATTCTGGATTTTCGATACATCTCTAACTCATCGTGTGAATCTCTAAATTGAAAATTTTACAACAGATCGAAGCACAGCGCAAATTTTTCAAACATTTGGAGTATTTTTTTTTTTATTCAGCCGTAAAAAGTTCAATTTAGAAAGTACACATTCATCTCGATAGAATCAATATTTTGGCGTTCGATACGAGACCAAAACAACCTATTTATCAGCAAGCAAAAGTCACTAGAAATATCATGCCCCTCGTATACGACAGAATTTTTTCAACCGAAGATGGCAAAACCTTTCGGTAGGTAGGATCGCAATTTCTATCGTGTCCTCCTCAAACAGAAGCGCGAAACCGTTTGCTGTCGTTCCTTTCATCTCGTCTTCCTCCCTCTCGACGAAAGAAATTCCAGCGCCTTGGTAACGGGAAATTAATCTGGAGGACCTCCTATTCGCCAGGGAAACTCAACGGCCCGGCCACGCGTTACGCTCGATTTAATCTCATGACCAAAGCTGTATCAATTACCCTTCGTCTTCTTGCTCGTCCTGTTTCTTTCCGCTCGCTTGCCCGCCCCCGCAGCCCATCCACCGTAACAGCAACGGGATTACTCGAAGTTTAAAAATGCAAGCACTTTCACGGCCCCCGACTAGGATTGAGCCATTGATCTTCGTGTCTGATGCCCTCAACCCCCGCCAAACTACCCGCAGTTTCAGAAGTCGAATCGTGTAAAAGCCGCTTGATGTATAATGTAATATTGAGAAACACGCGTAACGACCGCAACATTCTCGTAATGGCCCACCGTTCTTTCGTCGTACGCGAAAGAATGCTCGCTATCGCTCGGAGAACAACGTGCACATCCTTCACGAGAAAGAGATTTAGGTATTTTATGTTTATTTGAAAGGGTTCTCCAGTGTTCTTATGGTTCATTGAGAAAATTATCAGTGATCAGTTTCTTGAAGATTAATATAATAATTGAAGGTTACAGAGAAAGAATGCGGTAAATCATATTATTCACTTTTCTCTTTTTTTTTTTTTGTAGGCGAGTGACTCTTTTCATAAGATAAAAATATTGATGTCGTGATAGTGAAATATATTTTCTTGTAATTTATTTGTAATTTTATCAGTTTTTATAAAAATGTTACTTTAAAGATAGATTTTTATCCTTAAAACGTTAAATTGAAGGATGTGAGGTGTATTTAATAATGGAATGGCTGTCAAAGATTTTCTACTGTTCGGAATATTTACTCGAATAATACTACTTTAATATAGGGACAACGTACTAAAAAAAAATGGGGAATTCAATGAATGGAAAATGTTTTATTACATCCAGGGTCGCAGAAATTTTCATTAAACCTTATACAGACATTTTTTCCACGGTTGTGAAAAGAACGAAGTAACAGCGCACGAAAAGCTTCAATTTTAAGCAGCTTAAAAACCAAGGCTTTTCTTAAAATACGTTATACTTAAACGTGCTCCTATTTTGGTACGAACAATGGCATAGTGCACTCAAAAGTCTGCGTTTCAAGAATGCACACATTCAGCGACGTTTATCCTTTTACAAGAGGAGGGAAATCTTTTCAAGTGCTGTCCAGCGAACGCAGCAGTTTTCATTTTCCTCTGTACGCAGCCTTTGACTTTGGTCTTATTCAATATAGGAAAATCGTAAAATACGTAAGCGGCTTCGATCCTTCTCTTGCTTCTAAAAAATTAGAAACGGTCGTTTGACAAACTGGCGGTTTGCGAAGAATTTGAATTTTTCATACTTCGAAATCTTATTAAGTAGAACACGATGATATCTGATTAGTAGATTTTTCTAATTTTCCACACGTATCAAAGATCCTGTATTTAATAAGCATGATCGTCTTTGGTTTCTATGTCTCAAAATTTTCGTAAATAACTGTCCATAGACGAATTAAGAAGACTAATCGCATTTTTCGAGAGGAAATTCTATTTTTACTGTCATTGAACGATAAATTCAAAATCATAAATCCTGAATCTATAAATTCTGAACATGCGAATTTCTCGTTTAAGCCGAAAATTTCATATGTCTTTAAAAATAAACCTCTGTTAGAACGACATTGACCCTTCAAAGTAGCCAGCAAGTAAAATCGAATTGTAACAGCCATCAAATAAAAGTACAATCGCAGACGGTTACCTTCTACGATCTGTACATAAAACTAAGGCCAGACCATCCAGATTTCCTTCCCACTACATCTACTTTTTCTTGCATCGGCTCGCAATTTATCGCGGTCGCTGTTACTTCGCAACGAAGAAACGTTTTATGCGATTTCGCGAAACGAAACAGCAAGTTGTGGTTACCGTTACGACGCGCCTCTTTATTCTTTCTCGATTTTTATCTTAGTCCATCGAAACGGAAGGCTGAAAATCAAGAGAATTCGTGAGATCGGACGTAAAGGGGAAAAAGTTTCTTTTCTGGTGGGTGGTGCCGGCGACAAATACCGTTTCCACCTCGATCCGATAGCAATCGAGAGAAAACAAACGCCTGCTTGAGCAGCCGTTGGACTTGGGTTTGGTCCGACGACGGATTACTCAGCTCTGTGTCTTTCCTCCTTCCTCCTTCGTTTCTTTGCCGACTTTCGCGCTTCGCTGCTTCGGGCTACAGTGTTTTTGCGGCTCGAGCTGACGCTCGTTCTTTGCGGTTCTTTTTACGATGGAAAAATTTGAACCCGCTGGAAATTATTACTTTCCACGGTGGTTGCCTTTACATTTGATAAAAGTTTATGGAAATGAAGATTGCGGAATTAATGAGGATTCTTATCCGCAAAGATTGATGTCAGGTGGCGTGTCAGGTCTATTAACGAAATTAAAGATTTTATTGGTAAATTTATTTTTTTTAATTTTAGTACAGAAAATATTATACAAGAAGATAAGAAGACATTTGGGAGATCGGAGGAAAATATAGAATTTCTTTTTTGGCAGATTCGTTCAAATTTTTGGTAGTATATTCTAGAAGAAAGTAGATCTGTTTGGGAATAAAGGAAGAGAAATTTCTTCAATATTACACGGCGCGCCAACTAGCATAGATTAATTCGTTTCCTAGCTGGAGCAACCTCTATCTTCAAAAGCAAACAGAATTCTTAAACGCAGAAGGCCAAGGGTAATTAATACGCCTGATTTTGCATATTGGTTTCTTTGAACTCAAAGCCAAGTCTCAGTTGCATCCGGCTAATTGCAGGACAGATTGATGCACTGAAAGCATTAGTAACGTAGTGTGGTCAGACAAACTGGTTGGTAATTTTGAATTCTATACTGTGAAACAACTTCGTAAAGAAAAAAAACACACAACAGAGTCAAATAAACAATAAATCCTATATCGAGATAATGGCAGATTTATATGGTTTTACAAATAACAGGATATCGGAACGCGATAAATAAAGCACTTGTTCGTAAACGACTCTTAAACTGATAAATTTGTAATCAATACATTACATATGTATGTAGTTACCGGAGCCTCTGTCTGTAAAACTGATTCATTATTACTACTTCAAGTGGTATTTATTATTTCGTAATCAAACCGTATTTATTATTCCGTAAATATCGATTATCCGATTAAATGATGAAGCTTCTATTTCGCACCGATATATCGCGATAGTTGGTAGAATTTAGAATGAAACTCGGTTACGTTCAAACGCATGGAAATTCTTCGTTCAAACGGAAATCTTGATGTTCCACTATTTAGATAACGCCTAATTAGCATCGAAACATTGCTTTAAAAGCACTAAAAGAAAAAAATACTGAAAATATTACCATCAAGCTCGTATCATTGGATCGTAGATGACGAACAACCGAAACTGCTGTGAATTAAAAATATGTCTAATTGAACGACGAAGACATATTATCAACTAATATTTCTCAGGAATATTTCTTCAAACGTCAAAAGCCAGTCCATTGTCTAATATCAAGGAACGAACATTATCTTTATCAAGTACAGCTCTCTCATAATGCGAACTTACCTCGAGAATTAGTCTCAAGATCCACTTCCCACCCTGCCATAACATCTTTATCGCGACACAGCTATCAAAGAGCTCACTGATTGCGAGAAAGGAGCTCTCTTAACACTGTGAACGATCTTCGATTTGGAAAAGCCATTCAAATCGATTTCCACAATTTCACGAGCATCTTGTGCATCTAGCTACTGGTCGACTCCCAACAGAGCTGGGCCATTCCAGTGCGTAATACTATATAACCATGCTGCATTACATACGGCCTGTGAGGTATGCGAGAGAACTAGTTGCAACAACAGCAGCTGGATTCGAGGCTAACTCGGGTTAGCCTCACCATGGGGTGAATAGCCGTGCCGGTATGTTTCTGGCTGACTGCCAGACCTGGTTACTAGTCGTACCACCACATTAATAGAGTTTTATTGTTATTTACTGTGACAACGGCCCGTTATTAACGAGAGCAAGCACGCAGCCCTGGACACTGACCGAATTGTTGATTCTCCTGTTCCGACTACTTGGCTAACTTTGATCCATCGTTGCTCCCTTTGGCCTTGATGCGTGATGCAAATCGTTGTTTAACCAAGCCTATGCTTCGTTCCACTTGTCAGCAGACAATTATCCGTCATTATGCAGCGTGCGGGTGAAAATGACGCTGTGGTTGAATAACGTCGAACGTAATAGTTCCTTCGATACCTAGCATCGTTTTTGATTCCTCTGGTTTTTTAGAGGGATGAGTGGCATGGCTTTGCTTTTGTAAAATCGTGTGCGCTGATGTCGGTGCTTGTTAGAGGGTATATATACTGCGTTTGGATCGCGTTGGCCCAACTAATTTCAGGAGAGAGATATCGACCGAAGGCTTTGAGTGTTTTTGAAGCGTTCCCTGCTGCTGTGGTGATTGATGAATTATCTTCGTGGAAAAATGAGAGGTTTTAGCGGAACATTTAAAAATTGTAGGGTGCTAGACAATGGGTGGTGAAAAATAGTCCTTAAAGAATTCAATAGTTTAGTGTGCACGTTTTGAATTGTATGTAGGAAAATGCATCACTTCATGCGTAACGAAATTACGTTGGTAAGATAATTTCAGCAGCATAGCACATAAACAACTGAATCGTTTAGTACCATGTAAGTTCTCTCATTTAGGCCAACACAAACAAGAGTTTCGAATAATTATATTGTCTCGTTATTCAAATCAACGTTTTATCGTTCAATTTAATTATATTTACAACATTAACATTATTTCATTTATGTTATATAAAAATTGTTTTTAAAGGTAATATATCCTAATTGGAAAATAATTAAACATATTCAAACAATGCAAACTTCTCGATATATTTCCCAAAATTATTACGCGTCTCTCTTAATATTTATATACGAGTACAACTGAAAAACCAAAAATAATTATCAGAAACTTACCTCAGTTTAGATCGAATACCTGTTCTTTAATCATACTAATGAAAGAATTTAATTCGTCCATTTAATTTCAGTATTTCACAGCAATGTATGCACCAAGGCGACCATAAATCAGTCGCATCCAATCTGCGAAAAGCATTTCAATCGTAATAAGTCGGAAACAAACTTCACAATGAGCGCGATGTGAAAAACGACGACGTAATAACCTCGTCGAGACGGGATCATTTCACGCGTTGTTAATTAAAAGCCAGCCGGTAGCGTTGTTCGTTAAAACGTGTACCTTTATGCATGCACATACTGTCATCCTTTCTCTCTTCTCTCTTTGGATTTTACGTATCGACTGTGTGTCGCAGTTAAAACATAATACAACATTAAAACCGGACAGTAATTAGCGAACGGGTTAGTTGATGTCGCATGATCACAACGAAACCGAATAATAATTCCCTAACAGGCGTAAATTTATGAAAACCTTCATTGATCGATCGCCGTTCTCAAGTTTTAATCAAGTTTTACATCGTTTTTCATGCTTGTCCGGGACAACCCAACTGGGAATCGGGAAATACAGCGAATAAGAGATTTCAGGAAAAACTGTTTATTAATTACGTCTGAGTGGATATTATTCCTGACGGTATTCCTTCAGGCGCAATTTCTCCAACCTGAGACGATATCGGGGAACGTAATTGAATTAGGATGTGGAATATTGGAAAATTTTCTGTGTAAGAGAATCTCTTAAACCATACTTTCGTTCGTCACAATACCGAGTTTATGAAGAAAATACCCTGAAACGTAGGTTCGTTTTACAAGTACTTTATCGATAAAATGTATATGAGGAATATTAATGACTTCGTCTTTCTGTATTTTTTAATCAACTTGTAATATCTTATACGGAAGTATTTGGAATGTTTTTCTTGCCCTTTAATTGGAACAGAGAGAAGTCTCTTGGGTTTTCCAGTTGAATTTAAAATCTTCTAGAAGGAGCTTTATAAAGAGATATTCTTTTACGCATATTTTGATTTCGCTGCCATTTGAGATTATTAACATCGTATAACAAAATACTGAATGAACGTTCCAACTTTTCCCTTGCCACATCCCAACTTTCTATTGCTACAAAATCAGATTAAACATTTAAATATAATTTCCTATTATCTCTGGCCACGATTTCGTCTCCTTTGAGAAGTAGCAAAAACTAGTTATTAATTCTGCGGCTTAATATTCCCATGTGGCTCCGCGAAATTTCGTGCAATCGACGTCCAAACTTACCACTATGCACGTCGACCAATTACTAGAACTTTAACCAGCTAGTTTCTAGTCGCACTTTTACCCTGTCCGATTTTTTTGAAAAAGTTGTGAATAAAAGGCGCACGGGTGAGTATACTTCCGCGACAGGTCGCTGACAAAAGGTCGTTTCGTCAAACAACCGGGGGAATATGAGAAACGTCCACAGCACAGCGTCGCGTTTATAAAGTTTGCGCGCAGCTAACGCAGTTCTCATAACGTTCGCGACACACGCCACAGAATTTTGTAGAACGGTGTACGGTAGGGAGATGATTTTTAGGTGGTTGGAAATACTACGTATGTACAAGCGCTTAAAGAAACGCTCCATTACCCAGCTGCCACTGGCTTTCTTTTTAGTCTTGCGCCAGACATTTCCAGCGATACGTTCGTCGTCACGCTCCGCAGATTAAAAGAGTCGTTTTCGAATTCGAAATGTTCGAACGGCGGTCCATCCTTTATTGACTACATACCAGAAGAGATCTCAAGCATTTTAATATCATCAATAGGATATGATTTACCTGATTTATTAGATTAATAATTTTCTGATATTGAAACATTATGAAGGAAATTACAAGTGAAAAGATTAATGAGAGGATGATTCGAAGCTGAATGCCGACAATTATTAGCAGCAATTACATATTAAGTGGAATAAATGCAAGCTTTTCGATGAACGCATCGACTATGAAACGCATGTGCTATCACGTCGTCAATGTCATTATACAGATCTGTGGCAGCTATTGTGAATGACGAAGAATGAGGCATTATAAACGACGTTTATGAGACACGGGCTTGATTAACGCGTAATCACGTTCTCGCGTGATTGAGCGGGAAGTAATATTGTCCACATAAATACCAACAAGAGTTTCGCATTTGCTGGAAAACGTGTATGCGTAATTTATTTAATAAATTTATTAGACTGTATAAAATACATACGTAATTAATGAGTAGATATATAGAGAGATATTTAGCCAACAAGTTTCGAGGTACAATTAACCATTAACCATTACATTATCGTTTCTCTCCAAATCCTTACAAATCACAAATAATTTAAAAAATCTTTCTTATCTCAATAATGTAGCCAATAATTTTCAAACGACGAACAGATTGACGATTATCCGAATAATTACATATCAACGTAAGAATTCTTTTATTTGTGTAAATACTATGAATATTTCAAATCTTTCAAATTCTTCAAATTCCAGACGCTCCATCTCTCAAAATCTATTTTGAGCACAACAGTGGAGTCTCCGGCAATCATGAAAATCGTGATTGACGTGGTCCGTTTGAAACGACCGTAGGTTCAAAACTCGAGCGTCTGGAGGGTTGATTGCGGATCCCAGCAAGCAGCACCCCTTAGAGCGAGACGCGCCGTTACCCAGCATGCTCCATTTACCCCGATAGCTACGAATACGTGTATTACACCCGTGGTATCGAAATTCCCCGTCCCCCGTGACACACTGTCCCCCCGCCACCCCTTTGCAGCAGCCATTTTATCTGAAACGACAACCATCCGCGACAAAACGATCTGATGTTTCGCGGGGAAAATTTCGTGGAAATTTCAACCAGATCGAAGAGCGCATACGAGCGCCTGTCACTATATTTTTCGCTATAAAATTTCCGTGATAAATTTTCAACGTCGTTTCGTCGATCAACGACGAACATACTTTACAAATCTTTGATCGATATTGCTTCTATCGTATATTTGTACGAAATTTTCGAACCTTTATTTTATCTGTCATGTATTGCTGTTTTTGGCAGGGTACTCTGTTCAAAAAGCAACGGTTAGCGGAGAATTCGAAGGTGCTCCTGGCGATATTTGGTAGAGCCGAGTATTTATAGAAGCGAGTGAAGTTGAGCTTTTTTCCCAAATAGGCTTAGTTGACCGTGGTTAAACTGTGCGGAGTGAATTCATGCGTTTATTGAGTTCCTGGAAATTCTTCTTTAACCGAATGAAGGATATCGTGAGTTCCCGAAGAAAAATCATCTATTATTTAATTCCTGTATTTTAGATTATATAAATAGGGCATTGCAAATTTATAATTTGAGGAAAAAATATGTATATAATTTTCGTAACATATTTCCATGCAATTCTTAAGTATATTACTTAAGAATTATTAAGTGTATTAATTATATTAAGTACAGAATATTTCGACGTGTTAAACACAAAATTGGTGTAATCGCAACTTATTGTTGACATAGACGAGTCATTGTTACGTATTGCGCCATAACCGCCGAGAGTCGTTAAAATCCTTTTATTCCTCAGTCTTGCCTCGACCGCTCAACGATTAAGACGTACGAGTGTAAATATATGTAACAATTAAAAACCATATGATACATTCCTAATAATCTATTGTATAATACAATGCGACTTCACAGAGGAAGAACAACAATGTTAGCAGGTGCTTGTGGTAAATAATCGAATCTCAAATAGAACAGTTCGTATGCAATATGCATGATGAGAAGATGAAGAGAGGATGAAGTTAGGAATTACAAAGTGAGTTACGAGCACACGAAGTAAGCCAATTAAGAATTTAAAATTGGAAAGAGGAGTTTATCGCCGTTTCCTGATCCGTTTTCGTTCACTGTCCATAAACAGCCATTGGGATGGTATTGACAGCGAAAAGAAAACGCCAGGTGTATGGCGTACAGATTCGAGTAGGGTTGAATTGATCGCTTAATAATGCAAATGCGATTTCAGTCTTTAATGCTCGCTTGAGCGTTCGTCACTTAATAGGATCGCATTTAAAGAATTGTACCGAATTTCACTGGGATTGGTGAGTCGTCTTGATAAATATTGACCTTTTTCATTGCGAAAAACATTCTGCCTTTTATTTTTTCTTTTTTTTTTTTGAAGCCGCATTTTAAACGGCTAATTCGCTATAGAAAAGTGAAATGCGCTTTCGTAATTTCCCGACGATTTCATGTGCAAAAATTTAATTAACTATAGGCTTCAAAAGATTATAATATCTGTAGAATATTCGTATTGAAAATGTCGTAGTCTTTAAAATTTATAAAAACCAATATCTTTAGTCAATTTGCAGTTTAATTTTTAGATATGTCAGACATGAATAGTAGAATTTCTTTTTGTCAGTCTACGATATATTTTGCAATAACCACCTTACGAATTTAAAACTTGCCCAAGAAAACATAAATCTCCCATCAGTTTTTCTCAATTAACCGCAGGCAACAACTCAGTGTGTACAAAATCATGCGACTACGTGTCATCGTGTACGTGCTATGTGAAAGAGTAATAAATTGAAGCGATTTCCTCGACACGGCAACGAAGGTAGAATTCAAAAGAAGTTGGTCAGGGGATCGATCAAAATTTAGGGTATATATTCGGGTTGTGAAGCATTACAGCTTTACTGCAAATCTTGATTAACCTCCTTCGTCTTCGTCTTTGGGAAGTTCCAGAGTCCCGAAGTGCTGTGACGGTGGAGCATAACATCAATTTTCATCCCCCAATGACGTACGTCTTGTTCACGAAGACGATCGTCCGCATAGTTGTTGAATGTCACATGTTAAATTCGAGGGAGAGGCGCTTTAGGGGTAATATTTAATCCTTAATGGTGACTAGAATCATGTTAAGGTCTGCAAAGCTGTTGACAAGAGAAATTTGATATTAACGATATTGCGCAGAAGTGTCTGATAGATAGAAATTGAAGTTATCGTAGTAGATGTTGTAGTAATGATATAGTATTGTGCGCATTATATATCTGGTAATTTCACTTAAATTGTAATAGTGGAATATCGCGCACATTTCGCTTTACGATAAATTATTTAGCATGGGTTCAATAGCCCATTTAATAGAAATTTAGTTGCTAAGATATGGATTTCGATGGAAATTTATACTGTTCGAGTCCTAAAATGTTTTACAGACGAACTTTATGTAATTGGAAACGTTTTATAAGTTTCTTTTAATATCGGCAGCGATCGTAACTTTCGATCGTTTAAAAAAAAAACGCAAAGAAGCTTTAATGCGGTAATATTTTATAAAAAGTGATATAGACTCCCAATAAAATGAAATGAGATTCCTTTTATTAGGATTTAAGACGCAAAGAAATTTCAGTATCCGATATATTTTATTTATTTATAGCCAGTATAATAAATTTGTTCCGCACATAAATGAATCAATTTCTCTGAATTATATATCCAATATCTACATTTATACGTCAGTTATATTAAATACACGATAATAATTCATCACCATATATATTAAAATTTTCATCAGTTTTACTCTTCCTTAACTGAAAAAATTATAAAACTGATCAACTTTACCATTATTTACATTTTTAAAATGCTTACTGCATTTATTATCATGTATATTAAACTGAAATCCTGCATATATCACAATAAAATCCGAAAGAAATTCTACAAAATACACGAATAACATTTACTAAAATATTCAAATCATGCACGGTTGCTATTTCAGAGCTACGTGCGCTTTTTATAAATTTGACTAAATAGGTTCGATGTCATAAAAAGCAGAATGTCATTCATTTTAAAATGCATTTTGTTTCATATCGATCCGGATCTCCATTATTGAAAAATTATTATTTAGAAGAGAAGTGTAATTTTTTAAATATTTACTTTTTGTCCTTGTCGTACGCTCGGACTTCTCGCTCATACATCCTCACTGACCTACGCCAAGCTTCATCAGCGTGCGTTGGTCAGTGACAGATGCTCAGTCAGCGTTTTTTTCACAGTTACTACTTGATTTATAGAGTTCCTGAAACAAATATATGTAGGTCACAGCGATTGGACATCGTCTGTGTACATGTATGGTACAGAAATGTTTTCTGAATGCCAGTGTTCAAATATTGTAACTTGGGAATCAATTGAGATGTTGATCTCACATAAAAAGTATTATAAAGAGCATGTTTTCATTTTTATTTAAATCGAAAGTAATATATTTACTCTGTAAAAAATTTCTGTTCGTAATTATTCTAACTCGAATTCAGTATGAATGTAGAACTATTACTTTATTACTTGTTACGCATATCAATAATCTTTTTCTTCGATTTAAGAAAATTTGTATTCAATTCGTATTTTGACTTATTTATGTGAATATTATTATATTCGAATGTAAAGTAACATTGCTATATATATGAAAAAAGGTTTGTCTTATTCAATTATATGATGTATGTTTAAATTACTCATGGTTTGTAATTAAATCGTATTTAATTTATTTAATGGCATCCCAGTGAGAGATTTGGAAATTAAATTTCGTTATATTGAAAAGAGAAAAGTAATCATCAATGAATGAACATCAAATCTATTTGAATAAAAAATGAAAGAAAAATACTGCGAGCGTTTCGTTATATCAACGACGTTCGTACAACGATCGAGGGTTGTTATCGCGTTTTACGCAAAAATTTTCATCGGTCATAGTTGGATACATGGAAATGCTCTCGTTATTCTTACACGATCATCTATAATAAATAAATCGTCGACAACTATGTCCGGTTTCACTTCCCGGCGCAAACTTTGTGAAATATGTGAACACGTTGACAATAGCCGTTCAAGGTTTCAACGACATGTGCCGTTGTCGACCAATCACACGTTCACCAAGGCATCTATTGTACGTAGTTACTTGTTTTGTACGACATTTCAATATCCATTGTACATCAGGCTATTTAAAGAGGAATTGTTCGAAGTCAGTAACCAGATCTTGAAGTAAAAATTCTACTGTGTGTTTTGCTTCAAAGATCAATATCATCCGTTACATAAGAGTACAGCCATTGGTGGAAATTTGTTTTCCCATGGAATATCGTAAAAAAACAGTGATGTTGTTTTTTACACAATAATTCCTGACATTGTTTTTTGATCAAATATTTTGATTGAAACACTTTATCTCTGAAACAGGAAATTAAATTCACGTGAACGAGAAATGCAGTTTTTGCAGTAGTTTAATAAATCGGTTACTGCTCTTTTTTTTTGAAAAATATTGTTTTATTCCCTAGTTATTAAATGAAAAACTTGAAAATAACGAACGATTGAAAAAATATAATAGTGGCACTCACACACAGGTGTTTAATACTAGAAGTGAATTAAATGTAATTTTATTTATTTTCATAACTTTGGATAACTGTAATTGACTAACGTTATTCGAATTTATTTTAGGATCTCAGCACCGTTTCAAGTAGCTGCTGTAGCTCTTGTCCTGGCCGCCACAATTTCAGCTTTAATTGGACATTGTTATTCAGATCACAGAACCCTGGTCGCCTGTGGATTATTTCTTCTTAGTGGTAAGTATTCATGTCAAATCGTAGTTGAAAAATAAAATTAGTCAGTTGCTGGATATCTTATAATGTATTTTTATTTCAAATCTATACCAGATGGAATGTAGAAATCAGTAGTAATGAAAATCTTTTAATTTCCGCAATCGAAAAAATCTAGCGATAAAATTTACTATAAAGAGGAAGTTAGTATTTTTTGAAATTAAGGAACACACAACAATCTGTTTGATAGAATCGTGCAAACTACTCCATCGAAAAGGTGCGTTTCACGTTTAACTTCACTAAGAGTTCTATCTCTATTCGATAATCAGATTTCAAAAAGGGCAGAAAAATTTACCCTAAATGAAACAAGTTAGAACCGCACGAAATCAGAAAGCAAGCGGCGAAAGGCCGGCGCAATCTGTTTGAGCCAAAAAGTACATTTCACACTTAACACGATCCGAGGTTTATAAAGAGGAATGTCAGCATGGCCGAGGACCATAAAGTCTCATAAAAAGTGCTCGGTGGTACAGCAGTCGCTTCTAATCAGCGATGATCCGGCAAAAAATCGTCGGTTGGAGACAAGACCGCCGTGGAAACGCGGTGATTAACACGGTGGACGCTTTCAGAGCGACCACCGCGACCGGAAAGAAACGATAAAGAGGCGGAAAAAGAGTGGGGGCGATTTTTGAGAACTGACGAGTCGTTTGTTCGCTGGTCACGTATGGAGTTCGTAGCTTCTCTTTCTCTCCTTTCCTCTTCTACCGTCTTTCCTACAAGCTCTTCCTTTCTTTCTCCTTCACGATCTCAGAGAATTACTTGGCGGTGTATCAACCGCACTTTCTCCCTGTTCCCTGTTGAAAAGCTAACAATGTGATCCTTGCTGTTTTAAACTCTCTGGCTACATGAGTTTCATGCGTGAACAATTCATAGATCACGAACGTTGTTTCCTTGTTCTCATGGGAAAGTTTGTACTCCTGCCAGTGGCTTCTTAATATTCGACGCTGTTTTCGTCGGAGGTAAATCGCTTTATTAAATAAAACGTTTACATGCCGGCTGGGCTCGCACGGTTTTTGCGACGAAAGTGAATCACTTGGTTATTCGGATCCTGTCGTCTCCCTTTGTGGTTTTTGGGAGATTATATGAGTAAATGTAAATTGAGTTTATTTGAGTGATGGAATTCATAAATGTGTCTGGAGCTCCAATAAAAGGAAGGACGATAAATGTACAGGATAATGTACAAGCTTGCCATTTGCGAAGTAATAATCTTCTACTGACAAGGAATCTATATTTCTATAAATTATCAAATTTTATCAATGTTTCTTTTCTCTATACTTTCAAGTATCGATTAAGAAAGATTGAGAGTAAAAAAATTCAAGCATCGATCATTTATGATATTCACGTAAATGGGTAAAATTTTAACTCACAATTTTACACTCGCATGATCAGCAATAAACAATTAATCATTAAGAAGGTAATAAAAAAACAACGAAGGTCATGAACCTGTATCGGGGGAGTTTTCCACTTGAGCAAAATCGAATGCGTGAACGTAAAACGGAAATGGCGAATGAAAATCGAGCAAAAGTATATATCCTGGGAAAGTCTAATGCTCCTGGATGCACGGCGGATGAGTTGGAAGAGGATGGAGTAGTTCGATTAAAAATCGCTCGGGTGGGATCGTCGCTCGACCGAAAGTATAAAACGCGACGTCCCTCTGCCTTCGACTTCCGATCAAATAATTCGACAATCGTCTGCCAGGCTGTAATTAGCGACCAGTTTACCGACTTTTTTCAAGAAAAAGCTTCGCTTCCGCTTGCTACCTGAAAATCAGCAGTCTTTTATTGCTTTTTACTTTTTAAGGGTTGAATATCATAATATTATTATTTATTATATACTAATAATAATAATATATTGGATCTTTCAATAATCAGTAATTAGAGTTTGTCAGACAGAATAGTTGCTGTTTTATGTTCAATTTGTTAAAATGTATATAAAATTTGAAAATGTTCAGAGTATGCAAGATATACGAGGCATCGTTCGTACAAGAGTCTTTCACAAATTCAGATTAAGTTATATTATTTCATTTAATTGCACAGATGCTTGCAAATAAATCACAAAGTTCGTCCAAGAGAAAATTTAATTAAATTTCTTCCGTTACTTTGTTTCTATAATTTAATCTGCCTTTAAATCTCTGCATGTTTATTACATCGTCAATGACCGACAATAGCGAAAAACAGATTTTGAATAGATTAAAAATTGATTTGAGAGATCAAAGATAAATTATAATTACCATAAAATATCCGTCTCTGCGCAAAAACTGCAATATCGATGCACTCCATGAATAAAACTTTTTCCCTCAAAAGAAACAGACTGAAGTCGATAAAACAAGAGCTAATAGGTCGAAATCGAAGAGAAATGTTGAAAGCAGCGTATAGACGCTGGAAATAAAGAATAATACGTTGCTGAAAGGTCGACGAGAGCAGAAAACGTCAGAAATTGAACGATCTTATATTGTTGTCAGTGCTGTGTGAATTTGTCGGTGGCGTATCGGCGGCGAAACATTTTTCCGTTTGTTTCCAACCATACGGAGACACACGGCTGCGATGATGAAGTCATGCAGAACACACCAGTGGATCCATTTCCTCCATTTTCCCGCCGGTTCTTTCTCTTATTTTCAAGCCGTGCGCCAGCCGGATTTCGCGAAAAGCCGGTACGTTTCGCGTCGTGAATTCGAAGATATAAGCACGCGAAAAAGCTCGCCAATTTTATACCAGGAACATTCAGCGAAATATATGTATACAGACGTGCGTGTATATCAATTTTGCGCTGAAATTCTGCATTATTTGTCCTCAACGAAATTTTAATCGAAATGCAAAAGCATTCCATGTTCGTGTGAAAAACGCTTTTTCCCGACCTGTGAATGTTTAATTCTTGTCGGTATGATGATGTTTCCATGTTCTTTGGTTTTCCCATTAAAGAAATTAATCATTTGGGAAGGCGAATATATGAGTTCCTGCACTTTCAATATTCTTCAAATACAAATTTTATCAATTCTAACAGCGTTTAAAAGTCATAAACACCAAACATTTTCCCTGTCTAGAAATTTTTATCAAAGAAATTTCTTCTGCCACGATCCAATCCATACACTTGTTTTTCTAAACTGCGTGATAAGTTCTATCTTAAACATGTTCATTCCTTAGACACGAACAACAAAATCAATTAAAATACGAATTACTCTTTTTCGTCTCACGAAAACTTCGAACCTCGTTTAACCACTGTATCAAACGAAATAACGATTAACATCGTAATCGTGGTATCATTCCCTATTTTATTATTACTTATTCGTGGAAGACAAAGCTCTGACAGTTTACAAAGACGCGATAGCTCGCTATCGAAGGTTCCGTTTTCATTTTGTGCGTTCCTTTCCTCGTAGATCGTCGGGTAATCATGCTCGAGGCTAAAAGCGGTGGAAACTGGAAGTTCTTCTACGAAGACTTGTAATTACGTGTCGGAGAACAGGTCGGCCATCGCAGAGGGAAGAAAAAGATGGACACGAGAGATAGCCGGATCATAGAGGAGAGAAAAAGAGACTAGACCGCGGTCGAAACTCGAAAGCGAAGGATCGGCCTGATTTATATCGAGCTTTACTACTGGGCCTCGATCTCGTCTCTCGGTTTTCGAGGCTGCGCGCAATTCTGTGGCAGCTCCTGGAATCTGGATCAGAAATTTCTTTGAAATCCTCGGGAATTCTCCGCTTGATCGATGTCTTTTATTTCGCGCGTGGAATTGTGATTCATATCTTTTTGAGAGGCCTCGGGCCTGGGTTTATTACTTGAATTTTATTTTGAACAGCTTGAACGCGTTGATTCTTGAGTTACTCTATTTCTATTCTGCCTATTTTCTCCCTATCCTCGAAAACTATACTAACTGTTCTCTATTTTCTATTATTTCTGTCCTTTGCCTTCTTTCCATTTTCCTCCAACCTTTTCAAATTCTCTACTCCCCTTTACTTTCCTGAAATTTATATTTATCTCTACCTACTACCCTCTCTATATTCCTTTTAAATTTACATTCATTCTTATTTTTCCGCCTCTTCTGCATTTATACATGTTTCTATTTCTACCGTTCTTACGAGTCTTTCCATTCCACCTATCTTTTTTGCACTCTCTTCTCCTACTCCTCTGTCCGTCTAACTTTCTTATGCCTCCCATTACTCCGATCCTCCCTCTACCCTACGAAGCACAGCGATAAATTGCCAAAAGCAATTTGCAATGCGATAATATCGGACAGACAGGTGTTGGGTCGCCATCTCGTCCGAGTTGGGGATTGACTTTGCGAAATGAAAACAGATACCCGGAGCGACGTGGCTTTTGTCCGTGTTCCGAGCGCGTAGCCGAGTAGACGTGACGTTTTATTGGCGGAATCGATAGCGATACAATATCGCGAAACTCCCTTACGCTCTGCCGTGCCGAAAAAGTTCTTCTCCGCGTACATCAAAGGCGAAGCTGAAACAGAGAAAGAGTGAAAGAGAGGGGGAGGGAAGGGAGCAGCGGTTGCTGGAAAGCAATACGAGCTCGATTTTCTCGACCTCAATAATACGAAGCACGAAGCAATCGGTTTCTGTGCGCCGCGATATATCGCGTGAACCGTGTCACCAACAAAGAATTTATTTGTTGCCCGCTTCCCGCAATTTGGCCGGTCTTAGCGACCGAGTTCCGTTACCTTTATTGCTTAAGAACGTGTATAACTTTTCCTGGAATTCCTTTAACTTCCTCTCGATACATTCTAATACTTTTGTTAACAAAGATTTACTCCTTGCAATAAAGATTGGCGCGCTAAAATTATCGTTTCTAACGTTTTGTAATTTGGAGTTGAAAGATTGATTAAATTCCATATTTCCATATTTTTGATAGAGTTGCTAGCGGTAGGTAAAGAGGAAATAATTGTAAGTAAATATAACGAAGTGGAAATTATTCTAACGAACAGAACAAGTGAAACTAAATGACTGTCGATTACTTGATAATCTGCAAAAGATAAGGTAACGATGACGAGTGGCAAGAACCGCGGAGTTACCTACGACTTCGAACTACGCGATAACTACTTAATACTTATCGATAAGACGTCTTTTCCGCTTTCTTTCTTAATCCGCTTGAACTTGTTCCAAGTTCCTTGAACTCTTCTCCTGAAACTTCAAAACGATTATGTCTACAGTAAAAGACAAACAAAATTAAACGATCAAGAAGTTGGACGCGAGAAGAGAGGAATAGAAACGTACAACGTAACGTCGAAGGAACGTTTCATTTGCGAATAAATTCTACTTTCATCGCTTCATTTCGTTGAAAAATGGTAGAAGTTGAGCGAGAAGTAACAAAATGACGCCAGAAATAGGAAGAAAGGAGATAGAATATAATAATGGGAATCAAAGGGAAGAAAGGAAAATTACGGAACTCAAAGGAAGTCGTGAAAGAGTAAGTCAGAGGTCGGTAGAAAGACATCTAACGACAAAAATTAAAATATAACCATTGAAACTTAGAATGAAGGATAGGAAATGTACAAATTGAAAAGGGGAAGATAATAAAAAGGATAAAAGTCGAAATGAAGTAATGGAGAGATAATAGAAATTTATAAGAAAGGTGTGGAGATTTAATAAAAATTGGCAGGAGGTTAGTGAAATAAAAGAAATTTAAAGCAATGATTTTAGGATGTTAAGAGTCGAAAACGAAATAAAATAGAAACTGGAAGAAAAATAATAAAAGTCAGGAAACTGGTAGAGACATATTCTTTAATATTGATTTATCCTTTTAGTAATTTCATGTAAGAAAGATAAATTATTATTTCCATAAAAGAAAAACGTCTCTGGTGCATAATTAGCTCTGAAAATTGGAAAATAAAATGAGAAATATTTTAACAGCGTTTACCACGAATATAACAATTATGTGCTATTTTCTAGGTGATGTGTAATTATTACCATTGCACGGCACAATGAGATAATTGCATATGAAAAATGTGCTGAAGTTTTCATGGTAAATTAAGTTTTTGTTACGGAACGTTAACTGATTGTCCATGTACAAAATTAAAGGCAAAATTGAAATTAATTACGACATCACATTTTATATATAAAAATGAATTCTACTTAATCAGACTCTTTATTTATTTATTTTCGTTTGTTATTTGTATTGACGTTTGTTGAACCATTTAACGAGAAATTATTTTCACTCTTGCAAAATATTTAAATTTCCATGAAACATAAATAAATCTTGATAAAGTAAATAATCTTTTAAAGGTGTTACGACCGTTCTCGCTACGATTGTACTGATCGACGCCGCGAAGTAATCGTTCCCCTGTTTCGATTAAGATAACAGAGGTAGTTCAATGAATTTAACACTGAATTAACAGGGTTAACATAAAATTGTATATTTGACAATATTTAAAAATAATATAACGAACACGCCACAAATTGTTCAACAATTATAATTAGTTTATACAGGATTTGACCTGACTTTATTATATCTCTCGATGTATGCGTTCGACTTTTCAGAAGGCACTAATTACCATTCGATCATTTCTTTGTCTTCTCTGGGAGTCGACCCCCACTACGCTCGGGTCACGCCACCGTCCGCGCCTATAATCACGTATGCCGCCTTATTTGTGTGGAAAAAATAACGGACCGAAATCGACGTTTCTAGAACCCGCTGCTTGGTGATAATTATGCGCTCGTCGATACATTGTATATTTTCCGTCGGGCAGATCAGATGATCCGTCTGCGACACTGCAGGACCTTAGAAATACGGTCTATAGTAAGCCTCGTGGCGTAATAAATGGAAAGGGCAATAAATTAATGAACAGCGCTGCCATTAACTCAGGTTTTCTTATTTTCGTTATATCTCCACATTTTTTGTTATTTTTCTAATGCCTTAAATTTAACCTATTCTATCTACTCTATTACTGTTACATCTTATCAGTACATAAATTTTTCTCGCTTTTTCTTTTCCATTCTTTCCTCATTGACATTACTAATATCTCTCAAATTACTTTCATTAACATACTACAGTCACTGATTACTCCCATTAACCTTTCATAATTCTCATATAATATCTCTAGCAAATTTATCATATACTTATCAAGCATAGCACCTTCGAATTTTCCTCACTCTCGCTATTATGATATTCTCTGTCCTTCTCTATTCTTTACCCCTTTCTCTAGCAACACGGAAGCTTCCCGTTCGTCTCGTGATTCCATCAGTCGGATCACGCTGTCAGGAATTAAAAGCGAATTATATTCATCCCCAGCCGTGTTTCTCGGTTGGCGCGAATTCGTCAACCAGTCTACTCATAGAAGAACTCTAAATCCCATAACGAATAAACGGGGGAAATTATCTGCGACGATTTAATAATAACGTTCAAAAGTACCTACGAGCACCTGTGAGCGAACGGCGACGAAACTGCTATGCGCTACAGAATTATAAATTGTTGGCGAATACTTGTAATTGTTTCCTTTCTACTGGGATGGCTGAAATGCGCCGGCTGGCCACATTTTATCTGCTATTTTGTCACTGTGAACGCGCACAAACGACCGTAGAACCGCAACTGTCTATCAATTGAACTTTATTCTCTATGTTTTGAACCCTAGTGCGATGAAGTTTGAAAAATTCTTAATTTGTCGATGATTGAATTTAGATATGAATTCTTTCTCAAATCTTTAGAATTACAAGTATTGATGATGGTGAGTGATAAATGAATAAGACGAACGGAACACGAAACAAGTATTCTGCATTTTTAATGCATTTTCCTAATGATGAACTAGTTTCATCGTCCTAGATTCTTAAGGTTTATGAGTTTTACAAATCAAAGATTCTTGTAGTGGAACTGTTAGAGTTTCTTCCTTGGAAATTTCTTCCAAAATAATTTATGCATTAAAAAGTTGTCCAAATAAAGTAGAGAGTATCTTAAATCTTTCGCAGATATTAAAGTTAGCTGTACAGCAACTTTCGTGGCAGCAAATTTTCTCAAATTTAAGCTTGTATAAGAAAATCACACGAATATTCAAATTATTCTCAAATTCGACCGATTTGATACGAACCGTTTAACGAAGGCAAGGAAATGAAGCGAATTATACAAACATGGAAAGCGAAAGGCGCGAACGGAAAATCGGATGCAACGAGATCGAGGATTCTAACGATAATCGGAAGCAGATTGTCGGCGAACGAAACGGAACAGTCGGTTAAGTGGTCTGGCAGTGTCCGAGAACGCTTCGTCGACTACGTTGGATGTCCATGGTCGGCTGGAAATGCTTAGTCAGTCGACACGAGAAATTATAGGTTGGGAACAGGCAGCCAGGAAAGCCATGAATTCTCCGTGAAAGCAAATATTCCACGTAAACGTTGTTAAACATTAAATCTCGTGAAAATGTTGACGGAAATCGATGAGTTGGCCATTCCCTTGGAAATATACCTGTCACTCTTTTGATCGTTCAGAAAAGTTTTACGGGTTTGACGTCCTTTATCTTCGCTTTTATTTAGTTACATAGCATGTCTTTTTGTTCTTTTTATTTTCCGTTTTTCTGGGATTACTATTTTTGAATGACTGGTACAACTTCGTCAGTTTTACTGTTATTTACAATTTTTCCATGATTCACTTTCAACATATAAGTATACAGTACACAGTCACGAAAAAATATTACAATTTCAAAAAATCTTAGGCTCTTTTTTCTAACATACTGTATAACTATAGTTACATGCAGATTCAACCAATCTACTTTTATTAAATCAACAATAAGTCTCGCAGTTTGATACTATTCAAATGTGAGTTTTAAAGTTCCATGAGATCAAATTCTTAAACCAAAAAGTAAAATCTAAAATTAATTCCATGTTCACGAAAAGCCTAATAATTTCAATTAACACGTGCATCGACGAGGAAGATGTTTCGTTTCCGTGGCGGTTCAACTTGAAACCCACGGGGCTGAGTTAAACGCAACCCTTTATTGTTCACCCGTGTACGTGTGCCTGCTTCGAACTTGTGTGCAAGTCGAGGTTAATGTACCAAGAAGCGCATTACCGGCTATGCTTACCATGAGAGAACTGTAAAGAACGAGAACGGCAAAACCACCGGTTACTTACTATTACACGAAGCAAAGAACGAAACTTCCTTCCTCGAGATCGATCGAGAAAAAAAGCTATTTCCTGTCTGCGTTCTTTGTCTGCCCGATATTCGAGAGGCTAGTACGAGAATTATCCCTTTGTTCTTCGCTAGCATTGCCATAGCGACATTGATAATGTAAAAATTGTTTCTTCCATTGTTTTCGTCGATCAAAAATGGAAAAGGAAGGAAGGTTATTATATAAACATTTTTTCTTTTTAACATGATATTTTTGAAATCCTTCAGTTACAAATTTCTATGATTTTATAGACTTTAGAATTAATAGATAATTCTTTCTATTATTTATTATTATAACTTGCCATTTCTACTATATATTGTTGCTATTTCAAGGGTTGACGAGTTACGTTTTATTCTAACATTCTAACAGTCAATCGGATACGTCGATTTTGTGAACGTTAATAGATGATAATTAAATTACAATTGGTGATGGAGATTGAAATTTGATTAATCTGAACCGCGAGCTTGTTTCAGATTTTGACGATAAATAGCAGAGATATCGGATATCTAGAGAATTATATTAGTCCACGAAGTATACGTAAATCTCTAATATCAATTATTGCGGTTTAGTGCGTGCTCTCCTAAATATTACAGCAACATTTCATATTAAACTCGTCCGAGGAAAAAATTGTATGATTGTAATTTCCCTCGGCTGCTCTTTATGAAAACACTGAAACGTTGATTCTGACGCGACGGTTCCCTAAATATTCCATGCAAATGTTATAACGCGCACGGTCTTCCATACACTAACCAGACTTCACGAACAATAACAGTTCCGGTCTGAAATTTTCCTGCTCTAACAACACACTATTTCTTTATTATTCCCTTTGAAAATTATTCTTTGCTTGTAGATAATTGGAATTAAATCATAGAAATAAAAATTAAGAATTAGTATCAATTAGCAATAATAAACAGGTAAGCTTTATTATTTTTCACAGCAAAAGTGCACCAAAGCAAAAGTTCTATTAAAAACTGGAAATGTTTCAACATTTTTGCGTGGAAAAACGAATTGCTGAGGTACCGAAAATTGCCGAAAAGTCAGTTGCTCGTTAATTAGACCAACCTTGCCAAACTTTCGTGTGCATGTTATTATTCGAAAGTTCGTAAAAATTAACGTGCATCTCTGACGAGCGAAATTAATGTACCAAGAAACGAGTGAGCGGCTAAAACAGCGAAAAACTGCGATGAAAGTCGCGAGCTCGCTGGAAGTACAGAGCACGGAAAAATAAGAAATTTCTAACGACTTCCGTGAGATTAACTAAACGACACTAAAATGTCTATCATTCGCGTAAAGCAGAATATTAAGCGAATAATATCCAATTCTTTTACTTTTCGCGAATCTCAAAATTTAGCTTTTTGGGGTATTTTAACTCCTATTTTGTAATCATCATAAATTGTGCGAAAGGATGTTCTCATAATTTAGGATATCTGTTCAACTGTGTTCGCGGAGAGACGCGTCTGCGGTGCGACTCGTCAACGAGAGTCGTAAATTCTCGTTTCGATTAGTATCGGCACCACGAATCAGCCGATCCCCTACTTCGATTACGATGATGGGGACATTTAGATAGAATCTGACACAGGGTTTTACAGTTTAAATATAACTATATATTTCACACCTTAGAAGACTGAATGTCCGGATGAATGTTAAGTATAAGCGGAACGTTGTTGTCACTCTTCTCGAATCGCACCCGAACTTTCCTCCTGATTAACGCCTTATTAACCTAATTAAACTTTGCGACCGGCTAAAAGAGACTTTCCCGTTGTCGAAGACCCTGTCTGCGACGATTAACAAATGCCAGAGTTTGCTTTAAAATAAATACGGCGGGCGTTTCGCGCGAGAACGAACGCGTCGAAGCTCGCGGCGTGTTCCTTCTTCTCGTCAACGTCCAGACCCTCCTTCACTTCCGCCTGTTCCGTTGGCAGAATTTTCAAGGGTTGAAACAGTCACCTTAACGAGACGGCTTTTCTTTTCGTCCGCCGCTTCGGGCACTAAACCCTCTGACGAGTTCTCCCCTCGTTTCGTCAGAAATTCACGCTGCTTTTTCGTTCCCTACCTCACGCCCCTGTTACGCTGGACACGATTTAACGACGCTTTACCGAAGCAGTTGGAAAGAACGATTCCGACCCCCGCAATTGCACGGTCTGTTCGCTTTCCTCGCAACGAGATTAATCGGGGCCATTCGGATAGGATCGATGGTGGGACAACAGCCGAGGTAATGGTGTAATGGAATTGTAAATGGGGCCAATGCATTGATAAGAATTCCGGTTAATGCGGTTTTAAATGGCTTGAGCGTCGCCAGAAATTTATTTGACTATGTTGTTGGGAAGGTGGAATACGGGATTAAATACAGTATGAATTGTGCGAGCTTGTTAATTTTATAAAGTTTGAGAAGTTCGAGAATCTGACAATTTACGTTAATTGTTCATTTATTGGAAATTTGGTTATTTTCTAGTAGAGTAATTTCGTTTTTGTAATAGCATGTAGCTAGAGATTTTATTAAAATACTATGAAATATCTCTATAAACGAGGAAGATAATTAAATTGTTTCTCTGCTGTGTGATAATTCTATTTGTTTCATTAATAGCATGATAAATATTTGTAGTGATTTGCTTGGATAATGCAGAGGGCAATTACTAAAGTAGCATTAGCGATATAATATAATAACTTTGTTATTGTTATAGAATGTTACATACATATAATGATTAACAGTTTAATGTTCTGCGAAGTTCCTTGATTTATTGATAGTTCTAAACGACATAGTTTAATGGAAACTGAAAATTGATGCAACCTCTAACATTAGTGTATCAATTATTTTGATTATTTTAACGTAACTCCAGGTTATTTATTAAGTTTGAAACTCTGAATAACTATATTCAGTAATGACATAATTACTATGAACAATTAGTAAATATATTCACAAAAATTCAGAAGGATATTAATGTGAATATTATTATAAAGTTGTCTCTAATGACAGTAACTTAACATTTCAGTAACTTAACAAACTATTAGCGTAAGTACAAGCAGTGCTTGGAAAATCGATAAACCGTCCCATCTTCAAAGACGTGTGGAATCTTCATGCACGCTTCAGACAATGTTTCAATTAAGGCTTGAGAACGGTGTTGCGGTTTCACACATCCTGGAGAAGCGGTGGCCAAGGTAATAAGCGAGCTTCGACCTCTTGGAGATCCAAGACGGCCTTAATAAACCAAAGACCAGCCTCTCGAGAACGCCTTCAAACCCTACTTAAGACTTCGAGCGGTCGATACTAGTGGCTCAACGGCCACGAGTGAGATCTTTCTTTCATGCGACTAATAAACAATCAAGGATCACCGTACACAAGTCGATCACCTACGGGATCACCTATGGCGAACGTTTCAATCACTTATAAATTATAAAATTTTATTTCCAAACGAAACGAGCATGCAGAGTATAAGCAAGTTTTACGAATCAAATAACATGGTTCCTTGTGTCTTTTAGAAGAGTTGACAGTTACTAAAGATTTTTCAAAAAGACAAATTCATTATTCAGAATTAGTACTTCTCATTTTACGTTACGTGGTATCTCTGAATCACTATTGATAAAGGAAGCTTGTCCTGAAAATTCTCCTGTATTTTAATGAACTATTTGTAGAATATTCATGTGATTTCTACGCAAGCTGTGTGAAAACTTACAAAAACCCCGAGTGAAGCCACCAAAATTCGAAATGAACAACGCGCAACAAGTTGCTGCTTACATATGCTTTCCCAGCGTTTCGACAATTTACCATTCGGCGGGAAGCGATGTAAATTCCCGATTAAACACTCTCTAATACTCGACGAAGCTTTTCCAACAAGTCAAACAGCTGCCGATTCCCAGAGGCAAGAAAGAACGAGCAAACGACGCGTGATCCTCGACTCTGTTCGAGTAAGAAAACGCTAAAGCTTCGACCAAAGCATGCATTCCATTAGCATACCGTCGAACGTTTATTGACATTTATTACCTTTTGACTAACAAAAGATGTCGTGTACTAGAATATATTTAATCTCATACTAAATGTACAAGATTAAGAAATAATTCGAGCAAACTTTGAAATTTTATAAAAATCCTCCCTGAGATTTGTTCACGTTTTCGTCGATTTCATTTAATAACTAATTATATGAACTGTATTTTACTATCAGACATTTTTCGAACTAATGATTGTATCGCCGACGACGTGTATTACTCAATCTCCTGTGGCGTTAACACATGTGACATTACATTGGGATGATAGGCTAAATGACAACGAACCTGTTCATCAAGTAAACCCAGGTCATCGAAACTATAGCTGCGAACACATTCGATCGATTTACGAAGTATCTTTTTCTACCAATTACATCTCTTAAATAATCCAATATTAATAGTCCATCAACCGCTCGAGAAACCATCCCGCGGTTGAGATTCTCAAAAACGCTGTTTCCAGTGAAACGAAAGAACACGTGTACTATGTTTCAAGCGATGCTACACCATCCAAAGTTGAACAAAGTCTCAGCAACAGAATATCCCTCGACAGAGCCGTGACAGCTCACCAGAAGACAAAACTTTCGCCATGCATAATGCATTCAGTAGAATCAGCGGCGATTTTCAAGCGGCGAATGTAAATCGGTGAAAGAAACAGAATCGTCACCGCTTCCCGGCGTCGCTGCCTGGGCGCCCCACCCCCTTTCACGGCGATCGATAACGTGCCAAAGCAAGCAACGATGGAAGGAAGTAAAAAATAGGGAAACGTGGCCCCTCGAGTTCTCCAGTCGTTTCGGCCTGGGCTTTTTAAACCTCTTCCTACATTATTTTATCTTCCTTTTACCGCCCCCTCGAGCCTCTTTCGCTCGACTGCGCATTCCTTTTAGCGATTTCAACCCCCGCCTTCCTCCACTTCGCGTCGCGGTGGCCGCGATGGGCGACATCCGCTTTCGTTTCACGTTTCTTTAGTCCTCCATGCGTTTCCTTGGTTTCTGTCTTCGTCGAGACCAAGATTGTGGAATTTTTTCCAGAGGAGTACCGTACCGTTCCCGAGGGGAACCCAGGCCCGTGACGATTAGACGAGTCCTGTGTTTCATAACCGATCTCTGGATAATTTTACGCTTCGCCAGGGATTTAACCCGTCTAGGAACCCGCCAGGGTTTAAGTGGCTAATGAGATTGAGTATTTCGATTTTATTTCAATAAATTTCCCTTTAGAATGTAGAAGTCAGCGGAAATTTATTCTATTAATAATTCCGATATATTAAATTCCAAAGCAGTTAATGCTAAGTTTACATATCCCATAATCTACAAATTTCAAGTCTAATATCTAACTGTCTCGCAAAACTCTTCTTGAGAAAGCCCAAAGTTTCCCTTCCTTCTTTCCGTCATGCCAAACTTCTCCTCTTCCAAAACGATTAAAAATATCTTCTTCTTTCTACCCTTTTTTTACCCTTCAAGTCTACCCGCAAGACATTTCACCCCATTCGTCGCTCGTTTGGCAGTTTTTCAAAAATCTCCGTCCGAAGTCGTCGGACTCCGGACTAGCCGGAAGGAGGAGAACAGGAAAAGGGGAGAAACTCGACGAGACAAGAGAAGGAGAAATTCGTACGGAAAATCCGTCTGAGAATTCCATCGCGATTGAGCGATCTCGTACTATCCACATCCTGATCTTTTCTCTCTTCCTCCCTCTGCCAACAAAAAGGAAACTCCTTTCATTTCGAGGAAAGAATGTTCGGTTATGCAACGGCGCTCGCGAGACTTCCGCATATCGAGGACCCACGCTTGCAGCAGGCTGAGTTCCAGGGGGCCGAGTATCCTGTGCGGTGAATTTGAATTAATATCCCACGGCAAGTGTTGTAAATCACGACGCACGGTTCCGAGTTGTTGCTTCTACGTTTGTTGTTACGCGTTCCCAGCCGGAAATTACGTCTTACTTGAACGGCCTCGTTAAGGGTGGTGCAATTCGCGTGTAGACGGGGGTGGGTTTCAGAAGATTGAAATAATTTGCGTTCGATAAGATTTGTCGACGGAGTCTCGCATAATGTTGTTATTTCGTGGAACGTAGCCTTAACAAGACATATCGCCGGCAAGACTTGGAACGTCGATATTACATTTTCATGGTATTTGAGTGTTGAGTTGAGTGTACGTGGCCTATTCTAATTGGAGTATGTTCTTTTGGCTTACTTCATATCGATTTATATTACTTATCAGGTAAACTTACTTGGTAATATCGTTATATGTACATTATCTTTGGGGAGTGACGAACGTTGATTACTTTCGCTAAATGATCCCTCCCTATTCGGATTTCTTCAAAAGCGAAACACCAAACACAAAATCATTGCTCGCTATTTCCCGACTTAATAAATATCCGTTCAATTAAAATCATTTGAAGTGGAAAAATAAAATTCGCGAGATAAAGTCATTGTAGCCATCTTCTCTGCGCTCGCGTGGTTCCTAGACAGCGTATGAAAAGGGAGCTTGTCTGGGTCTTGGTTCGCCGATTCCCATCGGCGGGATATCGGCTCGCAATACGGCGTGAAGTGTAAAACCCGGCAGAATGGAAGTCAATTTACGAATACATCTCAAGAAATAGGCAGAGAAGGAGAGGTGCGGGAATAAAGGGCGGGCGTGTTCCCGTGGCAAGGCTCCGGCCACGCAAGGATCGCGCTGGATTACCGCTTCAAGCTCGATTCTCGAGCACACACCACACCGTCGAGCACGATATCTTTCCATTTGCTCGCCACGTCTCTTTCCGCTCTTTTTACGATTCGACCTGCACCCGTGTTTCTTACCTTCCCCTTATCGTCGACCTCCCTTTTCGCTTTCGTTCCTCGATAATCCACAGTGCAAGTCGACACGTACCTCTATATGTGTATAGATTATATATAGACGCATAGTATGGATCGAACGAAATCGAAATTCAACGTTGAGAAAAGGGGGGGAGGGGAGAGCGAGCACCTGAACAAGGGTGCGAAAGGGAGAAAGTGAGAAGGGTGACGCGGTAATATCGCGTCTAGGGAGGCCAAATTGATTTCTCCTCGTAACCGGGGAGTGGTACGTAAGTCAGGAGAGAGGCTAGCGACCAGTAAGAGAGAGGGAGAACGTCTGGATTCAACATTTTAATAAAAGCCACCCGCGGTTTTGTCGCCACTAGACGATGAACTTTCCAGGCTTGAACTGATGGTCGGCCGCACCAGGTACCCAACCTTGATCACGATCATAGTTACGCCATCTGAGCAATTTCCTCGTCGAAGGTCGACTAAACTTGCCGGTGTTTTTCATGGTCACGTGGATCTCTTTCATTCTTTTCCCTTTTTCTTTTTCGAGAAGAAACGAAACATTCGTTTCGTGGATGGAGATCGCATTTGTTTGGCCGCGCGGTGAGGAAGACTTTAATTAACATAATTAAATTGGTTTCAATTTCGAGATGGTTGTGGTATTGAAGCCTTTTAGGGCAAGCAGAGTTTTCAAAAGTCGTGGTATTTTTCGACTCTTTGCATGTGAAAAAACAGATATACGTTTAATTAACTAATACGTATCGTATCTTATACTCATTGAAGGTGTTACTCGGAATTCGTCCAAAAGCATTCAATTAGAGATCCCAGTTTCTCCCACGTCTCAGCCACGAAACAGCGATCGTGGAAATCGTCACGGATCAAAGATGCTATAGTCCGTAATCACGGCGAACCTGTCTAAATTAATATCCGTCTCGTAATGCAACGTTTCTGCCCGGATGCTCGTATTTTATTCCTTTTAATTAACCAAGGATTAAATTACCGGGGGATTCCGAAAACTTCAGGTCGCGTTCATTACCTTCTCCTCGCCGTTTTAATACGCTAATCCAATATTCTAATCGCTCGACAATAAATCAGCGGCTCGCTGAACGATAAATTAACGGGCCACCGACGAATATTAAAGTCCACCGTTCGAGCTTAATAACATTTTATTAGTCTTCCAAGCTGGTCCTGGAATCTGTATAGAACCTTTTACATCTTCCCTCTTCTTTTACCTTTCTCCCTTTCCCTCCGGATTCCTTTTTTTCTACTGTGGCAGGTATTTGGACTCGTTCTTCTTCGCTATTATTACTCACGAATGATTAATAAAGACGTGCATATTAAACCATAACTTTTTAGGGAAGCCCGCATCAGAAGGCGCTGCTTGACAAAGTGCCAAAAGAAACCGACCGACGGTTTTTCAGTTGTCCGCGCTAGTTTTCATGCTGCGTCCACCGGAAATCTGATGGAAAAACCACACTCCTGGCGTAATCGATACCCGATTTGAGGACGATGTTTAGTATAGAGATCTCTCTTCTCTGTCAACCGACGCGACGGCCATTGTTCCACGGGAATTACCAAAATTTCGCTAATACCCGATCTTTTGTTTTCGGATTTATTTAATGCACCGAACACTGCCGCGGATTTCGGGTTAATTTGGCCAACCTGCGTCGGCGATTCCCACCGGATTATTATGAATTTGCGTGTACAAAGATTTTCCTGCAGTTTCGGCACCAACGATTCGGAAAATCGCTTATTCCAGGTATTATGAATGATCATTCGCGGAAATGCTCGCCATGTCAAATTTTCGATGTAAATAAAGATTGCTACGCTTTCAGTAATATTCTATTCGATTGTGATAGTAATATGTAATTGCAACTGTTTTATGCTGCAATTAAATGTTGGATAATTAATGTCACAGGCATAGAAACATTTATTTATTTATTTATTTGTTTATTTGCTTATTTTGTTATTTATTTATTTGCGGGATAAACCTTTTGTTATAATAAAAATATAGAAAAAGAAATATAAAGGAAAAATAAAAAAAGGAAAGAAAAAATAAAGAAAAGAAATAAAATGGTGCAGGAGATATACATGTACGAAAAAAGAGGATAAGAATTGACATACATAAGATGTATAAGAAGCAATGAAACAGAGATACAGTATAAAAGTGTAAAGGAAAGTTACAATATAACGTTGCTATAGAAAACGCTCAAGAGAATGTTTTAAAGATACTATAGATTGGTCGGAGATATCTGTACTCGTGTAACAAAGATTTACATGATTGAGCATACGATTTATGCAATTATAGTAACTATATAATGTGCGATGTTGTGTATGAAACAATAGGTAACTTATTAAATTTCATAATGGTAGATTGAGGAAGACCAATTACATGATATCTGGACAGTCAAAAATACCTCTGGCTATTTTATTAATAAAGATTATATCAGATATAATCCTTCTCTATTACTATTATTGTAGTTTTACGAGTTTTCATTAATTCGTATTCTTTGTTTCGATACAATTACAACTATCTTTAAATCCCATTAAAAATTTGGAGGAAAAAATTTCAATAGAAAAATTCCGAAAAGTTAAAATCCATTCCCTACGCACCATCCCGTTTAAATTAACACGCTAGAAACGTGCATCGAGCATGAACACGATGCTTTGACTTTCATCAGAGCTGCAAAACTATTTCCACAAATGGTCACCGACGATGGTCAATCTTTTTCTAGGCGTTCGTGTCGATGATTTTGATTTATCGACACGCCGCGCTGCTCGATCAGTTGTGTCCTACAACGTCCTGGCAGGCACTGTCCGACAAGACTTTCACGCTCTTGGTAAAAAGGATCCCGGGGGATGTTGCCTTCGTGAAGCAGAACGCGTTCCATTTTCCACGTCCGGTCGCCGTGATCGTCCGACGACATCTTTTTTACGCGCGGAAGATGATACGCCGGAAAAGGAATTGGGCTTGACAGCGTCTTCGTGAACGTGATGTTTTAGATGAGAATCAAGAATAAAAGGCCGCGAGAAATCTACCGGTACCACGATCGCTTGAGTCCCTGTCATTTTTAAAACTCCGCGACATTTTCTTATTTCCTTTGTCCGAAACGTGCATCCTTCCGTCTGCGCGATATGTCTGGAAGCGTTCGATGAAATGGAAGAAGATTGAAATAATTGCGCTTCATTTCCGCTGTATAGTGGACGAAGAATATTAGGAAACTGATTTTTTAAGTTTCATGTTGTTTGTGTCTTTAAGAAATAAAAAAAAAACATGTATTAGAATTTAAATATATAATAATCTTTATTGACCCTTAAAAAAATCAGAATGATTCGATTAGTCTTACTAGCATTAAATTTTTGGAATGGCAAAATCTTTGAAATGTTATTCTAAGGTAATTTGCTTGTAACTTTTTATTTTAAAATAGCATTTTAAGACATTTTTTTTATATATATATGCCATATCATTTTCAGCATCTTATAACCAATTTCACTGTTAAAAGCTGGTGGAAACTAATAAAATTCTGACGTTGGAAGCACGAAAATCGACGAATAGCAGAATTTCTCGACCAGCGGATATTATTAACCGGACGAGAATGATTTTTCCCGGTTAAGGGATGCATCGAAGCGGAATTGTCGGGCAAGTTTCCGAAATTTCCGTTCCAAGATACCCTCAGCGAACTTGCAGATGAAACGCAATGGAATTTATGCCGAACGGAATTAGTTTTCTAGGAAGCTTCAACCGCGAAACCGCAACCGCGCTCGTAAATCGTGAGTCCTGTGTCGCAGGTTATTAGACCGAAAGTTCCCGAGTTAATCACAACTCCTACGTGCCGGGACGCACTTTCAAAAAGAGTTCCCCGAGTGGCAGTAACTAATAACGAGACCGACGTCGCCACTTCTGCCAACTTGAACAACTTGTCTCGTCCTGTTACATTCTACATCTCTTTGTTTCCATTCGCCATGTTTGACACATCCCTAGTCGTTCTTATTCTCCTTTGCATCCTTCTTTCATTTTTTATCTGCACTTTTTTAAGGACAAAACGTTTAGGAGCGTTTTATATTCAACTCGCCAATTAAGAATTTAAATTTGCTTCATTCAAAATTATCTTTCGGTTCTTGATTTTGTTTTCGTAATATGAAAGAAATATTAGCCAGTAGCCAATTAGCTTTCATATATTTTACATTGTTAAGGCGCGTTATATTTTACATCGTGCCCAGGGACTACCCACTTTCATAGGTTCGAACAGAAATGGACGAAAACATTTTTTCACCGTGTTAGTAAAATATTCAAGAGCACGAACTTCTCTAATAACACGAAACTCCGGTTTTCACGAGTAACAAGAGAGGTCGGCCGGTGTAAGGGAGATTCAGCGTTTCTTAGTTGCTTGCTCAACAACAAGCGAAATTACTGTTCGCGTAATAAGTAACGCGATTACTTCTACGAACGCAGTTTGTATTTTTCAATTTCTTTTATCGTCCACAAGAAACGAACGATGTATTTGCGTATTGAGGAAAATATTATCGGTGTAAAAACTTTAAACATTAAAAATATGATTTTATAGCAAAACTGGAAGAATTTTGTTGTGGTATTGCGGCTTTTGCTAATGATGCATTTACAGAGCAACTTCGTTGCAAATTTGATAGCAAGTAAATTATGAGCAGAAGGTTTGCTGTCTACGAAGACTTTTAACATTTAATTAATTAGAGACGTATAAACATTTGAGTTCGTGAAGTTCGAAACAAATTGTCAGAAAATATTGACCTCTTTCGTTAGTCAATACAAGAATTAAAAGTTTTAAACCTTTTACAGGAATGAATTTTTCTAAAAAAATGTGAGAAATTTAGTACTGAAAAGTCAAAGTTTTAAATAAATAAAATAATGTTTTTGAATTGTAACAAAATCATATTCTGATGTAATTTAGCTTCCTTTACATTCATACATTTAACTCTTTTTACGTACATGAAGACCTTTAGGTACATCTTAAACGTCTGAGCAAAAAATACCCTGTACCACGCGAGATCTATAAATGTCTGACAAGGGATGGAAAAATTTACGCGTATTACTCGACATCGAGGGGTGGCTTTGAATATCAAACACGCTAGGTGCTGGATATCTACAGCCTCCCCCGACTATTTCATAGTTGCCTGAATATACTGTTTCAGTAGTACCCCTCATCTTCGATCGAACCGAGGCCGCAACCCTAAATCACAATATCTCGACACTTGTATCCAACCGTGACTTCGACATCGGGTACGATTTTTCCTTTGTCCTAAATCAAATCCTGTTGCCCTTTCCAGTCGAGAAAGTACCTTCTGTTTCACCGTTGCTACCGTTAATATTTATTCTTTTAGTTTTTAATATTACATTATAAAATTAGAAATTAATTATTTACATATAATTCTATATATCTGCACGTAGCATAAAGAACTTTCTTATAACGTGATAGATATTGAATCTGAACTTCTATTAACATTGCACAAGGATGTTTTTTATAATAATTATTTTAAAATATTTAATCTTCAATTGTCGTCATTGGGTACATGATCATAGCAATGAAGAAGGATTAAATTATTACGTTGTGAAGTATTTACTTTATTTTATATTCTACGTTCTATTTAGTGATCAATATAAAAAAATTGAAACTAAATGTTCTAAAGTTAAACAACGAAATTACTATAGTTATTTATGACCCAAGGATATCAATCGAGGATCGAAGTGTATGATATATTTTATATTTTTGCAACAGCAGCTATGCTGAAGTCCAAGTGGACAATGGTAATCGAAGGAGTAGCAAGTTTAATTTACCGTGATTAATTGAAAACACTGAAAAATCGTCTACAAGCTCCGTGTTTTTTCAATTTTCTCCTTTTGTCAACGCTTTCTGCTTCTGCTTCAATCCTGACAGTCTTATAAATGATCTATTTATCTGTCTTCGTTCCTCCATATTGCGTTGCACCGACCACGGACAGATCGTGAAACTTTCGCAGGAAGTTTCCACCAAGTGAAATAAGAAGATTGAGAAATATGAGGTCAAATTACCGCTTGAAGGAAATCCAAAGTTTTGTTGCGTCAACTTGTGATTACTCATCATGGTGGAAATCACTTCCTGTATTAAATAACATTCCTCGTTTTCTTTGAAGGTTAATACTAACAAGCAACCAAAAGGAACTGATCTCACTCTCTTTCTCTCTCTTTCTCTCTCGGCTGTTAACAATTTCCATGTAAAAATTGTAAAAAGACGCACGTTAAATGTACTCAAATATTTTTGAAAATATCATTACAAAGGCAAGCCTCTCTCTTCGCTATGAAATTATTTTACGTTGTTTAACTTTGCTATAATGTTTAAAATTAGATTTTACGTTACTGAATTAACATTGTTCCCATTTAAGTGAAAATAGCTTTGTACCGGTTTGTTCGATAACAGACTTTGTGGAAATATTTTTATCGATGTTACTCACTGGATTTCTTTAAAGAATCTATTAAGAACACGAAATCTCCTTTCTGTAAATTCTAATGATTCTTCCAACCATTAATTTTTATTCGCAAGTCCGATTATATCGTTGAAATCGCACGAATTTCTAAACTTATTTCTAATAAACAAGTGGGTTAATAAACCAGTGCTTCTTTCCCCTCTGGTATCCAATAGCCAATTTCAAAAAATTCTATGCCATTATCAACAGAATAAAACTTCTCTCCACTTTCCAAGTTTTCCACTCCCGGAAATTCAGTAGGGCGGAGGGTAAGTTCACTCGACTCAATACGTCAAGCAAATAAAAATGGAAAGTTGACAAGCCGCGGGCACGCGGTGGCTCCAGACATTCTGCCTCTGTCACGTTCAATTTGAATAAACTACCCCCCTCCGATCTTCCTCTAGAGATAAGACGCCTCAGGCCGAGGAGCGTCGCCACGTCTTTCAACTTTATTCAAATGCGGCCACCTTCGTATTGCCCTTTTTCTCTCTCGTTTCTCTGCCCTTCTCTTTTACCCCTTTGTCCCGAGTTTCTCGAGGAATCGCGATGGACCTGACCCCCTTCCACGCGGTTTTCGTAGAAACTACTCCGTTCCTTCGGGGCTCGACTGTCTTCATTTCGTTAGTTTCGCTCGCCACCGAACTTTCTAATGGCCGCGTAATCATTCGAAAGGCCCTTTCGGCCCTCGTTACGAAGATGGGCTTTAAAGGATCCTTTCTTACGCTTCTACAGTAGATTTGCTTCTGAAGTTTGTAACAAAGTGGAAGGATATTTGATTCCTTTATCGCTCTAATAGTGCGTTTCTTCATTGTGTCTCCTCTACATTTACTTCTGCTCAAAACTCTCTTATTTATTCACAAAGAATTATTGCGCCTTTTTTTATTAATCGTCAAATCCGTTTTTCTATATTTTATGACATTTTTTGTCAATTTTTTGACATTTTACTTAAATTTCGCTGTTTATTCCTTTCGTATTCTTTTACCAATCGACTTTCTACTCTTCTTCAGTCATCCATGTCACTGTAGAACCTATGTTCTATCCTTTAATCCACAATTTTTAAGTCTGCCAAACAAACTTCCTTATTTATTCATAAATTATCGCTATACCTCCTTCTACTGGCTGTTAAATTCAATTTTCTAATTTTTAATCCCTCGGATAAGAGCTTTTTCCTCCCTTTAGCTACCCTTTTTCCTCTTCTTGATTCTCTACCATCGCATTTCCCACTCCAATCACTGCAGTCACTCTATCTTATTTATAAGTTTATTTATAAGATCAAGGATCATCGTAAAATGACTAGCCAAAATAGAAAGGAGAATGAGTTCATCGAAGATCAGTCTCTCTTCAATGAAAGTGGACGCAGCATTGTTGACTGAGCGATCCGGAGGTGAAATCGGTCTTTATTTACCCTAGTCAACTTCTCAACATAGTTTCAAATGATGATCGTCGATCGATCCAACTTCGGGGCCAGTGTATCCTTCGTAGAAGCGCGAGAATCGCCGCAGGACACGTTTACTGCACTTTTCGGGGTTCAAGTGTGACGAAGCTTGCTCTGATGCGGTCGAACTTCGATAGAGTGGCTCCTTTGCGACACTGCCAACTTCCACGTGAATTTCTTGGCCGCTCCGATCGAGTGGCTCGTCTTGCAGACGAATTTCCAGCAAACTGAACATCGCCAGGGCGTTAGTTTCGCCTCATGAATCTCTGGTCGACCTTGGTCCTCGTTCGACTCGTTCCGACCGTCACGTGGCGAATACCAGCCACGTTTTCGTCACCTGTAGTACTTTGAAAAAGAATTTCCATAATGAAAGATTATTGTTTTTAATCGATTGTCGCTTCTTTTCACGATAATTCCCCTATTTTTATTTACGTTTATTCAGAAAGAGAAACAAAGTGGTTGCGTCCAAAGTTTTTTAAATATTTTGTAGCAAAAGAGTGCTTAATAACTCCGTTGGTAAGGTTATTAACAATGTAGAACAGCCATACTAGCTGTATTTTAAGTTTTTTCATTATTAATATCGAAGCACACGTTGTCAACAGGAGAGGATTATTCGTAATTTATTTTTATCATCATTTTTAATTAACTGTTCTAGTACCTTGTCGGATAGAAAATATTTAAACATCATATGCTATTCATATTTAATATTTTTCACGGGAAAATTAAGCTTGAACTAGGATTAAAACTAAATTTTCTTACACATTCAACTCGTCTTTGCTAAATCACGGACGTGACTCGATAATATGAAGCAAAATATTAAATTACGTTGTATTTTGCATAAGATCACCTTCTGCATGCTTATACAACGCTTTCATACATATTTACATATATTACGCACTACATATACACTGTTTAACTCCTTAATCAAAATTTATCTCAGACAAAACCAACGATTCTGAAAACGGTGTATAATGAATTGCGGAAAATTCGTGGAAGGGGGATTAAATGTAATCGGTGCGCAGGATTCAGTCGGATTGGGTAATTTGCAGCGGAAACGTGCGGCTGCGAATTAACCAAACATCTATGGTGGTTTAATGAACGTCAGGCTTTAACGAACGCGATTGGTCGGTGGCTACGTCGAATGTGCTCCTCCAGCAATTTCGACCGTGTCTCCATGACACGATTACTTTCATAATCACGATCTCCGGAACCAATATTGCGTTCGCGCGCAGAATTTTAATTGAAATTGCTCAGCTCGTTTTGAGTAATTTCCAAAAATTCGTGGCCTCGATCGTTACATCGCTCGCGCCTCGATCGTTTCGCACAAACGCTGTTTGTGAGTCCTGCCTCTTCTGGTATTTCCACTATTTTCATTTCGTACGTCTCCGATTTAATAACAACTTGATATCTGTATAATACATATCGATCATTTTTATTGTATATTGAGATTGAGTTTTAATGATTTTTTTCAAATTATGAAGGATGGTACGAAAGACAAACTCCAATGATAAATATTCATAAATATATCAATCACTCGATTTCTACTTTTAAGTCTCTAAATCATTTTCATCAACGTCTCGGTGATCGTACATTTCGATGTAGATCTTTGTCACAACAGCCGGCACTTATCATTCAGTCTGTTATTGTATAATTATCATACACTTTTTGAGAAAATCACATTGAATCCATCATCATTATTGGATCTCTATGATATTATCTCAATTTATTTTCTACATTCATGCATTGCATGAATTTATTTATTTATGTCCTGATTGTCCTATATAGTTACAGAAATCGAGATTATAATCATTTGCTGACCATTTTCTTTCACTGGGTCGTTAAACTCACAAATTACCGCAATTTTTTAGTGCATTTGTAGATCGTTTCACTTCAATAGAACACCATTAAATACAGGAAACGCTCGTCTCGCGCTTAAACGCCGGCTAAATTAAAACAAAAACTGAAGTCATGGAAACGTGACGACAACCGACGACAAATAGCAAAGCGTCCAGCGACAGTCAAAATGTCAGAATGTCGTGTTATCATGATTGAAAACTTAAAAATTGGGTAAAATGATTTTTACATAAATATTATGATCTTATTCCAAAGAAAATAATATATGTGTAATATTCTCAACCGTAAACATAGAATAAATGATATCTGAAATACATCATTTCCGCCGTATAAAACGTCGGAAAAGTAACGTTACACAGGATTAAACAAATATTTTCGCCGATATTATTCAGCGATTGTTAGGCATAGAGGGCACAAACACTTGGACGCGATGCGGAGAGTTAAACACGATAAACCGCCCGGTGTTGCGAGTATAACCAGTATTTCCCTCAAATTTACACAATTTCCACCGGTGGAAATAGAATAAAATGATCGATAATTCGAACAGGTGCGGTCGCGTTAAAAGGAGAGCAAATCGCACTGGGAGATTTCTCGCGAGCTAGAGCCGCGACCGGATATTTCGTTTACGAAATAACGTCGGTGAAAACAGTGGGGCGGACGGCCAATGTAATGAAATATCGAAACCTTCGTCAAATATTGACGCGGTCGAAATAAAGCTTGCGATTCACTCGTTTGACAGGATTCATTGTGACGTCCCTGAAAAACCTGGCGCCGGCTGTATTCAATCGGATCGTTGCCTCGTTCGCGTAAACGATGAAAGAGGAAGAGAGGGTAAAATCGAGAGGGGATGAAATAATACCGAATAGCTTCGAAAGTTTCCCTACTTGAATTCGATTAATATTTCGTCCACTTTCGTCCATTTTTCTCGCCCGTTTTTTTCTTTTTCTTTCTTTTTATTTTTCTTATGGTTCGTTTCAAGTGTCGACGCTAGATTCGGAATTTTTTTGGAAGGTATAGAATGTCCCGCCCTCTTCGACTCGGGTTATAATCGACCCGGCTTTTGTAAACATTTGCTACATACTCGACTATGATTTATTTTGGTACGCACCCGGTTGACGGACCGGAAAGCCGGGGAAAATGGAATCTTTCTGTTCGTTTCATCAATCACAGAGAAGAACGGTGAGGAAATTTTCTAGATCACTCTTTCATTTTTTTTTCTTTTTTTGTACGTTTTTCTATAGATTTGAGTTTAACAAGAGAATAACAGATTTAATATTTCGCAATCGCCCTTTTAATATTGACCATTGATCATCTGATTATTAAAAGATAAGTTCTAGATAAATGTTCATGAGACCAAAATATTTCGCAAATAAATATTTTTTATACCGAAAGATTCCGTGGAGGTTAATATACTCTCTAGCATTGTGAAAAATAATTTTTCATAGGTCAGGGATCACGCGATCCATGGAAATAAAATCGAGAATTGTTTAGAGGGGAATCGAGATGAAAATTAATTAACCGGATGTATCTATTACCGCCTGGTCGACAACTGGAAACTATTAGCGCAGTTTACGATGCCCGGCGGCGATGAAAATTACCGATACGGCATATTAAAATTACTTTTCCGGATAGTAACTACATTCATTAGCTGTACGTTGTATGAAAATGCCGGAATTCGCTCGAGCGAGAAGTTTGTTCTTGTTTCAGCACCCTTTCCCACGCATCACGTACCCCTCCACCCCGTTTTCTTGCTCTTTAATTTTCATTCAAGCTTCTCATTCCTTTTGCCCTGTTTTTGCTCTTTTCCAACTGTCACCTTCCACCTACTCTTGACACCTCTTTTTTGCCCTATCTCGTTCGTTAATTATGCACTTTACGATACGTATTGCTTCTTTGATATCATTTTGTAAGAACTTTTCAATTTACGTTAATACAAGTGGTTGGCTTCTTCGTTAATTAAAACTTGGACATTTGAAAATTAATCATAGCTCTATATTTATTCCTACATTCATGTAGATTCTGTTATAAATTTTTAAGGATATCCAAATATTTGGCCAATTAAACATAATTAATATTATTTTAGAGTTTTCTATTTCAATTTAACTTCACACTCAAAGTCAGAAATTTTATTATTTGTGCCATTCTTCCTCTGTCCCCTCATTAAATTTACATAACTTACGTTTCAACTGAGGAGAAAAGACAGAAATCTAGAAATTTCTCCTGCACGCTATTCTTGAAAAATCTTGGTTTATGATTGTGACTGGCGACGAAAGAACTACTTGAGAACACGATTTAAAGACAGAACGAAAGTTAACTTGCACCCAGTGGCGTGACCTAACAAAAGAAAGAGATTCGAATTAATTTCTCAGCCTGACGCGCAAACAACTTCCCGTTAAAAAGAATAAAAGAGCAGAGAATATGTAGCTACGAAAAGAGAGATAAAAACAGAAGACCGATCTCTCTACAGCGGTAAAAATAAGAAAAACAGGAGAAAGACGTTGAACACTTTGCTGAGAAATTCAACAGCGAATTTTGCATGTAACCTGAACCAACTAAATTCCTACAGAACAAAAGAATATATTCCGCCTCGCCTTTCGAATAATTTCTGAATTTCCATTGGAATTACCATATAGATACATTCTAATTTCTTTCGGCAGTGAGCAAAATTTAAAATATTTGACAAATCTACGACCTCCTTCTGCCGAAATTTTAAGCAAATGTAATGTAGAAGCTTCTGATGTACCTAGATATTCAAAAATTTTACAAGCCTCTTTTCATTTTTCATAATTTTGTTCGCAAAATATAAATACGACGAATTGGTTTTGTTTCTACTGTAGATATACCAAGTAAATCGTGTTATGCAAACTTTCAAGCAATTTCATTTACAATTCACTTCTGTTAATTAAAGTAACACCTACTCTGGACGATGTTACCAACATAGTTACAAAATATTATTTTTAATTCCATATCATCGGGGAAAGTAGTCAGCAGCTGGTATCGTGACTACGCCAAATTGGTTAATTATTCTTTAATCTAGTTTTGCCAAATGTAACAACAGTTTAAGAGGAGAAAAAGTAATTCTCGGCAAAATACAAACACGTGGTTGGATTGACACGATTTAATAAAGAGAATTAAGCTGGCGATTTAAAAAAATGCACGAAGAAAAGATAAGAAACAAAGTGGAGGTTGATACGTGAATAGATTTGAATCTGCTACGGAGATAAAATTAATTCATGAGTGTCGTGCTTTTAATTAGGAGTATCAAATAAAAGAAAAATTTACTTTTCAGTAAAAGGGATATTCTTCTTATCTAAAAAATTAAAGGATGGAGATTCGCTATTTGCCTTTGTATCTGCAATCTCGGTTAGAAAATTTTGCTAAAGTAAGAAATAAACGTGAACTCATACGCGAAGAATTATTTCTTAAGCAAATAAGGTATAGGCAATTGAATCTCTATAAACCCAATCAATCGCAAACCCGTCACGGTTTCTCCAATTTCCAGCACAGTTCCACGAGAAAATTTTGTTTCGCGTCAAGCGAATTCACCCGATAATTCTTCGGCGTTAATTATTAGCGTTAATTAGAGAGCACGTAGCTGTTTGTCCCGCAGGCACATTAAATTTGCACTTCATTAGCGCAGTTACATATTAATTCAGAAACTTGAGCACAACCGGCCCTGGTATAATTTTCATAAATCAGAGATGCACTCTTAACTGGATCGGAAACAATTCTCGCTGTTCCACTTCTCCGGTTACCAGAACACCGCCGATTCCAGACGTTTCAACCACCCCCACTCCTAGACGATTCCCACTTTAACTTTAATTCCCAATTCGGCTTCCAATTGCGGCCGCGATTAACGCAAATCCAATCACCCTGTTGTTCCCTGTTCTTATTAATTCTATCAGCGTATGACCAGCGTAATTCGAAATTTCTATTCGAACATTATTCTTATTCCACGTATATTTGAAGATCACTCGCTTCAAGTTCTAGTCAATTCCAAGAAACTGAAAGCACATAGTTCTCCATCGATCGTAAACACACGATGCACTAAACATGTTCATTACGTGTGACGTACGCACGAGTCAACACATACGTATGTACTTGAATAGGGCACGTGAGCTGAAAACCCTGAAATTACGTGAAAGTACTTCATAATAATTCATATTAAACGCATACGTAAAATTTCACAATATTAAGACAGGTATTATATGAACACTTCTCGTTAGCATGTAGCGCGAAGATCGGAACCATAATTAAATGTTAATTAAACCATGTTAATTAAAATTGTAAAATAGATTTAGTAGTAAAATATGAAAATGTTTTCGATTCTCAATTACCGAATTTCAATTTGAAAGTCTTCTAATTATAATAGCGTCGTAGAAACGAATAAGTCAGGAAAAAGATACCCAACGGATAACTTCTTATAATACTCTTTATCCATCGCGTTATTTCGCGCGTTATACCGATTCCCTAGAAGATATTCGATTTGCGAGAGGAAGAATCTCTTATTAGATCAAGGAGCTGTAGAGGAATAAAAAGCTTCGATGCGACTTCCAGATTGCGCTAATCGTAGCGGTAAAACGACAGCCGAGGGATTGGGACGTTATCTTGAGGAAGCCGTGGGCTCCATTGCCATTACTACTATCGTCAGCGTTGGCCACCGCCTGAATACAAATTGCGCCGAGTAACGTGGCAATGCACTGGCCATCCGGCCGTCATACAAATCTACCCGTCGATACCGTGATCCTATCTCGAATTAATTCCTGCGAGCCTCTGATAAATTGGGACACGCTCGAGGTGTCGGATAAATCATGTTGCCTCCTGCGAGCTTTCACGGGTGACCAATCGATTTCTTTCGTTCCGTGCGATATGCTCCCTTCGAGATAGCAACCTCTACAGAGTGAATTGCATTTCCGACTTCTTCTTTTTTTCAATATCGTTCCGTTCCCTAGTTAATATCGTAATTTCTTCTTGTTGAAGATATCACTTCTCTCTTGACACGAAAGGATTTTTGATAGGGTATTTATGACTCGAGAATTGTTGGCTACTTGTTGTGAAGCAGTTCGTAAATGTTTTGTAGGGAACGAAGATTTATTCCTAGGAACAATTTATTGGCACGTTATTTGAGAATTTTTATATTTTTAGAAAGTTTCTGCCGTTATATTTATTACGGGATTTACAGTGTAGTATTTTCTATCTTTGAAGTTTTAATTGGAATTAAGAATTGTTTTCCGTTGCGGCAGTCAGGAAAGGAAAAATAGAGATCATGAGGTTATTGATATCGCGAATGCTTGGCGAAAAACTGACTACTTGAACCGCAGTGAAGCCACGTAAGAGAGGAAAGTTTCGCCTAACGACGTCGTTATTATAACGTCAAATGTACTTCTTCGTACTTCTTGACGACACACTCAACGTTACACCCCTTGACTCGCAAGAACAGTCAGCCGTTGAAGAGGAAAGACCTAGATTCTTACAAAAAGGGAATTCATGAACATTTAAACATTTTATTTTGACATACTATCGACATAGTTTTTCTAATCGACATTCTGCTAGAAAATTCTTCATGTCAGATTATACAAAATGAACACCTGAAACTTTGTATACTTTTCACATTCTCTATACGTATTATAATTTCGCCAGGATGACAATCGTAATTCATCGCGTGTTAAGTATTCGATTATCAATGGATCCGTGAAATGAGCCGTGTTCGGGGGGGGGGGGGGATTCCATTGAACAAACATGTCGCAACCGAGTTCTCCATTGCCAATCGGAGATCATAGTTCCGCGTCAGTGAATGACAGCCTTCGTTCTCGTGTCCTCATTAATTCGCACGGCATTGTTCTACGGTGAAGCTGGCTCGTTTTATGACGCGTGTTAATCATGACAAATACGCGGTCCATCCGCGGAAGAGGATGAATCGCTTGATCACGAATTATCGTCGACTCTTAAGCAACGTCGCTCGTTTCTTCCCAATGATAGCTGATCTTGAATCGTTACACGAATTTTCTTCGAGGAAATTTGAATGATTAGATCTCACTACATTAAAGGAAGATATTAGGTTAGTGCGTATGAAATTTTGATGCTCTGAACATTGAATTTCGCTGTTCTCGTTCCTTATAAAATCTTTACAATACGTTATTGCATATTTTAAAATATTTTCACGTTACAAATCATATGTAAAATAATATTTAAAGTAATCAGTCAAGTAAATATCATAATACGAGCTTCTCTCAATATTTTCGTGCCTATAATCTATAATCTACTGCAGAAGCAATGCTCAGATACTTATGAAAACCCTTTATTATACATCCATATAATCTCTTTCATCACGAAACGGTGAAAACAAAAAACACCTTGCCACGTGATATTTTCACGCAGCGAATTACGCTTAAAATCGATTAGAAACCAAACAAAAAAAAAAAAAAAAACAAAAATAGAACAAAACAAATCTCAGCCAACACTTCCACGTTTCCCACGCCAATTTTCCGACTAGTCCGCGTGCAGCAAATTAACACCCAAACCAGGCGAAACCGAATTCATTTCCCTGGCGAGCGTTTTCGTGAAAACTAGCCGCGATCCATCGTGCGTCGGACAGGAGGGACGCGAGGCATTCGCTCATATAATTCTTGTCTGCGAGTCGGCATCCAGAGGCACGGCCATGCCGGAGCCATCTACCCGTGGCTCAGCCACCAGCAACCGGAATTTAATATTAATACGAGCCGTTGCGTAGCAAGCAAGCCCGCTTGAATTTCGAGAATACCGGCCGCGATATCGAATGGTCGATCCAATTTCCACGACGATCACGACGACGACCAGCGGAACATTGACTACAACTACAATGGAGAAAGTCCCCGTGTTTTAGACTCGCTGCATCTCGGAGAAATGCCACGCGAGACTTTACCAGACTCACCCCCTCATGAGCAAAGAGTGGCTGGTGAAAGGAAGCCAACTGAACAGGTTTGGGGATCCTTTTGGATGGGTTTCTAGACGGATAGATGAAAGGAGAAGGTCCAGAAGGCAGCTTGAGAAGAGGAATAGTGTGTTCGTTAAAGGTTCAGTGATAGAAGTTATTCAGAACTGGTTAGGGTACAACTTAAATATTTCGCTGGTTACGGGGCTTTTGCAAACGAAAATCGTGTTCGTAAATAATTTAAAAATTTTTTCCGGGTTGATGTTTGAGGTTTGATATACAGAAAGAATGAATTGCAACTGATCATAATTTGGTAGGAGGGATTGATCAGTCATCGCCTGGACTGATGTTAGAGATTTGGTATAGAGCAAGAAGAAATTGTAATCGATTACAGTTTGTTACAAACAGTGAAGGAAAATTTTGTGAGGAAAAGAAAACGCGTGTTTACTGAGGATTGAGAAGAGAAAGTTATTCAGAGAGAACTGCCACACATGCTTTCAGTTTGACGATGAATTTTATGGCAGAAAATTGTTGCCAAGGGTATCTAACGATTATGTATTTTATTCTACTTTTAAGACTATTTTAACGACTATAAAATCTAATGTACATTCGTCCAATCAACATCCAAATCGTGCTACATTTAAATAACTATATTAAACATTTTTAACGCACATTTATGCATACTGAAGTCAAACACAAGTTTTAAGAAAGGGTTTCATAGTGGAGGAACGTGGGAAAAGGGTGAACCATGTTAGAAAAGAATGTGCGAGAACGACAATTGGAAGGGGGCAGGTGAGATGCTTCCTAGGCGTGATATGTTACGACTGGGTCAAGTTATTTAATCCTGCCGGCATAAAGCATCGCAGGCACGCTTGAAATTTATGCGCTGGAACCGTGCTGGAATACTCAACGGAGTGAATAGTTGGCCGAAATACTCCTGGCCGTCCAAGAAATTCGCGATTCCCTCGGGATCTACAAAATCGTTGCCGAAGTGACTCTTATAATCTCCACAGATTAAACCCCGTCGTTTTCGACATTTCCCTACACGTGAACGATTGTCAGAGGGGAATTTTTGCAGAGCCGATCTTTTTCAACATGTGCAGTTGGGGAGCTCGTCGAGGATTCCGGTTGGATGCTGAAATTCTTGACGAGTGCTATGTGTGTTTTTAGTAAACTTTCTTTGATCGGAGACGGAAATAGCGACAGGAAATGCTGAATTTTCTGGTATAATTTCTTTTTTGAAGACTCTTAAGAGACGAATTTACTCTAATCGAATAAAGAGAAATATTCTTAATGTTGCAGTTACATTTATTATTAAACGTAATGTATAATATTATGGCATACTTTAGTACGACTGAGAAAATTATTAAAAATTGCAATAATATTTTTAGAGAAATTAATCGTAGTCTTTGATAAACATTTTTAGAGTAACAAATTTAGCTTAATTATTTTCGCGAATTTGATTATTACAGAGCAGTTGTCTGATATGATACGAGGTTTAGATACTGGAAAATTGGATACAGAGGGAGCAGTATTTTTAATGATGTTTTCAAGAAAATCATTTGATCTTGTGGAAACAAGATCCGACGTAATCAAAAGTTCGCAAGTCCTTAGAGGATTTCTTACCTCTCGAATCTTATTTCCCTGTTCTATTGCACGACAGCGGCGGTGTTTGAGAAGAAATGACTCAAGAGACCGAGTTCTCCTTCTAAAGTAATATCTAACTACGTTTGTTTCTCTTGTAAGTGCTCTCGAATTGGTTGTCTGTTACGACAACTCTTCTATACGTAGCTCTATAATTTGTTCGAACCATATGTTTCTTATATCTTTCTTCTTCCTAGCGTGCTCCTTATCCGAAATAAAAAAAAACCAAAAGACTCTTAATTAATGTGACTTTGGCTATAGCGGTTCAAAAAATGGAAGAAAAGATCTGCAATAGGAAAATAATGGTATTTACATATATTGTCATGGTACATTTCCTACCATTCGCGAATTATAAAAATAAAAAAAGATTTCCATTAATTTTAATACACAGTCTATAATATAGCCGCGTATACATTTTTAAAACTGCACTCTTTAAAAACACGTGGGGAGTTTCTTTCTTTGATCAAACATGAAAGTACGTGATTACTTCCTACCGAATTCCAGTTTAATCTATATTATCTTTTAAATTAGCAAGAACACAGTTTGACTAGTTTAAATTACGCGAGCTGAAGCAGAGACTGTTGAAGCTTTTCCTCAAGTTCCGTGAATCAAGTTTGTCAACTTTGATGCAAGCTACTTTCCAGGGACCGGCGATGCTTCACGCTGGTGAACACAAGGTACATGCATGTTACGTTCCACCTGGAGTGGATACGAGAAGGTAGACAGGAGGTGCCAGCAGCTGCATTTTGTCTTAGAAGGAAATTTCTGTTCCTGTTTCCCTGTTCCAGCCAGCGTCTTACAAGATTATCTCTGGCTCTGTCGTCACTTCGCATCAAAAATGTATTCATAAAGAGAGTATTTGCATTGTACAAAGGCTAAAGTGTTTGAAAATGTTACTTTAATACCGTGGATGCAGAAAATTAAAAAACTTCGGAATAGATTAATTTTAGGATAGTATATATAATCTCTATGGGCGAAATGAATAAAATAGTAATTTTTGTATTGAAATAGAAGCTATTGCAAAATTAACGTCGAACAAGAACGATCTAATGTTTTTGTAATTTACGATAAATAAATGATGTTTTAAAAAATGCCACTGTAAAAATTGAAACACGAAACTTCTGTATTGGTAGAATGATAAATTTTTCACTGAATGCTCGTTACCAGCTGAATGATCCTAGACAGGATTAACCTACGTTGGATGAAACCTTTGGAAATCGATATGTCACATAACGCATTAAACGATCAAACTACGATAACTTCTCGTACCCACAACTGCAAAATGCGTGATAACAGAAAAATTGATATAATTATCACTACTATTTTTACACGTCATTTTCCTTAATTTCAATCGATTTGAGCTTTCTAAGAGTACGACCGATATCTTACATTTACCTCGATGAATTTCGAGCTTATCTGGAAGTTTCTTAGACGCCAAACACTAGAGAAAATAAAGAAGGAAAGTCAAAGGAAAAATGGTCGCTCGTTACTCGAGCAACTTCTGTGACAGCAACAAGTTTCGGAGACATTACTAATAGTGAAATCATTCTCTACGACTTCTCCAACGAACTTTTCAATAACACGCTCACAAAAATCCATCGCATAACTACGCAATAGTCTTTACTAGAACTTCAGATAGTTCTTAGACAGAATCCTTCTCGTCGACATATTCATCAATTTATATAAAGGAAACCATAGTTTTACTTCATAATATTAGGCACATTGTATTGTTTCCTCTTAAGCTTTTTCTTATTTTCTTCGAAATTTTCAGAGGAAACTCTCCGGTGAATACAGGCATGTTTAGTGGTTAATATTCTCTATCTGTTATCTACAAACTTACAGATAGAGAGGAAGAGCTTATATTCGGAGCTCGTATCTAACCAAGACCTAACAGAGCGCTGGTCTTCGGAATTCTTATGGCTGACTCGTGCAGTCCGCTACTACTGCGCCCGACTCTCTGCGATTCGCCATCGCTGAAACGCTCTCGGCGTTAAGTATTTTGTTTATTTTCCAGCCGATGGCAATAACGATAACCATGATGTATAAATCTTTCCTGGGATGATCATACTCAGCTGAACTTGAATGCTGCAGTTGAACCACTTCGTAAAAAATATTTATATAGTAGCAGATAACGTCCAGAATATAACATATTATTAAAAATATGTAATATACCTGCGTGTACGGCATAAAATTCATATGAAAGATTATTAAAATATGTTTCTTTTTATTTTCTTCATGAATAGTATCAAACGCAGATACGTACGTTTGTGGAAATATGTCAGACCAACTTGTTCTCCAATTCCTTTGCAGGATAAAAGATATTCCACGACACGGGAGATAATAGACAATAAACGAGAGCAGACGTGTCTGTCGATTGAGCGTCGTTCATGCTTTTACTGACGTTCATTGACTGTCAGAATTGTACAGTTACCCGTTCAAAACTTGATGGCTCTGCAGAATATTTTCACACGATTATTCCATCCTGCGACTTGTAAATCGGTCAAAATTTCTATCCTTCGGAAATTCACGGAACGTGCAAACGATTGGTATACCAAGGGAAGAGAATCTACTAAGAAACACGATTCTTAAATTTCCTCGAAGTGTGAGAGTGATGGAATTTTGTTCAGCGAGTGAAGAATGTTTAGAAACAGATCGATAGACGTGCGAATGATGTGTACTTGGTTTAGAATCCAGGAGTGTAAAGGAAGAGTATTTCGAATGATTGAGATTATTTGAACGGAGGATGCCATCGCAGAAGTTTCTGAATGGAAACAGGTAAGAATCTTAAGATTTATAGGAAAAATAAAAAGTTCTCGAATAACAAAGTGTCCCAATCGTTGGAACCTAATCTTACAGTTGGATTAGTTAAGGATTCAATCAATCGCAAATTGAGAGAGAGAGAGAGAAGTACCATTTAATCACGAAATGTATTACGTATAGCTTTGACTATTTTATTTGAGACTCGTACATTGAAAGTCTCATCTCTAATTTGGTATTTCTACAAAATACATAATACATAATACATGTTGATAAATTATATAATTAAGGCTTACACGACTTCTGCGAAATTTTCTAAAGCGGGAGGTCCAAAGGATTAGTGGGTAACCTCTAATTCTGCTTAATTTCCATTCAACATTCGGCCAGGATTAACTCTGATAAGCACGAGGATCCTGTACGTTTACTTTTGAACAGAGTCCGAATGCCACGTTCATATTGCGTCAATGGAAACGTCGAGTTCACTTCGTCGAATCCAACGTTTCACGACTAAATTGCAATTACTGCTAATTAATTGAGCAATGGGTTGAGTCGTCCGGGAACAAAGCGTAGCGGAATCGAGTCAACGGGGAAATTGAAGACGACTCTCGATTGAATATTCCAAACTCGTCGACGTTCTGATGACGACTGTCCGCGAACTTTCGTTTGCTGATATGATTCACGAGCCCCGATTTATTTCCGCGATACTACTCCCATACTGATACAATCTTCGTCATCTGTCTGTGTCAATTACAATTGCAAACTTCCTTTTTTTCCCGAGGAAACTTCAGAGGAATCTGGATGAATACGTCAAGCGTATTCGTTCGTGACTGATGAATGTAAATTTTTACTAATATTGATTTCATCTTTTGGAATTGTTATCAATCACATCGTATAAGAGGAATATCGTATAACGAGAATAAAGTGTGTGTAGCTTTATACCTTTAACGAAGTTGATCGACAAAACGACAGAATTACTTTGTTGGACGTAGCCACTATCTGTTGCAAATGTTGTGGTGCTATTTCAAGAAATTCAATTTCGGAAATCTAAAGGAATCAAATCCAAGTGTAATTAGTCAGGCAAATTAGGATTAACCCAAATTCAACAAAGATCCCTTTCACAGCCCTTAACGAACCTTAAACTTGTACCACGGCCTTTCCTCGCATAATTATTTCACATCTGTCGGAGCTTGTTTCTGAAGACGCGTGAAATTGGGTCGTGCCTGCTAACTAGGGCTAATTGATAAACAGCGTCTAGCCTGGCATACTTGCAAATGAAATCGGTGAATGAGGGAACGTAGCGGCTGACAAGCAGCGCGCTAATTAAACCCCTCTGCGTATAGAAATTCGATTCGTCGATACGGGGGAACAGGTTTTTGTACGTGCCAGGGTAAAATACGTGTGAAATGCTGGATCACGTGTGGATTCTCTGGGGCGATTCAACTACGTTCGGATGATCTAGAAAAAAACCTATTCACCTAGATTCTTCCCTTCGAATAATTAAGAATCTTTTAAAAAATAAAGAAGTGCAAGGTTCTTTCATTTAACACTAGAACTGTCGACGTATAATATGTATCTAGATATTCCACATATAAATCAGTAAGCATAATTCAAATGATATTAATTAAAATATATTAATATCGAATTATCTGTCTATATAAATGAAATTCAATATTAATTTGGGCAAAAATATCAGCATCTTTGTAGTAATCGTAAAAAATAATCTGAAAACGATCATTTCGACGGGTTTGGTAGTTCCAGCGTTTAGTGTTGTTACTTTAAAATTTTTTTAACGATGAAAATAAATAAATAGACAAAATATAATAAAAAAGAAAGCTTAGAGATTAAAAACGAAGAATCCATTTTAACGAGTGTGATAACTCTCGTTAGCGTTAACATTTCAATAACTTTTATAAAAGCGAAATCCTTCTCAGCTAAAATTACTCATAGTATATTTCAGAGTACAAAAATTTAGAAAAAGTAAGCTTTACTGCCAGATAAATTACAAATTCGATGTTTGTCCCTCTGAATACATATTTCAATGTAGATGTTATTGATTTAAGGTAATAAATAACCAACGGGATTAGCTGATTCCGATCGCTATCTATTTTCAAATTTTAAATCACCTTTGTGACAAGGCGTGCGTGCGTTCCGCGTGTTCATGTTCAGAGAGGACGCGGATACGTGCCCCGAATCGAAACGGAGCATAAACTTTGCCCCCAAAACGACGTACGTCCGATTGTAAAACGTATGGCAGCGTTAATTGAAATTTAAATTCATCCAGACACATTTTCAGCGTTCAACTGAGACGCGCAAATGAAATATGCATGCTTTTTATGCCCACTGCAATTTAACAAGCTGAAGCAGTAATCAATTATTGAAATTAATCTCCAAGCGAGTTTGAAATCTATGACTGCCTTGTGCACCGATTATTGCTCTTTTGTAGCAAGGAAGCAAAAAGACCGAGAATCTTAAGAAATCTCGGATGATTTTCGAACTTTGTCACATTCATTTGAATTCTCCTGAATTTCATACGTCACATCACACATGAGTCGTATTAATTGTGTAATATTTTGAATGCAGATATAAATCACGTTAATGAATTATCGAAGATATTCCACAGAGATGCGTTTACCTTCCCCGTCGAAAATGACGATTTATATTAGCTAAAGTTATTCAATTTGCTAAATAACGTGCAGTTTCCCATTTAGGTGTTAATATAACTTTGCTGTGCTCTATATATATGTATTTTGTTAACATTTCTGAATAAAAGGCGCATATTTCACGCCAACTATATTCACGAACAATAAATAATCTAGTTCAACGGAATAATTCTGACAATAATGTAGAACAATTTCCTCAACGATATTAATAGCATTAAATCGGAGGTCTGTAACTCTGTAAAACAGAAAGGTAATAAGCATATATATGATAAGGTTTCCAAGAACAAACTTAAAGGAGATAAAATAAAGAAGGAACTTTTTTATGGAATGACTTAACAACACCGTATCCTCGTGAAATAGAAGCAAAATGGACACGACAAGCAGATGAAGTCTCTCAAAAACGATCTGAAAAGAAGACTCAGAGAACGTAGCTCGCGCGTTTCAGAGATAATCCAGGTCGCCGTGACGCGGGCCGACTATCTGTCGTTAAGAATGCAATAACGGCAGGGCTTATCCCGTCATAACAATGTCCCGTTGACGGTGGCTGGGTGCGACTGGAATTGAATCGACTGTCGAGGAAATGGCACCAAGCTTGCCTCGTTCGTTTTACGCGTATGCAAATTTTTATGCGGCGCGCTTTACGCGTGGTAAGATACGCTGTAGATAAAAAGTAAACGCGGCCAACACGGCCTTTTTGATATGTTCAAAGAAGGACAGAGGGAGCTTCAGAAGGATAAGGGTACTCGTTTTTGACGAAGAGAAAATTTTCGTTTCGAACGAAGAGTGCGCGACGAAAAATATTTTCTTCTTTTAATTGCGACAGATCAATTTAACTTTTTTTACAGAATAGGTCAGCACATTGCTAGAATTCGTTTATTCAATTACTTAGTTTCAAAAAGTAAGATTATGTATTTGGAGCGAATGGTTTCACGGATTGTTGTGTTTTTCTTTTCATTGAAACGTTGAATCTAATTGTTGGTCAGGAAGAGTGCAGAGCAATGTTAGACCTCAATTACTGTTAGTGGGGCCGTTTATTCAGCCGAAAGGCACAGTTAAGGACGCAGAAAACGCGACAAGCTTTATGGAACGATCAATTTTAATGGCTCCATTCGTCTCGCATTACCACTGTAATGCTAGCGTATTTACGAGAATGCAATAACGCTGTTGGCCGGGCTTAAAGAGATACGAGCGATCGAACGATAATAAAAGGGAAGATTGAAGCCTAGGAACTTGGTCTGCCGGCAACTTGGATCAGTTTCTCAACTTTTCACCTGCCTTAATCCACGACAACCCCTTCTGCGTTATTAATAAACTCCGTCTTACTTACTTTTCTCGGCTTAATGTTTTAGCTATGGCTATCTATGTTAAAACGAAGATTTCTGATACATTCCATAGAACTCGCGTCGCTACATTTTTAGAGATTTCAGAGATTTATTTATAAATATATATATATATAGATACAAATTTTTATTTCTTTTTACACGCTTCTTAGTTTCGTTTCTCTGGTACAAAATACACACTGTAGTCATCGATAGTTAAACAATACATCTTAGAAAATTTGAATATAAGATTAGAAATGTGAAATTTCCAGAAACTATCGTAGAAAGTTTGTTAGGTTGGCGAAAGAATAGTAGAAAATAGAAAGTATAAAACATTTGAAGACAGTAACCCTTCATAAATATTGAAGTTTCAAATCTTCCACAGAGCGGTAACACAAGATACGAATGATTTAACTTGAAAATGCACTGAATTCAAAAACATCCAGACCATGATAAAGATCTGGCTGTTACGAAAGTTTACATATTATCCAACGGAGTTTATCAAGTTGGCTCGATTCCGGTGAACAGTACACCGAGCATAGTTTCGATGGTAAATCACGAATGTCGAACCGATTCCGCCGGAAAACCATAAATATTCAAGACATTAGGATGTAAGCCAAGTAATAATTTCATTTGTGTTCCAGGACTCTCGTTAGGTGGTGGCCTGATAGTCCTAGCATCTGCTTTATCAGATGCATCATTGGAATTACCGGGAAAGTACAGTCTGCCCTCTACATCCACCATGCAAGCTGATGACAACGGTCTGCCACAGTATCAGTATGGTTGGTGCCTTCAGTTGTCAGGGCTGGCTTTGATTCTCGCGGAAGTTGCCGCTGTGTTAACTATGTCCGGGTATATGGCTCGTTTCTCCACAGTGGAAGAAATGGTACGGTCGTAATAATCGCTTTTTATGGATATCATACAAGGATAAAATATAGTTGATACAGAAATTGTTTGAAAAAAGAAAGAATTGTTTTCGATTTGAATATAAATAAACATTCTGATATATCGAGTGTTGTAACTAATTACATTTTGAATTCTGATTGGACCTTATTATTACTTTGATTTTTCAAGGTGAGAGTCATGGTGCCTGGTGCTGAGAGAAAATTACGGGAACAAAGAGGACTAAGTTCAGAGTACTTAGTCAGAGCTCACCAGAAATCGCCTGGACCTCCACAGGCTCGAGGATTTGGGCAGCCCTCGAAAAGTACTTCTACTTATTCTATTACGTACTTTATCTAGCTTAAAGTAAATTAATGGACAAATTATTAATAAAAATTGATAATTTATCACATTTTCAGCATCCCAGAGAGCTCCCGAGGAAGGAACATCTCTGTTATGCAAAACAGCCCCGGATATCTGTGCTTCGAACCCGCAAGCTATCAGCTATGTCGATAAGGCAGATCTATCTCACGTTTTACCAGCGTATCCGGATGCAAAAAGTAGCGATCCCCGATATACCTTCGGGGATAAGTCAGAAGCTAGCGTTATCGATTCACGATTAAGCGGTTTTGCCGATAAAGAAGGTTTAATCGATTCTAGAATTCTGTCTGATTCGCGACAGAATATGATAGCTTTCACAGAGAATAAAGAACATTCTGTTGGCCAAGAGCCACGATATTCCGAATTTTCTCCTAAAACCACTGAACAAAATGTGGTGGACTCGAGATTGAGTGGCTTTACCGAAAAGGAAGGTCTCCTCGATTCCAGACTCAGTGGGTATGGAGAGAAAAACGAATCGTTGTTGGACACTCCGTTCGGGTACGATACGCGATACAATAGTTTAGCAGGGCAGACAGTGCCCATCACTCTAAAAAATCAGAACACGTCTGTCTCGGCTATTCAGTCCCAATATATTTATCAGAATTTTGGCACGATACATTCTGGGATTTTAAGGGTATCCGAGCCAGGAACTAGTTCTAGTTCGAATTCGAGTCAGAGAAGTATGACGCTGCAGAACCCGAAGAGAAAGTCGCAGATCGCCCAAAATACATTTAGCACGATGGAGTGTGAGAAGAGGAAACGAGGACCTGGCATGGCTGGTAAAACAGGTTTCTACACAGGTAGCGCCGTATGACCACCACCACCTCCTCCGACGCCCAGGTAACTGCAAGAGGAGGAAACGCCACTTTAAGCCTCTATATTACAAACTGAAGAGGAATCAGTGGCGTGCAACCTATTTCGTCGGAGGAATTACTTTGACAACTCTCGTGAAAGAAATCTGTATTATCGAGGGATATGCACAGATCTTGGTCGTATCTATAGTTGATAAAGTGGATATTGACAAAAATATGGTTATCATGTGAGTGAATAGTATCCACAGCTGATCGTATAGTTCCCTGTGATTCGTCGTCGAATGATAAACTGGAAGCTGAAGATTCTTTTGTGAATAAGGTGCAAACTACTTAAGAGATTAGATGCAGACTAATGAGAAAAGAACTTGTATATACAATATCAATAATAAGGTTGACATTGAGCTCCTTTTCTGCGAAAGAATAACTCGAAACGAATTTTTCTAACGTTTCGTAACTACTCAAGCGACGTGTCACATAGTCATTATAACAGCCGACATGTTAATCGATAAAATAAAGAGAAAACAAGATTTGTGGTAGCGTGCATAAACTAAGCGTAGCGTTAAGTGGCATAAGCAACGTATCTTTAAAAGGATTAATGTATAGGCTCGATTTTACTGGGTAATTTATGCCTTCTACTTGGGCCGTGATCTCTTTGCCACTATAAAATCTAGTCGATCGTACTTTGCGTGTCGATGCAGGAGGAATGACAGAGGTACAGGGTTGCCAGTCGTTTGATCCGCTTAATAATTTTACTCTGGAGTGAGAGATAGTTTCAACGCATTTATTATCGCAAATTCCATCGGTGCATAAACCTTTCCTCCAGTTATCGTTTTATAAGTGAAGCAACCGATAGTGTCGACCATGATTCGCATGGAAAGTAGATCAAGAGACATGGGAACTCGCAACTCGCCGTTAAATTTATCCTCAACTAATCACGTAATCGCGTTCTCAAGCTGCATAACCAATGGAATGGAGCTATAAGTCGAAGAAGAATATTAATGTAGTCGATATGCTGTAACATATAACTCGGTGATCGTGATATGGTCACGAATACTCAATCGGGCGTAAACTCGCTTGGCTATTTTCGGGAAAAGAGGGAATGCCGTGAGTTACGAGCGATAATTCGAGAAAACGATCGTTTGACGAATCGTGGAAAAGATTTTACCATAGGAACGGATCATCGACATGAAGCACAATAAATATTATTATACGGGGAAAAAGGAATAAATGGATTAGAGTACAAAACATTTTCTTACTACTACATCATACGATGTACCATCGTTCGCTTAGCTGTCTATTATTTAAATAATCGTTTCCCTTGATCGTTATTCATCTATGGCAAAGTCTTTCATTGCGTTCGCCAATCTTGGACATATCAAGAACACGAAGAAATGTTTTTAATCCAATCCGACACGAAATCGTGATTTAAACTTCCTTCCTATTTCCTCGCGGGGTGCTCTACGCAAGGGTTGAGAATATTTTGAACATCTCAAAGATCCCGTTAAAAATTTCACCCTCGAGCAGGATCGTACGTTGTTGTGTATGTAACGTCGTGACTTGCGTATATTCACGTATACAGATCGTAGGTAAGTGTAATAAAACGTTTTTTTTTTTTCTAAACGCGTTGTTTCCTTACCCAACCCATTCGAATAAAATTGTACGTAATCTTGTCGTTGTGATTTATTCAAGATTATTCGTAATAAAAACCGTTTCTGCATTGTTGAATTATTCAGTCACTTCACTTTGGAAATCTTTTGACTAGCAACAGCTATGAATTTTATCTGTATGTGTATTTATAATGTGTATGTATACGTAATGTTGTATTTTCTGCTACTCGTACATTTCTCTAAGCTGTTAGATTTCCGTATCTCTTTTATATCATTTTATTATCGTTTGCAATATTTTCCTACTTGTTATACGTGTTGAATATTATATATCAAATTATCTCTGTACTAAAATCATCACAAACGTTTTAACCAAGCGGATTACCATTTTACTATCGATCATGAAAATGTTTATGAACTAAATCCTAGCGTTTTCAATACCTTTTTAAACGATAAGAATTATGTGACATAAAACACAAATTTGTACGAAAAAATGTATCAACTGAAACTATTAAATTTTCCCAATTACACTCTTTAGTATCTCATACTGATACTATTCGCATTCGTGTTTCGCATGTCACTATAAATCTCTATAAAAAATTGCACGTCCAACTCATCAAATCTCATAATCTACCGTCTGCTTTCCAAATTACCCTTCCAAACAAACAAATAAATAAAAAATTACAATCCACGAATTCCGACGAAACTGACGTAGTAAAAAACGATGACTGTCCAACGATAAAGTAGACATTCCAAAAGTTGTCTGGAATCTCTGGTACAATTATCGAGGCACCCTTTCAGATGGCACTGTCCGCAAGAAACTTCCGTGCGAAGCATCGTCGGTGAGCTTCTCGATAGATGGCAGAGGCCGTGCTTATGTCGCGAGACTTTCTCTCCTAATGTTTAATTAACGCCGCATAATTGCCCGGCCAATTAGCCAACACCGTTTAATATTAATCTGCAATTTGAATTCATTTCGATGCGTTTAAAATTTATTGAATACATAATTAATGCCGCGTGGCGCGAATGCAGATACGATGCACGAGCCGCCCCCGGCACTTTGCACGCTCTCCCGATGATTTATTCCGACAGTCCTCCGAAAGTTCGCCCCGAAAAAACCCCATGAAAATAGTTAATCGTTCCCGAGAGCGTAGCTCGCGGAAGGCGACCGACATCCAAACAATCCTGACCAGGCATTCGTCTGTTCTGATACTGAAAACTCGAATATACGTATATAGGAAGGCTCAAGTGATAGCAGAAAATGAAATAAGTCGTTAATCTGTAGTGATGGAGGATGGAAAATTTCTAAATTGAGCGTAGCTATTTAAAAAAAAAGAAAAAGTCATAATTTTATGAATGAGAATTATATTTGACGGAAATAATGAATAAATATCATTCTTTTTTCTCTCCGCTACTTTAGTACGGAATATTTTGTATATTAATCCATATACGAATATTAAGTGGTCTGGGATTTGAAAACATTGAATAACTAATGGATTCAGCATGTTTCTTCTGTTTTGTATTGGATAAATATGATTTACGTCGCCCGAGGTCGACCACGTTTCTTTCGAGAAAAGTAGATGGCAATTGAGTAATTTACGACCGCTGTTGGATGAAATTGAGGCCTGCGTGACCGATGATCAAATCGTTTTTTTAATGTTCATTTCTCGTTCTAGTTGACATGTTCTCGCGACTGACAGCAGTATGCATTTATGTAATTGCAAGTTCGCGGCTAATCGAGTTCGTTGTTCTTATCTCTATTTCACCTCAAATAATTAGCAAGCTGCGATGAACAATCCAATGTTATTTTTTGAAAGAAAACTTCTCAACGTCCCTTTCATCCTTCCGAACCCAAAGATAATCAGTAAAACAACTTAAAACTTCGTTTTCCATTTTTACCAAGCTGTCGCAATTTTATTTTACTTTCAACAACAAATCAATTAAACTTATTGCATTGTTAAACGTTCAAAGATATTCACGCCTCTCGCCTCCTCCTACACGTTTCCAAAACAATCTACCGTTCCCCACCCCTTCTGTTCTTTTGAATTCAAAGAAAACGATCAGCCAAACAGCATCGAGTCTTCCAATTTCCCCGTGCTTTTCCTTTCTAACAAAACCGCGCAAATCGATATTCTCCCCTCCCCCATATACGAATACCATGGAACGCGAGGAGGGTGGCGGTGCGCGTGGGTAGATTGTCTCTGTCATTTACCTGCACCTTCCCAAATCGTCCCTTACCCCTTCGCCTGCCACGTCCGAATATTCCAGGCAACCCCGTTCCTGCAACAAACCTGCTACCCTCGACACGCTCGACCCACCCTCGCGACCCCGATGCTGCGTGTAGCCGTCTCGCTCTAATCCAATTAAAAACGGCGGGCGATCGCACGAAACAGCGGCTCATCGACCGCGGGAATTTTAATTGATGTTACAGGTACGAGAGGGTGGCGCTGGCTGCTGTTGCGGAGGATCGGAGGATGTAGAAAGGGCTGGCCTCGTAGGGCAAGGGGGTGATTTGCCCGTGTAAAACGGATCGAGAATGGAGTGTGGTTGAGGCTGGATGACGGTCTGTCAGCGAGCCACGTTGCAAGCCAACTTTCGCCAACACGAATCCTCTCCTCTTCAACGTGTCGCGTGGAATCGTGTTAACCATCAGCCAAGAGCAGCGTGTTTACGCGCGGGAGCAGACACGGGAACGCGAAACGGCACTGTGAGTTTACTGATTAACGTCGTGCTCACGGTGGAAATTCATGGTTGACGTGCATATAGAAGATCTGAGACGGCTCAGAGAATTTTGGTAATGATAGAATTCTCTACTTGGATTATAGAAAATTTGTGGATTTTAGGTGTATAGCTTCTGGAACGCAATCTGTGAGCTTACTGATTAATGTTGTACACCTGGTGAAAATTCACGGTTGAAGTGGATATATGTGCGAGATTTGGGGATGATAGAATCGTTTAGGTGGAACGTAATTGCGATTATAGGAAATTTGAAGTTCGCAGATTTATATTTTTTAGAGGGCAAACTATGAGTTTACTAATTAATGTTGTACACACGATGGGAGTGAAATTCACAGATAGGATGGATGTACAGAATCTGAGATGATTAAGAAGATTTTTGAGATAATATTTCTTTTGAATAAATAATGATTGCGGTTATAGAAGATTTAAAGCTCTTCATTGCATTCCCTAGAGTGAAGATCGTGTTTTACAGGATGTAATGTTGTATTAGAAACATTTTTCGGAAAAAGGGACGCATAAATTTTAGCGAAGTGCTGATTGATTCGAAATTGATTAACGGAGTAATTAGCGAATCATTTAGCAATAGTAAATTTAATTACTCTTACAGTGTAGGCAACAAGCTTAATTATTATTAATAACAGGGTAATTTCAGTTTCAATAAAGAAGGAAACTATTAGCTGGAAGCAATCCTGTCTCGATCTGCTCTATTAATTTCTAATTTATAATGATCTGGTTTTCAATATAGATATTACTGTGCGCTTTTAAAAACGATTTTTCTCCCTTCTAATATGTCCACGCACGAGAACGTGAAAAACATAAACCAGGAGCAATATCAATGTTCAAACAAAATATATTTCCATCGTCTGCAATTATCATTTTATTATTTCATCCTTTTAATTATACACAACACAATAGTTAGAATCTTCCATTTTTATCCCATTATGCACAATATTTACCAATTTTTATCCCATTGCACAATATTACATAAAACATAAATAGTTCCTTGTATCACATATGTACACACATGTTGAGATATAGCACTCATTATGAAAGAAGTATAAAAGAATGAGAAGAATTAAGCAAACTAATATCCTTCATAAATAATATCTCAAATTCACAGAAATACGCAAAACTATTTAAAATCTTAATTCCATAGTTAGTTTTTCTATGCAACAAAACGACCTAGATCCTCCATTTTTTTATGTTGTTCTCATCATTTATTAAATTTTGGATTTTTTCATTGTATATCTCAGTAAGTACGCGCATCATTTTAATTTATTTTTCTTTTGAAAGAATGGAAGAGACGGCCGTCTTAATCAAGGAACGTTAACGCGACGGCCAAATTATTTTCTACTAATTTTTCCTCGCGTTATCTCGCAGCCGTGTGGCAACTCTTATCGTCTCTGTTCCTCGTTCTTGCTATCGTAGCGGTAAGAAATTCTGCAGGAAGGAAGCGAGCGGCAAGGATGCCTTAATCCTCGCGGTCATCTATCATCGCGGACCGTACTGGTTAGCCGATTCTATCTTCCAGCTTTTTTCGCGCGCCCTCCAGTCACCCAAGCCTTTTGTTGGCTTGTTTAATAACTCGTGATGAATGTACCTCAGGCTGCCTCGCTTCCAGTTGGTCCTGCGCGAGCCACAAGGATCCCCAGGGTCCCAAGATATCCTCGTTTCTTCTTCTCTTGCTTCCGACCCGTCAGAAATTAAAACGATAAATCCTTGGCGGAGTCTCGCGCTCACCACGAAAAATCTACGAACACGGTTTTCGATGGAACTACCAATTTTTTACTTTTGCTCTCTGTTTCGCCAGTTGATATTGGTTCTAACGTTAGAAAAAGATAGCTGCCACGGTATGTAAGAATATTATACTTGAAAGGAATATCGAGAGAGAGTCTCTGGTGTTACTAGTGTTAAAAATGTTTTCGATTAATAAAAATTGTTATTTATATAAAGATTACGAAAGAAAATAGTGCTATTAAATAGCCTTTAACGAACATCGACGAGCAGAAGACAGAATGTTCGAAAAGGTAGACCTATTACATCCTGTTCAACTCTTAATTGTACCATCAAGTTGTGTACGATTAATACACAAAAGTTTGTTAGCTAATTTAAAATTACGTACTTTGTTTTTTTTCATATTCCGTATTTTACATAGTAGATTTAAAAATATAATCGTAATCCTAATGCAAGTCATTCTGACCATCCGCGACTCAAAATTTCTGCCAAGACTCGTCAAATTATAACGCTACTTAAATTCGCGACCAAACGTGCCACCTAGTCCTCAGAAAGCTTATTTTCCAAACCACCCTCGCCCACCATTTAAATCCAGCTGCACAGTAATCTCTTCATTTCGCAAGCTTCATTTGTCACCTAAAGCGCACCCCCTAAAAAGCAGCTCGCATCTTTTCACCCGAAATTCTGGCTGCCACTGCAGTTCCACCCTTTTTCCCGTTTGCTGATGAGGGTAGAGAGGAAAGAGGGGGTGAAACTCTTATCTAACGGTGGGACGAGCGACGCTGGTAGGGATGTATTAGCGGCCGGTATTAAATTATGGTCAGCCCAAGGCAGCAGTGATACCACGACGTTGGCCTGTAACAAACACACATCCCCTTCGTGAAATTAACCCCCGAGATCGTCGGTGCTTTCGAGGGATAATTTCATTTGGCAGCGGCTCCTGGCTAACGCGGACCATGGTCCATTTTGGCCGCAGGCTGTCTGCCTTCCGATTTTCCCTCTTTCTTTCCTCTTTCACCCCTTCTTCTATCTTACGGCTAATTTTTTTTGCCAAGATACGCAATTCTCTCGGCTCTTGCGCGTGGTTCGTGGCTGGCCGGTGGAACCGTTCAGAAAACGAGTTTATATTGGGTCTCGTGAATGGGAGATACACTGTTTTTTTCTTTTTTTTTCTTTTTCGATAAAACCGGAGGAATCGCGGATTCGTTTAATTGGAGAGAGAATGGTTTGCGAGTGCTGTACGTAGAGGTTCGTGAGCTTCGTAGACAAATATTTTCTTCTAATAGTGACTTTTTAATTACGATTTAATACGATCTTGTGGGCATGGAAAATCTTTTGTAAGAATGCTGTTCTTAAAATTGTTGCTTTTTCTTTTTGATTAACTTGCGTTGCAGCATATCCTATTCCTTAGTCGTTTAAGGAATTCGGAACTAATTAATTGTGGGGTATTTTTGTCTAAATACAAGATTAAAACTTTGTCTACTTGCTAGCCCTAAACGTTCTACTTTGCATTAAAATAATGATTTGAAACAGATTCTCCCGACTTTGAATTACTTTATGCAGTAAATAGAAGTAGAATCGTCAGTTTCACGGGAAATCAATTTACCGGTTGCTACATGTTCGTAAAATGGCCTCGATCGTAACTCCATCGCAATTATATCAATGGCGATCGTAAATATACACGGAAGAAGCTTATCTTTATCATACGAAACTGCACGTATTAAAAGGTTAAAGCACGCGGCTTTTATTTCTGTCCGGAGATCGTCTGTGCCGGCCTTTCAGGGGTAATTTCATTTGGGCCAATCTCCACCGAACGAACTGCTCGACTTGCCGCTAGCCGCGGGCTCTTTCTATCTATGAAACATTTTTATCGTCTTCTCTCGTTTTGTTTTCACTATCGTGGTATTCTGCCCGCCACCGCCGCCCCTTATCGTCGAATCGTTTACCAAGCCACCCTCTTGCGACGATTCACGATCATTAAGGAATCGCGTTTCGCCATGCCGTCCTCCGCTTCGAACTAGTATTCCGTGAGTCGGTGTAAAATAAATTTTATGTTGTGAAATAACGTTTTCCTCGAGAAGCATCCCTTAAGAAATTACAGTGGAATAAAATCAATTTTAAGGAAGTAACGTATTTGAAGGTCATATTTCAAGGAAAAGGCGATGAATTGTTCGTATCGTGATACAACATCCTTCGCGAGAAACTTGCTTTGATACCAAATCTTTAGGAAATTACATACGGATCAGAAAAAAGGATCAGATCGCATTAAAAGGATTAATTTGCCAAGCACGTACCATACCAGGCAACATTGAAAGTTAGCGTGTACGCATAAATCACAATCAATAATCACCGCATTAATTATCACGAACGAGAAGTCCAAGCTCGAGGAGGATCGGGTTAATCGATACTCTCGCCGCTCTCGCCGCGCAAATGTGTGCATGTACGTACGCGAGCACGCAACAAAGTAAGTAGACGTATATACCCGACGAACGAAAAAGGAAAACGACGCAAAAAGAAGTATCGGAAGAGAGTGAAAACGGAGAAAAAAAAGAAAGAGGCGACAGAGAGAAAAAAAGGGGAAAGAAACGAATAAAAAGTCGAGCTCGCGAGAAACCGATACTCCTATCGCAGCCTCTAATGAAGTGGCCATTAAATTAATAGCGGCCGATTTAATTCAACGGCATTTTTCTCAGCTGAAAGTGGTTTCCACGGAGCAGAAGCTGAAGCGACGCGATTTATATTCAACGTGACCGTCGCTCGTTCGTCTCTGCCCAAGTTTCACGACTTTTTTCTCAGCTGCGCCAAGCAAGGGAGGCAGAGGGACAGCGAAGAAAAATTAGAGAAGGAAAGAGAGAAGGAGAGAGCTTGGCTCTCCTGGTGATACGTTTCCCGACTGAGCTGGCGTTGAAACAATGAACCGACCAACCGGCGTGGTCCCTGCAAATCTCCAGGCTTAGCACCCCCATTGTCACCCCTGTGTGCCAGCACCCTCCCCTCGACCAGTCACGGCGGAAGGGTGCTTCGCGGATTTAGACGGTCCTGTCGCCATAGCAACTGCAGCCACCGCCAATCTCTCCAACTTGTTCTCCATACATGAGCTCTGGAACATCGCGTCCTCCGCAATCGACCTCACCACGCTCACTTTGATCTATCGATGATCGTACGTTCCGTCTACCGCTCGCCTTATTTTCCTTTGAAATTTCGCGTCTCTTACGTAGACTCGTGGAATCTTGGATATCGTGGCTATACGTAGACTTGGAAATTGTAGAAAGTGGCGCAAAGAGTGATATTTTCTAACGTGTGTAATTTTAACGCGGAACTTCGTTATGGTTATTAAATTGCAAATGATCACGCATTTGTGGGAAACTTAAACGTGCGACCATGTATAGAATGCACGTGATGTACGAAATATTGAAAGTAAATCATCTGTTCTACTGTTTTCAGGTTGAAATTAGAATCTCCGTTAAAAGTATAACACAGTAGAATTGCAATACTAACTCTACCTTCATTTTTCAGGTGTTTCAACGTAGAGGCTTCGGAACTACGAAAAATACTTATCATTATGACTTAACGAGTTCATTCTCTGCTGAATTTGAGGACACGAAATCTTCCTGAAAGCAAAGTGGCAATAAACGAAATATTGAAAATAAATTACTTGTTAGAATATCTAGAAGCTGCAATATAAAGCCGGCTGCCTTATTTAGCCGTATTAATAAAATGCCTGTAATTTCACTTTTAACTCTAGCTTTGCTTTTTCTCAGGTATTTCAGTGTAAGAACTTCGAAAGTACAAAACTACTTATGATTATGACGTGACGGTTTTCTTCTTCGCTGGATATGACGATATGGAATCTTTCTATTAGTATGGGCGTAATAATCAAGGTATTGAAATATTGTAAGCTGAAATATAATATTTATTTAAATCCTATTTCCTTACATAACCGTATTAATAAAGTACTTATAATTTCACTTCTAACTATAGTTTCATTTTTTTAGGTCTTTCAACGTAGAAACTTTGGGGTTACAAAGTTACTTTTACGATTACAGAGGAACGAAATTGAAGATTAAATGTTACAAACTCGTAATAAAAGATAAAATAAAATTCTGACTCTAAATTTGAAATAAAGAAAGGTAAAATCGCCTCCCACGGGTGATTTGTACCAGATGAATCGTGCCCGAAACCTTCACACGAATCCCAAGAAATCCCAAAGATACCTATCTCTCGAAATCACCACCCTTCGTCGTCAACGAAATTTCTCAGCGCGAACGAAAGAAGCCAAGGACTTAAGGGATGCTTACTGTCCCCATGGACGAGGCGTAAATCCACGTAATTCGATTTGGTGTCCCTTCGATTCCCGGAAAACGCGGTCAGCTCTCGCGGATTTGTTCCTGAAGGAATCAGAATCAGAGAATAGACAGGAGGCTTTCGCGAGAGCCTGATAAACTCGTCGAAAGTGTGTAACTCCCGACGAGGGTTGGAAGCGTCGCGAGACCAGAGGTCAAAAGCCGGTTCAGGACACGAGGGTGGAGAAAAAATAAGGTCTCTCTTCCCTCGGTGGAAAGATTGCCCGGCGGACGAGAGAATGGCGTGAAAACGTCTCCATTTGCAGGACAAAGAGTGAGATTTTTTCGGAGTCCATCTTCCATGTTCTCGTCGTAGCCGATCTTTCACCCTCTCGATCCATACTACAAGGCCAGTGTATTTGTAATCGTGAGCATAGAGAGTCCTTTGAATTTTCTGGTGATTTAATTCCGTCGGTTTTAGTTCTGGGCTTTGGAAGAGTCAATTTTATTATTATTTTCGTAACACATATCATAGTTTGTCAACATATTATTACTATAACATAATAGAACTTTGTTTATACGAATCTGCTAAGAGATACGAAGCTCATAGAATACTGTAGGAGTTCAGTGATTGTCTCCACTACCTATAATCTTTTGTGTACATAATAGCTCATGTACAGCTAAGTAGATTCAGTCGACAGGAGCTCATTTGTCCAGACAGTAAATATAATTTCCTTCAAATAGAAGGACCTCGTATAAAGGAATATCTATTGTACAGATAAAGTAAGTACACGCAGGCTAGTTTATCGGTGATCGTGGAGAAAAAAGAACTCTTTATATCCATTTCAATTTACATCCGGAATATCGTGAACGACTACGCCTTTCCAAACTTTTTTTAAACTATATCGTCAAATACCTTTCTTAAAACTCACCTTACTCCACTGTAAGCTGCCCAAACTTCGTTTCCTCTTTGCACGCATTCCACATACGCGTTTTCATTGATAATCCGCGAACGATCCTCAAAACGGTTCAATGGCGCTTTCACTTTCCTTCCATTTTGTATCCGACTTATAGTAAACACTGCTATTAATGGTTTCGCGAATAATGGCAATTAGATTCGGTTCGGTTTTGTCACCGCCTCGTTCGACGGCTCTTTTACCAGGCATAAACGATATTTATGACTATAATCCAGTGGAGGCGAGTCCGATCTAACGCTTGATTTCTTCATCTACCTGGATGGAATTCAAGCTCGGTTCTTTCGAATCTCGCGGAAAGCGACGCCAGTTGTAATAGCAGGACTTATGGGTGGGATAAACGCTGAATAGGGAGAACAGAGTGAACGAGAGACGAACGAAGACAGCGAGCGGTCTAGGAGGCGAAAGAAGACCTTCTAAACGATGGATAAATTGTACGGTTTATCCCGGTGCACGGGTCGGGTTATACGCTGTAAATGGAATTGCGGTACTTGAACGTTGCGGATCGACCAGATAAATGGCACTTTGCGTACCGCTGCTTTGAAGCGCGAGGAAACGCTCCATCCGCCTCAGTTCCCGCTCGTTTCGACGTTTCACGGATATTATGCGCAAGAAAATCGACCAGAGGCAAGCTTATGCTCAATTTTTCATCGACTATACTTGTAACTGATGTTTTATGCATAGTCTCTGGTCGTAGAGTTAGGACAAGGCTAAATTTTCCAATTTCACTGTAAATTTTGCTTGATAAAAAAATAACCCTCATTCCCATGGTCAGAGGCTGTATTTTACAAGGCTTGTTTACGATTTTCTGTTACATTTACGAATCAAATCAAGATCAGCTTGCCCTAGAGATGGAAAATGTTAAAAACTGGTAGCAAGATGTGATTAAACTTTTAATCATAGCTAATACGTGATCCTTTATATTTTTCGCGAGTATTGGCAATATATTGGAGTCTTCTGATTAATTCGTAGTCTCCAGTTTGCACTGTCTGCAGTGTGTTCCAAAGAAATGCCGGGACATTACTTAGTGTCAACTAATCGCTGTTCGCTTCAGTGAATTCCCACCTATCATGGAGGATATTTATTGCAAGTTACGTTAAAATACAACTTTGGCGATGGCCTGCTCGACCGCAATAATTAATGGGCTGACGATAGGTGTATAAATATCCAGAAACTGGTCATGGTTCAATAGTCGAGCTCTATCCAAGCGCAAGTACTAATCATTCACAGTGATTGATAACGCAATGGTTCAAACAGTACGCGAACTGCAAAAACATAACACTGTTTTCAACTGACGCCGATTACTAACGAAGCTTTATGCCTCGTCGACTAATCTTTTAAAAACTTGAATCAACAATTTTACATCGAATAGCCGGTTCGCGATTTGAAGAATTCTCTTGCAGAAGTTCTCTTGTTTTATCAGACTCACTACTGGCATTTCAAAGAATTTGTGAACACCGGTAACTTATAATCCGCGACTTACCAAATATCGCTAATAATATTAATCGCGTAAAAGGGTCGCTTAATACTTTCTACATTAGAATTTCACAATTTTTCGTGCGCTAAAAATTAAAATGGAAAAATCTTTAACCTTTACGTTTGAAAAATCCAATCTCATGTTTAGACCTTTATTTGGTGCATTATCAGATTTATTACTAGAGCGCGAACTTTCATGCGTTTATAGGGAACTCGAAGGTACAAAATTGCATAGAATGGAAAAACATATAAAATATTCAGAGTACAGTTGCCCTTTAAGATATTTAATAGATAAAACATTTTTCTACCTAAGTTCGATTTTGTAAATTATATTTAGAAGAATACGAATTTGCATGAATATCCGCAGTCTACTTATTACTGTCGTACAAGTAATTTATTATCACTGATATGTTGCAACCCGTGACATGCGAAATTTCGCTAATAATACTCATGATGCATACCGATGCTTTCTATACTAAAATTTCGTAATTCCCCGTAACCAGAAATCCAATGTAAAATCTCATGCCTCGAAAGCCTGCGCATTAACCCACGAAAACACAGCCCCCAGTTCATGGTGGACGAAGGCCGGTTCTCTACAAAGTGCCAGGCTGGCTCCCCTCCTTCGTCTCACGGCCGCCATCTATATTATGACAATAATTTAATTTCGAGTCAGGGACTTCTGGGGCCTGCTCGTAAATACCCCGATTATCGGTTGCGCTTATTAAATCCGTCGTCGTCCAGGGACATCTCTCGTCCGGCTCCGGGATCAAGTCTTTCAAGAGCATCTACCAAAGTCTCATCTTGACCCAACCTCCCTACCTTTTCTTCTCCTTCTTCTTCCTCTTCGTCTGCACGATACAGCCCTCTCCCTTCCACGGGACTATCATCCATGTGTTCTCAGGCCTTTCTCTTGCTCCTACTGACAACGTCCAATCCGTGGTTGGTACGTGTTATCTTTTTCCTCTTCCAGGCATCCTTTACGATCCGCCGATGCTAATTTTACGGGGCTGTATCGCTTCAGCAGCAACGTGGCGGCAGTGCGGCGGCAACGTGGCATCAACGTGGAACTCGTAGCAAGGCCTACGAGCCTCGGTCCCCTTTCGTGGCGGCTTCACTGATGATGACGAGATGATCACTTAATTTGGCCAACAGCTGCCGCGTCCTCTTCCTTCTTTCCTTCTTCCTCTTTGTCCTCTTTCGTTATCTTCTTCTCCTTCTGAGTCTTTCTCTTCCCTTAATCTCGTTTCTCATCCTTCGCAGTCTCCATCTTGCTTCGTTCTTTGCATGCGCGCGGTGCGTTCCTTTCTTGTTTGGGTTCTTTTATAGCCTCGTCCTATATGAGCCGACACGCCACTCCAATGAGACTCGAGAGTCTTTCAGGAGGATGATACTTGTAACCCCGAAAAGATGTCCACTTTGTTGGAAGACTAGTAGCCGCTGGTTGATCGGTTGCGTGTTAATTTCAACAGTGTTCCAGTGGCGACTTTTGGAAAACGTTTAAGTGATGAAAATGTTAAGGTAATCGCCGAACCAGGGGGATTTAGTGGATACTTGTTGAAAGGTGCTGTTTTCTTTTTTTTTTTAAAGAATTACTTCGCGAGCTGGTTTCGGGTTTTGGAAGGATCAAAGGTTTGTGTGGCGATTTATGATTTTCGTTGCATCATGGTTCTTGCATCGGATTATTAAAAAATTCTGATTTTACTATCTCTGTCCTCAAAAGAATTTTTGAACGTTCCACCGCGTATCGAAAATCCGAACAACAAAAAATAAAGCATAATGGTGGCTGACGAGTTTCATAAGCGGTACTCGAGAGGAAGCCATACTTCGCTTCCCAAATCGCGTATCAATCGGTCGGCCAAGTCGAAATTAAGAGTCTATTACGCGTAAAATCCTCAAAGTAGCGGCCGAAAGCCAAATTTCCGGATGCTTGGTGCTAATACACGGATTCCATGAGTGCCGCTTCTTTTTAATCCGGGAATGATTATTTATGGACGTAAGAAGACAGCCGCAGAGCTTAACCGTCGCCTAAATAAGGTGTCGGTCTCGCATACCTATACGAATCCGTTATTAAATTATTATACGAGCGCGAGATTTACGAGCATTTTCGTCATCCCAGGATCAACGGGCCTGGCTCATCTTTTTCTCCATGCTTCATTAGAGAAACCAGGTGGAGCGAAATTGGACCGACTTACATCCTCTGCCTGGCCCGCTCTTTAGGAAACAATAATTCACCTGGCGCACCGTCGATTGTAATAGATATTTTGGTGTTTACTTTATCGTTCGCACGAAAATATAATTTCATAATTTCAACAGACATGCCGTGGATTTTAATAAATATTTCGATATTCATCTTGTTGTTTGAAAACGAAAATATAATTTCATAGTTTCATTAAGCACCTCGTCGATTTAAATATTTATTTTATTATCGAAAAATGGAAATATAATTTCATAGCTTCAGTATTAATATCTTAAGAATATTAAGAAATGTTTATATAATTTCCTAGTCTTCCCTTGGTTTTTTCAAGCTCAGTAAATCAAAAGGGGAACATTTATTATTCTACCGAGAAACAGGGAAATGTTTAAGACTCTTCAGTAGCACGAAATTAATTTTCAAAAATAGTGAAATATCGTAAAATCATAGATTATCGAGGAAATATTTCATCGTACAAATTACAGTTAATATAATTCTGTTTTCTGATAGTTAACATATTAAAATTTCTTTAAATCGATATTCGACTTCGTGAGCAAAGTTCCACAAAAACACGTTGTGCCGAGAATATTAATGAAAAAGTTAGCGGCATTAGAACTTACGAAAACGGACACAGAACTTGGAGTAGGATTTACGATGAAATTATGTAAATTAGACCCATGTTTAATACAAGTTATGCCAGCTAGAAGCGGACGATACTCTGAAAATATAAATTCTCTTCACTGAAATTATTTATCGGAATTGTAATTATCACTGACACATCGAACACTTTCTCAGCTACATTTGGACACCTCTTTCGAAAGTGTTAGAACAGTTAATGGCCCTTTAATTTCTTCTGAAATATTGCAGAAATACTCTCGGACGGTTTAAAATTATGAGAAGCGAAACAACTTTGCCAAATAAAATGGCTGAGTTCTTCATAGAGCTTTCAGCTTTCGGATTCGATATATTTTAACCATTTTAGAATAAAACAATTGACAAACCAATGGTGATATTGTATTCGACTGGTCCAGGCATTAGATCGATGCGTAATAAACGCAATTTAACGGGCATGTTCGTCCACTAAATCCACTTTCTACGTTTGTAAAATCGCTCGTTCCGCGTACAACAACCTAGCCACATCTCTACCAATTTTATAAACCCACCTATCGACAATAACAAACGTAGCCAACTCCCATTACTACGAAAAAACCTGTTTATCGCATTAATCAAATTCTTCACCGATCAAGCCCAACCCCGCCCAGAGTAACCAACCTAAAAAACCTGCCAAGAAAAACAAGATCCCTCGTTCCGGCAAAATTGAAACTCGATTAATCTCCGCAGCACGACCGATGCCTCTGCATCGATTATTCCCGGTGGCCGGATTTCCCCGGATTCCACTCAACCGATGCTCCGTCCTCCAACACCAGGGAGGGTTCCTCTTCATCTCTTTTGCAAAAACGAAAAAAAGAGGCCAAAGGGAAGAAACAAAAGAAGAAGAAGAAAAAGTCAGAAGACGCAAAACTAAAAAATCGCCGTAAACTTGATAAATTTATCGCGCGGCATCGCGGTGCTGTCGTCGAGGTTTAGCACTGCGCGTTCGCTATTTTTGTGGGTCGTCCGCCCCCTCGGAGTCTCGGTCGCGGCGGCGTAATTCAAAAATTCAAATTACGTATTCTATTAGGTGCGAGGCTGGCCGCGGGCTGCAACGCAAGAGAAACGAGCGTGAGAGAGAAAAAGTGGAAGGGTAGAGAGAAGAAGGGTAGGCCACGGTCGGCGGACGGTCGTTGGAGGAGCGAGAAAAAGGGCAAACGAGGGGACGGGGATCGAGTGGCGGCCGGTTCAATCGGCGAAACAAGGAGGAAACGAGCCGCTCTACTACTCGTGGCCGAGGGTACAAAAGGAGAGAAGGGTCCGGTAGGTGCGCCGTGAGGCTGGCCAAGAAGGGGTGGCAGCCTGGCACGTCCAACACGGAGGGGAGAGGCCGGGAAGAAATGAGAAAGAGTGTAATAAATTGGCGGTGAGATTATTCTCGACGTGCATTAAGACGTCAAGCGGCGACGGACGACCTGGAAAGTATTGCCCGACACCTTCTACGCCACTATTCTCCCCTTCCATCCAGTCCCCACCGCTCCACCCTTTCCCCCACTTCTGTGCCTGGCAAAAGCCATTCCCCTACCTATGGGGATATGGGATCGAGAGGTGGATCGAGAGAGGCGAGAGGGCTCACGGGGTCCGCATCCAACGACCTACGGCCCTGTCCGACTACGGCCGCGGCTTCGACACAGAAAATTATGCTCGGCCTAATCAGCCGGAGGTGTGAACGTGCCCCATCTGAATTCGTTAACCGAGCCTTGTAGCCCCGGAATAAGCTGGATTCTTTGTGCGTATGTGCGTAGGGGTTAACTGATCGTAGTGGTTCTTCGGTACGTTGACCATCTATGCAAAAATGCTGTTGTGAGTACATATATTTGACACTGCGTAATGTCGAAGTCAACGAGTAGGTGACAGAAAATTAAAAGGGTGGTCGGTCTTCACCGATGTCGATTAAGTAGGAAAGAATAGTCGAATGAACGAATGTTGGAAAACAGTGAACACGTATGAGTAAATGGATTCTTATATTGTAAGTATGTTCTATTACACAATTGCATTATTTATGTAAACGCCTATTGTAGTAAACCATTATATATATTTGAATATATTGGATAATAAAAATGATATTGATACTTTTATTTCTACACTCCAACTGTACGAATACTTCCATCCCTCGCTGTATGTATAATACACTGTAATGATACGATAGAAATGTCCATCATGTTTTTATTCCAAATAAATATTTTCAAAATAAAAATGAGTTTGATAATCACGTTAAAACGGCTGAACATTCCAACAGGATCTATAAAATTTTCATGGAATAGGAAAGAAAGGAAAGATATCTCATTAATATACAACCATACGCTTCATCATCGTCGAAGAATTGAGACGCAATATAATAATAATCGATCAATCGTGGTCAGAGGTTTAAAGAATCCTTTCTGCTCATGAAGTTGCTGTTGAAATTGACAGCGATGAACAAAGTAGAACGTTTTATTGAAATGGACTCGATAATCTTCGTTCCATTTCCATTTGGAAATTGAACGTTGTATCACGAAAAAGTAATGGACGTGGCACGTACCGCTTCGGGCACGGAATAATACCTAGTCACACGCGTCCAACTGGGCTCACCGAGTCTGCCAAGTCTCGAAATTACTGGTTTCGGTGAAACGGGTCGTCGGTTTGCTCCGGCAAACGCACAGCTAATCTAAGGGGCGTATTTACATCAGGTGTTCGATTCTCGCGATGCAAATTCCATCGTCAGATCCAGATTCCTTTTATCACGCGTTTAGATTGACCGGTATTGCATCCTGTCGATCAAAGTCCGATATCGAATGCACATAGTAGATGTTTATGCATCTGTGGGTTTGTAGATGTGCTGGTTATAGCCGATAACCAGAGTACGTGTTGTATCTCTACTTTTAAGGTTGCATCACGGAAAGTGGTCCTACTATACTATAAATTAATCAGATCTGCATTCCTTCTACTAGACAAGTTTCCAGGCATGAATTCTCAATTCACATAGTACGCAAGAATATAAAAATATATGAAGTGAAATAAGGTATCGTTAAGATATAAAGTACTTATAAATAAGTATCGTTAGAATATTTATAGAACGAGACAAATCTCCATTTACTTTTCATTTCTTCAATCATATTGGTAAAAATCTGAATTTGCAATAACATTCATAATTTAATATATAAACATAGAATATAATATAATTTAATAATAATCACAGATTATAATATAATATAATATAACAAAACATTCTAATGTAATCTATAAACATAGAAAATTCTATTAAAAAGTTCCATAAACTTAGCTGAATTTATAAAGTTGCTTCGTAATGTTTGGAATTTGGTTCTATGATTCTTCTTCTTCTTCTTCTTTGGGGCAGTTTCTTTTTGGTAGAAAAAGTAGGAAAGAAAGAATACGAGTTGGAAGACGATTCAGCCGGATGGATTAGGCCCCCCGTGGCTACACGTGGGTCCTTTTTGGTGGGTGTTAAGTAATACATTATGCGGCCAACACCTGGCACTGCGTCCGCACGGCCGCATAAAGCTCTCATCCTTTCGACCCGGCGAAAACGATCAGGACTTGTTAACACTCTCGGAAACACCGTGGTCAGCCACCGGACAAACATCTTATTCAGTCACGAAATCGAATCCCAGGATTATCTGTTTGTGTCTTCACGTTGTCTAATAGAATCTTTAGAATCCGTCTAACGATGGATATATTTCTACGACTACTTCTAGCCATTTAGTGTACACCAACTTCAGTTACTTCTCTTCAATTACTACATATTGAATATTCACCTAAATGTGGGAATAGTTCTCAAATTTGATCTTCTAATTCTTGATAGAAATTAAGATTTCTTCCAATCTTACCAAACACATATCAGTAATAGACGTATACTGAAAAACAATTACTGCTTAGAATTGTAACATTTTGCCTAAGCAATTAGTCCAGAAATTAATTGAAACTATTCATTAACTCTTTATCTTTCAAATCTAAGTAATAGTCCACGTACAACCCGTGCCAAGTAAGAGGACGAAACATCATCCTATTCCCAAAGAAACAACACTTCTCACAACCCCCAGAGTAATCCCATTAAATTCATCGTCGAAAGGCCAAACATATCCATGATGCTCGTTAACGGACACTGTCCGAAACTTGGCTGCGCAGAAACGCTAATAACAACCGGTTGAACGGGATCTAGGAACAAACGCCGAGTGAATTCCAATCAACGAGCTAAATTACACCAGGCCATTAGCTACCAAAACTTCCACCCACTGGTGAGAATGACTTGTCAAGTATTGGGCCATCGGTTTCGATGCAACGCGAACCCAGGGGCTCTCTTTTACCTGTCCAGATGCGTTCTCCGTTCCCCGCTGCCAAGAAGAGGAGGATGGATAATGCGAAAGAAAGAGCAGAGGATAGAGGACGATGAAGACGTTGTAAAACGACTGTACGCTCCGTGTCTCGGTTCTCACACCTCGAAAGACGAAGCGGCGCACGGTCAAAGGCCCGCGGGGGGTAAGCCCCTCGGACCGTGAAGCTAATTGATACGTAAGATTACGTTCCTGGTCTGCTTCGCCTCCCTCTCGCCCTTGTCGGGATGATTGGTTGTCGGCCCGGAGACTAGTCTCTAAATTCCTTGGGTGAAGCTTGGAAAGCAACGGACTCGCGCGCACGCCGCGGATCTTCGAGTTGCTGCGGAAGAACTTGCTGCCTTATGATGGACTTTTTTCGTGTTTCTTCGAGATTAATTATTCTAAATTTGACGTAAAGTTGAATGGAATTTTTTCAGATGAATTCTCCGCTACGTTATTGATGAAGCTTTGATCATTTTGAGAGGCGAGTATTAACGTACTTTGAATGGTCATTAAATTTTTTGAAAGTCTCCGCTGTGGATGATGAGTACGCTTAATTATGGATTAAGGAGTTAACAAAAAGTGGAGTAATCGGCTTGGTTTCCGAGAGGTTCAATCGCTAAATCCACCTAAATCTATTACAAATTTTTCTAATCTAAATTATTCTTTATCTAACTTAAAATACTTGAAGGACAATCGTATCTAAGTCTAACATAACCCGGGAAATAATCAATAGGATCAGAATCCACTTGGAAGCATCTCTAACCCACCTTACTTTCACTCTTTACGGAACAATACCGCGAGTTCCAGCTGAAAATTATAAAAGCTATGAAGGGAGTTCCGTCCGCCCGAGTCGTTTTTTGCGTGTCGAAAGAATTGCAGAACAGAGCTTGCACAGAGGTATATTGTCTGATATGCATGATTCCCGGATATCGTCTGGTAAAAGGTGCGCGAGGTGTCTAAAAGTTAGAGAGAGCGAGCTGTTCTTCTCTTCCTCTTCTCGCACGGTAGAAGCAAGGAGAGTACGGCGTTCATAAAACGGCCGTAAAACACTAAACGGCTGTAAAGCTGCCGCCCCGAAAACGCGCGCGAGCGAGGACCGTTGTTTAGCCCTCTGTTGTTGCTGTTGCTGTGGCATCGCCTTCTTCTTTTGCGGTTCAGCCGAATAGAGACACGGACCCTCGATGTTAAATCATCCAACAACCACGCCTCCCGTGTCCTTTCTCGTCTTAGACCCTCTTCTTCTTCTTCTTCTTCTTCTGTTTCTTCTTCTGCTTCTTCTTCATCTTCTTCTTCCTCTTTTTCTTCGTCTTCTTCTTCTTCATCTTCGCGAACCACGAATCCAACGGGATAGCAGAACATTTCCGGAGCCCCTGTTTCGCTGCTTGTGTTTTAATAGTCCCGCAGATTGATTTAGAAGTAAATTTATGCGATGGAATCTCGAATTCGGATCGGTCTAGGAAGTTTCTTTCGTCGAGTAATTGATACTTTTCGGGGGAAGCTTTGTTTTCGAATTGAAGGTCACAGGAGAAAACGTGGTAAGTACATTCTTATCAAGTTTCTGTTTTTAATGTCATTCTGTTACTGAAGAATGATATTCTAGTCCGACATAGTGGAAAATGAAAATAAATTGCTAGGTCGAAAGATACGAGCATCTTAAAACTAGCTAATAAGTTGACGAAGTTTCATAAAAACTAAAGAATCGTTTAAAACAGGAAACATTTTAATACCTTAAATATTTTAATATTACGTTAGACAATATCCTTAAAATAATGAAGATAGTGGAACAATATACGTTCAGCTCCAGAAAATAAAGACAGTTTCGATAACGTGTACAATAACGCGCTGAATTTTATAATCATTCTCTCGAAAAATATAACTTACCGCATTATCGTCTTCCCCTATAATTTTCAACTGCAATCTTGATAGTACTCCGATTATGAGCAAGTTCTATTAAATATATAAAGAATTTATCTAGTCGATATTCTCGCAATTTTCTTACACGAATAACGTTTCATCCACGTTCGTTTTATCAACTTCCGAAGAATACCTCGGAGTTTCTAAATTCCACCACGCTCCTATAAAAGCTACCTCCCCTTATCCCTCTATTCGTCTTTCTTACCAAACTTCTTCTAAAAACCATAATTTTCTCAGAGTGCACACAACATAACCAACAAGTCTATCCACCATCAATCACATCTCGCTCTTTAACAGCCGAAAGACCGTTACATGTCGCATCGTTGCAATATTTTCGTCGAATTAATAACAACGCACGATGGTTTTTATCTGCGAGCTGGAATCATACGCGAGATTTACGATTGCGCGAAGACGGGCTCTCTAAGTTTCCTCTGCCTCGGCCATCTCTCGCATCTCAAGAGTTGATTACTATGGCTTTCAGGTCTGGTCTGTGAAATCCACCTCTGCTATCGGTCGTCGCGTTAACTTTGATGACTCCGTGATAAACGTGGCATCGTAAAATTATCGAGCGGAAATTACAAGAGCCGGCTGCGGGGAACGGGTCCAAACTACAGTCTGTCGGAAGTCGTCCTCGTAATTAGGCTCTCGTTATCCCCCTGGAATTTAATCCGACAAGATCTCGCGTCGATCATGATCCACGGCCGATTTGCATCGTTTCCAGAACGGATTAAGATTCAATATCGTGGAGAGGAACGATCGCGAAAGAGCGAGACAGAAACGGCCTCGTATTTACCGAAGGCGCACCAGCCAACTTCGATGAAGTTGTTCTCGTTTCCGATCCCATGATTGCCCGTGTTCCAGTCGACGTGTGATTAAGTTAATTCCGACCGCTTAGGATTGTATTTTATGTGCTTTTCTCTCTCCCTTTCTCCGAGATAGATCTTCGATTCAGGATGTGTATAATGTTTAATAATCACGTGATAAATTGCGTGCACCAGTAGCACGTAGTTCAGAGCGATCCTTTGCACCCGATCGACCGTTTGCTGCGATCGATTGCGTTGCATTTCTTCCAACAGCAAGCAGGAAGGTGCCGTAAATGAATGCCCAGAATTCGGTTCGTGTATTTTAAAGTGTCTCTGAATGGCTTCACAGTTATTAATGAAATTTTTGTGCTTTCTATTTGATATAACATACCTATACAGAATATTTTATGCAATTGGGTAGAACTGTGCTCTTAGACCGATAATGGAAAAAAGTAGATATAGAGCACAACAGAGATAAAGATACAGTTATTTCACTCGACAAATTTAAGTAGTGTAACATACCATAGATATAGCAGGACTGATTACCAGTTTATGCAATCTTCTTTTATAATTCTAGAGCTTTAATCTCGTTTGTAAATGTTCTTGACTAGACTGCAGATGTTTGTACATTTTTGAGAAATTTAAGGATATAAAATGTTCAAACAGTATCGCTTATTATAACATTTAGTAAATGAAAGAAATTTCCAAGTAGAATGTATTTCTTCAGTCATGTTCACAAAAATATAAAATTGCATAAACAATTCACGGTCTATCCGAGTCTATTCAGTGTTCTGATTTAAACTGTGTCGGCTCAGCCAACTAAAAAATCTCATCGTACATCCACAAATAGAAAACTAAATTAACTATCACCTCTGGAGTCAGAAGAAACGGGCGAGCCACGAAAATCTACCTGCTGTTTACCCACCAATCTTCCAGCAATCCGTCCACTCCCCCAAACAAGAAACAATTGATCCCATCATTCAGTGGAACACCGACAAATAGCCAGGCTCCCACCTTGCCCCTTAATAAAAGATGTAGCTACCACTGTCTCTTGAATTTTGTAATTCCGTTAAACGATGGGTTGACAGATAATCGACACGGTATTTCGAAGCGAGTCGATCCGCATTATCGAGTCTGCTGATCGAAAAGTGATCGATATACCTCGATCCCTGACCCAAGCGATAACGAGGTATTAACGATCTCTGGTGTTCTGAACCAGTTTCCAAGAGGAGGCTGTGCCGGCTATCCTCGAACGCACCGGGCCCCGTTTCACTCCCCACCACACTGAGGGCACCCATCGAGGCCCCGCGATCTTCAACTCTTTTGTTTCGGATCGCCGGAGCTTTTCGATTATCGCCGGCCGTGCACCGTAACGATCGCCTAACTCAGTGGCCCCGCCTCCCAACCGAACGCTGCTCCACCCCCTCGGGCTCCAACCACCGACGGGGCCCCACTTTTTGCATTTAAATTAATTTGCGCCGATTAATTTTTAATTAAACCCGCAGCGCGGGACCAGCCGTGCCGAGGTAGGCGCGAAATACTTTTCGACAAACGCGCCGACCCGAATCCAGAGCCCTGCTTCCCTTTAATGGGAATCCGCTCCGGGAATAGATGATGCTCCAGATTTCTGACCACCGAGCATTTTATATAAGTCCCGGTAACCAGCTTCGATCTTTCGCCCTCGTTGGTCTGCACTTAATGGCTCCGTGGACCTGGTATCACAGACGAACAGCTCGGTGGGTGTGGTGGATCTGTGCAGGTCCTAATTTTTGGTGAAAGGATTGATTTTGCCGGTTGATATGGTAGCTGAGAGATTTAGAGGGGTTTTAAGGATTTCGAAGATTTTTAGATTTCTTGTAGCACTGGGATAATTGGGATAGCAGTGTGGTGGGCGTTTTTGGGGGTGATTTGTTGAAATGTGTGTACTTTCGAGAAAACTCCGAAGCGTTTCTATCGATCTAGAAGAAACGCCTTTCTTATTATATTAATTCGTTCGGCGTAATAACCGTGTGTATAAATTCCTCGTAATCAAAAGAACTTGAAACGTTCCGAATATTTTCTGGCTTTCTTATTTATTTGAATGCTCTCTCGAATTCTAATCATAGAAAGTAATAACATTTTCTGAAATTTGGAATTTTCAATTCGAGTCATAAGTTTCACGAGATAAGTGAAAAATAACGAAAAGATACAATAAATGCCAGAGTACCAGCGTTTAGCGTTTGAATAAAATTTATCACCAATCAAGATATTATCTTCTTCCGATTCCACGTCACTTCCCTCAAAATATTTTACTCGGCGTGAAAATTTAAGAGATACGTGCTCCTTTGCGCATAGCTAGTCTTAAATTTAAGGGGATGAAACAGCCCTCCTCCCCCTTGAACTGCTGGGATAAGTTTAACGGTACGATATTTACGAGGGATGCTCGCCTTATAACAATATTTTTCTCCGGACAGACGCACCGATATTCTCAGTCCGAATTCGCACGCAGACGATTGCTTATGCTGATTGTATGTGCACCAAGAGAAACGGCCCCGTGTATCGGAATGCGATCTCTTCGTTTAATTACGAATCCTTCTGGGAACGATCACGACACGATTCGTGCGCGGTGTTCCACGAAATCGACCACCTACGATATAGAATCATATTATATCGTAAGAAAATGCTCTCGATTCCAACGTGAAAGTAATTGCTCTAAATAGAGGTTATTAGAGGGAATGCTGTTATACAAGTCGAATATTTTATCTTGAACAGATTCTAAGAATATTTTAAAGATTTCTGTGGATGTCAATATCCCTTATGATAAATGGTTTTTAAATTTTCGTAATTCTATGCAAGTTATTTATTGCAGAAAAAAATTTTAAGACTACTTTAAATTTAGTAAGATTCATTTAGAATCCTTGATACGGTAAGATTTTTACCTTTACGATTTTTTTCTCCTTTTTCTAGGAGTTGACATAAAGACATATTATTATTCAAAAGATTCAATAGATCAGGTATAGTACAGCGAAACAAAGTGGAAGAAAATATTAATAGTACTACTTCATACTTCTTAAAAGAACATACAATCAGTAACAAAAATTAGTAAACGAACTAAAATATCCACCACACTAAATGAAAGACATTTTTTCGTCCTTCTAAAACAATTTTTATAAAATCTGCTCTTATAAATTCATTATTAATCACAATGAATAACAAGGTTCTAAATTTGCATTACATATAAATCTTCTTGTCATTTAATACACGTCCCTTATAATAAATTTCTTTTTCTTTGACGTGATAATAACTTTGATAATAACAGACGATAGGACAAAATTTAATACTGACATTGTGAAATTCGGACTTTAAATAAATATTTCGTAATAGAAGTTATTAGCTGACAACTTAGAAAACGTAACAGCCTCGATTTCTACTTTCCTAATCTCCGAAGCCGAGATCGATATTTCAGCCGTGTTCCGATTTTCTCCGAAACTGAACGATAGGGAACGGAAGCCCCGTGCTTTCCATCGTCTCCTGTTCCTTGGTTTCTCAGTGTGTTGCTCGTTTAACCGCGGACGGCTTTCGAAAAGAGAGGCAGACGAGGCAGAAACGTTCTACGGCGGCACGAATCCACGCCTACCCATAACGATATTTTAATTAAACCGAGGCGCTGGTCGAGCCGAGGAGAAATTCAATCTCGGGATAATAAATGATCGTGGCCCAACACCTTCCTGACTGCTGACGAGCCGACACCTCGGCTTAAACAGTTCACACCTTTTCCGTGTGCTTGTCCGGAATGGTCAGCGCCAAGGATACTCCTCTTTATTATTTCTTTGATAAATTCGATCGAACTCGCCCTTATCATTTGTCTTGGCCGAGCCTGGCCACTCGTTAGGTCCATGTTGCAAGCTTTTGGTCCCTTCGAATCGATTTTGCCTTGAGAACGATCGAAAGTGATGGAAAGTAGGTTGGACAACTGTTTAACCCTTTCAAGGGTTAAATATTAAGATAGATAGCCCAAAGATAATATCCTCAAGAAGAAGTGATGTTGCAAGGTGGATTTTATTTTAGAATTCTTTAGTGAGAATTTATTATTAGAAACTGGCATCATCCTCGGTCAATAATGGAAATAATTTATCTTGAGATAAAACAAAATAGTTAATATTCATGGGATTAATGAAATTTTGTAATATTCATTAGGAAATTATCCGATAAACTTTAATATATCAAGGAGTCGAAAAAATATAGACGTCTTTTTTAAACGTTATAAACTTTAGATAAGTTTAATTTCAATTAAGACAACTTATTGACATGTTATTATATATTTAAAGAATTGCAAAAATTATCTTCGCTCAAATAATTTCGACAATAACTTGGAAAATATATATTCTGTCACGTTTTCTTCATCGTTATTTACATATACGATAGTGAGTCTAATTATTCCTAACAATTTATGAAGGATTCATGTTTATTAAGGAGAAGTCGCTGTTGTCGCCAGCCTAACCGTGATTTGTGTGAAACATAACTGACGAGTAATTGCTTGATGATTACCGACTTGAGTGAAAACCGCTTTGCCTAGGATGCATCTGCCCTCAAAATAAAAAGTATCGATGAATTATAGTTCGTTCGTCTTTGTAAAATAATTTATGTTTACAGTAGATTCCATTGCATTCATTACGAGTGTGATAGTTCATCGACTTCCCATTAGTCACAGTCGATACCGCTGAAACTGAAGCGTCGCGTCAGATAATTATCGTCACGTTATAAATTGACCTATTACCTACATAAGATGGTTGGTTTACAGTTACTAGATTCATGGTAAATATATTTTACTATCAATAAAACCACCGCGAAAGATATCTACTTATCACTACTCTGCACCAATTCCTAATTTCTTTTCTAACTTTTTTGTAGCCACGATATCTTTTTTGACTGTTAACTATATAACAGAATATTCTAATTAGATTGCCAATATTTATGTAAATTCGTATTTTTATAAATGCAATTGAAAGAAGCAAGACTTAGGCAGTGGTTCGTTCCAGTTTTTAAATACTATAATAAACGTTGTACTATATGTATTTTATCATGTTACGTACATTCTATGCATTTGTGCGCTTTTAAAATCTTTCATAAATGCACAAATTTCGCAGTTTGATCGTAATATACATATATTAGAATATTAGAAGTAACATTATGGTATAATATAGAATCTCTCAAATCTGTAATATAAAATCTCTTCACTTTTGTTCAATTTCATTATTTCCATCGAAAATCCTATTCTATATAACTATTAACCATAAATATAACTATGAACTCAGAATCCCAGAATGACAACAGTAATATTTTTAATCAGAAAAATAAATGTGAGCTCAGAAATTTACATACTTTCTCTTGTGGCAATCAGAAGAGTACGGATGATTGTATAATACTTGGTTGTTTTGTCAATCACTCATTTTTACTACGGTTACGCGGACTTAACCAGAATCTTATTAAGGCAATCAATGACTTAATAAGATCGCTTTAGTCATGTCTCGCAGACATACGCAGACATACGTAATAAATTTAATGGGATGTTTTGTAATCGTGTAAGCAGAGTGTTGTCCATTTATGCATAATACGAACACGTAGCTTGTTTTCAGCCGTATTATTACGTCTGATTACGTATTGCCGCGATCACTGATTTCATTAAAAGGTTAGACAAGATTTCATTACCTCAGTAACCAGTGAAACGATTATGTGTACCATTTGGCTGCCACACTTTTCTCTTCTGATCGAATCAACAACCAAATAAGAACGAAGATTGCGAATATTTTAGACGTTGCCGCACTAATCGCAACCTTATTCTTTCTGATTAACTTTCGCGTAGGATATCGATATTAATCATTGATTCAGGGACATAAATTTATCGTTTTATATTTTTTTACAGATAAAAATTACTGTGATATATGATATATATACATAAATTTAAGAACTGTTAGAAGCGATGGGTTATGTGCTATAGATATTATTAGGCACTTGCAAATTTTATAAAATTGAATCCAAAACAACGCATATTTCCATGCTATTTTAACTTAACTTAACCTAGCCTTAATTTAAAAGAAGCTTGGCAGGAAGCTAGTAGTAACTTTAATACATCATTGATTAATTACGATAAATAATTCTACCTCTGCGCATAATAAGAAAAAAGACGCGATACTTCTAGAATGATATAATATCCTTGAAGATGAAGGAACAAGTGACTTCTAAGGGATTGTATCCTTTATCAAGTAGAAGCTCATAATTCCCCTTCAATAGGGATTAAATTTGAAGAGTAGGATGAAAGATGAATTCTGCGAACCTTTTCCCTTTTATTTGACGAACTTGAAGCATGACATGGTAGTTTCGATTCATAGAATTTCAAAACTTGTCATAAACAAACATGTGTTTACATTTTACATGTAAACAAATAAAACCAAATATAAATAAACAAATTGAAAGTATACATAGCATTGAAATCCAAACAAACAAACGGACTTTTGTAAACAAAGGGAAAATCTTGATGAGAACCCGAAAATTGGTGAACTCGTGCCACTTCCTATGTTATCAGTATTTCCTGATACAAAAGCTTGCAATTCTTGGAAATGACGTCATCTTCCAGGAATCGTCAAAATTCTGGGAAACGAGACGACGATTTTTCACGAATTCTTCGAACTTAAAACTAATTTAGTCGTGAACAGGGCTGTTTTTTCGAGACTTTGTATTAAAGTTCTTTACTTCTCATAGTTCGATACTTCTCATAGTTCGATACTTCTCATTGAAGGATCGGGATTAGTCATTTTAGGAGTTCTGTACAGCTCCTTAAATGATTAGGCAGTTGATTAAGTTTAATTAATAATGATCAAGTTACACAAGTGTTGAAATATTGCAATGATTTGTAATCTAGCTTACTACTTACTTTCTTAGCTATCATCTAATGTTATAAGAAGTATGATTTTTTTAAACCTAAATTTTAGAATATACCTTATAATTAATTTATATAACTAATACCGCTAGTCCCACAATGTCCTTATAAAGTAATCGTTACAAATTATTGATATAAATTCTAATTTATTCTCTAAATTCTTATTTAATACAATAGTATAATGCTAGTAATATATCTTAAGGCTTCCACATATGTGCATAATACTTATTCAATAGAACGCGCGTAATATGTACTAATTCATTTCTGAAAGTCTTGCATCTTCTCCTTGATTTGAGTGAGAAACTGCTGAATAATATCACAATGATCCTTTCTTCTAATCCTTTGTCCTTCTTTCAAGTAATATTTGTCCAATCTCTTTGTGAAATTCTAATTTGGTGCCACTTTCTTATATCGTTAATTAGCTGCTATTCAAACTCCTTGTCAGACATCCAATCGTTCACCAAGAAGTACCCGAGGTATAATCTCTCCGTTGTCATTAAATGTGTATTTACTCAACTCACACATATAATTAACAGTACCTATGATGAATAAACATAAACATATTGTTTTATAAATTTTATTAAAAAATCCTTTAATTGAGGTAAAAGATGGTATAGCGCATAACAAATGAGTTTTTCTCATAATGTCATAACACATACATATGTAAGTATCATACCATTTTTTGGATCTCTAGACAACGAGAAAAATGTAAAAATAATATTTTTCCCCTCTCAAAATGCAGAGATGATCGTCTCTTACATTAATGATCTGATGTTTATTCATTGAAAGTAACAATCGAATTAAGATACTTGGGAGATAATTGTCTATTTATGAAATTTATGGTAGGAGAAGGAAACTATGTTCTTATTTATCTAGTTGACACGTTTGCTTCTTGGAAATTAATTTAATGGAAATTAACTTTAGTAAAAAAAAAAAAAAAAATATTAAATCATCAATTTCTATTTGATAGAAATTATTACGTTTATACGTTGGCGACGTTCAATAGATGTAGACGATGTAATTACTTTCGCAATTAATTTCATATTAAATTACGAATTACATTTTCAATTAATTGAGACCAACATGGATCAAATTATGGCTCTCGTTATAAATCCGCCATTAAACGCTAATTATAGTAGCAATTAACAACTAGATGCTTTGATTATTAATTTCGCCAAGTTCGCAGTGCTTAGTAGAAACGTGATTACAAAGAATCGCTATATAATCACGTTTCTACTAAGCACTGCGAACTATCGCTATATAATAACATAAAAAAAGCGTGGACAAATTAAACGTATGAAAATTTTCAACCACATATATTAATTTCGATTTGAAAACCATCAAATCATTATTTCGAAGTGTGGTTAATTAGAATACAATAGCTGTGCATTATTTCTGAAAGTAATTTTCTAAAGGAGACTTTATGCTTTTGACACATTATTAAATATATATATGTATAATTTGAAAGACGTTGTATACTTTTACGAAAGACAGATGATCGATGACTGATTACTGTGGTGAAATTTCGCTGGATTTATAAAAGACAGGCGGTAGTTTCAGTTATTGGGAATTCAAGATGGAACAATGGTTACGTGGTAGACACGCCTATAAAACTTCATCAATAAACGATGCATAAAGATAACAAGACAAACGTCAAATCGATGATTGAACTTAAAATTTATATTTTTGAAGATGTTTTGTTCCAAGAGGAAAATAATAAAAGCAATGAAGCTTTTGGTAATAAAGATTCTTGATTAAGAAACATTGAACATGATCATTTTTTAACCTTAATTGCTTGTCCTTCTTTCGAATATGAATTCTAGCAAACCAATTATAATTGTTAACACAAAATATATTCTAAAATTCATTGAAACGGAAATAAGGTTAGCATAAAAATATATTGCAGACGTCAACGAGTAAAACGGCTTAATCCTAATAAAAAACAAATATACTTCTCAAACGTACTCCTCTCATTTATATTCCACTGCTGTTATCCTTTTAATGAAAATTATTAACAAATTATCCTCGTGCATGTTGTTGAACGCAAGTTATTAAGATGCTTGGGAGAAACGGAGATCAAACATCGTTGCTGAGTTATGAATACAAATTGTCGGTATTAATCGCGTTTTTCAAGTAGTCTATCTGGAAAATTTGATCAATTAATACGGGGAATGACTTAACTGTGTTTTAATGGAATCGAGAATCGGCCGTCGATCGATTTAAATTTCCGCTTACACGAGTCCCGGTACCATCGGCCATCCGAACCAATCAGAAGCAACAAAATTTATAAAAGCCACTTAACTTTGTAATTTAACGCATACATTATAAATTTAACGTGTATCCTCAATTATTGCCCCACGTAAAATCCGCGGCTTTCCGGAGGAAAATGATTTCATGAATATACACGCGGAGGAATGTAATAAAAAAATTATTCCTACTCGAAATATTAGCAAAATCTGTTTTTACGATGACATTCATCCTCACCTGTTATAACTTACACTGATATATTACGCACGCACGTGAAGTATAGATGCCGTAAACTACAAATTAATTAGCATTTCCTTCCACGTCCTTCGTTTAAACTTCATTTTTGAACTTATCATTTTCCATATTTAATATATTATTCTTATTTAATCCGATAGAGAAGTAAAAAAGGAAATATATTTGAAAATATTCGAAATATTAGAAATTATTAAGTATAACACACTAAGCCTAGTTTGTCTACTTTTAGTTTTTCAACCGACTTAGTTATTTGAACTATTAATTGTAAATTACTAAGATAAAGATTGCCCTCTACAAGATAAAAAAGGATAACTTTGTTGCAACAAAATAAGTATATGTGCCACAAAAAAGGATGTGGTAGGAATTAAAACTCTTGAAGGAGCATTTTGAGGAGTAACCGAAGAGAATTGCAGATTCGTTACGTTTTCATTGAACGCATTCGCCGAGTCAAGAGCGATAGCGACAACGTCACACAAACGCCACTTGATGAGTCTATTATAAAATTAATAACTATAAATCTCCGGTATCCCAACGCGCGAGATAGCACGTGGCTGGCCGTTTTTCATGCCCCGGTTAATTATACACGGCTGTAAATTGAGCGAACCGCAGTTAACTGGCCTCTCTTTTCCTTTACCGACGGCCTTCGGTATCTCCTTCTTCACGCTACCGATCCTGTCTCTGTATCATTGAACAATATCGACTTCGTTGCTTCTATCGTTTGACAGATATATGGACTTTGGCCTCTCCGTGCGATACTATCGTTTCACCGTGAATTTTCTACCGTAATTTTCATAACCAGAAGCTCGATGCCTTTTTGCTCCTGTTTTCGTGAAAATTGACTTATTTAAAAGGGAACATTCTACATGCGTATTTCTATATGTGTAACATTCTAAACTCGTGGTGATTTTCCATTTTTGAGAGAACGAGATTTATTTGTTAAGAATATATTGGGTGATTCATCACGTTTATTGGTGATGGAATTTATATTACCTATTCTTTGTTAATATACTAAAAATATAAAATTTTACGCAAATGTCTCTTTTCAAAACTTCAGGATTTTTAATTAATGTTTTATAGTTCCATGCCGTAAATTATAGTTTTCAGTAATGGAACTACCGCATTAATCGTTTTAATCGGTATTTTAATCATTTTTCCATAAATATTTAATAGTTTTAGATATGAATCTTTAATCAAGTTAGGTAGTTAGAATATTTAACTGAGTTTAAGAAAATAGGATTTTATCTGGACTCGATTATTAGACACATCATCGTGATTATTAAACCTAAACGTGATTACTATACCGAACGAGTAATTTCCTAATGAAGAACTATGGTAGATAATTATTCCAACTTCTGTATTTCTTCTACGAAAAGAGATATCAACCCGACGACGCGGTAATATCCTGGGCAATTTGCTCAAAACGATCGTCTAATTTCAGACATCAACACACCTGCTTGAACAATTTAGTCCTCCAGCCGAGTGAAATAAACGTGGCTAATACTTCTTCTCAAAATCGCCACTTCCATTATACATTCGCCCAAACTGACCAATCAAATTGAAAACTTATAATACAGGCATGTAAATTTTGCTTTGACTAATCGATTCAGACTCTTCTTCAACTATTTCCTATTAAAGCACTATTATTTGCCCACTAAGTGGCATAAAAGTTAGAAAATCAACAATCATGGACTTGGATATTATGTTCTTCTCATGTTGTCTTCATATGTGAATACACACTCCTATTAATATTTTGCCGGATTACTTTGAAAACGATATGATTGAATGAAAAGGATATTTCTTCTTGTAAACCTTCAACCAGAGTAGAATTCTACTTCTTTAAATCCCACTCATTGCAACGAAATTTTAATCGTAACCTGATTAAATAAACAGTTGTCGATTAAATTCACACATCACGACACCTTATCTTCTCCTATCATTTGAACAGAAAATCGTGGTTAATGTAAAGAACCAGTGAACGTTCACTTCATGAATTCTTGTTATATTAACTCCTTGTCCACAAAAGTTTCAGACAACTGGATTTTTCCAACAATACACAACTAAACGATTTCACTTATCAAACGAACCACCACTTTCTTCCCATATAAACATCAGCTATGCGATCTTTGGTGGAACGCAGCGAAGAAAAGAGACTGAAGAAAAGGAGTCTGTTACCTTCCTAGGCTTTGCGGTTTTCTCTCTGTCTATCTTCCTTGGCTGTCTCGCGTGTCTCGAGGGCATTAGGAGGAACGCTCACGGCAACCAGTTTGAATTTCGAAGCGTCGGGGGATAATTCCATCGGCGGGGTGTTCTAATTGGCCTCTCATTACCGATGCTCGGCTTGTTTCGCTATGGCAAACTGTGAGCCGAGGGGTCCCAGCAGCGTCCACAACGCTAACCGGTGGCCACGGCCCGATTATTGCCAGTTATTATCTGCCGCGGGACCGTTCGATTTAATGGCCAATTGTTTCGAACGCCGCGCCGTTAATAGAAATTTACTGGTGGCCGATCGACCGCGTCCTGCTCCGACACAACCAATGACGCAACCATCTCTATGTATGCGTTTTATTTGCGACCCGCGCCGCTCCTTCCGCGACTCGATCGAACGATCGGTCGATCCCCAATCTTTCTTGTCACTCCTAGTTTCTTATGTCGTTTAATTGGATATTCTAGGAATAGATATATGTATATATTTATTGGCATTTATAAATAGGAATTTATGTGAGAGAAAAGATTGTGGAATACGCGTAATATGCAAATATATATAAAATATTGCTAGTAAGAGCATTTGTCGCAATGTCTATTAGATGAAATATATTTATGTTTGAGTTTCATTTCTTCGGGTGCGTTCAGAAAGATACGAATTTGCATATATAAAATTGTAGACCTCATATAACATGCAAAAATATATACGAATATTACGGACAGAGTAGTCATTATGGTATTTACTGAATAAAATCACTAATTGGATTCCATTTCTTCAGTTATGTCTCAAAAAACATTGCATATGATTTGCATAAATATCCATCGTTTGCTCCTAAATATTCAGGCACTTCAATCAATCTAGTAGATGTGCGAGAATTTTATTGAGAATTACATCAACGTAATTTACATTTTTGTCATTTTAGTTTAATTCTATCTCATTATGTGTATAGTTACGATATGCAGTTTGATACAACTTATAAGCAAAGAATAGATTGAAAATTATCTTTGATCAATACAAATGTGATACGATTAGACGGACATAATAGTTTATCTTTCGCGTGTAATTTGTTCATAAATAACGCTCCTACCTTCGCAATTTGACAGATTGAAAGTAGCTATTACAATAATAGATGTCCGACCAACGCAGTCATATTCTACTTACGAATAAAACTTACCTAATCTCTCTTGTATAAGCGAATAATTTTTGAAAAACATTTAGGACGAAATTAACAGCATAACAGCTCATTAGTTCTGTATTTCTGTTAATTTGAACGAATGACTCTGATTTTCAACGAAAATTAGAACATATTTGGTAGCTACTTTAACAAAGGGGCTGGCACTATCTCTTACAGTGAAGCCGAACGTAATTGGCCATCTTTCCATGAAATACTTATAATAATACGGCTAATAGAAACAGCTAACGGGGTACCTGTGCAAGATAATTGGCCGAAATCTATTAAACCTATCTTCCTTTTGGCGGTTCCGACTAGTTTTTGATTTAGTAGCACGCGGTGGCGAATTCGTCAAAACGTCAGAGGAAGGCGCAGATGTTACAACTCTATTCACCAAAAAAAAGGGGGAAAAAATAAATAGACGAAATATACCTTCCCTCTTCCCAAATAATAGACTCTATAATCTCTTTCCAACGAAAAGAAAAAATGCTTTTTATCAAAACTCTTCTAAATTTAAATAGACTTATACAAATCTCCAAAAATTTCATCATTATAGAATCAGATATCTATGAAACGTGATACACGAAATTAATACATCGAACCACTTACCAAAACCGAATTATCCTCTCTTATTGCATCCAAACGGCGAGCATATCCGGGCGTAATCGAGAAACTTCTGAAAAAATGCTCCGTCTCCGAGCACGACGGAAGTAAGCTAACCTTCGCAAAACATTGTATACTCCGGTGGTAGGAGAAAAATTCAACGAGGTCCAATTTCTCACGAAAACGAAAGAGGGAGAGAGATATACACAGGATGGAACACAGCCGACAGCTGTTGGACGCATCGAGGCCCTTTTTAATTGAAAAAAAGTCGTCCTGGCGGAGGCTGGAGCTCCAATTTGTTCGATTATCCCAAGAGCCAGACTTCCCGAAGATGAACGAGGACGAAAAGATGGGAGGGGGAAAAAGGGGGTTGCGTTGTAGGTTGAAGGGGGGAAGGAAGGTGGACCTGGCGGGTCGGTCCTCAGGCCGGGACAGAAAACCTACTATAGATTACCAGGCCTGTTATTACGAGCAACGGCGCAGCTTTTTTCGGGACCAAAAATTGGTTTTTAATGCGGGGTTCGTCGCTTTCTTCTGGCCAGAGGGGGCCCCTGTCGGTAATAACTATATTATCGAACCCTATGACCACGCGCTTCACCACTATACACGGTCCTCCTCGCAGTTCGCCGTGCTCGCTTTATGGGAGCTGGCTTTAGGTTAAAAAAGATCGCCGGAGAAGGGTGTTACAATGTGTATCGAGCAGAAATATTGGGGTATAATTTGAGGGAAACATTCGCGACCTACATTGAGATCCCGACAAGTCCACTCTTCTCCCCTTAATGCGAGCAATTTATCACGATACCTCGAAAATTTGAAAAAACCGGTCGACTGATTAAATTCTTTCCCGAATTTCGTACGCAATAAAGCCACTCTTTCGGGCTGTCCTTTTCGAAAGCGAATTTTTTTCAATGAAAAATTGTCGTTCTGTGGTGTGATTTAGTATCAACCGATTAAGGACTAACGTCGTGGCAATAAAAATTTGTAGCCCATACTTTATAGCCGATGAGACTTCAGGAAGATTCGAATACGCAACAATATTTCCAGTCAACTATAATAGGCAAGGATTAAAACAATAAACCAGCTAAACGCAATGTAGGAATCAATTGAGGCAATCGTCTAGAGAAAAGCAAATTCAGTCTTTCACCCTTGACGAGCGACATGGCGTAGCTCGAGCCATCGACTATCAAGCGTATAATCGAAGAAATTAATGAAGCTTTGGATCGAGGGCTGGTTTCTGCGGTTGATTCAAAGCGACGAGGAGGCGAGTTATTACAACGTTTCTCAACAACGATTGTTTCGCGATCAACGGCGATCTATTGTTGGTCGATCCGTTTTGCCTCGATCCTCCTCTAAGGTCGGTGATTCCTTTTGTATATGGAGCGGGCGTCAGTTGTTCCAGGCGATTTATTATGAGAATTATGAGCGGCCGTGCAACGAGTGCAACTCACCTTTCTTCCTTTCTTTCGTTTCTTTCTTTCTCTCTCGCGCGCAGATACATACTACACCCCGTGGAAACTTTGGGGAGTGCTCGAGGAGGTGCTAGTAAGAGGCGGTACTGCCTCGTAAACCTTAGATTTACTTCTGGCTGGCCGCCATCAAAGTACCACATACCACTACGTAGATCGTAGCTCATGGCTCCGAGAGAGCCGTCTTGAGATACTTATCGACGATATTGCCGCGAACAGAGCCGATTGTTTAAGAACGTTGACCGAGAGAGAAAGAATCGGAGCCCAGAAGAACCCGCGAGCTGGTTCCTCTACCCTTTGAACGATTCTCCAATCTTCCCTTCCTTTTCTATCACACGTGTGTGAGTTGCCCACTTTATTCAAATCAATCGCTTTTGTTTAATGAATTAGATGTCACTTCAATCAACAAGTAGAAATTTACCCAATTGCCTTACCAATGGCAATGTTTTATTTTTTACGCCATAGATTTGTGCGGGGTATTTGGTAATAAAAGTTTTCGACCAATAGGTTCTAATTACACTCGCATTCGATTATGGTTTGTAAGTATCGATATTGTGAATTAGGCGTGCAAGATACGAATCTTCTCTTTGAACGTTCATTTTGAGAATAGAAATAAGAATCGATCCATCGTTGTTCATTTAGGTCTCTAAATCTTTTAAGTTATTGCCGGCTTCGTCAGGAGCCGCGTTGCCTTCGAAACGGGCTCGAAAAAATAAATTAGTTGCTGTCGTACCCAAAACAAGATGTGCGTGACTATCAGCAACAGATCCGTATCGTCGATTGGTACAAGAACCGGCAAACAAGTATCGGTTTTCGCAGAAAAATTAATTCATCGACCGACGTCGATGACCTGTGTGGGTAAACCAGATATTTGGTTGCATCCATTGACACTGGCCGGTTTTCCTGCATCTGCTTTTCAGCCCGGTCATATTAAATATCATTCAAACTGCGTCATAAATAAATTCTTCGAAATTAACTGCAATTTATTCCTTTCAAATTTATCATATTCGGTTCGTGAACTGACATGAGCAAGAAGGCTACTTGAAATAAGGATTGTCAGCAACTTGATTATATTATTGCAACATTTAAATTAAAGAAGGTGAAGCAATTCTCAGATTTTATTACAAAATTTTAAAGCTATGAAATGTATTCCTTGCATTTGTTTGACTTACACACAGATACTAGTGAAATTAAAACAGTCTGTTAGGCTAACTATTGTGGAAAGGTGCATCTGTATAAAATATATGCCGAGACTAACAATCAATTAAGCCCGGTTCATAAGTTCACGCATGAATTCAAGCTCATTTACTAGTATTTTCTTTCCTACATTTCTTTTCAATTCCACGAAACAAATTTTTACCAACCATAGAAACCATTTCTACCAAGAAATCTTGCTATCACCCCTTACCTTACCACGAGCTCTGTTCCCCGAAATATCACCAAACTCATACTTCCTGCCGAGGATTATTAACAATCCGTGATGCTCAACGTATCAGCGGAAGCACATCATTTAGTTCTCGAGCCATTAGCGCGATCCTTCGACCGGTAGCTATTCCACGAAAGCGAAACACTTAAGAATTAGCAGGTGTCGGATGAAATTGGCCCAGACAAAGGCCAACAGACGGACAGGATCCTCGACTCGAGGGTTCGTGGAACTACGATTGGGGTCGAAAATCGAAACACAATGAGAACTTATCTGGCGTTGCGCGAACAACGATTTAATACAAGGTTTCTCAAGCAAACGCTTCCCTCCATTCACTCGATACACGGCTTGTGTATCGATTTACGCATGTATACATGCAGAATGTAGAAAGAAAGAGAAGAAAAAAGGGAGAAAGGGAGAAGCGTCGTCATCCCGAGCCAACCTGGACCGCGACGTTTTATGGCCACCGTCAACCATATTGAAAAGCTACAACGACGCTACGAGATATCCTGGACCCGGTGGAAGCGAAGATCCCAGATAAAAAATTAATAGGCGCTTTTGGCAACGGGCTTAACTGGCGGGAACAAATTTTATTAGGAAACTTTCGGCCAAGATGCCAGATATCCGTGCCAGCGGACGGAACTCTTCGACGTCGATTCTCTTTTCTTTCTCTGTCTTTCTTCTTCTTCTTTCTTTACCTTGTTCATGTGTATACGTATATAGATCAGCGATTCAGGGAAGATCGGGACCCCACAGGCGGCTCGTTTGAATTCACTTTTCTGCCAAATCGATTCTCGATCGTACGAGTGTATGTACATGGGATGATCATATCGCTGGATATCTTTCGCGTGTGCAGTTTCGCGACTGCGTTAAGGCTACTCCTGATTTTATCGTACTAAACGTGCGATTGTTTTCCCAAATTGCATTCGAGTCTGCTATAGCTTTCATCTTCATCATCGAATGTAGTGCACGATCCTCTGTTTGAATTCCTAACTGTCAGGCGATTCCTTTATCTTCCGTGTTCATTAATTTTATTGTAAGCGGCTAATAAAAATTGTTACGATATCTCCGATTCACATCTCATCCTTATACGAGTCTCCGATCAACTTCAGGTTTCATGAAGGTTTAAATTTCATTAGCCAAGCGCGTAATTAATATTCATGTTAAAAAAGAAATAACTTATCATTCGTAAAGTTTATCACAAACACGCAGCACAAATAATAACAAATTGGAAAAAATAATGTTTGTAATCATCGTCTTTCTTTATATTTCTATTTATGGGGTTGTGAATGACTCATGCAATGCTTCCATGATACTCGAATCCTCGCACGAACTTTGATCCCGCGAACGAGCCTCTTTCAGGGCCACCCTATAAAACCCACACCAGCATCTCCGCCAATTAATTCCAAATTGCCACGACCACCGCATCATTACGACAAGCATCGATACTAAAAGCACAGTCGAAGCAGGCATCGTAACCAGAGAAAAGAAGAAGGCCAGGCCCAGGCATTTAATCTGGTCTGTGTCGTGGGTGGGGTCGTTCTTTCGAGCTCACAGGAGAAAGGGACAGGAAACAACGAAGGGACGTTAAAACAGGGGAGAGGGAAAAGAAAGCTGGGCCTTGTCGGAGGAAGATCGAGCAAAGAGATAGCCGATACCTCTGGGAAATATCGGTATCGATAGTCGATCGAGGCTAAATGGTTTATGCGAGCGATCGACCTTCGACCTCTTGTAATAACTGGCAAGGAATCTGCCGCCTGATCTATTGGATCGAACTCGATCGACTTACACCTTGTCCGCGAACGTTCATCCGTGTTCTTTTCAGCTTCGGCCATTCCGCTCGCGGTTACCACGCGAGATAACGAGGAAAGAGAAGGCTGAACGTAAGAACCTCGATAGAAGATTCGGTGTGGTCGATCCTTTCTTCCTTCCCTCTCTTTTTCATCGTCATTTAGAATCAACGATCTCGCGTCTGGAATCGCGCGGCGGAACGAGCCCGAACGAGGATTAGACTGTCGCGAAGATTGAATTATAACGTCGTCGTTCCTGACCGGGGAGAATCAGATTATCGGTTTCTCTGTTTGGCCGGTGCTTAAACATCGGCCTCTCTATATTTTGGACGACGAAATGTATCGGAGTATTTATAATGTTCCGCACAGGCGGAAGTGCTTGTTGATTGTGACTAATCAGACTCATTAATCTGGCTACAACACCGGTGTGTCTGACACAGTCCAAGCAATTGGACGTTCGAAAGCTGAATACGTGAGATCGATCGGTTTCTATATTTTAAGCGATCGTGGAATTAATAGAGTTGTTGCTTTCTGTCTGTTTCCTTGGCACTTCTTGTTTTTCTTTTTCTATATTTTTAAGATGGATGTAAGAGAGGTATCAGTAATATTTTATTGGATATTTAAATAGTACGATCTAGTATCGCTAAATCTTGGAGAAGGATGTTGTTTTCGAAGGGTGTTGTTTGTATGGTTTGCTTAAGAAGAATTTATGGAGTGGAGTATCTCAGAAGTTGGAGTTTCTTAGTAGATATACGAGTATGTACGACTGTATGTAACAGTATCAGAGTAAAATGTAATTCAGAAAGATTCATCGAAGTTTCTTTATCATTAAAAAAACGCTGAAGAGTTTTGAAACTTTGGATGAAAAATATAATTAATTTAACATTCCTAATCGAAGCTTGCAATATTTTATAAGACGAAACAGCTCGCGCAATTTTCTAGACCTCACATAAATACATGTACATATAAAGGACGAAACTGTAGCTCCTCATCCCATCTTAAGTTATCGATCATCGGTCCTCAACTACCTTGCTATCCTTTCACCAGTCTAACGATCTTCGAAAAGATGTATTCGACCAAAAAGCGGCGATATCTCGTCTGATCGAGAGCACCACGTAATATTGAGCCATTCTAATTAAAAATCACAGATTGTATCGATGTATCGACGGTACTGTGGTATCGTTGGCCACTCTCCGTCACCTGGTGTTCTCTCATCTCGTCGAAGGAAACTGCACGAAAGCAAGGCAATAGTCGTTAAGGATTCCGATGGCTTCCGAGCGGTACGAGTGTAAATTATTCCTGGATCACGATTAGAGGCCAGCCAACCACCTGCCGGATTCACGCACCGAGACTGCCAGGTATTAATAATCCGAGGATTTATGGGATCCTCGATCGCTTCGTTAGGAAAGACGCCTTCATTGTCGATCGGATCGCGCCGCTCGCCTCGTCATTATTTCAATAGCATAAACCATATCGGTATTATTAACCGCAGTCGTTCTGCTCTTGCTTCCGAAAAGCCACGACTCGTTTCGCTTTTTGATCTACTAATTGTTCTTTTTAACCTAATACGTCGATTATTTTGAATATAACTTTGATACAATTGGTGACTTTTAATTTGCTTCTCTAGACAATCAAATCGAATAGTTTCGTGTTTTCTTTAACGAATCGTTTTATTTTTGCCAAAGGTGTTCGACGAGTACGCTTAAAGGAAGTAGATATATCTTCACCGACATTTCTTAAATAATTCCTTGTGTTGAATGAGATTTCATGTTGTGCACGATTTATGTTAGATCGGTGAAAAGATAGTAAGAGTTGAATACCTGTGTACGAAGAATATTTATTCATAAATGTATGGCTCGTGGATTAGCCATGTTTGATGAATGATGGGCTAAATTCTTAGAGTACATGGAATTAGGTTAGATATATTAGATACTGTAATACTCTCGATACAAAGATTCAGAGTTGTAATTGGTACTTCGTGATTATTTAACTAGACAGTGTAGTGTAATTAATCAAGATATGGAAACATGTCTGGCATTAGAAGTGTATAAGTTTTCCAAATCTTTCGATTACTATTTTTGTGGAAATAATAATTCTATTTTTTTTTTATTCAATGACATTTTAACGCGATTCGTCGTTTAATTTCTTAGAACTCCTCCTCCGCCGATTTAAACCTTGTTTTAAAAGCATCCACAAACGCCACTCTCGCGGATAATATCGCTTAATTCAGGAAATGATAATCACTTTGCATGCCACGAACCAAGTCAGCAGTCTGTTTTGTTTAACGTTCCATACAGAACTCAGAGAGACGTGAAATTTGAGAACGTCCGCAGTACAGGGTTCGAAAGAATGGTTAATTATATTCGTAACCGTAGACAATAACCTGGCAGAACGCAGAAAGAAAAGATATTCAATGTACGATTAACTAGTAATTAGTTAACACGATGGCCCTTTTAGGTATGCGTTACAAGTTGCAACAATTCCTAAGTGTTTCGTATTCCACGATCTACGACCATTAAAGACTATCCATATTTATGATATTCCTAAGTAATTACCGAGAGGAGTTATCTCTTTAACGCCGAAGGAGCCCCCTTTTTCGTCTTTCTCTTTTCTTTCTTTCGGAATATCAACCTAAAAGGTACTGTGCACGGGGGCTAATTAAGAAATCGCGCTTGAACGTCCCATTAAATACTGAAATTGCTGGCTTCTGAGTGAAGTGCCAGCTGGAACTTCACTGAAACGCCACGTGAAATTACGCGTGCTCGAGAAACCTTGAATCGGTGAATATTTATGAAAAGAAAGCAATAGAAGCGTGTGCATCGCTTAATCAACGAGAGCCAAGGCACCCAGCCAACCTACACTTTTTGCTTTATGCATTCTATTATAATTTCAACCAGTGTTTTCCGATTGTTCGTTCATTTTAAAGTTTACTTCAATTCTTAGAAATACATCTGCATATTTTATTCAGTGGGACTTGAGCTCTGGCTCTAATAAATATCTTAAAGGTATTCTATAGTTTTTTTGAATTTATGAAGACATTAGTGAACATGAGTCTTTTTGAGTAATTTATTTAAACAAATTTTAAGAACATGTATTCTAAATTTATGTTCTTTAATCGTGGACGAAAGCCATACTAACTCCACTCTTTTAATATAATTTTATAGATTTACTTATATAATAAAGTAATTCAGTGAAGTAATATATTTTTCTTTATTTTGGCCCATTCTTATACAATTAGGCAAAGGACTGAATATGAAACGGTTTAATTGAAAATGGGTAGATATCTAACCTAGTATACGCAACAATGATTGGAAGTGTACGTATACGTTGCGTACGCCTTCATGTAAGATAACACGCATAAATTAATAATATCAAACCGAAACATACTTGTAATTACACGGTCGGTACATGGAAGAGAACAGTTCTAAATGACTATGCTCGTACACTACGTTAATAGGAACAGACTTAATGAATAAAAGATAGTTACTGAGAAGGCAAGGTACAAGCGTCCGGAACTAAGGAAAGATCACAAGACTCTTGATTTCTGCGTCCTTACTTTGAAAAACTTTTCGCGGAGAGTGGAAAGATTCTAACTTAGTGATAAAACAAGTGCTTTTTCTCAGAATTTCGAATCAAAAGAAAAAGTATTTGTTATAGTATAGAAAGCAGTGAAAATAGGAAAAGAATAGAACACTGTACTTTTGGATAAAAAAAGAAATTAAAACATGGAGATTTATATAAATATGTGCAAAATAAATAACAAAATCTTACATAAATTCTTGTTATTTATCACATCGTGACGGTTTAGATATAACACTAAGACGAATATGATAAAAATACATTACGAAGAAGGTCCGACGAATATCTCTATGCTTTAATATTATATTAAATCCTATCGCTTTCAAAATCTAACCTGAAAATTAAATCTCTAGCATGATAAATTGAACCTTGTTTCGGTTTCAGCGTCAACTAACAAATTACTCTACCTCTGAGATATAATCAATACACCTGACCAAAAAATTAATTCCAGTCCGATTTTTCAACCCTTCGCCTTTCTTACTTTGAATTTAGCAACTGAGACGAGTACTCGGAACATTTTCTCGCTGTCTATGACTTCACCCTTGCGCGAGTAAAATTAATGAGCCCCTATTAATTCTCACGGTACGAAGCGAGCCTTCAACGAGGAGATTTTTCCAGCGAACGGTGCACCACACCGTTGTATACAAATTGTTCGCGAACGATAATAACAACACACGCAATCGCGGACCTCGTCTATGATTTATATGCCAGTCATTGTTCGCCACGCGACGACGACAGCGCGTGAGTCAAGACTATATCATTATTATTCTACCACTCTTTCGCCTGCAATTTTAACGAAGAATGAATCCTGCCTTCAACAAGTGTCCACGCTTCCACGAAACTCGCTACGTATCGCGTTTAAACCGCCCCGTTTTATTTTCTTACCTTCATACTTTCATGATTTATCGCCAGGCAGAGAAAATATCGCGAACTTTTCTTTACAATCGAGCTGCGTGAAAAATTGACGATCTTGATATTTCTGGATTAGGAGCTATTCTAGAGTACTTGCGTTAATTTCCATTCTAAATTTTATGCCACCATGCTCACATTTTGATAATATTTAGTTAAATTACATATAATTATTCTTACTCGTTACATTTATTATTTAGCACTGTTCGTGTTTAAGTTACCCCATTTCAGATCGCTAAGAATTTTCCCTCGTTTCCACTTTTTCCGATGCTACTAAAAATAATTCAAATTAGACATAGTAAGATCGTGTATTTATATTAGTGTTATATATTTACTATGTTATATATATGTTATACATTTCACACGATCCATCGCTACGTCCATTTATTTCTTAATTTTCAATCGAATTTCAGTCGAATTCGCAAATCTACGAAAATTTACCAAAACCATAGAATTCTCTGTTAACGAAGCAACGCTATTTTCCCTAATCACGTATTACTGAAACCACATCTGGACGAATTGCAGTGATCCAAACCACGTATCGTCCCACACAGGTTAATCGAAAGTTTCACGACACAATCACCAGCGTGGTCAACTTCTATTCTCTAACTCATAATCCTCCACTAATTATTCTGTAGAGCCAACATGAGTGCAACTTCCTCTGAAAGTTGCACGATCACGTCACAGACTTCTGCCAATCAACTCCACGCTAGGAACAATCATTTCGCTAATTGTTTCGCGTTCGCCGCCTATCAACTTTGTTTGTCAGGGATTTCATGAATTACAATGATACTATTATCATCATCAAACGGCGGAGACATCAAGGGTAAGCTTGTTTCATCGACGCCGCACAATGCACAACAAGGAAGAGAAAGAAGAGCCGATTCTCTCTTTTTGAAACGTTATCATCTCGACGAAGACAGTGAACCGTACTCTGATCGCGAATAAATTATAACTTCCCTTGATTCCGCGCTCGAGCCGTGGCAATTTTATCCCCGCGAGACATTCTTTCATTGAAATGACAAATAAATAGCGGAAGTAGAATGGAAACGTAGGAGTCAGACAATGAGGCACTTGTACGTCACGTGTGGATTATTATTATTATCATCGCTACGATTATTATGGCTTTACGAGAGTTTCAGCGGATAGAGAGAAGCCTGTGCATTTATGAAGTGCCTTTTAACCCGATTAAAATAGATGTTGGTGCGCGTGACGATGTTTGAAAGAGATTTGATTAGATTAGAAAAAGCTAAATGATTTATTGATTAAAATAGTTGATTGATTGCGTGTGTGTAGAATATAACTAGAATAGAATTAATATGAGAATTATTTCCTATTTTGATGATTATAGAAATTTTGAAGAGTTAAGTTTTGAAGAGAACTATGCAGGCGAAGATTATATCGTTGTATTGTTAATGGACATTTTAAGGATATTCAGCAGAAACTTTATTCTTCAATTTCGATTTAATTTTTTTGTCATTTTCTTTAGGCTATACGTAATTAAAAATATTATGAGAATAATGCTTAATAATACCACAACATTATCTTCCACTACGATAATATATTCTTTTCAAAATCTATTCTTCAAACACCCTAAAAAATTACTTAATGTATATGTATCTCCAAAATAAAAAGTAAAAAAGAAATTACGAGAAAGGTGTTGTTAACTTTCCCAGCATAATGCTGATGGAACAAAACGTGTAATTCTCAGTAATTTCCTAAATGAAATATATTTACGTATTTCTGTCTAAGGACTATAGAATAATTAGAAACTATCAAATGAACTCCTTTCTTGTAATGATGCAGGTTTCTAAGTAAGCGTGCGATTATTACTATTCACTGATTATGAAAGGGTTAATGAAAGGATCGCTGAACACGGTTAATAGAACACATAAGTGTTTTAATTATACTAAATCCTCAAAAGAACATTAAATGGTAAAATTTAGCTGTTTCTGCTCAGTGAATACGAAATGATTAATAAAACATTCTTGCAACATAATCGATAAGATATAAAATGTAGTTTCCTGCGTGAAATGTGAATAAAATTTTAAGCGAAACCAGTGTAAATTATTCAATCGCACCAATAATATTTCTCATTTCTACACCTAAATCTCATGACTGAAACATTTTGGTCATAAACCTAATTAGTAATAACGTTTGTAATAAATACAATTTATTGCAACCGTAAAGAAATTATCCACGACTAAATAATCCTGAACTTCAACTTTTGGAACGAACAAAATAAAACTCGATGATTTTTGTTGTATGTCGAGAATACGCAACCAGTTTCCGCGTGCATTATCAATTTCGTTCTCCATCACGTTGAACGAACTCGGTAGCGAGCATATTCGCGATTGCTCCAATCGAAAGTCGCGAATTAAATTCATAAATATTTATTAAATGATCCGGCCCGTTATAATCGACACCCGGGAGGGGAAGGCGACTGAAAGCGTTAAATAAATATCCGTTTTTCTCGTGAATAATAATTGCATCGCGGTTAGCCTGAATTTTTCACGCGAATTCCGACCTCCAAGCGAAAATCAACGAAAATTTGCCATGAAATAAAAAGGGAAAGAATAGAAAAAAAAGAAAGAGAAGGGAACAGGTAAAAAAGAAGAAGAAAGGAGAAACAGCAAAAAATTGGCGGAATGTAATCTAGAATAAAGTGCCATATATAAAATTAACAGATCGCGCTTTGTATGTAAATTTGATATACGACGACGGAAAGTTGATATATCATTTTCTATGCATATTCATACGTGAATTCATACGTGGCCTCGGTATTTGTTTTACGAGGACGCCTATGGCTCCATTATTCTTCCTATTCCGCGAATTTATAAACGGTACGAATGTCTCTTTTAGTTTCCGCCGCAATTTTATCATACGTATAAACCATATTTTGTATCGTGTTTCATTGCAGTTTAGAAAAACATTTCTACCACACGGCTGTGAATATCATGTACTTTAAAAATAATGAGAGTATAAAGTTGCAAAAAAAATTGAAGGATTTCGCGAAACGAAATTGAGGAAAATCGTAATGATATCCTCATGGTAATTCGAAGATAATGTGGAAGATTTAACGACAGACAGTGATTTATTTCAATGGAAGCTTTCTATTCAGCTTTCACGATTTTCTGTTACTTTTCATTTTGTCCTTCCCTCCTGGCGAAATCCACGAAAATTGTGCAATTCGTACGGTCAACCGGTCGGCTAAAGTTATGCTAATTAAGTTATCAGGATTCATTCGGTTTCATTCCAATTAATTTCTGTCGTTTCGTTTAATAAACAATAGTGTATCGTGCTTTCACGTTGATGAATCTTTAAACGTAATTAAATATTAATCCTATATATGATATTCCGTGTTGCACCAACATATTCACGATATGACGAACAACTCGTGTAAATAAATTTAGGAATGCGGCAAATTTTGCAACTATATGGAAAGCACATTATGCCGGTTGGTTTGTTTTACCAATGCTTCGATATGTAATATAAATTACGAAATAAATTTGATGGTCTCCATAAATAAGCAAAATGATACATAATTGCTAACAGAAGGAAAAATTTGGACGTTCTCTGCAATTTTTCATTTAATCTTTTTCTTCGATAATCCTTCATCTTTTCCAATTTCTTTGTTTCAATGAAATAAGTTATTCGCACTTACCTTTTACACAAATCGATACGGATGGTGCACAGGAAAGAGGAGGATCGAATGATGGAGTATATTCATCACACGACACTATGTATATAGTGTTGAGAATAAATTAATATATTTGAAATGAATATACGGTAGATACTGTCTCGCATCCCAGATTTTATGGCATCTCGTAACATCTTCTCTCTCTCTCTCTCTCTCTCTCACGCTTTCGCTGTCCTTCTCTTCTCCTCTTCGCATCCCCTTATCGATCTCCGATATCCCTCTCTTTCTCACACACACTCAAAATGCACCCTGGTATGACACAAAAAGAAAAAAGAAAAAAAAACAAGAAGAGGAGAAACATCCCGCAATTCAGCTTTGTACCGCTTGTCATTATTTTCAGCATCCATCACGCACTGTCTAAAACTTTCCTTTTATTCTCTATGTTATATACACGCGTACCAGGCGAAATCTCTATTGCTTTAAATAATATCCGCGACTCGACGAACACTTGGGTATCGACTACGATCAATTAAATAAAACGAAATCGTCCATACTTCGAGCTATTTACATTAAATACACGCGCAGTCTGTCGCTCTCTCGCACACGCATCTGTACTATCTCTATCTATCTCTCATCCTCCGCCATATCTCCCGAACAAAATCGTTCTAGAACGAAAAAGAGGAAGATGATGCTTGTTTTATTGCACATTCTCGTCTCGATCTCTACACTCGAACACGCAGGACAAAGAAGAAAGTCGAACACCCTGGATAGACTCAACGTCACTCACGCACTCGATGCAGATATGTCGAAACTGATATAAGCTTCCCTTTATTCAGTCAAAAAACTCGTCGCTTTTCTCTTTGTCTCTTTCGAGCCACGCGACCGACGAAAACAGTCACGCTTCGACAGCGAAAACTCTCTGGAATCTCCAATTGGATCGTGGAACGTAGATCGAATCACTGTTCGTCATCCTTCGTTAAAGATCCTTTCTTCTTGACCAATCGAACGATGCTAAACAATGTTAACCTTGCTCGACCTATCACGAAACCGTGGTAAGTCTTTTAAGAAACGAAAGATCTAGGCTCGCCATCATAGGGTACTGTCCTAAACGTGTGAATCTCCCTAACCTCAGCCTTCTCGTTGTTCACGATAATGTTCTCGCGAAACTGGCCCATCACTTCGTTGTCTAACACCGAAACTCGCGTCGTTTGTCACCGGAAAATCTCGACTGGAAGGAATTCGACTTCTTGACTCACTACGTGGTGGATGGCGAAGTGGGTACGGAGATCGGCGACGTGGGGCTGCTCGACTCCCTTCCGTTAGAAAGGGTTGGCGTCGAGGCTCTGTATTCGTTGTGGATTCCAGGGGTGCTGGTCCTGTTATTGCCCAGGAGACTGTCGATGGAGAAGGGGTTCAGCCTCTTTCTTTCTTCTCTCCCTTTCACGGACAAGTCTATGCTACTGCTTTGGACCTCTTCTTCGTTGGTCTGTTGCCTGACGGATGTTCTGCCAGGGTTGCTGCTACTGTTCGTTGTATGGCGCTGTCCACCTGCACTGTTGATGTTCACTAGCTCCCTTCTTCTCTCTAGAAGGCTCAGACCCCAATGATGAATCCCTTGCTGATGGTTCAAATGATCGAGGCTCAGGCTGGAGTTGGGACTCTGAAGACTCCCTGAGACCTGGTTCACCGATCTCCGAGCATCGTTTTGCTCGTTGCTGGTATTTCCTAGCCTTGGATAACACTCTCCGTCGATAGAGCCATCCGCAGCCGAATCGACTCTCTCGCTGCCGCTCTCGCTGCAAGAATCCAGACCACCCACCACGTCAATCTCCTCGTTCGCGTCGTTTCCGGAACCTGACACGCTGCTGCTCTCGTTGTTGTTTGTCAAGTGGTTGAACGAGCTTCCTAGGCTGCCGTTCAGGGAATTTCCGCTGGATGCCGCGGCGCTTCGGGACTCCCATTCGGCGCGAAGCGTCGAGAGGTCCACGGTGATTCCCTGAAATCAGAATATTGCGTTCTTCCTTTCTGAGCTTCTATTTTGGATCGCAGTAATCTGCGGATATTATGGAACTTGGATAGACTTAATTTCTTAACGAAAGAAATTTTATTTAAGTGATCGCTACCCTTTGATGAAACGCGCTGAAGATTGAATTGATATTCGATAGGTATAACAAGATTTGTTCCACTTTAACAGAATCTACAGTACGATCTTGATATGATGTAAGTTTTAATTGAAAAGAAATACTATCAAACTGATCGAAGGTAATAACGTTTTTTCTGTTGAATTCTGTGAAGATTGAAATTATATTCGATAGATAATAAGATTCGTTTCATTTTAATAGAAATATAGATTATAATAATATTCATTTGCAAGTGTCTAAATTGCTTTCGATTGTAATCAGATACTAGAAATTAATCTATGATAGAATTACAATTTCAGAGATTACCATCAATTGCTTTTTATACATTCGTTGTATTCTGTAACTTACTATTGGATAACGCAGATTGTATTAAGTCTAGGAGTTACCTTCGCAGCTAATTTCCTCTGCTGTCGTTCAAGAGCTTTCAACAATTTCTTCTGCCGCCTTTCCCTCTCCTTTCTTCTCAGCTCTTCAGGTGGAATGGGTTCGCCGCTACAACTCTGAGGATGAGCGTTATGCGCCGGCCTTCCTGGACCCTTCTTCGTGTGCTCCTTCTTCCTCCATTTTGCCCTTCTGTTTTGGAACCATACCTGCAAGCAAACAAAGCGGATTTGTTAACTTAAGAAAGAATCCCACTTCGGAAGTGCAATGTTTCTTAGAAATTTATTTAAAATTTCTTAATTTTTAATTCATTTCTTCTAAGCAAACGCTCAACTTTAATCTTGGCCCTACGAAACATGAATGTTCCTTGAAAATGATAAATTTTCTGAAACTGCTACATTTCCTGAACCAAATGAAAAGCAGTTCTCAACTTTGATCTTAAACCTTTGAAAGATGAATCTTCATCGGAAAGGGCGGATTTTTAAAATTCTTACGCTCTGTAAACCAAACGAGAAGCAACCCTCAACTTTGACCTTACACTTTTGAAAGATGAGTCTTCTGTGAGAAAATCTATGTTCTGTTAAATATGCTTGCAATTCCACCGTCGAGTGTTTCATGGAATACCGCAGGATCAAAGGGGAGAACGCAGTATTTCACCGCGACGACTGCGACTTTATCTGTTTTACCTGGAGTAATTAAAAGCACGTCCAAGCGTGGAGCGGTCACAACGGTTAAATATCGAAATTACACGAAGGAGGGCAGCCCGCGCAGAGGAACCAACGACCCCCTAGGGTGTCTTGATTCATGGTGAGTTTCAACCCTTTGCTCGCGTGAACGCTCGCGGCGTAAAGCACGATTTAAAGCCGGCGTGAATTTCGCCGCTCGACTAAGAGAGAAAGAAACATGGAAACAGAGGAGAAAGGGGTTGAAAAGGTGGTTGAAAACGATGAAGACATTAGTTGTGGCTGCGGCCCGGTATGCGGCGCTGTTCTCACGCGAGCTACAGATCAATACACCCCCGCCAACCCCCCTCTAACTATCCTCTGCACGTCACGTGCCCTTACAATTTTCTTCGCTTTCCTTTCTTCCCTTCGCTTCTTACTTTCCAAACGAAAACGAGATTCAATCGGAGGAAAGATCAGAATGTTCCACGCGCAGCTGGCCATTTTTCACCGAATTCTGCCGGAGTTTGGCGGAACTTTGTTTGCTCGAACTCGGTGAAACGAAAGTAGGGTGTGTTATCTTGAAAACTGGAAAATAGTTAATTGATGTATTTCTCACGCGATAATGGATTGTGAAATGCAATTTAATTTATTTGCAAAATTATTTTTATGCTATTCAGATGACATAGAAATATTATAAAGCGTAGAAAGCACTGAAATTTCTGAGCTTCGGAGAGAGAAGTTTGCAGGGTCCCAGCAAAGTAATTTCTAAAATATTAATTTTTAAAATATTTCATACTAGTGTATAATATTGTGCAAAAGTGAATCATTTCAATGCAAGGAACTACGCCGTTCGATATTTGATAAAATATCAGACAGTCGCAAGTTCATCGTCAATCGTATGTCATTATCAGAAATAATAAGCGATGTCAATTGGTTGTCGAACATCATTCAATCTTATTCTCTGTCCTAACCCGAGATAAACCATTGTTTACGATCTACATACATACATTTTTCTTGGGAATATTTACTCGCCTAAACAGTGATAAATTCGTTGATATAACGTCTGCATAAATAAAACGATAATCCCCAGGCTTCATGTTCGCAGTGTCTTTTAGTAATATGGGAAACAAAATAAATAGAATAAAAAATAAAAGAATAAAGTGTTAGAAAATTTTCCCACGGATCATGTCTTTGTAACACAGATGTTTCGATTTTCATTATTATCAAGGAAGAACGACTTACAGCTGCTCCACGTTAACTCAACCAACGAGAAACATTATTTCGGCATTATTACTACTATTCGTTAGGAATTATCGCCGGCTGATAACCGCTAACAAGCTACTCCATCGATTATTATGTGCTTTGACTGATGCTAAATGTGTAACATATTTTTTTCTGGCCACTTTACGACTGCCTTTCTTCTCCAGAGAAGCATTCATAAAACGACTGTATGGATAAGAAGACCGCCTTAAAACGTTGATATTCTCGAAATTCTAGAAAAAATATATAGGATGTATCTCTACATCTTCACGAATATATAACACGAATAGAACGAGTAATTAGCTGAAAACACTCTCAACCTGATTTACGTCGATGATATCGTGAAGTGTGCCTCATAAAGTATAATACACTATCCGAAACATCTTTCATGCGTGTATTCTAAGTTAATCGTTGTATCGATGTGATATGTTTTTGCGCCTTTACATTAAAATAAAGTTTCGTTTCGAGGAGATTATCGACTGGAATATTATCGATAAGAATAGCTACTGACGGTTTTGACTTTTTGACCGGTGAAAATAATAAAGAGATCTGAACGTAAAAGAAATTTAACACTGCGATAATTACCCTGACGCTGTGCTAATTAATATTCAGCTCTCGTCGCTCGGTTTATTACATGCCGGCAATTCGTATGCACGAAACGTAGAACGCGTCGTGTGTTCTGTCGAATCGATTTACGCCGACAAAACAACGAACGCTCGTAAAACATCCACATAAAAAAGGTATAACTATTAATTAGCCTTAGACAGAGGCAAGCGAGTGAATTATTTTTTAATCGACATACATCTTCATCGAGATTGTTTCAACGTTGCAGTTTTCTCCTGTGATTATTCTTCCAAATTTATACATACATTTATAAAGAACTTGTATTTCAAAATATTAATAAATACGATACGTTTAATAATGTTGCAATGTTTGTTGAAATGTGTGCTTTTAATCGATATAGATACGTATGTACGTATTTTCCATTTCACATCGCCTGTACATCCGAATCCGTCTGTGGCCGAATCAAAAAGAATGGCGAGAATCGTTGCGATCCTCGGTGGTTATGCCGCAATACATAACACGCTCATGACAACAACAACAGGTGTCGCGACTACACAAATATTGTATTTGTTCTACCAAATTAAGCAATGTTACAAAAAATGTAGAGTAAAGGCTTGCAAAAGAAATTTTCGAAGAATTCAGTGTTATATGAAAATTATTAATATTTGTCCCTATAATTATCTCTTCTCGTAATTTTCAAAACACTCGAACGGAAATTCAAGATATTCTCTCTAAATGAAGATGTATATTTTAATTATAAAATTCCACCTTCTTACCTAATAAACAGAAAAAAGATAAAGAGAAGAAAGAAAGAAATAAAATTTCTCTTCGCAGGATCAAGGATCATCTCCCTGAAAGAACCAACACGAACACAGGATTGAGAGACCTTGGAAAATTTCTGAGCGGTTATTAAAATTGTCCCCATTCCACCCAAATGGATGCCAATCGTCGGACAACGTTAACGAAGTGGATCAAAGAGGACCAGTTCTGACACGACGTCGTAAAAGAGTATTGAAAAAGGGAGAAGACCGTCGATCGTTCGTGTCGTTCGGAGTGCAATTGATTTTTAAGCAGCATCCCGCCTCCCCTGCACCAGTTTGTCCGATCTTCCTTCTTCTTTCACGTTCCCTCTTTCATGTCGAGGACAAAAAGCGTACAAGGGGGCAGCTTGTTCGCTGGTTTTAAGTAAATATGATAATGATACCACAAGATCGTTCAACGACGCGTGCAACGATCGACAATCAACGAGCATGATACGTAGCCCTTCATTTAAATATAAACGGAACGGAACATGGTGGGCGAGAAAATGGCACTGCTTCAACGAGCTGTCCGCCAGTTGATACTTTCGACCTTATTTTTAAACGTTTCAAGATTTCCTGCATTCTGTTAGTTTGTTAAATAATTGATTTTTTAAGGTATCGCATAATTGAACCAGGAGAATAACGACTCAACTGCAAAATCGCAAATTTTTAATTAAGCCATTACGTTACTATTCACAATATATCTAATATTTTCAATATGGAAATTCTACGAATATGGTTTAGTAATTTAAGGAAATTCATTCATTCATTCATTAAGGAGATTCATTAAATGAATAATTATTGTGCATTTGTTTGAATAAGCACAGCACAAGAATATTTTTATTATTTAAAAAAAGTGCATCGAAAGAAGACGAAACTTCGGAATAATACAACCAACTACCAAGATTCTCACTTTTCGAAGAAACCCACTCACGCTTATTTCAAGCTTCCGAGGAAGCAGAGGTACCCGTTTAAAGTCACAAAACGCTTCGTGTTCGCACGAGACTAATGAATTCGTTGCGATTGAGTAAGATACCGATCGTTTTCGAAAACGCACCCTTTCCGAAAGGCGACACCCACGTGTAAACCGACATGGGTCCCAGGCTGTCCTCGGCTTCCAGTTGCCCGTGGCGAACCGTGTCATCGATTTATCTCATCGTGACAATATTTTTTAAAAGCCTCAACTAGCATCCGCAGGGGTTATCTAGCATGGGTATCGGATATCTAATCTGAGGACAGTCCCTACCAAAAGACGCACCGGCTGCAGCGTGACATCGTGTCACCAGCTTGGGTTATCTCAGGATCACCCCTGTCACCAAGGTCGCTCGGTTTTCGGCCCTACAAAGGGGATAGTCTATGTTCAGCTAGCAAAGAAGCGATCGAATCGCATATCGCGTGGGTTTCGCGCGGTGATTTCAACGCCTGGTTTCGCGTGTCGACCTACTACTACATTTGTGCTACGCTGTCTATTATGTGAAATGAGAGAGAGATTTGAATTATTATATAATATGATATGAATAATTCGACGATTATAAATTAATTGTTATTATACGTATTATGAACACTGTATTTATAATAATATTTTTCTATTGTTATGTTAAATAATGGAATGATTATTAATAAGATGGTTTAGTGTAATTGTAATAAAGTCGATGACTGACGAAGCTTCGATTCAAATGGGTTAAAGAAACTAAATTCCGAGCAGATGATGCATTGCATGTGCGATTTAGGAGAGAAAATGAGGTACGATTAATTATTAGAAAACAGTGGACGATTGGCTAGTACGTAGCATATGAAGCGTGTCTAAGCACATAAATATAAATATCTTATCAAGTTGGGGAGATGTGAGGGTAGCTTCATATCCGATGGGCCGTGAAATTGAGGGTCCACCCTTTTTCGTTGGTCCCACAAAAGGCTACCAGCGTATTATGGTGTCGAGTTCTAACAGAAGCAAAAGGATGTTGCGAATCTTTTCATCCGTTTATCGTAATAAACGAATGAATGCAATATTGTACATTGTAATTGTACAATGCAATATTTTAAAAAGTTCTTAATGATATTTAAGCTTGTTTATTAAATAAAATCTACCAATAATTTGTTAGAAATATAACGAGTCAACAGAAGCAAATCTTATTTTGCATAATTAATTTTGAGATGAGTAGCAAAACAGCGAATTGAACTGCACTTGGAATAGAGAATATCTGTTCTTCTTTCGAATTATAATGATACATTTTTCTGTAATGCAATGACTTAAGGAACCACCGTGGATGGTTTTCAGAAATATGGTCAGTCAATTAAAAGCAAAACATCGCTAATTATTTGAGAAACGGGCGCTAGTCATGAAAACAATTGTTAAACCGTATACGTTTTTTTAGTTACATGCAATTCTACGACTTTCACGGAAAACGATTCGCGTGGTTCGCCAATTTATCCTGGCATCACGAGCTTCCGGAAGAATAAATTAAGAGAATGTTATCGTTTACTATTATTTTATTCCACGACGTACGAGATGGGCGTGTTACGTGTTAAAGGAGAAAAGAAAGAGTTCCGTCTGGCGATAACATTAAAAAACGTTTTCCCGCGAAATCGATTTCCTGCGACTGACGAATTGCCCTTTCACATGAAACGTTTCTCTATGCATGCGCCATGATGCATCATTCCTAATGTCATCCGAAGAATTTATAACTTTTAACCTTCTCATATTGGAAGTTTTTTATAACATTTTTTGTTCAAAGAGCATCTATTGTACGTGTGGCAAAGTCGTAGTATCAACTCTTGCAACCATTTTCGAAAATATTTCAATGCGATTATCAATTTTTCCATTTGCGAAATATCTTTGTGATCAAAGAAAACAAAATTTTCTAAAAATTTTTACTGACTTTCTTCTTTTAGTACAAACGGCTTGACGAAAGAAACGACGTACATATAAAATTCAGTTCATTATTCAAATGGATACGGTCGACGAATCGAAGCTGCGGGTCCCAAGATAGATCTTCCTCAGTTTACTACCCTCCAACACCATTCGACCGGCACACGGCTCGGCCTTTGCTAAGGTAACCGCACTCAGAATCGAGCAGATGGACTAACTACACCCGGGAGAGTAGCTCAAGGGCCGACGGTACCGAGATCAAACCACCCCCGTCCTCTGTCGGGCATCAACCCTCGAAAAATGACAACGAATTCGCTATAAATTCTCGCCTATCGGTACAGCCGATCTAGGACACCAGATAATGCTACGCCAAACGTTAAATCAGGTCGCAATAAAAATGCATTTTTCGATGTTTTTCGATGTTCATGCCCCTTTTCAAAAAAAAATTGGGCCACTTAAACAGAAAACAAAGCAGGAAGCAAAGAAATCGACTCCTTTTCTAAAAATTTCTTAATTCGGAATGAGATTCGATTAGACATAATTCGATTAGACATAATTCGATCAAAAATTAGATTTTTTACTTCGACTTGATTCTAATGAAGGCTTTACATTTTTTCTGAATTTCAACTTAAGTTGTTGAGCTAAAAATGTATTCGTGGAATATAAAGAATAAAAAGAAAATGTAAAAGCCTTCCTTTCGGGAAGAATAAGCGTAATCTTAATTTGTGTACTTAAGTTGACATCAATTTGCCACTATTTGTACCCAAGAGTCTTATAAATCCTCTTACATATTCTCAAATAATCTCTTCATTTCCTTCCACGCTGTCAACTTCACCGACTTCGTAAAGTTCGGTGGATGTAAATTTAATGCCATTCGTTCAACCCTTCGTCGACTGGTTTCTTTTTCATAAGATCCGAGTTGCCTTTTATACCCGTTTTCCTCACAAGGGATTATCCTCCGAAGATTCGAGCGTTGAGTTTGTAAAAATACGAACGAAATATACTCACGGCCACGCGGCTCTCTTTCAGCTCGAGTCTCACAGCCAGAGCTTCTCGCATAAACACATCAGGATAATGACTCGAGAGAAATGCTCGTTCCAATTCTTCCAGTTGCCAGCTATTAAAGTTGGTCCTGCTCCTTCGCCTTTTGCTTCCACCTTCGTCCGATTCACCATCGCAGCCTGAAATTATGAACGTACCCACGTTAGAATCTCTGTAGATTTTTCAGCAAGAAAGTTAAGCCACTTAGTCACTTATTATCCTTTCATTTCGGGATTAAGATCTTAAGCTTCACCTGATATTTGTTGGAGAATAATATTCAATTACATATTCGATATTATACGGTGTTTCTTCTGAAAACATCGTACATAGATTCGAAGGTTGTTTGAAGAGTGTTTTCTCACTTTTCAAAAGGAAAGTTAAGAAAATTGGTATTTATTCTTTTCGTTAGATTGTTATTGGAATTTTGAAATAGGATAATTTTTTAAATAAAAGTTGATACATGGAATTTAGATGTTTCTTATTTCAACAGTATGTGTTCTAATAATTTGACTTCAACCTTCTTATTTTGTCTTAGACAAACTTCCACTAAAAATAATAATTATAGTATAGAAAACAGCTGTTAGATCTCCGATAGAGAATAATTACCTACAGAAAAATGTTTTCAAACTTCTTAATAGAAATCAATATCAAACTATACATTGCTCGAAAAATACTATCGAAATCTATTTCTCCCAAGCACGATCTGATGCGATATTTCCCTAGAAGCTGCACGTCTGGTAATTGCATAGAGACGTCATTTTCCATGTGAAAGGGAGAAACACACTAAGGCTTATCGTCGCGGAATTGTTCGAGCTATCGTATCATTCGGACCTATCGTCTCGTCGCAGATAAGACCGGGAAGCAGAATCCCGACATATTGAATAAACATAGAATTTCAGTGATTTTACGAGGACTCACGTCTACCCTCCACCCTATCTCGAGCAAAAATCTGCGGATCCTCGATTGTTTTGGCAGACGTCTCCGTCCAAGTATGCGCTGATACGTATGCTAATGCGGACGGAGCGGAATTGAAAAAAGATCGGCAATTATGATTGACTCTGCAATAAGGTCGCCGTTATCTGGATCGGGAAATGAAATAGCACGAGACGAAACGTTTCCCGAGATCGAAATGATTCGAAAAGAGCTTCATGTATAACATTTAATATCCTTCTAAATATTTTGGTGAAATTGTTAGGAATTGGAAGAATCGATAAGGATTTTATGAGGTAAAATTTAAAGTTTTATTAACAATGTTAAGTATTATCAATGATTTTCATGCTATTTTAAGGTTCATGTATTTTGGATTTGCGCAACAACCGGTGAAATTTTTGTTCTTACGATATAATGCCAAGTATTATTAATGATTTCAGATAATTCGATTTCAAAAAAAAAAAATCGAACGACCAATTTTCGGAAAAGAACTCCGATCAATCGTCTCCTTACAAAATTCATCGAAAAAGGGATAGATTGTAATCTCTGTTAATTCGTGATTTAATTTATCCAAAGATAAATGACTAAAAATCGTATTAGCGCAGAGAATTGAGCACTTACGTTGGCGAAAGAAGGAATTCGTGGTTGAGAGACACATTGGAGCGTTCGCTGGCGAAAAGTGTAGCCTGACACAGGCAATTTTTCTTCTTTCACGTCCGCGGCACGGTATTATTATCGGAAACGACTATCAAACTTGATAGATGATACAGGTAGCACGTTAAATAATTTATGAGAGAACGAGTTAAACAATTTTCACGTCCGGCTTGATCGCCGAACGTCCTCTCAATCTATTTTCGTCGCATTCAACGGGACAGAATTACGTTTTCCTCTTTCCAGACGAGAAAGCAGTGCCCATCTTCTGATAATATAGCCGATCGCATAATGAACTTGACATGATGATAATGATTCGCTTAATTCCGCGGCACAAGCATGACGCGTTCGGACACAATGATCAGCCGCCTCGTAATCATCGCTTCCGTAAATGGTATCTCTCAATTTATCTAAGAACGCATGACCATTTACTCGTCATTTATCGAAACAAAATATGTAATTGAGAGGATTGCTCGCCGCCATACTTGACATCCGACTTTTATTGCTTTGATTGGACGTTGATAGTCTTTAACTCGAACCGATCTATTGTTCCTGATTTAATTATATTCACGATGGATTGAGACGTTCTTCAGAATTATCCAAGTAAATTTTTATTACGGTAGAGGATTTTGCATATTTCCTTTCGGGGAATTAAAAATTCTGATCGAAAGGAACGATTGAACATAACTATATCTTAACATATCTATTGAGTATTTACGAGTATCTATCAGTTACCAACGAGTTATCAGCGAGCGATTATACACTGTCTTAGCGAATTTGTTAGTAGGAGCGTCTTAACGACAGTATCTGTAATTATTCATTTATTTATTATTTTAAATACACTTGACGGTTCCAACAACGCGTTACATCGTTATTTCATCAACCATCATACACAATCCTCTACATAGGTATGTATTAAGCTTCGCCAAAGGACTGAAAAATTTCTACACTTTTTTTTGGGTGGATTAAACGTGTAGGTGTATTTAATAATGTAACTAGTGGATGAATTCGTAATAGTCCAATGTATTAAAATCAGTATAAGTACAAGTACAAGAGATAGTGTATACCGGTTTTAATCGTCGCTCGCTCAATGCTACTATGCCGATCGAAAAAAGGGTAACAATACTCTGTCTTAGGGAGCACGTTCATACATTTATATTGACGGACGTTATCACAAAAAGTTAACTTGCTCATGTAACTCTGGCTGAAGATTCTGGCTGAAAAAACGGCAATAAAAATCTGTTCGGAGTTCATTCGCCTCTAGACCTTGTAAAAAGTTAAACAACGTTAGTACTCGAAGGCACAATAATATGGGTCTCTGCCTTATTTGAATTTTACATTTCCACTTGAACTTTTCCTACGTTCATGTGCCACTACATTTTCAACACGTAATTTCGTTTGGAAACAACCAGTTATCGTTTTTAGACAAAAACATTCCGGTTTACAAATTGACGTCGAATAATCGAGCAATATCGCTCAGCAGATATTTCGCACACGAATCAAACCGGCCCAAATCAGCGCATGGGAGCATGCAAGTTAATATTTCGAGCACGAAACATGCAATCAACCTATACACTTTCCCTTCAGAAATACAAGTTTCCCATATAATATATACCGCGTAAAATCCACAAGATTTATCCTGGATACGCCACTTCTCTTTTAAACTGAAGAAATAAGGAGATTCGTCTGCCAAACCAGCACCTTCGCGCGTATCATATCCCTGAGTTTAAAACGCGAACACGTTCCACGGTGTTTTGCGCAAAAATAAACACGCCGACAGCGATTTTCATGAAAATCGTTTATCCAATCAGGCAATCGTCAATCGTCGACAATTTTAAGAGATCGCGTTATGCACGAGCATACGTATAATTTCCTACTTACACATTGGCGAAACTGGTCCAGGGAAATTGACGTATCCCCTTGCGCCTCTCGTTCGTACACCCTACCGGAATATAGAGGGACAGTTAAAAATCTAAACAGCTGTAATGCGTATGTTTGTCACAGGAAACTTCAGGAACGTTGGCTCCTTCGTAATGACGAGTTTGCCCCACGTTATGACGGATTATGAATACAAATTACGCACGGCGCCAACATCGTTTTAATGGCAGGGTAATTTATTACGATAGCTCTATACTATCTCTCTCTCTCTCTCTCTGCCTCTCTCTCTCTCTCTCTCTCTCTCTCTCGAGCATCGGTCTACGGAGCCATCTTTTCTTTTTCCTTTTTTCATCGGAACCTCGTCCTTCGAGGGGAGTCGGCGTTTAAGCTAATTGTCGCTGCACGCGAGAAGCAATTTCTACTAGAGGGATCATTAAGGGATCGAAATGTCTTCGTTCCGTGGGGAATAAAAAATTTTCACCGGTTATCGTAGGTTAAAAAGGCTAATTCAATACTCCGGAGAGGCATGCATACGAATTACCGTGTAACGCAATTTTATTATATGCATATATAAAGGAACAGACAACAGGCTACGGATAGACAAGCCGTGGGACACTTCGATAATCAGCACGTTTCGTTAATAAATCTCCAACGATTACTATTACTTCGCTACGATCGTTTCGCCAAACGACGATCCGACTTGAGTGTAATTTCCATTCTAAGACACTCCTACCTCCTTGACGTAATCAAACTCAAAGATCTCTCGAATTTCCGTGAAATTACAGTCAATTGCTGAAGTACAGTCGAGTATTTTTTTTTGGACGATTGATAGTTGTACAATATAGAAGTTTGAGAACCACTGGCTCGTTCTACAGATCTTTTTTGTATTATTTAATAGCTGAATATTTGATAATCTTATTATCCATTACGTATTTCATTTTCAAGAAATTATTCAATTAATCGAACGAAACATGAATAAATTATCGACATAATCGACGTACTGAATATTCACTGAAAGGAAAATTACGGCTCAAGGATGCAGTAAAAGATACTTTACTCTATATTTCCTCCGTTAACACTAGACAATATTGCAAATCTAAAATCTACTAAAATACTGATAAAACTTGTTGCAGGAAGAACGCAAGATGCAGGGAAGAATCAATCGAATCGAGAAACGTATATTCAGGTAAGAAGAGAGAATCGGAACAATAAAAAACGAAATAGGAACACAGCGGATCATTCTCGCGATGGTGGAAGATTAAAACGTGCTTGTAACAAAACGTGTTTCGAATATAAATTGCTTTCATCCGAAACAGACGCCGCCGGTGTCCAGCTGCTATTTATTGCAGGCTGGGTCATCGCGATTCGCCCGCTTCTCTTTCGGTACCTCTTGTCCAATTAAGATTTACCAATCGACGATAATGTTCGCGAATCGGCCGTGTCGTTGTTGACGAGAAGCTAAAGAGAAATAAAAAATTATTCGGTCGCGCATTAATCAGCGTAATTAGATGCTATTTATCCATCGATTACCTCTCTCCTCTTCTTTCCTTCGTCTTGCGAGAAGACCGAATGAGAGCAGGACGGATATCAATCGATCCGCTCATTATTGATAATCTATACTCCGTCATAAGCGATTCATCCAGCTGTACACGGTGGCAACCTAAGGAACTTGCTTCTACGGATCGCTTTTATACTCTTCGATGCTTCGAAATGCCGCATTTATTTTCTTTTTAACGAATGAGTTAATTTACGCGTCCATATGGTGGAAATAGCGATAATTCAATTGAAAAGAAGACGGTCACTGGTGCCAGCATTCTAAATAAGCGATGGAATCTAGGAGACTTGAATTTCGCAGTTAAAATTTGAGTCGAATTGGAATTTGGAAATTTTTGATATATATTTGAACTGAATTTAAATTTGGATATTCGATGGTATGATTGCTAATGAGAATTACATCTAAATTTGAAAATTCTCCGTTCAAATTTGAGGCAAACTTAAAGTCGAAGTTGAACTCATGTTTAAATCTTTCTATCGGCAAACCAAACAGACTTAGGATCGCCTCTAGTATCAAATTCTGCTTCAAGTCGAATTTATTTCAACGAAACCCAGTTGTAAATCATCACGAAACAGTTGCAACTGACAAAGGATCGCTACTGAAGGTATCAAAATCCAATGACCGAATAAAAAGCCGACCGAACGTCTTTACGCCACGATCCTCACTCGAAGCGACTGTTTCAGAAAAACAGAAGGCCGAAGGAACGTTTAGCGTAAAAGCGGTTACGTGTTGGACTGTTATTAACATCTCCCTAGTGTACACTGGTCGTAACGGTAATAATAATAAGAACGAGCGGGTTTCAAGATTATAAAGCGTCGCGTTACTAAAGAGAAAAGAGAGAGGGAGAAAAAAGGGCGAAAGAAGCGACTGGGAACGAATGCGCCGCCCAATAGGGACTAAGTACCAATTCTTGGTCATTGCTGCCAATTCGGCCAGCCCTGTCTGGCTTCCATTTCCACGCGGTTGAGAAATAAGACATCCGCGGTTTTAAAAGGAAAAAGGGCTGCGTGTAGGGTCGCGTGCGTCGTTATGGGGCCCAACATGGCCGAAACGTATCATCATGCAATTACGCCACGCTAAGAACGTAGCTGGTCGTCGCGTATACACCAGTGGACCGCCATAAACGCGCACGAAACGCGCCGGGTCTCTTTCCAGTAATAATCGATCCTCGATCCCCTGGACCGTGAAGTTCACCGTAGCTTCCACGGATTTTCGTAATTTCGTGAAATTACGATATCGAGATCGGTTGCTATATACGCGTCTTAGAGAATTCCTCTGTTATAGTGGGTTTTAAGTCGATTGTTTTGAACGTTCGATGATTTCGTAGCGAAGAATTTTTACCGACAATGAGTTTTCCTTCTGATTCAGCATCCGCGTAAGGGTGGCTTAAATTAGCAATAAAATTTACCGATATCCGCTAGTGATTAAATACGTATAATAATGGCTGGTATTTTACAAGGCTATGCATGATGGAAAATGACCCGCAATTAAATTGAAATTACACGTATACCTGTACCCAATTGCACATGAATGCTTTTGCGTAGGTACTCGTGTATCGTGTCCTGTCTGCAGACGTAGATTTTAACGCGTCGAAAGTTCAGATTGCCCGGTGGGCCATTGATCGCAGCCATAAAAAAAGAAAAAAAATTAAGGGGAAGATACTGCATTTTATCAAGTAACATTCTTACTTGGATTCCTTCCTAATTTTAACAAGGATTTTCGATAATTTAAAAAAAAAAAGAAATTATTCCTGACACATTCGTGTCTGAATTTTTGTTCTTTGAGTTATTGATAATAAACCAGAAGTAAATAATTAAAAGTATAGCTAAGCTGTCCATTAAGCGAAATGCATTCTCTTCATAGGTATAGACACTGGAAAAAATTCCATTACTGTAGCTTATGAATACTTCCGCGTGTTGAACGAAGACTATAATCATTTTCTTCGAGCAAAACTGTGCGTAATATTTGAATCTTCTCTGAATATGGAAAGTTAAATGTTTTTCTTACAATTTAGCAGATTTATGGCGCAATTAGTGGCTGTATCGTTCGTGATACACGTTTGTTAATTTTTGCATGAAAGAGAACACAAAAAGCGTGCCATGTCGTCACCACGTTTTTAAATATTACCTTTCTTTTATATTTTCACTATATACTGATCATATTACACTTTTATAATGTTCTTCATTATATTTTATATTCTTTACTGCATATAGAGGTTTTACATATAGGGGCTTTTTAAATATCCAAAAGTTTACCAATATTTTGATACTTTTTACAATCACCATTGACCTGACTCACTTTCCTTATTTCAATCGAATTGTCACGCTGAAAGGTGATATCCTCACGATCTCATAGCCAACCTCGCGATATCGCAGTCATTGAATGATCCAAGCTCATCGAAAGAAGAGAAAACTACTTCGTTTCGTTGGCCAAAATGCTCTCGAAACTGGCAGCCCGCGAATGAAATTACAATGATTACCTCTCGCTTTCCGTCAGACACATTAACCGTAATAACGGCGGCATAAAGCGTCTATGTGTGTGGGCTGTCATTTAAAAGCATCAACGGAAGGCTAATTTCGTCGATATAAAAACGAAATTGCCCCTTTTCACGAAATCCTGATGAATTGCGCGATTAATATCGTTCAATTGTTAAAAAGGGTCGCGCCTTCAAATTTCGTTCCCCCGTCTATACTATTATCTTTTTACGTGTGACCGCCAATTACACGCTATCCTGAAAATTCAAGAAGCTATTTACTCGAACGCATCGCTGTCCGTTTTATAGAGACAGTGAAATTTTCCAAAATTGACCGATCTATTCTGCCAAAAGTGGCTCTTCCTCTCATATACAATATATTATTTTCGCATGTATTGTGCGATCAGAAACGTAATTATAAAATATTAAATATTGTTGTTTCTTTGTGATTTATGCATATCTTCAAAGGTATTATTTAGATTGGTATTACGATTAGTTAGGTAACGTGTTCTAAATTTATGCGATAAAAGAAGGAATGATTCGAGGTTCGAGCGTAAGAAAAATTGCATACTGCTGGACTAGATTACTCTAATTAATATCTGCAATAGAGTCGATTTGCAGTTCTACGTTCTCTTAACTTTCCCTTTCAAAGTACCGATTAAATGTTAGATTAATGTAGAACATAATAGCGACTCTGGAGTCGTAATTTCCAACGAATTGAAATAGATACCCAGGCTCTGGATATTATTAACAACTTTACTACCAGCTTATTATTCGCATAATTACCGCGAGACAACAGACTTATAGAATTTATGAAAGACGAGCACTGATCACGTCAAAAGTGCTACTACGAATAAATTTCGAATTCTATTGACAATCGTATCTTGTGTATCCATCGTACAATTAGTCTGAAATAGCAAAAACAGAATAGCGTTATTGACATTCTACATGTGGAGCACTAACCTTTCAAGAATAAGATACAAATTCTATTATGAAGAACGAAAGTAGCATCGTCACTGGTGCATCCGCTTAATGAGTTGCCCGTAGAGTTGCGTCGCGCGAGTTGGTTCGCGGTAAATCGCGTGAAACCGGTGAGAAACGTCTCGTCACGTGTCCCAGGGGGACGCGCGTTTCAGCTGTCTCGGATGAATCGAACAGAAACGAAGATGGTACTGAACGGGGAGACTCGGGATCAGCGCGAAATTAAGATTTTATATCTCGAATAAAAGCACGGGTCCCGAGGCACGGCTCTCTATCTGTTAATGAAAGAAAGCGATCGGCTGTCTGTTAGCGACGACGTAGGCTGCAATTAAACCGTAATTAACCGGAGGCCGAATACAGGACGCGCGTGGAATATTATTGCGTGCCGCGTTTTACGACGCTGCCGTGCCTTGACACCTTTATAATGACATTAAACTTAATAGGCCGGCACCCATTTTCCAGTTGCATACATTGTACGGGCTTAATAAAGTCTCTCGAACGTCCCCGCGTTCCACGTGACGATTCTTAATTAAAAATTTTAATTGGACCCGTCTCTTCGACACACCGTACCGCGTCAACTTTCGATGGTGACTGATTGGAAAATATGTCTCTCATGCCTTGCCGATTCGCGAGGTTTGTTCGTTGCCGCAAGGCATATGGGCGAACGTTGTCTGTAAATCAATCGCGACATGATATTCTGACTCGTGACGATTGGCGTCTTTGCCAAAAGCTTTGCAAAAGAGAGAAGTTTGCAAAGAAGTTGAAGAAGTTACAAATATAGATTTTACGCTTGAGTTATTGACCTGTTTTTGGAATAAAGAGCGAACTGTTGATACACGATTCTGTTGTCTTTCTGATACGTACTCACTTCCATATATATCTTCAAATAGCTTCTAACCGTATATTCATGTCACAAAATTGTCTCGTCACTTCTAAACACAAAGCAAGCTACGATCATCACGGTGAATTAAAGCAACAATGAGCGTGAATCGATTCGACGAAAATTCACAGTGAAGTTGCATCGCGAATCCCACAAGGTGGACGGTTGCACGTACTTTAACAGCACTTACGACGGATGTAATTTAGAAGTGAATTCGAGTTCCGTAATCACCGGGTTGCCGTGTACCAGGCGGACCGGTTGACTGCAGAACGCAACCCTCCATTTAGAGGGTAGTCTCTTGTTAAGTGAGAGCCAACGACGTCATTAGCGTTAGGAACGACATTCTGGCACCCGTGAGACCGCCACTTTCTGCCCAGAAAGGGGATGCACCGACGAATTTCCACGGTGACCGTGCACGAGAATTTCTTCTTCACGTTTGGCCGGGCTATCTCTGAACCGCCCGCCGCCTGATTTATAATGATAAATTACAGGCTCCAGGAAATTCCGCTGAGCTACTTAGTAGGTTCGAACTGAATTAAGCGATCGGCAGCTGCGTTCCGTGGTTCCTGGTATTCATGATGATTTTGGGACATTTCGGGAGGAGCATGAACGAATTTTAGATTCTAGTTAATGACATCCACAAAGAGAGGGTATTTAAATAAACGTTAACGGTAGAATCTGTTCTTTCTTAATGAAAGTAGAAGAAGTTAGAGTGGGAGAAATCATAATAATTTCAACTATGTCTCTAAGTTTCGAGTGAGAACATTTAGCAATTTTTGCAATATAGTTAATGTTGATTTTTATTAAGAATCGAACGTTATGTTATTTTGACCATACTATGTTAATTAAAATTATTTAAACATAGCATACTTAAATGCATGTTATACGTCTTGTCATCTAGCATCAATCGTTCAATGGAATAAAAGAAACAAGATTAAATACCTTTCCTATTTAACTCTTAATGTCACTTTTCTGCCATCCGAAACGATCTTTCCAAATCCACATTTATCACCGCTAAAACAAAGTATGCGAAACGAGGAAGAACCGGAAACACAGCAAACGCAATTTGAAACGCTCAGAAGTGGACTTCTTGTGGTTCAACATCTAACGAGGGACATTTTAAACAAGAGCCGCTCGTCAGACAACTGGCTGGTTCGACAATTAATTTTAACAGCCATTCTATAATCCATCGTGTGTGCAAACGGGTAGCGATATCTCAGATCTACCGAAAACATTAATATAAACTTCATTACTGTGGTGTTTAACGAACTGAAGGATCCTTGTACGTCGGATAATTTCTCCACCTTCCCGTACGGCTCGATCATCGAAACCATGTTGTGGCGAGACTTGAAGGGCCACCGGCGGGGGTATCGCAGGAAAACAGGGCTAATAAAGTAATTTAACCGGCGAGAGAGAGTGATAAAGTGCGTCGTCTGAAGGGGAAGATGGAACGAGTTTCAGCGAACAAGAAAAACGGGCCAAAAAGACGGCAGATGGAGAAAGAGAGAGGCAAAGGAGGGGAATAGGAAAGGAAGGAGGGGGGAGTGAGAAAGAGAAAAGCAGATAGGCGAAGAGTGGGAGCGCAGATGTAACGAAACGGTTGCCCGGAAAATAGGAAATTGGCAAGTCGAGGGAGTCAAATTTTAGAAAATTGGGAATTAAAAAAAGATGTAAAAAAGGAGAGAATTATTGCAAGGAGAGAGAAGGGGGAAAAATTAAACTAATACTTACATATGGGAGAGCATGACGCTACAGGAAATGTGTATTACGCTATGTAAAGGAGGAACCAGAGGGGAAAAATGTAGAAAATTAAAAATAAAAAAAGTAGATGAAAGAAACGACGAACATTAGACAGGAAGAAAATGATTAGCACAGAAGGGGAGATGAAATTATAAGAGAAAACTTGAGTAATTTATTAGAAGATAAGAGAAAGATGCATGGGATAAAATTGCATAAAAAATAGAGAGGAAGAAAGAAGACGAAGGAATAGGTACTTACATAGGGATGAAAGAAAAGACGAGAAAATCGGAGAAGGACAGAAAAGATAAAAAGAAGAAGAGGTGGACAAGGAACAAGATTATTAAGCTGTAAGGCGTTAACTGGCATAAGGCGTCGGTAGGTGGATACGTTGCTTGCGTGCCAGACTGACTGCATTTGCATCTAGACGCCATCAATCCTCCTGACGCCCGGTTACACTGCCCCTCTCCCGGCCCCGCCAACCCTCTCAACAACCCCTCCAGACCTTCCCTTCATCCTTTTCTCTGCTCGACTCTCCGTGCCTCGACTTGGACGATCTTAAATTAAATATCCAGAGTAATAAGAGTGTTCGAGCGACGTATTGTGGCTGGTGCTCTTCAGGAACCCGTATGATTAAATGTATTTTTCTACATTTTGAGATTACGTTGCACTTCGTGTTTTTAATTTTTTTAAATAGTAAATATTTTCATTTTGAGAAATTTTTATCAGGAATTATCCTATCTTTGACATAGCTAAATTTGAGAGTTTAATCCGCTCTAATAATAATTAATTGTTGATTTTCTGAAATATTTACAAAAATGTTTTAAAGAAAAATATTAAAGAAAAATTCAGATACAAATTTTTGTTACTATGAAATTGAGATTGAAATTTGTATTCGGAATTTTTCATTAAAATCTAATCGAATTTGAGTTACTTTCTATTGAGGTTTCGTTAGTCTTTTTTTCTTTTAATCGGGCGAACTTTCTCAACAATTAAATACCTATATATTATCTAAATAAGGATGTGCTTCTCTGAAATCAATTAAATAATATATCTAACACCAGACACAGAAACGAAAGGAAACGGGTGCCAGGAAAAATTTATAGCCGCGAAATTCGGACGGTTTCTCGCGAGGAACAGTGTGATTTAATGCGTTCCATCGTCGATCGAAATCTTATCGACGATCGGGTGACAACTAATCCAGATGTGAAGCATATTGCGACACGCAACACCTTGTAACACATCGGTGAAGTCTCGCGCGCTAAAGGAAGCTAATTAAAAAAGGACACTGCGGGAAAGACAGCGTTGTTACGAGAAACGAGACTATGCTCCATCGACAGGTGCGAGCCAGTTGTCTCAGAAAGAAACGTCAGTCGGCCCAGTTCAATTTACCGTAATGCCTACCTTCGATTAAACGTTAAACATCTATAAGCAGGATATGAGTTATTGTATTTCAAATTATTACACATGATGGATATTGTCTTTCGTATGTTTGTTTGGGACAAGGCCAGGTTGAATTCTGAAACAATTTCTTTCTTATACACGCCGTATGACAAGATAGAATGTATCATTAACCTGGTAATTTAATCAGGAAGGATGCTGTGAGCTAGCTTATTCACGCCTCCAAGAAATCAGAACGATGAATAGAAAAGATCAGAGAATAATTTCATAGACCATAAACCACACAGGATTCATTCTATTTAGCAGGATTCTGTTGCATTTGGTATTAAAGCTATTAACAACGAAAGTAGAAAGCTTGAACCACAAATATCAAAATGACAGGTATACGAATAAACATGTAACATAAAAGAAAACTTTCATCTACAAATTCCTAAAAATGCACCGTCGTAAATTTACCAAATTTTTATAAAAAAAAATAACTCCTGTAGTTGTAGTGTTAACAGTTCTAATAACAGAGGCATAAAGTAACGACCCTAATAATGCCTAGAAAATTTAGTGATCACACAAACATGGTGGTAGCAATTTTCCGCGATTTTTGAAGCAGGAACTTGGATCGTGTTCCGTCGGGTAACGAAAGTAACAAAAGGAGGAACGAGAGAAAAATGACGGGACGGGCGTACGGAAAGGCACGAAAGGGAGAGCAAGAAGGGACGAGGTTGAAGAAAAAAGAAGAAAAATAAAGGCCGGCAGCGGTGCAGCAGCTCGTCGAACGAGGTACGAAGCCACGTAAAGGGTCTTCGCATAATATGGGTAGCCCCGGTATCGGCGGCCTGCTGGCCGATAAGGAGGTTTTCAGATACGATCTACAACCAGGCCGGTTAATTATATATTAATACCTTCGCGTGCAATCCTTGGCTACGTATAGCCAGCATTAAGAAGCCAGAGACCCTTCCGGGGGTGGTTGGTGCAGCGTAAATGCATGGGAAGAGGAAGCCACTTCTTCCAGAAGACCGGTGAGCAAAAAGTCAACTAGATAAGGAACTGACCAACGCTTCTGTGACTCTTGTTTTGTCACAGATATTCGGTAGACGTGGCATATATTGTTTTTACTAGGAAATTTATGCTGTTTCGAAGAATAAGAAAATAAGATGCAATTAGATGTGGAATTGTCTTTCTTTGAAATAATTTCTCCTAGTTAATTCTTAGTTGAAATAACTCATGTAACAAGGAAAATATACTGCGAATTACTTTGATTACTAAAAAATATATCACTGAATTAGGATTTAGGAATTATACAAGGTTTTTCAGAGATGACAAATTTTATTCATTATCATAAAATTGTATTAATTATCCTGAATGTAGGAGCAGGAAAAGGTAGGTTTGAACTGAGTTGAATCCCGGCTAAATCGCAAATGAAAATAGATTATAATTGAAAGATTCTAACAAATAGTTCTAAGCAAGATTCAAAGAAAATAAAACGAAGGTAGCACAGTACACTTCGTTGAACTATAATATAAAATACTTGGAGAAACAATTTTCCAATCAACATCCTTCAAATATCTCAATAAAACCGTTATATACTACGATATAGCAACAACCGTTTCAAAAAACACTTCTCTAACTCGTACCTATCAAGAACATGGAAAAAGTCAATCAATTTGCAGCTGGCTATTGTTCGATGAAACAGTCTGCCGAGCACAAGAGGCAACAAGAAAATCTTTCAGTTCTCTAACAAGGCTACAACAGCGATCCGTTTAACCTTTGATCGATCCGCGATTACGCGGCGATCGCTGGAGCGTTTTATTATTGCCGTTGGAAATTAGATTTTTAGATGAACTGGACGGATTAATATCGATTCGCGAAACCGTTTCGATCGTGGCTAGAATTCCGACGAAAATTACAGGAACCCACTGTGATGAATCGACGATATGGGCTCCGGGCTGTTTAACTCGAATATATGGAGTGCTAATTTAAAAAATCATAATTAACATGTTCGATGCGTTTTCCGAGATCACGCGATAAATTGCGCCGCTCGTGAGATCATTTTAATTATAGGCCAGTGTAATCTAATGGAAATAGAATTATCGCGCTTCTTTATTTTTTTCACTTCTCTCGTTTTTCCCCTGTTCGAGCAGCTGATACGCGCTACGCCGCGGATAATTGTTATACTTCTTATACAGTGAAAAATTGTTTACCAGGTATACAGACGAGGAGAGAAGATGAACGAAGCTTCTTTGTGTTACTGAATAACCATTTTCTTGATGTGCGTGGATTCGAGGGCTGGTATTATGTGCACGATATGATTAAAGTTTCATCGTACGAGATGGGTAACTTTTATTATTTCGCTTTTGCAGTCTTCCTTTTTATCTCACACATACATGGGTTAAAATCCTTTAATTATAGCCAGCAGTTATTAAGATTCTGATTTAACACGCGTGTTTTAATCCCGTAACAAGGTATTCAATATTCTCTATTGCCACTTTTAACGCGATTACAGGAAATCAAGCCTTTAAAAATAGAAGAATGTTTCTTTTTTCAAAATTGCTAGACATTCGTATGTCTATGTAGGCAGTTAGGTATATGAAAGTTTCTGCGATTTGATACCATGGTTAAGTACAGTATAGTAAAAGGAATCGATATCATGCTCGTGATAAATACCCTATAAAAATAAAACAGATCCTGCTGCTTCATTGCGCGATTTAACTCCAAGATTACCCGTAGCGAAATAACCACATCGATGGAACAAAACGGAAGCAAGATCGATATCTCCAATTAAAATTATTCTCGGAAGAAGACTGTATAATTTTTCAGGTTCGCGATTCTCCAACGAGATCGCTTAAGAAACTGTGTATTTCCCGCAAGCAAAACAATGCCCGATTACTGGGCTTCCTCAATTTACGCAACGTTGATGCGAAATCACGCAGACGGTCCCGTGTATCGATTACAGACCCTATAATATCGGACGACAATTATTACGTAACAATTCGAGTGCAAATTTCCATACTCGCAGAAATTGCGATGGATCTGATCGCAAGCGTTTCAATTAAACCGACGATACGTTCCACACCGGATGGCACACGCACGCGTATCGATACGTAATTGTGGTATGGATGCCTGGAACAGACTATTGCGAGCCATAATTTACAAAAATTGAAGAAGCAACGAGGAGATCGACGTTCATCATCGTCGTGATAAACAGAAGAAAAAGACGAGGAGGCGACTGAAAAAGAAAAGGAATAGGGATAAAAAGGAAAAAAATGGAAGGAAAGCAGGACGTTGAACGTTGATCGCCATAAATCAATAAAGAACGCACGTTCAGCCCTGTTGAAATTTTGCCAGAGACACGATGTCGGCTAATTAAAATATTTTCTGTGGATTCGCGTCGCATTGCCGACAAACTGTAACGGTTAACGCCAATTAAATTGGCCTGTCGGTTTTTAGATCGAATTTCGATATGGACAAACACCGGCTCGTGGACGAGTGATCTTTGATTATTCGAAGCGGAAGCTTCCGGTTGTTTATCGAACAGTTTGTTCGGTGAGACAAAGCGCTCTTAGGAAATTCTCAACGCTGCAGTGAGTAATTCGTGGTTATTATCAGAACCGGGATAATATATGCTGCTTATAACGTGCTATGCTATTAAACAGGTAAAAATTGGTTTAGCTGTAATTACAATCCCAGGTACTTTGGAAGCAGGAAAGTTTTTATACCGAGAATATTTAGTAATACCATGTGTAATAGAAATACAGATATTTACATATTAAAGTGAAAATTATTTAAATGTTCGCGGATATAATTAGAAACAAGTAAATCTAGTTCTGATGTTGAATTCCTAATTTTTCGAGTAATGGTACGAGAAATAAATTATGGTCGAGCACAGACATTCTAACGTAAAAAATGCAGTGAGAAACATGTATTGGTATAGTATAAGGAAATGATTTTCAAGAAATTTCTTTCTTCTTTTTCATTTTTGTTTGTCATAAACCAAACGCGTTCGTATCTTAGAAAAGAAAACTTAGAATCTATATTCGTACGATCTGTTTCAATCACAAAGAAAAGTACAGTACGATGCAAACTTTGCCGATTTACCAATCTAACAGTAATCTAACAGTAATCTAACAAAGAAACTCCGAACTTACAAATAATATATAATACCTAAAAATGTAAAAAATGTCGACTCTCTTTCAAGATTCTCATTCTTAAATTTCGATGCCCATTTTAAATTTTCATTTGCATCGCCAAAAGGAACACGAGAAAGCGAATTCTCATTAAAGGTGCAAATTGAATAAAGCCAAGTTCTCGGTAATGTAGTGATTATAATTACACAGATTCTTCTCTGATTAATCTACTTACGACTGTATCTCGACGAATCTCATTCCGCTGATTCGTCTATGAAATGTTAAATAAACGTCGGAAAATTATTTTTTTTCTTGAGAGACAACGTGCTCTCAGGGGGTCTACGATCGATCAAGGGATTCGATAATCTCGATGGTAGAGGAAGCCGAGAAATTATATCCTGCTGTGCATATCCTTAATAAACGACGGATAGAGGAACATTGTACATATCCTGCGTAATGATAGCAGACCATCATGTAAACAAATTAAGAAGCACCAACGTCCGTACGGTGGATCACGATAAGTAGCTCGATGCGCATGTTAAGTTTATCTGGATCGAGATCTCGATCTTTGGTTAATATTGAAATCGTATCCCACCGGGGGGCGCGTTTCTCTCTTCTTCTACCTTCTCACCTAACTTTCTCGCTTCGCCTGGCCTCCGATTCCACCGTTTTTCTTCGCCAACGGAACCGAAGAATCGCTCGATTCGAACGTGACTAGAAGGAGTCGTCTCACAGCGATTTTATCACGACGAATCGTCAAGATTTCGCGTTTATGCGCTTCTACGATCAGATCTGTTATAGTGCAACGATAATTAATTTTACGTGATGTCAATGCAAACGAAAGTGCGTGGCTGCCAGCCAAAGCTGTATTTACGGACTCGGAGAAAATGATGCTATGAAATTGTCTGATTTAATTGCTGGAGTAATGGTCGTGGCTGAAGATCGGCGAGGTTTTATTCAAATGGTGATTTGATCAATTACTATGACCAAATGTTGGCAATTTGATCGATCGAACTTGAATAGTTTGTACTTGAAAGATCGGCAAATGTAAGTTATTTGATGAACACGCGTATAATCGAACGAACAGAACATCAATTACATAAAATTTCTAAAACTTATCTATAGAAAAGCGGGACGGGGGATGTGAATCTTAATTACCAAATAATTTTTACAGATAGGACGAGAAACAGGAATATTCCGAGCAGTACATTTACTAAAAGATAGATAGAGGTAATAAAGATGTCGCAATATAACATGGAATTAATTCGAGCGTATTTTAATTAGCCAAATAATTCGTGCATAATACGATAAAGCTCAAATTACGAATGATTGCCCCGAAGATATCGATTTATATGAAATTAATTCGAGAATGTTTTAATTAGTAAAACAGTTTTTTCTACAAGATCACGAAACCACCAATACCTATTCGAAAATGTTAAAAATGGTAAGAGCAGAAAGCCGATAGAAACGTATGGTCAATTTGCATGCTAATGGCACATAAGTAAGTACGTGATAAACATTTCTTTGCTGACCAACAAATTCTTTCGAAACTACAGCATCCGCGAGACATGAGAGCAATCTATAAAAAATAAATAAATTACACTCAATCATAAAACGCGACGATAAACTATCTGAAATAAAATATCTTTGAAACAATTTTGCAAGTTCTGTATTAAAATTGTACAATCTGAATGTTATCGTTGAATAAAGTGAAAATGTGTGGCAAGCAACTTTACTACGTGCCAAAGCACTTTATCACCCTCTATTGAGCTTATAATTAATAATTCGATAGAGGCGAGCTTATCAACGAATTCCTACTTACACTCAACAACGAGCGATCGTGAAAAGCTCCGAAGAAAAATGGGAATTCGCGTGCCACGGCTATAGTTAGCCACCGCCATCCTCTCGCCACCCTAATTACTAACCATGGGTTGTTACCCCATGGCGTGTCATTTGCCCGGCAATATCGTATCAACGTCTTCGCGTGCGATCTCTGCGAGCCCGTTGCAGTCGATTGTTTTAAAGTGTCGATCGTGGCCGAATATCTTCATCGTCGAGGTCTGCGCGATCTTCGTGATGATTATTCGAATCGTACAACTGCTATTCTTCGATTTTATGTACCATTATTACACAATCCTGTACATTGATCTTGCGGGTTACGAAAAGAGAGAGAGATTACTAAATATCGAGTTCATATACATATTCGTAATTTCAAAATATTTTTCCATATAAATACACCAGTTAATTAGATGCAAGGTACTGTAATTAATTCTTTTTAGAAAGCTGCGTTTCAAATAAATTTCGCACTAGCACTCACAGATTTTAAACTTTGAAAGCTGTTGGAAATTTCTAAATTTCCCCAAAATTTAATATTTCAATGTCCATTTAAATCATCGATACCTAATTTCTCTAGAAATGTAAGCGCTACATTTCGAATAAATTTCAATTTCTCAAAAGCGTAAGTTACAAGATATTTCTTTGCTTTGAATAAACAATTGCCAATATCATTAGTAACAAAAAAAAAAAAAAAGAAAACAGGAAAAATCGTCAAAATAACCAATTCGACGTATTCAAAATTAATTTTCCCAAGAGTAGAGTTCACTCCGCGATCACGATCTTCTTGACAACAAAAGTCTAAGTAGGTTGTCCACTCTCTCCCGCCAGCATCGTTAGCACGTTATCCTGCGCTAACGATGAATTACGCGAATCCTCGAGAGCAACAGCGACAAACCTCAGGCGAAGGACCTCAGAGAGAATAACTGCTGGCAGATTATATTTCACCGGTCCGACGGAACTCGTAACGACTGATGAAATACGTAGCGTGTACGGGAGACTGGAACTTGGGCTTCGATTAATTCAAGCAGCCCAATAAATTCGCGTTTTTACGGTACTTGCTGCCAGCCGAATTAACATTTTCACCGGCTTGATACAATCTATTAGACAATCGACGACAAACGACCGGTCTAACGGCGGATTAATGCGTTGACCGCGCGAAACGATTCACGTATCTCGAAAGACGACGTCTTATTAAGATACCGCGTTGCAGATTATTAAGATTCAGCTTATTTTCCAGCTTGATTACGTTAATATTAGTAGTTAAATCGTCGTTCATAAGCATTATAGGTTCCTATCATTTTTTTTTCTTCTTTCAATATAATGATAGTGGAAAGATGGAGATTCACCGTGGAGATAGTTCAAAGGATTATTAGATAGTCGATGGACGTGTGATTTCGTTATTTTCGTTTATGGAGGGAGAAATGATAATTCAGTGGCAATAAACTTTAACTACGAAAAGTGGATGAATATTATGAGCGGATAGAATTCATTAGTTTTTTGGTTTGGTAGAATTACGTATTGGTTCTAGTTTCTCTTAAAGTGGAAAAAATTCCGGTTGTTTATATAATAGAGTAGGAAGGAGTAAAGTGACCAATTGACGAAGATTAAAATTTCTGCTGAGACTGTAGTTTTATTCTATTCCGCTACAGATAAATTTATGTCGGTAATTTAAATCAATTTTCTCTTCGTGTTCCTGGTCAAACCTTTCATGGAGCAAGTCCTGTCAATTTTTGCACTCCTTTTTGCCTATAACTTTAACGAGTGAGGTCCATATAACAAAAGGGATGATAATAAAAGTCGTCGTAGCCAATCGCGAAGCAATAAGATTCTCTTCTTTAAAAAAGGAGTTCGTCAAAAGTCAATCACGTCGATTAAATACAATAAAACGAATAAATGCTAAATATCGACATAAAGTATCATCATAAAGTGTCATCAGAAAAATCCTTCGATTTGGTATTTCATAAATTATTATAACTTCAGAAAAATATTTCCCGGAAATCTAGAAATTAATGAAATCACAAAAACGCAATTTTTCTTCCTTTTATAACCAACGATCTCTTAAGTAGAATATTAAAAATCAATAAAGTCATAAAAACACGATGTCTCCTTTTTTTCTAATAAGTAATTTCATTATTGCTAATACGATTCGCAACAATGGCCTCACTGTCCGTGCAATCTTCCACTATTCTTGCGCCACTATCGCCGCCATTCCCGCTCAATCTAATCGTCGCGAGCATTTTAATTTAATTACCAGAAAAACATTGTTCTTCTGCCGGCTGAGAGGCGCTTTGATAGCGCGTGCAACGAAGTCGATAAATCCAAGAAAATCGGAATTTAATAACTAATTGCACGTAGCGAGTTACGAGGATAGCGTTTCGCCTATTTGCTCGCATGATTTAGACACGTCTTGATAAATGATTGGTGATTCACATCCGCTCACCGATACCGCGATAAACAGCGGCCAGTATTAGATTTCGCGTACGTTCGATATAATGACACGGAAATTGCACGATTGAATAATTGGAAAAATGCTCAACGACAAATAAATTTGTCGAACACAAAAGGAGTTTCCACAGCGGTAATTCGGTGATTTTCGTACGATATACGCGAGTGACTTGAATGATGGATAAAGAAGGCGCGGGAGAAAACAAAGGCAGATCGAAGAATTTCGCGTTAGGTAATTTGTTGAGTATGATTGCCGGTTGTTGACGGTTTGTCAGTTTAATTCTGAGTTCGTGGTACCCTTTGTTTGGTATTTAAGTTTGCATGATACACTTCATCGTAAACTAGACGCAGATCAGTTCAGCGTTCTTGCGTTATTACCGTATGTTGCAACGTTTCGGCTACCTCTTCGTCTTTTCTTAGTGTTTTATTATGAAACAATGTTGCTTTTAGCTATTACTATAAGTTCACGATGATGAAGATAGTAGATCTATGAATTCGTTCCTCCCTCTTACTTATGCTGTATCATTCTAAACGTAAAACGATCTATAAAATTTCCGATCAGAGTTCGAACGAGATAGCCAATAAAATCAGCATCACGAGAGAAATTCGAAACGGTCATCGGTAAAACTCTGGAAATTCAATTTATTGTAAACGTGAAATGTCGTGGCGGTAATTCATAACGTCTACGTCCATGTTGGGCAAGCTAGAGGAGTCAGGAGATCCGTCATAAATTTCGTGCTATTAAGTTGCATGCGAGCGCACCGCAATCATGCCGCGGTACTACGATTTTGCCACTGTACTGCAATTTAAACGTCATACCACAATTACGATCAAGAAACGTTTCAGCCTTTAAAGGCTTCTTTCGAGCAGCCGCGGACTTTCTCGCAATACATCAGAGCCAGAGTTTCTCGTGAGCGAAACAATTCCAGAAGCGGCCTGAACGCCGTTCCCCCGGCTTGATATCTTTATCAATGTTGCAACTCTGTGGGTAGACTTCGCAGAAACGATCATTAACACCGGCGGAATAGATCGTGTGCTTTATATTTAATTTAGATTTATGGAAAATGCTCGCGTCGGCGAGACTGTCAGAAATTAAAGGGCCGGGCAATTAGGAACTTCGATGCCCCGAGGAATAATGGAGCTTAATTTCTTTCAGATCTCCTGCACTCCAAATTGGCGAGAGAAAGGTTTTTGACACCGAGGTTCAAAGACTTCCAACATTTTCAGATCGCAGAATGAGTGCAAACTGAGTTCCACACGCAAACTTAATTCTTATTGTTCGTGTCCACTTTATTGTAGAAGTGAAATTCCTCGCGGCTATGATTATAACTTTTTGAGATGGAAAGATAGGGAAGAATAAATATTTTACAAAATTCCTCGATGGCAATTTTTTTATTTAATCCATCTTAATAATTCAATCTTTACACAATTCATTTATTTAATCCAACCACTAATAATGAATTCATTCGATAAAGTATACAGAATTTATGGCTAAGCAAATTTAGCGAATTACGAATGGATTGCTTAATTCGATGCTTTACTAATCCTACTTTACTCTATTACACACTTTTTCCGACAATATGCATAAGTATTTGCATGAAACCAGTTTCTTCAAAATTTGTCAGTGATGATATTTCAATTCCCTAAACCATTTAAAAGCGTATATCACCGATGAATGCTCTATCTTTCTCTTCGAACGACGCTAGTCACAGGAACGTCGAAACGAGGCAATCGATATATCAAAAATCAGTGCGGAACATCTCGAATCGGTTAAAAATAAATCAAAGCCGGGGGCACTATCATTGCCGCCTCGTGCAGCGAAAAGCAACCGTCAATTTCCCCGAGGAAATTGATCTCTTCCCGTTTGCAGTGATAATCTAGCGCCCGTGGAATCACACGTTTCGTCCGTACAATCGTTGGCCCGGTTTTTATCGGCGCTGTCATTAAAAACAATATACGAGGCCAATGCCGTGAAACAAATCGCTGTAATGATCGCTGCGCCGGTCGAATATACGTGGCCAACGATCGGGGAACCGCGTGTCTTTCGCGATTTCTTCCGTAAACCGGTCCGACGTGCAGCCGACAATTTCCTTTTTTATCATCAACGGTCGCTAAGTTGCCCGTGTACACGGAAAACCGAGGATTCTTCGGTTTCTTCTTTAGTTAACGGAAGAATCTGGGGCACGAGTTCCTTTTGGTATGGTCGAAACGACGTTCTGCAAGATACTAATCCGTGGAAGGGACGTAGGAGGCGCGGGGGTTGAGGTGGAGTCTTGGTAAAGTTACAGAGAAGCTAGTCAGAAAGTAATAAAAGGGAGATCCTTATCATCAGAGACAATTAGCGAGGCATATAAATACATGGCGTATTTATAGTTTGTCGGCCGTATCTTTCTCACTGCTCCTTTGACGATCCCTCGCCTTCCCTGTCTCTCTCTCTCTCTTTCTCTCTCTCTTTGTTATTCTCTCTAATAATACCGGCTATTTAATCGACGTTCCTTTTGTCTCGCTGGACGCACGACAACGAGTGAAAAACAGTCGATTAAATTGTCGGATAATCGCTATTTTAGGTCTGTATCGGGATCGCTATTTTATGATCAAACTCGTGATAAAATTTGAGACTTTTGAGCTGCTTAGTTTGGATTATTGGAATCGAAAATGACTTTAACTCTTTGCGTGATCAATAAATTGACTTAAAGCATGTAACAGCGAATTTTCTTTTAATTTTTACTTGAAATTGTAAGTAGTAATAGGCAAGTAGTAAACAATAATCTAAATTATGTTTGTGCTAACTTAACGACTTTGAAATTTATGATTAGAACAAAAGTGGTTCGAGTCAGCGTTTTGCTGGCAATTATTAATTCGACAAGAATCGCAGATAAGGACTTGCGTAACACGCTGATATCGTTAATCGAACAGTTAAAAGCGACAGTCGATGTATCTGGTGATTCCAGTTTCAGAACAACATCCGGAACCATAAGTTTTTATCTTATCTTCAAGAGAGATATAAAGCTTTCAGATCCTGCGTGTAATACCCACTCCGTTAATTTAATATTCGTGTACTCTTCCCTAAAATCCTTTTCCAGCCATCGAGCGCGAGATTTTGTAATAGAAGAATCGACTATTGATGCGCTTTTTAATAAAGTACTGATATTAAATCCCAAGCAGTTATCTTGCACGATAACTGAATAACGAGAATAAAACATGTAAATTAAACATATTAATACATAATTCAAAGGAAATCGATAACGAGAAGTAAACAACATGTTTCGCAATATTACAAATCTATATCTGTTTCAAGTTTTAAACAACCGGAGAAAAACGCAAGCTATTACTCAAGACGTCAACCAATTCTTTTAATTAGTATGCTGATTCAGTAAAAAATAATCTGAAAAATAATTGAAACACTTCATGACACAGCGATCGTTAAGAATAATCGTTATACCAATTTAGAAAATACTATAGGAAAGCTACATACGAGAAGTAATAGATCCGCTAAAATTGTACGGAAGTTACAATCGATGACCAATTAGAACACCATAGAAGTCGAAGGACGATTGAAATTCAATCGCGAGTTAACATTTTTCAAAGCAATTGAAACTAGACAAATGTGCTTAAAAAAATTTACCGTCTCGAATTTCTAAGTACAAGATACCGGATTTCCAATTCAGACGGACTATCGTACGATTATCGCTAATGTTATAAGATAACGTATGTTGTCTCCGACAGTCCTCGATTACATATTTAATACAGCTAATATTTTAAAATATATCCTACAATTCATGTCGTTTGCTTAGCATGCATATCTTATTAAAAAATTGCAAAAGTTCTCGCATATATAAAATTTTACGATATACAAATAGATCGTAAAAAACTTATTCGTTACCATATACCGTGATAAAAATTCGTTCAGCATCAGTGAACGTGTTAATGACACAGGGGTATGGCGACTACCTTTTACACTTACTCTGGCGACTTTCAATTTCATGGAAGCGATGAAATTACTTGCTACAAGTGTGTTACGCCAACCAAAGACATCTTCCCGAGTGCCAAACTTCAAAGGTACCCATACACTATACTATATACAAACTGCCGCTTAATATATAATGCATTTTTCGTGATCCTCTTTAAACCATCCCATACAACACGATCCACGAAATGACCGCAAGAAAAATCATTAAAGAAGACTCAGTCGCGTGCAACGAGCTCGTCGTTGGCGAGTATCAGGGCTGGTAACGTGCGAGAGACTCACCTCGTCCAGCTCGAAGAATCGGAGAGCGGACGAAGGCCGAGGACGATTCAATTTGTCGGTCGCGGCGCGAGCGTTTCTGGGGGCCCGTGGCGAGATTCACAGCGTGGCACGCAAGCCACGCTCGAAAATTAGCTCGTGACCGAGCCACGCCGTTAGCATTAGTAGTAGTAACACCGTTGGCTGGTGTTATTGCCGATACCAGAGGAACGCGAGAAGCGAAGGATGGTGATCCGTACGAGTGGAAGAAGAAAAGCGAGACGAACCGAGAGGAAAGAGAGAAAAGAGGACGGGATAGAGAGAGAAGAAGGAGGAAAGGGATAGACAGTCAGGGGCGAAAGGGATCCCATTGGAGATGGAAGAGGGGGCGAAAGAAAGAAAGAAGTTTTGAAAAGGGACTAACGACCGGCAGTTAACGACGGCTCTGAAATTGCTGGTTGCCCGCTGCATCTTCCACAGCCGACCTGGCCGAGAATTATTAAACTGTAGTTTAGTTTAAATTAAGTTATTACCCGGAGCCGTCCCCGTTTTGTTTGTTCCTTTTCTACACGACTATGACCCCACGACACCCTCTCACTCCACCCTAGCCGATGGGGGAGGGAACCCGCCGCCGATTTCCAGCTTCTTCCCTGGCGTTTTTCTCAACCGAGTCGACGGGGATCGAACCTTCTCTTTATCGTCGAGCCTGGGTTAAAGCTATTATCGCTTTTCCATTTCAACTTTCTTGCCTCGAATCCTGGGAGAATTTCCGACGAATACCTGAGAAATTCGTAACGATATTGGGATAAGAGCGTGTATGTTTTCTTGACTCGTAACTAGGATAACGATCGATTTGTTAGCAAGTTTTACGGAAGTATTTTCCAAATTACGACAGAAGTAAAAATTACCGATGCGCTCAATGTCTCAAGACGGGTATTTTCTATAGTAGCGCGAAAATGAAATCTGCTAGGGTGTGATAGACTTCGCTTTATCAGTCACGGGTTAAACATATGGAAAAAGAATTTATTTTACGGGTTGATTGAGTTTCATTTCTGTTTTTGTGCTTTTTGTTTTAAATGAAGTAGTTAGGTACTTGCTAGGGTTTGGTTTTGGAATCTAATACGTGGAAGGAATGACGCTTCTTATTTCGTGGCATCCAAATGACTTCGGCTTCTTTTCAGAAGCGGTCGCGTTATCGTGGGGCATCCTGTCATTATTTTACGATTAGACCGAATGAACGAACTAGCATTAAGCGAGTTGACACAAAAACCACTGATTTGTCGAGTTGGATGAAAGCAGTGGGTAAGATGAATCGATGGGATCGCGGTAGATATAAAAAAATAATCTTGGAATTAACGATCCTCCGTTGAGATCGCTTACGGAAGCTCGAATAAATCACATTATCAACATGTCTTTGCGTTACGTCTCAATCTGTGGATGAAAAGATCCATCATCGTAGACACGTAACGTTTTACAAGCTAATACTGTAACGCAATAACAGATCTTTTCGCGTGTATGAATTCCTTTTTTAATTACATCGAGAAGATATAGTAGCAACACCTGATATATCTCTGTATAAATAAATTTTAATTTCTATGTTGAAATTAGAAATTTTTGACTCAATATAAATCAATGATATCCGTGCTGCACACAACTTTCCTTTTGGTCTTTACCTACGATACTTAAACAATTAAAACACCCAATCGCAATTTTTAAAAACTACGCCTAACTAAAGAGTATATAGTCTCCGTAAATAATTTTAAATTCTTTAAAAGTACGTTGTCGTGGTTTCCCAAAACTACCTTTAGTCACAATTAAAAATGCTATACCAAATTAAATGATTTAAAGAAAAGTTCACGTCTGCAAAAATGAAAATCCACAGTCCGTCGAATCTAAAAGACCGATGAATACTAAAAACGAAGCGAAGGAGAAACACGACGTCATCAATCATCGATCACACGTGCAATTCCACGGACAGAAATTAACGCGATATAGATCGGAACGAACGCATTCCCGCTTTCATCGTCGCGGAGGACTTCATCCGAGCCGGCCGGGCATCGCTCGGGTGTCGCGAACCGGTCATTATTCACGCGTTTCCACGTAATCTGTACCGAGTAGATCGTGCAATTTCCACGAACGTAGCCGCGGATCGAGCGATCAAGACGGATCGCCGCGATTTAGAAGCCGAGCTTCGAGGAGCAAACACCGGATAGGCGTGTACCGACGCGACGGCAAAAGGCCAACGATTTCTCGCCGGTGCTCTAACGATCGTCTGAAGAACTTGAACGATCGTGTAAAGCGTACGCACGCGACTATGCGAGCATCCTATCGCGAGACAATTATGTAAACTAGAATTTTTTTCGGCATCTAGGATACGTGGCCAGGAAAATTGTCGCTGCTCCGCGTCCACAGGCGAAGACGTTCGTTAAAAGCTAGAGGCTTATACGTCACCGTGCGTGTAATTAATTGTGACGTTTGAGACGTTCGATCGAGATTCGAAACAGATCAATAGGTTTCTCAACTTTGATTTTCATCGAATAATACGAACAATGAGATTTATCGTGATTGTTCGATCGAAGATTTACGTAGAAGGTGATCCTGGGTTTTTAGAAATAATCTAGGATCTACTCGTGTGTCCCGAATTTGAGTCAAATTGATCAGTTTCGCTCTTTTAAAAAGATTTTAATTTCAGTAGTGAATTATACGATTTGATCTTTAGAGTTTCATTTTTGAGACATTATGTAACTATACTTAACACGGTTGGCTGGTTTAGATCTTGTGTAGCTCATTTAACCCTTAGTATACTACAAGATGGATTCACTGACACTTCATATCACTTCATATCATATGATCTCTAAAAGTTCTCTTGTCTGTTTATCGCCATGTTAGATTTTATACTAAAATGATTAAAGCGTATATTTTGTGAAGATCACGAATTTCTAAACACTGATTTTTTCACCACAATTTAGAAGAAGAGAGTTGACTGGTTTAGCTTCTGTATGGCTCATTAGTAGGTTACAAGATATGACAATATTATAGATAAAAGGGTATTACAATACCAAATATAATCTCTAAAAGTCCTCTTGTTTGTTTATGATTGTGTTAGATTTTATACCAGAATAATTAAAGTACATATTCTGTAAAGATTACGAATTTCTAGACACAAATTCTTCCACCGCGACAATCTAGAAGAATAAATTTAAATACGGTCCAATTAAGAACACCCAAGCATGAACAGTTTCGAGGTTTAAACAGGCAAACCTAAATGTGTTTGTCTAAAACCCAAAACTGACATACCGGAGCGAATTAAACTCAAGTTTCCAGCAATGAACAACTAACTTTAGCGTCCGCCGCGTCGCAACTTTGGTCTTTCGCGGTAACCTGGACCAATTCACCGATTGCAGACACTCAAAGCTATTATAGGTCTCACCAGTAGAATCATCTCACGCAGAAATGTATACGAAGCCACGGAGCGACGGATTATTTTTTCTCTCGTTTTCTTTCGATTTGCCACTTTCTCGCCGGTTTATCTGGATTTTATTCCCGAGCGGAATATTAATTAAGCCTCTGTCACTGATCAACGAATCGACGATCCTCCGAACGTTAATTTCCTATAATGTATTTGCTGTAATTAGCCGCCGCGCCGGGGTGGTGCTAATAAAGAGGAAATTATTGGATTCCATCGGTCGATTCAGATAAACGCTTTCGCGATCGCTTCATTAAACGCCGTACCGCGTCGACTTCTGTTCAATTGTTATCTCTAACCGAAGTTTAGTTGCAAGAAGTAACTTTTTACGGCGAAGCTTGTTTCTTACGCTACGTTTCTTCGCTTTATTTCTTGTCATTCGCTCAAGGTTGGAGGAATGCAATATTGGCAAAGTGTAACATCAAAACTGGAAGATGAAATCATTAATCAGCGAACGAGTTTAGCGACGCGGATTTAATTAAAGTTACAACAGGATACGCGCCATGCATCGTGGCTTGTCGCGAGATTAAGTAAATAGAAACAATTTGCGCAATTTTCCGCACGTTCTATTTCGTGGCTTGTTGAATAGCGACGATTAGATAGTACGGTTTAAATAGATTAGTCGTGAGGGTCGAGTGTGGGAACGTTGATTTAGAATCGTGGTTTCTAAATACGATTCAGATCTATTATTACACAGAGTTAATGATTTTGAATACGTTTATTCCCGATACGTTCGAGGCCACAGGAATTTTGTAATTGAAGTGAAAATCTACGACGAGAGAAAAGTGGAAAGGAAAAATGTAGAAAGAAGTAGATACGCTACATAGATCGCTTACATAATCGATGCAACATTGTAGTAAATAAGCAAAAATATTCTCAATCTATCTGCAGAAGCTATAAATCTCCGATTGCGAAAGTGGATAGATCTTTAAATAGAAGAATCGAAAACTTAATGTCAACGACGTGATAAAGCTCATAGAATCATGATCAAAGAACCTAGTTTTACCTGATCGATGTTGCTTCTAAAGGGATAAACAACTCTTATAATTATAGACTGAAAGGTAAATTTAAGAGAAGGCCGGGAATACACGAAACTATTCTGAAGCTCGGCAGAAAAATAATATATATAAAAATAAATTTACGTGTATCAAACAGTGGCCCATCAGAAAGCAGACTTCCAATTACAATTCCACGAAAACCGATCAATTTCCTCAAGCTATCCTTATTACTAAAATAACTCAATAACTCCCGAGCGTGGACTATAATCAGTTCACAATAATTACTCGTCGTGAACAGTCCCTCGGAATTAATTGCTCGTAGGAGATCGAATACAAAATTTCACGTAATTTCCCAACAAGAAATCGACTAAAGCAAGGACGATAAAACGGCGGCGCAACAATAAAACCACCGACGATTATCGACGGCTGAACTTCGATTACTCCCTCGTCTAATTAAATGTCGATGGGATCCGGCATTCCCGATAATTTACCAGTTTCTTGTCAGTTACTTTCTAGTCTATTATATCATTTTATCAATTACACACAAATTAAATGTCTAAAAAGATACCTTACATTCGACATCTACGGAAGGAAGTACCGTAAAAATGTAATTTATACTACATTGACTGAAATTACGACACTGTTTGCCAATCTTTTACGAGTATCACGTATTTTCTGATTTTTTTTAATACTCCCTCCGATACTCTCCCTTTAATGTTCCAATTTTTTTTTTTTTTTTTTTAATACGCTTTCCGACCGTTTTCAGGCGCATCGATGGCTATTTACAAGATGCTGGTTCCTAGAGATCATTCGAAATTGATTGCGATGGCCAATAAATTCAGTGAAAACGAGGCTCGGCGAGACATTCAAAGATACGAGGGAAGAAAGAGGAGAGGAAATAAGACAACTTCGCGGAGCAGATCTCTCACGGCTGTCAGGCGTGACACGTTTATCTTAAACAGCGTTACGTTCAACACTCGCGGAACTCATTAGTTAGGTTGCGCACATGCAGTTCGCGTTACGTGCGCTTGCCTACGCTGGTTGGCCCATTAGCGAAATTAGAAAGAGAAGTATTTTAACCGCGCCGCGTGCTATGAAAACGCTCGAAAGACTTACAAGTATCACTTAAGCGGCCCTCTATCGTCCTTTTTTTCTAATTTTTGCGCTGAATTATTTTGGGATGATTGTTTTCCTGACTGCAGTAAGTTTTGTCAGTACATCGTGGCGAAATGTATTTTATTTCGCCCGTTATTACATTTTTATTATATAACTTTATTGTAATAATGTATTGTAATAATATAATTATTATATAATTAAGCTAATAATTGGAGAAAATTTGTTTCACGTCTGTTTACTATTTCGTCATTTTATGAGGCGGACTTCTTCAAAACTTGAATCTGAAATAACCAAAGTCGTTACTTTTTCAGAAGATAATTGCAAGCTACTTAATTTAATGTTGCGATTTTGCGGGGAGTACAGAAAGTATATAGATGACAAGTAATATAACAGGACAAGAGCGATACCGTTTCACTGATTAATAGATTGTTGATGTGTATAGCATGACACTATACGTGTATTTAGGCAGTGAAATACGACGATAAGGAAAACTTTTTCAGACACAAATTGATAATATTAAGTCTATGACGCAAAAACCACGGAAATTTACGAGCAAAAAAGATTCTTCATCGCGGCAAAGAAAAGAATTACCAAGCATTTGCGCGTGTAGGACTCAGAATATCGCTTGGACGCTAACAACAAAATTACCTCTAAAAAAAGGAAACAGTTTGCTTCTGAATCTATATGGCGCTCGTAAATCTATGATGATTCGAGCACCGTTTTCTAAAACGACGACTCATCTGCCACCGATAAATAAGACAGAAATCGTACAAGCGAGGACATGGTTTCAAGATCGCCGTGGTTTTGCGCAAGTTTTCACGAAACGGACAGAAAAAGTTGCGCCCAAAGTCGGACAGGGATGGAGTTAAGTGGCGCTCCCTTCGAGGCATAAACAAGCGTTAGGGACATGAATGGGATCACGTAAAAAACAGATTTCCACCCTCGATCTCGTACACGAAACGTGATTTCAGGCCGTCAGCTCGGAGGAAGGGTGGAAAAAGGGCGTTGCGGATTGGGGCTAACCCTGTAAGCGATCCCAGGGGCTCGTCAGAAACGATCTTATGATTGACCGTGTTACGACACTCCCTATAGACCATTTTCCGAACGTATCTCGAAAATACGTTCTAGTCAAAGGCTCAGTTGATCTAGAAGAAACGGTACCAAACGGCACATGCATCGCCGGTATTAGATTTGAACGCGAGGCTTCTGGTATTTGGGGTGAACAGTAGCTGTATCGTAATCGAGCATATTTGGTTGTTAAACGTACTTTGAGATGGCGAAAATTGCAACGTGTAAACTTGTCGGTGTGGTTTTAGGAGTAAACTGGTTTTAGATATTGAGTTGATGTTAAATATTAGTAGGAGATATTCCGGTGTATTTACGTATTATAAATAACCCAGCTTATGATAATTACTTAACTGTGCTCTGAGTCGCGGCCAGAAGCGTAACAGTAACGTTTATGTCACCGTGCAAAATGTTCAACTGAGTTATACTTCATGAGGAGAATAATATAAACAACCGTAGGACAGCGTGCTGTAATGGATGAAATTACTTTGCGTTTATTACGTAGAAATACGCGAGTCTGTATTAAAATTTCGAACTACCTTTTTGCTCTTCTTGTTGGTACGTTATACACTTAAATATCTGAGAAAGGAAAGAAAGGAAAAACAAGGCTCGTTGATATTACTATTGTATTACTAGGACGAAAGTTTCAATCGAAGAATCTAGAGAATATATGAAATGTAAGGTGTTCATAAAAAGGATTCGTTCGCAATTATACTGTTAACTGAATTTTTCGATGTGAACCTGATCGTGATTTTATCAGACACGTAAAGAGGCTAGTTTCTAATCTTATTAATATAGAGCAAGATTAGAAGCACGAGAATAACATGGGGTTTAATTCGCACTGTAAATCAAGCAACAAAGTAGCAAGTAACCTGCTAGTTTACTATCTTACTTGCCTCAAAATTGCAGCTTACCGTGCTATAAGTATGCAAACTATCGTAGCAAGGAAACGTGGCAATGAATTCGAAATTGTGTTTCAATTTAGTGCAAAAGTGGATCAGATATCTCTCGTAAAGTCATTCTGCATTTTCCTCTATAAACATAGCAGCTTAAAATAGAACATATCAAAACATCATATACAGTAACGAATCTAAGAATAACACAAGCAAGAAAGACTCGTAATAAAACTAGGAATATTAATACAAAGTTGTCAAACAATCATTCCATCAATAGAACTAAAGCGTTCGAGAAGATCACTATAGGAACACGGTCGATTTTAATCGTAAGAATAATTATACTGCAAAAGGATATTAACTTTTCCGAACTCCATTAAAACTGAAGCTACGAACTTGTACTGCGTATTTGAATATACTATGCGATTATGATTATACTGACACGAAAATAAACAAGACAGACTTTCACTCGGAACTTGTATAAGACATTTTTTACTTTTAATGAACCTCGGTATCTTATTTCCTAGTAAAATTGTTAATACACTGATCGCTTTCATTATCGTATGATATTCTCAGCTTATCTCAAAGATAAAAGATCCGAACCCCTTCATTCTAACATATTCGATAATTCCAACGTTAATGTCGCGAGGAAGACAGCAATTTTGCCGAAAACACCTGCGTACTGTCGGCAATAAAAAAAAATAAAAACCGTAAAGCTGATTCATCCTGACATGTTTGACAGTCCTAAGGTTAATTCAGGAAGAAGATGTTAACAACCGAAAGCCAAACAAGCGTGGCCATCCTCGCGGCGATAGTTCGCAGCTGCGCTCATTATTTCAAGGTGCTTAGCTTGAAGTGTAACGCGAAAAAAAGCCACTTACCTTTCTTCTCGTCATCCTCATCCGCGTGATCGGCACCGTGATGAAGATGATGGGCGGTTGGATGGTGGCTAGTTATCGCCGGCACCAGGGGGTGGTTCCCTAGTGCCGGATGCGGATGATGAGGATGATGATGACTGAGGAACCTGACAGCGGCCGCGGCTGCTTGATGCTGAGCTTGCATCGTCTGCTGTACCTGGCTTTGAACCTGTCCGAGGACCGGATGATGTGGTGGCCATCCTGTCAGATGAAACGGAAACACGGGTGTCGCCCTCTGAAACAGTCTGGCCGGAGTCAGGAGGGAACCACCGGAACCAGTAGAGCCGCTACCAGGAGGCAGTGGAAAGGACAGACCACCTCCTGGTTCCAGGACCATGTTTGGGACCAACTTGACGACTGGCTGTCTCTCCACCGGAGAGATTTCACTTATTTTGCATCTATATCCCTCTACTCTATCCTCGATACGCTATACTTTCGACGGTCGTAGTTTCCTCAACTTCATGGGAACTGACATTCGACGAGAACAGTTGTTGCAGGTCTGGACACCTCAATTTCAGAGTATGACGCACGTGAGATAAGTTTTCGATGATGTACCAAGAAATCGTTTGTTTACATCTTACATGGAAGATTTAAGTTTAAGATTGATGGAATTTAGAGGTTCCTTTTAGATATATGCAGCGAGATTGATCATGTTTGTTGAAGATCGGTAGTCGTGGAGGTGGAAGGATGGCGAATGTGTTAGCGAGTGAACGTGCTCGTGGTAAGTCGACAGCCGTCGGAAGGCGTGATTCGAGGTTTCCGTCAATGGCAATCGACCTTTTTGCCTTTTAAAAGAATCCTTGCATCGAGGATTCCATGTAAATTCTTCCTGCCAGTATTTTCAGCTTCTATGCTTCAGTCTTTTATCTAATATTCAAAGTCCTCGACGATTTTCTCCCAAATCCCAAAAAATATAATCCCACCAAGTTAGTCAAGCAGAATTTCATGAAACACGTATTTCGAGAGTCCATTTAGTCCTTTCGCGAGTACAGTCTCGGTAACTAACACTCCAGTTTCACGCCACGATTTCTCATTGTCGGTCTTTTCGAAATCAAACTTTCCATCCGGGATCTAATCTTCACCCTGAATGTTCATGTTTCCGTCAATTTTGCGAATGAACCCGCCAAAACCGCAAAAGTCACTAGGGAAACTGGGCCATCGTTGAAAACACAAGTCCACGGTGCACTGGTCGACGATCACACTTGTTAAAAACTGTTTAGAGGTGACGGTGTCGTCGTACCTGGACATCAGGTTACGCAATCAGCAGCAACGAAAACACCGATCAGCTGACGAGATTAGAGAAGAGCACGGGTCGTATTTGTGTATTTGGCAGTCCGTGGGGTGAATTCGAGCGCGCAACGGAACGGATTCCAGGGATTCCTTGCTGGCAAGGACCTGTTAGTGTTAGGACCACTACGGCACGAGCCAACGGCACAGCACTATCTGCCTGGAGAGTGAAGTCAACGGCTCCCCTCTGTCCACGGAGTCAAAACTGGTTTGGGTCGCCACCCAGAGGCTTTGGATTGGTCGGACAGATGGTGGGTTCACGGGTGCCACTCTATTCCTGGCCAATGAGGACGGATGGATTACGGAGCGAACTCCGCCTCGTAGACGGTTTTTTTGCCCTGGAATTGAATCGACGCCCCTTCCTTGCAGTAATGGTGGTGCCGTAGTGGGGATGAATCAATTGGTGGCTGCCCTGAAAGCAGCCGCAAGATGGCTCCTCCCTTCCCCACAGCATTCGGCAAACCACCCCTGTCGTGGAGCCTAGGCAGCAGCGTCGACCTTAGCCTCTAATGCCGTCAACGAGATGCGCACTTTTACAAAGTTCAAATTTTTTTCACCACAGAAAACTATCCTCCTTCCTTTATTTCTCTTCCTTTATTCTTTCACCTTTTCTCCTTTTTTTTTTTTTTTTTTTTTTTATTAAACAACTCGCAACTGTCCTCCGGAGGATTTCACGAATACAGACTTGAAGAGATCGACGCAGAAATATTCTGGGAAAGCCAGAGACGATCGAAAGCACGATGAAGCTTGATCTCCGCCGTTGTTCATCTTCGAGGGAACGAGCCCGACAACGTTTCCCTTTCTTCGCGATCGTTCTCCGACGATTGTTGTGCTTCCACCACTCCACTCCCACCCCCACCAGACGAGTATCTTCCACCCCTCCAGCCCTCGAGGGCACGATCCTCTTTTAATAAGAGGAGCTCTGAGCTCGGAGGCGTTAAGTAATTACATCTATTCTCTTCTGGGGAGGAAATTACCTGTGCCTCGGGGTGGGAAAAATTAGGAAATTAAAATTAACCCCCGCCACCGGGCGTCGTGTCGCCTCTCCCTCCTCCTACACCTCCTCCTCCTTCCCGTTCGCCATTCCTGTTCCCCCTCAGCCTCTATCATCCTCTCTTTCTCGCGCCTTGCTTCTCGACTCGGTGCACTCCGTGGCTGGAACTCTTCGTACTCGAATTTAGGAGGAGCCGGCGGCCATTACCGCTTACGTAATCTTTTTACAGTGGCGGCAGCACCTTGTTAAGCAAAGTTATTTAACGCGGGACGTCGGGCTAGCTTGGTTACCGACGTGTCCTCGTCTATTTGGATGAATAGGTGAACGTATTGCGCCGATCGACGCCGGAATTCGACGCTTTTCAACGATCTTGTGCTGACTGAAGATCCATGGCATCGTCTGTTGCTTCGTATTTTGTTACTTTGTATTACGGAAATGATGTAATGGCTTTTCCCAGCAAGTAAAGTTGGATAAGAAATTTGATAAATTGTTTAACCTTTACGTAAACTTGGCTGGGTCAAGCGCGAAGTAATACATTGACGAATATTGTTGCTTCGTGAATCGAGGAATCAACAGTGAGCATATTTTTAGCACTTTGAGGTTTTGCCTATTGATTAATCGAATTATAAATATGCTCATTAACGTCAATAAATGTTCTGAAGATCGATGAATTGAAATTGACCCGCCAAACGCATCGTTCGTTTCTTGTAAGAAAATAATGTAAAAATCTCATAAGACGATTGGAATAAAGATTCGACTGCTTCGCGTACCGCGCGTCCCACCCCGTGAAAACTTGCCGGTTTGCTCCTTGAACGTGGTAGACAAACTCGTGTACACAGTCTAGAGGGAAACTGGCGAGTTCCTAATTTACACAGCCGCCACATTCTCCGAAGCCCTTTTGGTCCAGACTCCTGAGTGCCGTCGGAACTTTGCCGACGATTAAAACGCTTTAGTAATTAACTGGGTCTCCTCACCTTCCGCGGTAACAGTTACCAACCCACCGGTATGCTCCTTCTGCCAACCAGTGGCGAGGATCTTTCCTCTCTCACCCCGATTCTCCCTTTCCTCTTCTTACAGGCTCGACCTCTTCTTCTCACCCTCTTTTCCCTCCCTCTTTCACGCCACTTCTGGCCTGCTGGCGCATATTTAGGGATCGCCGGTTAGAGGTTGCCCGGGCAACCAACGTCGAGAAACCCTCTGTCGTTGCCAGGGCAACCTTCTCTCGCTCCTTCATCTTCCCTCCAGAAACTGCTTCACCACCACTGGGCTGGATTCAATTCGTGAGAGCGAGAACGAATCGACTCTGGCTTCGGTAGGTGAAGAGGGTGTGTGTTAGACTGTGCATCCGGTCGCTACGGGAAAAGGAAAAAGACGCCGCACGTTCGGTGATTGTATTTGATAGCCCGACCGTGGACGTGGAGAATGAACATTCGACCTTGATTAAAGCGGAGCCCCCGGATTCTTTCCGTTTTCACGGAATCAGCTTCTCTGAGCTTGCCAGATCTTTGCGGTGGCAATTCTTCGATTCCGAGGAATTTAAAGCTGCAGGTACCTGAAAAACATGTCGATTCGTTATTTCTGGCGATGGAACAGAGAGTTTTGGTTTGGTTGAACTAAATTTGTCGTTCCAAGGGAAGAAGATTTCTGTTTCCACAAAGGAAAGCATGATAATACTATCAGAATCGTCTAATTGTAAATTATCACTTAAAGAGATATATTTTGCTTCGTGACGTATGCCTGGAAAATCTTAAAACTACTGACCATCTTAAATTCCACAAACATCAAGTTAAAAACGCAGAAAATCCTCGCAAGCTCTAAGAAAAATGTATTCACTCTATGTAAAATTCTAAATTGCACGAAGTTTTCGAAAAACTGCGAGATATTCCGTGCTCGAGATTTCCGATCTTACCCCGAATAGTGCAAGGAGAATCGTCACGCGTCCGGTAATCGGATCGGAGGACATATGAGGCGATCGTCTAGCCGATAAAAAAAGCAGCGTCTTGCCGCGTGCATCTCTGTTCGCGTTCGTAATAAAGAAAAACGGGCGCAGCGACGGGGCGAATTTCCCTGACGTTGCGTGAAAATTCCGTGGGCGGTGGCGCGGTTTTCGCGAGAGCGGACCGAGTCTTATGAAAAATTGATCGGGCACGATATCTCACGTTTAGGCGAATCCGTTGAAGGAAAGCAGGACACGCACCGCTCGTCCATCAAAAAACGCGGCAAACGAGTGGCGGGGGCCGGTGCTTTAATATAAAACTTAAATAACGATACAGCGCAGCGCCATGACGAAAATGGGAAATAATCTTATGAATAAGTTCTTCCCCGGGGCGTGCTTGGCTCATCCGACTCGCCACGAGATCGTTGCAAATTTGAAAACCCTCTTCCGCGATTTTACAAATTATCCCGACATGATCGTCGTGACGCGGTCATGATTAATTCCATCGCGAGTCCTCCGCTCCTTTCGTTCAGTTTGCAAACTTTCATTTAGTTACTCTTCCGAGAGGATAGATAATCGTGGATGATGTAACTCGAAGACTCTTTATCGGAAATTCGAAACTCATTTTAATTGTGGGTAAATTCTTTCTCTTCTTTTTCCATTATTTGTTTCTTTATTTATTTATAATCGCTTGTACTGCTCCTGTAAATTACTGATGATGCGAACGAATTACAAGAATTAAGATTGAGGGTGAATATAAATTCGCGCATTCTCGGTAATTATATTTATGGCTATTTGGTTATCACACGGTTATTTCATTACGAAAAGATTTCATGTTCAAAACAGAATGTCTAAGATGGCAATAAAGAATTCGATTAATGGGAGAAATTAAGGATAAGATTGTTATAAAGATATTTTACTTCGAATGTGTGAATTATTTATCATAGAATTATTATAAAAAAGCAGGTCTTGACAAGATATAGTTTTATTCGCCATTGATTGTAGAGCTGCGATTTTCTTTGTTCTAAGATTGATTTATGAATCTCGAAATTATTATACTCGCTTAGCCCGAAACGCGCATGAAAGTTTTAATTACAAGACTCGCATTTATTTACGATAATTGCTTATTTATTTTGAATAACAACCTGACATATTGCTTTCTCGGAAATAAACAGGCTCGATTGATAAATTAGAACTTTCCTCGGAATTTCAAACAGACTTTCACCTTTCCCAACCATTTGTCATTTTTTAATTGCGATTTCCTTCTCGTAGGCTTAAAGTAACACGAGCGAGACCTCTCACGTACATACACGTCTAGCTATCTCTTCTTAAAGACACCGGCTATTACTCGTTTTTAAGTAATGACGTACATACGAACGACGAGTGTTTGGATTTCATTAGCGAAGAACATCGCTGGAAAAAGAAAAAGCGAATAAATATGCTAATAAATTATTTTCCGCGTGTATTACTTATTCTCTGGAATTTTTTATTGCCACCTGAGAACACTAACTACCGGGAGTGTTTTTTGTGCGATATTGTACGCTTGAAAACCTCTATCATACGCGTACACGAGTAGCCACGTAATGATATAATGATACGGTTCACATACGCAAGCAACGTGTTTAGATTTTCTTTACGCGGTGACGCCACGATGGGGAGAAATACATTCAATTCAAATGGACGCGTGCACGCGTTCCTAATAATTACCTACTAATTGATAAATTAGAATCTCAACACGCACTCGATTCTCCTCGCATCAACGCATTCCGCTCGTTTCAATTTATAATTCATTCAATCTGCCGCAATCCTCTCTGTGTTTAACATTTGCATTATCATAAGTGCTACAAATCGCGAGAATTTAAACAGACATTGTGGATAATTCGATTTGTCCTGTTATTCGATTCCCCTGGCCTTTATTATATTAAGTGACTTAGAACCCATTTCTTTTAAATTTCCTCTTGATTCGAGTGAGTAATTTATTCACGAGAATTATTTTAATCCCTAGCTTTCAAATCAGTGCCAGAACTATTAAATGCGTAAAACTGATGCATTTCAGATTTATACTTTCACAATTACCCACTAAAAGTAGCTACTCTGGAACGATTAATGTTGATATTTACTGAGCCAGAAATATGATTATTATATCTATTTATTTTCATCTATACGAATATCATCATATCCATCTAGGTAGCAAGGTAGTTATACCTAACGTTATGATTGGTAATATTAAAGTGAAAAAGTATAATCGACCATAATTTCTTCTCTGATAAATAAACAGAATTCCAGTTACAGGATATTAACCTTTCAAATACTTGCAAATTTACCGATACTTAATAAATCTTATTAAAATTCTTTGCTTGAACACGTCTCCTTACTTTTCCAACACTATAAAATCCTCTGTTCTCCTCTACTACCTTTATCGAGTAATGAAAATCTCCGAAACGGCATAATACTTTTATTCAGTTTAGTTATTAAGTTCCTTGTTTATTTCTCCCAATAGTTCAACAATCCAAACTTTTTCAACCGAGAAAGAATCGGCGCGCCCCAAACACCGGTTCAATTACCGGTTACACCAGTCTGGTTAGCCTATTTACAACTTGGTGGCTCGATAAAAATTCTACAGCGGTCCGGTAGATAATTATTTTTCAGATAAGAGCCGAGGAGAAGAATTTACCGGGCGCCAACGATTCGAGAACGCCTCGCCGGTTTGTTGCCGCGTGCCAAGAGCCAGGACGACTAATTAAGTACGCCGTAAGTTAATTGAGCCGCGTAGGAGGAGAACCGAAGATACGAGGGAAACGTTAAACTGTGTAAACATCAGACTAATTACTTCGAGACTTTATCGTGCTACACAGGCACTACGTTAACTTGAGATAGCCCGCAACGATTTCGATGCAACGATATTCTCTGAATTGACATAAATGCGATGATGAAAAATATAAGCAAAAATGGTTTCTGCACAAATGGAATAAAAAAATGATTAACTAAATATCGCACAATTTCGTCTTTTAAATGCCGCGTAGCCGAGAAACATTGATTAATTTGTGAGTCTACGTAACTTGGCAAATATTTTTTTGCGAGATTGTGTTTAGAACATTTTTATCAAACTTCCATCGAAGAGTAAATACTGTGAATTGTTATAAATTTCATTGCTTTTACCGTGATCCTATTTTGGAGTTTTGAACAGCTTAGAATATAGAAATTTTGTCATTGAGCACGCAGCTTCCAAATTTTTAAAATAAAGGGGCGAGAAATAAAAAAATCGTCGAGACGAAAACGTCACGAGCTGCAGCGGAAATTGAACGAGGACAAGGAAACGTGACGATGACGAGTCGCGATTTAATGAACGCGCCTCGTACCCCATTCGTAACCCCGACGCTTCATCTAATCTGTCGATTCTTTCTTTTAGCCGATCGTGCGCATGGATCGTCCCGCTTTTTTCCACAATCAAGACGCGATAAAGATGTCAAACGTCAGTTAACTGGCCAACGGGGTCGTGACCGTACTTGCATTGAGAAATTTCAATTCGTGAGCTGGGTTGATCCATTGATCGCGAGAGTCACCATTACGCGCTATCTACGTTTACGTAATATTTCGTGAACGAACAACGATTCGGAAAACATTAAACTATCGATCGAGGTATCAATTTCGCTGAGGAAATTTTAGAAATTCTCGATCATTTGGAATGAAACTCTTTTACCCCTTTCGCTATACTTTTCAGAATTTTAAACCTATAACGAAAACTTTGAACGTGTTGAGAATATATTTCAACAATTCCATTGTTATTAATATCATTATTTCAGGACGCAGAAATAAAAAGAAAAGTTGAAATCAATCGTGTCTCAGAAATTCGAATATCGCTTCCGCGATATTTAGCCCCCCCCCCCCTCTCTTTCAAACTTCCAGGGGAAAGAAATTCCCGAAACTTAGGACCCACACCTCCGAACTCTGCAGCGAACTTCTCGAAGCCACAATCCACGGAACATTCTCGTGGAGAAGCTAACAAAAATGTCTCTCTTCGCTCCGGAAGCGGAGGATCTCCGCAAGATTCGCGGTTGCTTTGCAAGTCTAATTGCCGGCACGATCGCGAGCAGCGAAGAGAAACGCGAAGGAAGGTGTGCAAGAGGGAGGGAAATATTCAAGGTGGAGACTTAGCTGGTAGTTCGCGAGGGAACGGCCATAACAGGAGCGCAAAAATGGGGTTGCTGGTGAAAGGGAGATGCAAAGATGGCTGCTGCAAAACGACGTGTCTACGCTTCTTCTTCTTTTTCTTCTTCTCGTTCTTCTTCCCCTTCTTCCTTCCACATTCTCGTCCTCTTCCTCTCTTCTACGTTTTTTCCCTCCGTCTGGCAGGTCTTCTCGCGTTTTTCCAGCTTCTCCTCCTTCGTTCGTTTCGTCGATAGCGGATTCGAGTCACGCGTCGGCGGTTAGTTCTGATTAGCGACAGGGCGAATGACGTACCACTGGCAGGATCTCGTGTCTCGAATACGGAAGCAGACCGTGTACGCGGCAAGTGGCAAGAGCAGGCCAACGTGACCAAGCCACCGGCGCTGCTTTATGGGAATTTATTTAGAGGGATCTACGGTGACTACACGAGCAGCCCCCCCCCCTTCGGCCCTCTATGAGCTGCGGATATCTCCCGGCCACTGCAATGAAAACGCGATGCGCACACGCGATTTCTTATTTCGAATAGCTACCTGGTCTCGCGATTATGTAATTAAGTACTATACAGTGCTTTGAAATTCAGCGGAGGAGGATCGTTCGAGATCTCATGTGATTTATTGGATCTGAATGATATACTTAAATAGACTAATTATTTTATGCGTAGGTGGTTTAACCTAATAAAATTCATGAAAGCACCTTATTTCGCATATTTATATTACTACTGTGTGTAGATAATATCTAATTACATCGTGTGTGTACACATATATATATTTAAAACTGTTTGCGAACGGTATCTCACGCGAATTCTACAGATCACGCTTTTTCCACCGAATAAAAATCGTGGCGATGATAATCGTCAAAGCGAGGTTATATTAACAGCGAAATTACATCGTGACACGGTCGCTGATTAAACAGTGAGTTTTCCCGTTGTAACGGCCGACGCTGTAATTAAATTAATTAGTCATTTACGTGTGTTTATCATCGAATATTAAAACATATAGCGCACGGATCTTCCTGTCAGTATGTTCCGATTAAATTGCCCACCGTGCCGATACAAATGATTAAGTTTAACGCGGATATATGATACCATAACTAACAATCAGCATGCAGCTAGTAAAAGCATCGCCGAACAAATTATTTTATTCTTCATTGAATAATACGAGCCAGCGCGGTTTTCCAAACAGCCGGCAGGATGTATCATCGACCTATTTTCCAATTTACGTACAAAAACCGCACGGTAGATGGCAGTCAATTTCTGAAAATTTTAGGAGAATGGGCAGGCCAAATAGTAATTTTATGCCCCTTCATTTCCACAAATAAAAATGAAACGAGAATTTAATGCTTTTTGCGCAGCACATTTTGTCGCGGATAGAAATTTCAACGCTATAAAGAACTCGGCTTTGTCTCGCAAAAAGGAGGGACAACATTCAAACGACGATATCTTACACCTTCTCAATAATGTAAAAAGTTCTACAAAAATACACATATTGTCAAAATAAATGCCATTTCCTTCGTGAAAGATCTACTTTCTGAAAGATGCTGTTCCAGCTCCCTTTTTCCACTAATATCGTATCTCTGTCATTTCCAAACCTTCCATACCCGAAGTCGCCTATCCTTGAACATACGAATAACCAAAACATCTCACGCAACACTCGCATACAACATGTTCGAAGTTCAACAAATCGATCCAAACCTCGTGATACGGTATAAGATACACTCACCGAAAGTGCGGCACGATCGGAGCACGTCTACGAAGGGGTGTCGAGCTGATTCACCGTAATCCGCTAGAAACTCGCGCGAGAGATCCAGCGAAGACAAGAAGGAAAGGAGCGGCTGATAAAGGAAAGAAGGCACACTGCGTCCTCCTAAATCACCAAGAAGATGGCTGGCCGCCTCTGCCGTTCCCCCTTCTTCTTCCATCGAAGCTTTCCTCTTTGCCACCCCCGTCTTCACCCCTCTTTTTCCTTTCTCGTCGGCTCACGAATCCTCGTCGCTTATCGTTCGTACGATCTACGAGGTCTGCACACCTCGGTACGGTACCGTTTTCTTCTTCTTCTTCTTCTTTTTCTTATTTTTCTTGCTCGAAAGAGAGGAGCCAAGAGAGACGACCAGACACGCACCAACACACGGTTACACCAGTCGGATAATGTAGTCCTCCGGTTGATTTATGGGTTAATAGTTAACCGGCCGTAAATAATGCTAATCACACTCTTATTATACGTTCTGGCCGCGGCATCGCGGCGAATGTTTTGTCCCTGGCTCCTGCCAAGATTTCAAACCCGCTCTGCCCGCTCCTAGGATCCCTTCTTGACCAGCTGCGTCTGATTGGACGCCGACTCTTCTTTGATTGCTGCATGGAAGTGGAACGGTGGACATCTTATGTGGTATACCAACGGGATATTGTCGCGATGGTTTCGTCTTTCGTCCTGATTTCCACAGATGATTGATCGATCCTGTCCCGGAGAATGATGTTCGGGAGCTGAATATACATATGAAATTGATTGGAAGATTGGAAAGGTGATTTAATTTGATGGGATTTTTTATTCGACAATGTCAATGTGTTAGTACTTTTTGGTAGGACTTAAGTAAAGATTTTGTCGGACATATAGATTTCTTGTTATGTTGTTGTGAAATGGTATTCTTTTTAATTTGTTGTTATAGTAAATTGTTCGATCATTCATTGTTTGCTAAATATTCGGTAACTTTATACACATATTTTTGTAGACACGAAATATTCTCTTTGAATATTTTTTATAATACTATTTTAGCGTTAAATTTCTATACACAAAGTACCTATCTCTATCATCCTCTAAAATAACTAAAATAAACTAAATAAACTAACATAACTAAAATAAAATAATCTAACTTCCCAAGCATCATTCTCGGCATCACGCCTTCTTTGTTTCGAGAAATTCAATCTTCCTAAAGATTCGCAAACGTGTCGACTATAAGAACAACAAAGCAATTCGAATTACCAAAGAAGCTCCATTACGACACGGAGGATATTGAATGCCCGGGTACAAAAGAAGGTTGCCAGAAATTGCGACTTCCAGGGGTTCGTGGAATGTCCACTCGACCAATACGAGGCTACCGAATAAAATAGACGATACATTTTATTTCACCGGCCATGTTCTCTGCGAATGGTGTGCTGACTCCGTCTTTTCCGCCTCGAAACCCTCGTTTCTGCGCCAGTAGTACCGTCTACGCGATCACCCTCGAAAAAAGTCTCGAGATCAAGCCGAGAAGGGTGGTTTCAGCTGGAAATACCGGTTGGTCGATTGGAAACGGTTTAGCTACGGGAAATTCGCCATGGATTGGATTGTATTTTGAGAAACAACCACCATCAAAGCCACCTCGAATCTCTTTCTCGGAGATTCCTTTACCAAACAGCGAACGTTCGACAGGATGGATGCTCATGAAATGAAACGAGGCTTGCTAGTAAAAAAATTTTGGAACAATTTTTTGTAAACATCTACTGATTATCGCGATAATGAGGAAAGAAACAATTGCAAGAGGTCTTGAAGTTGAAATTATTAATTGAAATTCGGTGTAGATTTCTTAAAAATTCCGTCTTAATTCTGTTGAGAGTTTCAAAAAGTTTGTACAGCGAAGTAACGTGTGACTCACTTCTTCAGGAAACAATCTGGATTGGTCAATCGTTGTGGGTTGTTTCTCAGTCAAGGCCTTATCAAGACCTTATCAACTTCACAAAGTAACCAACAAAATGTCGAAATTGATTCATCCTTGAGAGTAATCGCTAAAAGAATCTTTCGAAGCTTCTGTTTTTCTGTTTCTATCAATTTCGATAGTAAATATTATTTCGTGAAAGTTTAGCGAGAAATCTATATCGTATTTCTATCACTTTGACTACACATTATTCAGATATTGATACGAAAAATGCTTGACTTATTCCATCCCATTATCGCAATACTACGAATCATATTTGCTAGACAAGACTCGAGAATATAAAGCACGTAGCGTTGGTAACGGCGACAAATTTTGAAAATCTATCAGCCCGTAGTCAGCTTAATTGGCATAATTTAACACTTTGCACAAGTGAAACGGGCAGGTGGCTGGGCAGACAAGACCGGTGTCAGCAAACTCCGTACGCATCTCGGGCACAGGATTAAAAAGAGAAAAGAAAACCGTGCTAAAAGTCGTATCGCTTGGAACAACGTCGTTCCAGCCAACGTCCACGGAGAAGATTGACCACCTTCGATAGTAATGGGGGCTTGATTACAAAGCACGCTCCACTCTGGCCCTGCCCCCTGTTTATATCAATATCTTTCTTCTGCGTGCACACACAGGCCGCGATGCTTCGAAAGCACGTGTGTGCTCGCGGCTGATCGTGATCCTCTGCCGTCCATGGTGTACACACTGGGTCTGCGTATTCACCGGAAACGGTAAATTTCACCGGACAATGCGAACAGGTATCTAGGAATCATGGTGGCTCGTTTTCTCCACCACGCTGCAATTTTCGTCCGCGTTACATTCGTGACGGCGCGTCGTTCGTTTTATATGGCTGAAATTCTCTTCTGAATTTCCTTCCGAACGAGACGAGTTCGACGAATTTCGACGCCAACTTCTGACCATCTTCCTTCGATCATTATTTCCACCATCGCCGCGAGAACCTTTTTATTTGGAGATTTGCGCCAAGTTAACGCTTCTTAGGGTGTAATCTCGGCGTTATGATGGCGAGATGATTCACGGTCTTTGTGAGATACTCGAGTTATTGAATCGATGTGGAGATTATTTCTCCTTTGTTGAAACTCGGAGTTCGATGTAAATTCCAGTGAAATTAAACCCATTAAAGTTCCAAAGAATTTTTCTACTGCCTCTCGTACGACATTGCTACGTCTCCAACTACGTTATTAACTTGTAGATCGTTCGACGAACGAACGAGAAACGTTTATCAGTGATTCGAAGGAAATTTTCCATGTTATCCGGCATACGGATCGTCGAGACATTTTTCCAAGATTCCAGCGTGTTATTTTTTGCCCGTTGATTAAGAATGGCCGGTGTATCGATGCTGAAAGTTGCGCGGGTCCGCGCGGACGTTAAAACGCGATCGGGGCCAGATTATAAACGGCTCTGTTCCAAGAACCATAGCCCATATCCGTCCACGAGGGCACATTAAATTATGTAGAATTTTCAATATGTGCTATAATATCGGTACACGATGCCAAAGGAACGAAGACGAAGCACAATTCCCATCATCGATAAGATGGCCCCTCCCCGCGTACCCGGCAATCGTTTTGTATCGGTCGATCGTGATACCGAGCGGAAGAACGGAGAGAGAGCGTACACCGCGTGGTGAACGGCCTACGCCAATGGCCGATGATGAAGTTATCCAGCGATAATGGCTCCATTACGTTGCACCGTCTCCAATGGGGCCCCGTATACGTAGCAGGTATCCCGTGAAGGACCCCGTACGATTCCATGATCGCCACTCGAGTCGGCGAGACGAGGATGTACCAAGAACGACCGGCGCAAGGTGAACAGAAATGGCAGACAATGAAAGAGGGAGAGGGCCAAGTATCGTCGCACCATATACTTACCATGGCGATTGTTTATGTTGGCTGATGGCCACTTATGTTGCACACACATCGCATTACGAGGCCGTTCTCGACCCTCACGAGCCGTTACTTAGCCCGTGGCCTCGGCGTCGTAGGGTAATGGCGAACACGTTACGGATAAAATGTATACTTAGTCTCTCGGCCTGATGGCACCGATGCCACAGCACCATACAGATTACGCTAACCCTTCCCATTCCTCCTTACGGATCCTCCTCTTACCCCTTTCTACCTTCTCCCCTTTTCGCATGTCTACTCCCTCGTCTCTTTTCTTCTTTCGTACTTTTTTTTCCCACCGTACACCGGTGAATTCGAGGCGTCTCCGCCATTTTCCACGGATCAGCGATGACGCTTCGTGACGCACCTGCCGGATGAGGGGCGCAAAATCTGTTGCCTCGAGCGATTATCCTATTCAGGAAGGTGAAACTTTTCTCGCCTTTTTCAATTCGCTGTGATTCGAATGAAAATTTAAGTTCCACTTCTGAGTGGAAACAAAAGTGTCTTGTGCGCTACCACAATATCAATGACGATTAAAATGCGTAAATTATATTACGTCTGAAGAAAGATGGCGTTCAACATTGTTGTTTAAGCTTTCTTTGAACGAGTCTATCATATAAGAAACGAAGAAACAAATCGATAGCGCAACAAGTTTATTTCTCTATAAAAATATCGCGAAAGAAACGCAAAAAGAGTCAGAAACCGCAAATATACCCTGCTAAACAATTTTCTAATCCACATTCTCCGTAGTTTATTTTCTAAACGGTTTCTATCTGGCTCAGAAACAAAGGCATCGTTCCACGAATAGGAACGATGGAAAACGATGTCTGGTGGTTTTAATCGATCTGCTCGATTATTTTAAATCATCTCACATAAACAGGAGCCCGACACGACTTCCTTCGGCAAGTTCCAGCTTGAGCATCAGTTCACCATCGGCATGGCTTCCGTTTTGTTCTTATTGGCAGCGATAGAGGCGGGATTCAATAGTTATTCATTAAACTCGAATTCAGTCGGGCAGGATGCTGGGGTCAGTTCCATGCTGACCTTGCGGCTATATTCAAAGGCCTTATCTCCTGCTGAGGTCCCTCGCTCTTCCCTCCGCGTCTTGTCCTTCCTTTTCTTCCTCTCACCACGCTTTCGATATGCACGCTCGACATACTCACGCCTTGTGAACCAACCGAGCAACGAATCGTCGCGTCGTCTCGTATCTAGCGACCCCTTTTCTTTTTCCGATTCGCCACTTCCTGCTTCGTTATTTCTGTCCGGCGCAGCTTCCTCTTTCGTCGATTCGTGGGAGGCCAACGACCCTTTGTTCTTCGAAAAATAGATCAATCCACTTCGATTCTGAAGTTGATCATTTTCTATTACCTCAGGTAAAATTATGATCACGCGTTGATTTCTATTTGATGGACGTTTTAAATTCTACAAATCTGATTCACTTCTCTTTTCCTCTCAGTTATTTTATATGTAAATTATTCAGATGTAAAAATAATAATAGACTTCTACAAAGAACTGATTTAATGTAAATTAAATGTCCGTGATTCTGTAGTTTCTCACATTGGTATTTAACTAAATATAAAATTAATTTTATCTAGAGTGAAATATCGAATCGAAGTGTATTAATATAGCGGCAGACAATTTATTACACTATCGAAAGTTCAATGAAACCTAATCACACTCTCATTTACTACCCCACCGATATCAAATAATTAACGATACTTCCCTACTGTAATATATTAATAACGAAGAACGAAAGGAACATACAAATGCGTAAAGGAAAACGATCAAAGATCGACGATTAATTCGAACATGGTTCGTAACGTTATGAGAAAACGCAAGCTGCAGTGGGTGGTTCCCAAATCATTTAGCCATCTTGCAAACCGGCCGCGTCGAATCACTGGCACACACGATTAAATACACCTCGTTTCTACGTCATGGGAACAGACTGCCACGGCACATCGACTCGCCCTGGTTCTAATGGCCGTAAAAATCGTTTCAAAAAACGGTGTCCCTGATCAGCCACGGGTAATTATATAAAAGTATATTTAGAAGCACGCCGCCTGACAGCTTATTTAACACGACAGAACACCGGTGCCATGAGAAAACTTGGCTCGCTTTAAAAATTCTCTGCAACTTTTCTCTTGCATATACACAGGATAAGAAAATATTTGTACGCTGTTGCATTTATTTCAGCTTTTATGTATTTTATATGCAGAAGAAGGGGCCGAGTATTTCAGCCAGAAATGGAATAAAATAATAGAAAATACCGAATAGAAGGACAGTAGATAATACATAAATAGTACATAAATTACATAAATGGTACATAAATTTCGTTCAAAAAGATAGTGAATTAACATCGACACCTAATACATAGCTAATTCATTCAAGAATATTGAATCTCAGGAATAAAATACAAAACTTAATGATCTCATTAGGTACGTTTTAAGATCCAGATCATTCTCAATTTCCTTAACATTCCAGAAATTCTCTGCCATTCAACACAGAACCCAACAGCGTTGACTCTCTACCATTATCCGCTTTCGAAACCAAAAGCCACCGAGTCCATAAACCTCGAACGAGCCATGGTAGAGGCAAGATTTTCGCACAGTCAGGTTGTGCAAAGGGAGCATCGAGTGGACCTTGGGGACCACGGGAGCAGGCAACGAGGAGGCAGTGCACCGATCAGATAGACCGACCGTTGCAACACCAAGATCTTACTCTTTCTCTGTCTCTCTCTTTCTCTCTCTTTCTCCCTCTGTTTGAAAAGAGCAACAAATCCAGTGGCTTTATCGTCCATCGCCGGTGGTAATCCTATAGGTGCTTAGCGTGAAATCCCATAATCGATAGTTTGCTTAACCCGGAGCCGCGTGGCGCCACGTGGCGAGCCTCCATTAGACCATCCTAAAGTATACAGGACAAAACGGCACCGCGCGCCGCGAACCTCGTGCCAACCATCGTAACACCGTATCTCTATGTTAATATGGGAATGCAGGCCGACTCCGGGCCCATAGGGGAATTCGACACGCCTCGTGCGACGCATCTGGCTGACGTTTCACTCCCTTCCCACCGCTCGATTCCGATTTTCGTGCCTCCTATCGCAGGTACAAGGGAAAAGATCCTGCTCGCGGGCTGATACCAGTCGGTGCAATTATCGAAATTAGATGGGATCGTACGTTATCTCGCCAGTATTTGCGAACCCGTGCGATTTATCGAAATAGAGGGTTGGAACGGGAATATCGTAACGCTGAACGGGATCGGGGATACGGTATGGGGTTGCTGTTTCAACTGGACTGACGGGGTTGGTCATCCACTGGATTCCAACGTTATTGAATCGAGTCTGGGTTTGAAGCTTCGGATTGGTGGTTTGAGTTTGATTCTATCGATTTTGAGTGAGCTCAATTGCCTTGGATATTGCAAGTTTCAATAATTTCACTGAACATCTGATCTGGTGTGCAGAATGTAAATGTAATTGGTTCGAAGCTTTGAAACGACGAAGAGCCAAGTTTAACATTGTTGATCTGTGTTCGACACCGCTCCGATCGGCGACTAATTAACTTGGAAATAGCCAAGTGACAACAATTTAAACAAGAGACTTGCTATGTAAGTACATTTTCATTAATGGATTCTCCAGAACGCTGAGTATTTCATTCTGTAATAATATGACCACTTCGGAGTTAATCAGACCGTCTCAAAAGTCTATTACACACGAATAGGACATATCACGCAACAGTTAGCGATATCTTAATTATGGAATCATATTTACTCCGTCATTCAACTTGTTACACAATTGGTACATTCACTCTGCGCCATTCATAAATTCAACTCGGCTAATCTCGTCGCTGTCTAACGAGAGGGTCTTACCACTTTGAAAAATATGAGACAAACGAATCACGAGATAATGTGTTACATTCGTTACCAAATTATCAACGGCCAGATTACATTCTAGATCATAATAACTCAATGAAAGGCCGACTGAAATCAGAAATGCAGCGCCAGCGATACCAACGGATGAATAACTGGGACGATGATCACGGACTATTCCACATTCGTTGGAGATTCCGTTGATACATCAGTTTCCTCGATGTTACCTTCAAACTCTCAGATGATTATCGTTGTTTTTGAATATGAAAATCCATGTGTGACCGTAATCCACGATCGTGGAAAGCCTGTCCCACGCCCAGTCGACCATTAACCATCTTCGAGGTCGACCTCACTTCCTTTGATAGCGGCGTCTTAAAGTCTGCCACGGTCGAGCCAGCTGCGACCACCTTCTCCTCCTCTTCCTCGGTTTTCTTTCGTTTCTTCGATCGTTTACCCCTCGTTCCGCTCCGTATGGGATATTAATTATGCCGCCTGATAATCACGCTGGAGCAACGAATCCGTTAATTGGCCAGCAGATACGTTTCCCTAGCTTGGCTGACGTCTAAACGGAACGAGAGCTGCTGATAAAACGGAAATAGCATCCGTAAATCTTCTATCAAGACGGGCCATTGATTCCTCGGCGCGTTCAATGGGTCATCGTCTCTCGTTCATTCAATGGTTTCGGTGATTCAGATTCCATTCAATTCCCAGTTTCAATCGCGTAACGTGATGTACAATCTCCAATGTAAATTTTTGGCGGTATATCGATAGTCGAATTCCTTTTTCATAGAATACTTGTAGGCTTCCGATGCTTCAGGGGAAACATTCGAAGGCTTTTAATTTTCTGTACGATGAAAATTCTGTGATTCGATTAACACTTGTGCTGCGCATAACGTCTACTTGGAGTCAGGATGCAAATTAAAAATTATAGAATTTTGAGGAAACTTTTCATGATAATTCACACAAAAAAATTTAATCTATATTCAAATATTATATGAAATTGTTATGACAAAAATACCCGCTAAGTAAATAATTCCATTCAGAGCTGCTCTACTAACGCTAAAAATATCGAAATTGGAATTGGAAAAGTTTCGAGAACCATATAGTACAATCATAACATCAATATTGAAACGGATCAATACCCACAGATTATATTACAAAATTCTCCAAATCGACTAATACCAAAAATGATTCCAAAATCTTATACGACAGAAAATCTTATTTCGGTTGGCAAACGCGAGTAGAAAATCGGATCGGTTGGAACGTTGGGAAAGCAGTCGCGATTAACTGCAATTATACGCGGACAAACGGGCAGCGATAATTCCAATCTAATTGCATCCGCGAGTCGGGCGACAGATGCAAATTGGGCTTAAGTCGACGAGGTGGTGCATGGGGGTGGCTGTACACCGGAAGAGGAAGCTGCGTTTTCAGTAAGATGAACGACATCCATTCGCGGCTCATTCATCCTCGTAATTAGCGCTCGTCCCCGGCGCGCATTCGCGCCACGTAAATACAACGCACGTGGGAGCTATACAACCCCTTTGCCAGTAATTTATTCGCGCTTGCTACCTTCGCCTTATTATTGTATTAAGCCCGGTAGTCGTGGCCGGCGTACAGTTAATTACAGAAGCTGTTAACTCGAAGAAAATCGCGACGGTGAACACGCGTATCACAACTAGTCGCTATGCCACGGAAGATGCTTGATAGTCTTCGTCCACAAAGTTTCAAAGTCATCGCTTAAGATGTGGAAAGTTGATGGAACCGAAGCGGAGGGAAGATAAAAAAAAAAAAAGAGAAGGAAAGGGCGGATGTTCCGCTAGATATTCCGTGTTTACAGGAGCTGCTTCTTAGATGGACTATGCATGAGTTGCATGTGTTTAAGTTCAGATAAATATTGCATGGAAAAAAGATCACGTTCTCCAAGGATTTTTTTCAGTTGTAAATATGCATCGACGGTCTTGGAAAAGCGGAACCTTCTTTTTGGTTCGAGTTGAGTTACATAGAGAGGAAAATTGCTGGTTTCTTGATTGAACACGTATCAACATTCATAAACGTCTTGTTAGTATTCCGAATAAAAAGGATACATTTCAAATTTGAATAAGATTAAAATATACTGAAGATTAAGTATTTCTTCTTAAACTTCGAGTTATCTCCCTAACGAGAAAAGTTTAATCTTCTTACAAATTTTTTGGTAAATCGATGTTTATGATTGAGAAGAAGACTGAAAGATATGTAACGTATAGCAAAAATATTTTCAGTTCCTAACCGGATAACAGTGAAAGAATTAATTAACTATATTGTTAAGTAGTTGATACTACTTCTGCGAACGTTACATACTACATTCCCTTAATAAAAAAAAAAACCACTCCAAATTACACGTACCTAGACAGCACGAATTCATCGTAGCAGTAATTTACTCCCAGAAGACCGCGCAAAAAAATTGCACGTTTGCGCAGCATTTCGGTGAAATGTGTCCTCTTTTCCGCGCGCAAAAAGGCCACTTTTCGTAGGACAAGCAAAAGGAGAATTTAATTCCGGCGATTTCGAGACTTGACCAAGGGTTTCGGGGTTGCGGAGGCTCGAAAATCAGGGTTGTTCGGCATTCTGGCAGTGATTTAAAATGACAACCGCTCCAGGCCAGCGCAGGGGTTATCCCAAGAGTGCAGTGTCTCACAGCCGACTGCCTCCGGCAGACGACGGTTCATGCGTCGCGATTAAAAAACTTCTGCCCCGGGCGCTGCAGAATCTCGCGAATTTATTAGTTCCGAACTAACCTCGGCCTCTTTGTCTCCTTCGATTTACTCTTCCGTTCTTGAGTAGTTAAAATTTCTATTGCGAAAATCCTATTTATCTTAAGACGACTGTATTTATTGAATAATTCTTGTCTGCTTTGATGAATTTGATTAAAATGGAAATTTAATAGGATTGGTATTGTGATTAATTTACATTTAATACGAGTAGTGTGATTCTCTCGGTGGAACTTTCTAATCGATTGAAAGAATAATAGCATCCTCAATAAAATGGTAATTACGTATGTTAAATCATCCTCTTTTGAAATACCTTTATAGAAATGGTAATAGAAAAATAATAAACATATAATAAAAGAATTATTAACAAAGATATCACAATTCTTAGAAGAATTACAAGGCCTTGAAACCTTCGATCAATCAAATTGTCAAGCTGAACACGTTAAAATAATCGACTTTCATCGGTGCCGATAAAGAAGAATAACGTCGTTGGCCAAGAGAAACGGGTGTTTTTCGAGGAAATTACTTTGGAAACGAATAAACTAGCTCGATCAGAAACAAATTGAAACGGTCCACGAATTTCCCTGAGAATATTGGTTTAACGTCCACTCGAGGCAGTGCAAAGCCTCGCGAATTTATTAGCTCTGGGATTGCTGGGACCTGCGCGTTTCCTCTTCTACCGAGCCACCGTTCAACCACTAATGGATGTCCAGGTTGTATCTTGCCGCCACGATTCTTGAATGAGCTTGTAATGCTGCAGCGAGCCTTTGTCCCGCTCGCGTGGGAGGGCAATTTGTTTGGCAGAAATGGAACGTTCGCGAGGCTGCGTTTATTCGCCGGCTTTCTGCCGGGAAATTACATATATTCCAGATAAGCGACGGAGTGAATAATAAACGGGGAAAATGAGAAATTCGCTAACGTAATTATATTTGCTTTTGTACAAGGGAACCCACAAATTGCCTGCGCCATTCTCTTCTTCTTTGTACTAAAAAATTGATAACTTTAAAACGGACGCAGAGAATCAAGTTGATGGTATACTTGTAGGATGTAAGATTTATCGTTGGGATATTCTCCCGTTTCTTTATTTACCTTTTTGTGTCTGCTCGGCTGTGTATATTTAAACATTTTGTCAAGAGGCGAAAAGTTTTAGTGCAAAATGAAATTGGATAAATCAACTTCTTATCCTTGTATCTATTTGTAATGAAGCTAGTAATACCTAGCATAAAACAAAACGAGGAAATCAACTAAACATTACTCGTACATTTCTTTCGTCAAAGGTATGACTTGCAGTTAACTTACTCTTCATTATCTTCATTGCTCTTTGCCTCTTTTGGAGTACCTGATCTCGTTGATTTGCCATACTCCCTCCCCCCCCCCCCCCACTACACAGACGAAATGTCCCATTGTAACGGAACAAAACGATGATACTAATTGCTAAAAACCACATCAACATCTCGCATGTCATTTTTGGCACGACAACTCCCATCTTAAATTAAAATATATTTCATCGTTTCCCCGTTTCCTTTTTACTTCTCCGTTAACCACCTTTCCTGGCAGAATTACATGTCGCTTCTCTCCCAGTGGAGCAAACATTTCATTAAAATAGAATAAAACAGCGAAACTGATTACTCCGCGAGCAATCGTTTAACCGATCCACCGTTCCGGAAGGGGTAGACGAACGCGGATGATCGATGATCCAGCACAAGCAAACTAAATCGAACTAAACTAGTAATGATTTTTCAGGGGCGTCGTTAGAGCTTCTCGTCGAGTTTCCGATAGGAGCGTCAAACTTTTATTAAAAAACAGAAAGGATCCGGCCCGTAAATCCATTTGGCTTGGCCCCGCTCCACCTCGAGATCGTAACTTAATGACTGATGATCCTAACTGTTCCTGCCCATGGCCCGATCGCCCGGGCGATTTTCATCTTTTGCGCGAATTCATTTCCCTATTATTTCAGAACGTCAACCAGGAGATATATGAATTGTTTGATATCACCGGGATGCCTGTGCTAACAGCTCGACGCCCATTCGACGGATAAATTGTCCTAAATATCCAACGTAACCCCGGCTTTGGGTGGCAGGGTGCACGGATCGGGCGTCGTGGGCGTGTCGGTCGCGTGCCAAGCATCTATCATCCCTTTAAAGGGCCTCCAAGATGCCGAACAGACTGAAAGGCCGAGGCCGCTAAACGCTGTCAAAACGTTGACGAAGTCACGTGCCCGTGGATGAAGGAAAGGCTCCCAGGTTTGAATCGACTATTTCTCCCTTCGTTCCTCCTCGACGTTCCTCCCTTTTAAACGTTACGACAATTTTGCCTGATCGATCGACCTGGCGATGTTTTTTCGGGGATTGCGAAGGAAGAACGCGGCGATAAGGTGAAAAGATAATTCGTTTGTAAATTTCTGGATGAATGATTATCGTGTATATGTTATTTGAAAATTTGATTATTTTCTGTAATCTTTATGTGCAGTGTACCGAGCAATAATTACACTTACAGTTAGCATTGCAAACGAAGAAACTAAGCGAATAGTATAATTTTATAAAAATCTGGAGGAAATGAAGTTCGATAATTAAAGTTAATTGTTTTACGTTCAGAGCGTGAATTACGCGAGACCTAATGAATGCAAATGATGGAAATAGCAGTGCAACGGATTTGAGATAAATGGTAGCGCGAATTAAATGCAGAAGGCAAGATTAGAAGCGAGGTCAGAAGATATTGTGCAAGATGGAAAATGATTAATGGGATGTCTGCTGTATTAACTGGGTTAGTTTTATGCGAATATCTGTTAATCTACTTCAGATTGCTAATTACAGCATTATAAACCAAACCTACATTAATTAGAAACAGCATGATTCAAAGCTAAATGCCACTTCGACCAAAAGGGTGAATTTTCTGTATAATTTAAGGTACAGACGTTGTGCGACAATTTCGCAGAATCCGCAGAATTCTGCCCCCTAGTGTTCTACGATATTCTCCTTAACTTAGAAAATTATCATAAAGATTCGAAATTTGTACAAAACTTTCGTATTCTAATTATTCTACTAAAACTTCTATGAAATTCACCTGTATCGAATCCCTTCCTTCTGAAAACCTAACGAATCTTTAATATTTTACAGAAACGAGTATTTCATCAGCAGATAAAAAGTTCCATTCCATTAACAATTCTTTTGCAAAAAAAGAAAGTGAATATATCAGCAATCTTTTTTAGAATATTTAATCCCATGTAACATGACGTAACACAAAAGTTACATCTAATATATATATATACATGTTCCTGTCACTGTATATACTATTACCTATAACTTACAATGCTTACCTATAGCATTATTACAATAATTATTAGTTGTCAAGTTGCAAGATACAAAATTAACGACAATCTATCCCTTCCCTGCCTATCTTTATTTAAACAATATACCATAATAAAAATATTCAATCGTCTAATAAAAATCTTAAATCCACTTACTACAACAATTTTCACACACAAGACAAGTTAAAATATCGTTCAATCACATTTTATTCTCCCTGCGGCAGTCTAAACAATTTGTACGAGCGAACTTAGCTCCGAGAGGAAATTTAGCTTAGTTAGGATGAAGAGGTTTCCACGGCAATAATAACCAGGAGAGGTTCGACTTGGCGTTAACTCAGCCGAGGGTGGCCGACGGTGTTTGCGGTCGTAAGTAGGGGTGGGTTCTATGATTCTGGGGTGTACAAAGAGACCTGTAGAGGGGTGTACTGGCGGCAACAACGAAATGGTGGCTGCAGATACATCCACGCCACGGGATGATTTTAACTCCCTACCCCTGTCGAGAGAGCGCTAACTCGACGGGTTTCGCCCCTCTGACAAGAATTATATTTGGATTACAAGCATTATCGCCCCGGAATGAACTTGACTTTTATGGCAGCGGAATTGCCGAGGGTTTTCGCTTATTCATCCCTACGCCGCTCGTTCACGACCACCAGACATCCAGCAACCAAGAAATTAGGCCACCCCTGCAATCGCTTATCATCCTTACGATACTGATTTTTCGTTGTTTCTAATTACAATAGTTTTCAGCTAATGGCGAAGCTTAGTTAGAATCGGTGAGAGCATTAGAGAGATTGGAAATTTGATTGCTGCTTGTCGGGTTGATGAAGAAGAATGTGTGAAGATTTAGGTGTGAAAATTCACGGGATTTCTTATACACTAAATGCATCATCATTTTAAGAACACCCACACACAATGTTTTAACCGTCTACGCTACATGTAGGAAAGAGAGAGGATGATACAAGGACACACCACAATATTTACTATCGTGTCTGTGATGAGGAATATTTGAAATTGTAATTCTTGCAAATTTCTGATTAATCTTAGCAATTTCTGGTGGCATTAACGTGTTGTTAAATGCAAGTCAAACGTTAGTGTTCGATGATCCTCCACGTTGATGTCACGCACTTATCGACCCTCTACGTAAAGTTTACGATTTTGACATTTCTTTACCAAAAGACGCCCGTCTATTAATCAAAGTTACTAGTACATTTGCGTGGACATCAAAGGGTTAATCTTTAACAAAAAATTATACAGTTGCCATTAAACTTTCTCCAATAAACCATGACTCTACGAATCCACTTGTACCTTTTCCAACCAATCCAAACACCTATCCCATGTCTATAGATCTTGGTCCATGAACCAAACCGTGCCTAAATGATCTATCGTAGGCACGGTAATTAATTCAATCCGGTGTCAACGCGAGGAGGCATCGAATCATAATTCAGCCTCCGAGGTCATTCGAATCGCAATATATTCGCGGACGTCGGTGTATAATGCCAAAGGCCACTCCTAAGAATGCATACTGCACCGGTGTCTACGCCACTGGCGGACGTCTGGCGGCGTGGCTGACAGCCAAATAAAGGACAAATAAATTAAGTTAATGCGTTCCAACGCTCGACCAGTACGATCTCCCTCCAAGCGAAGAGTATTAACGCCTTCCCGGCCCTCTGGATCCTCGGTCTATTGTTCGATGGAATTTGTAATTTAGATTGATACGGCGAGCCGTTCCTTCGCTGTCCGCCTATAGTCGGCACGTTTGCCGCGGAAAACTTTCGAGAAATCATTTGTTTGCCCGTCAATGGTCCGGGAATTTACAGCTGGACGATGACGGGGTGGTAAGCCACTGGCCTTACGCCACTGCTTCGTCCTCAGCGATGGTGGAGCAGCTTGATGACAAGAAAATGTCCGATTCTTTCAAAATTAATGACATTTCTTTCACTTCTGTCTTTTTGTCTCCTTATGAGTAGGTTTGAAATTGTTTCGGAATGTTTCAAGTCCGTATAGGATATGATTTGAAATAGAACAAATATGTATTACTAGTCAATAGATGTATTTTTTATGTTTCGTTTGTGATCAATTCTCTCTTTACTGTGTAAATAGTTTAGAAATATTTTAGTAGGCAGAGGATGGGAAGATGATTCAAAATACAAAATTCTTGTGCCTTTCTATTTTTTGATTCATGGGTTTAATCCTCTTGGAACGAACCTTTCTCTCTCATCCTTCACTACTTCATTTCATTTTTGTTTCGTTTTAATTTTTTTTATTTAAAAGATAATTTTCATTATACAAGCATATATCTCATTTACGTTGATTTTTACATTTCGTGGAAAGATCTGCTCTACATATTCCCTATGATGCTTCGAAAGCGCCATAGATCAACGTTGAGTGATATTCAGAGCGCAAGTTTGAATTATGACCGTAATTATTCGCGAATAAGCTCGCGGAGAATGTTCGCATGCTTGGAAATAGTAAGGTTTTCAGGATCTTTATGAAACCGAGAACGGACGTTCTCGAATTCGAAGTCTGTATTACGTTTAATTACGCCACAGAGGTAAGTACTTCTTACGAAACTACAAATATTTATACGATCTCTAGTTTGCTTGGAAATCAACACGCGAAATTGCAGTCAGAGGCAGGTAAAATTTGTAACTTTTTCTCATACGATTTCTAAAAACATCTTCAACCAGACATTGACTATTATAATTACCGAAGAAGGATATTTCAATGAAATTGCAAGAAAAATATCTCAATGTAATTGCAAGAGCATAAACTAGAATATTTCACCTCGTTGTTATTATTACAGAGTCCTGTCTATTTAGGCGTGTGCTTCTTTTTAGCTAGAACTCGATTCCGTGCGAGCAACTTCTAACTACGGATAAGTAATGATCCAATCAGCTTCAGAAATTATCTTCACTGCCAGCGCACGTGGAATAAAGTAAGACTTTTAGTGCTTGTTCTTGCTACCTGCTCGTTCCTTGTCACATTTACCACACAACGATTGCTGTACAGTGTACACCATCCTACTGGTAAACAGGATAATATTCTTTCGACGGTGTCGTTGAAATATAATCGTGAACATCCCAGTTGATTTACATTCTCAATGGCGTATTAACGTCTTAAAACCTCTGGTCTGGTTAGAAAACCGTCACGCTCGCGTGTAACCACTTAAATGATTACGTTTTGCCATTATTTCAGAACAACGTCGTTACATCCTAGTACTTGCATCGCTTCCGCTAGATTCTACTTTGCAGATTAGTTTCCATTTTACGGTTGTTTTATTCGACTGTGTGAAAAAAAAAAGGAAAAAGTAATATCTGTACATGGTTCTCTTAATTTCAGGATTCAAGTACCAATTAGATATTGTAGTTAACTTCGAAGTAATTTTTCCAGACCAGGATCGGAGATGTAAGGAATTTAAAAACGCGAATGCCTATGAGTAATTATTACTTGCATCCATTATCACATGATAATTTCATGCTTTCACGAAATAATCTCTTTTGTTTCCATTTAAGATCTGCTATATGGTTATGTTAAGTTTTTTATAAACATAGACCTTGTTGAATTTATTAGAATTAAATACAGTCTTTAAATACCTGCGAAATGGTTAGCACGTCCAAAACTATTAAACCTTTTATGCTTTAGAGATGCTTCATTCTTTCTACAAAAATTTGACATCGAAAGTGTAAGATTCTCTGTGAACTCAAAATTACGAATATAATTATCTGTAATACCTATTGTCTGTGTATGAGAATTTTGTATCTTACTTTTCTATCTTATCCCTCCTTCCGCCCTCTCTAACCGTATTTTCAGTAAACCTTTTCTTTTTCATTTAAGCTTCAGCGTTTTAGGATTATAGATACGGCTGACCACAGTAATCACTGAGATTATTTATAAGGTACTATTCTTAACGAACGATTAGCAGAGTCGACACGAACGATCGAATAAAACAATTAATTTCCTCCTAGAGCGAGAAAGTCTTACGTGCGCACAAATTGACTGACAGTCGAGTTACCCGAAGGTGTAATTACACGGAATCCTCGCAATTAACCGCGGTATAACGAACGTGTTATTAACATCGACCGTGGAAAAAATTGTACGAGCATTATTTCGTTCCACGGCCAACCCTAGCCTCCAAAGTTCATCTTAGTAATTCCGTTCGACGTTCTGTTAACTAATGATAAGCCGCCAGTTTATTAATTATGTCGATGCTCGAACTTGTTGAACCGTCTGCGAATTGTATATTTTCTATGAGTGTAAGTAAGTTCTATGTACCTGAATCATCGATTCGTATATCCTTAACGTTTACACTTACCTCGATGAAGTAGCTCATACACCACTCTGTTTAGAGTAAAAATTGAAAAACCTGATTTGCAAAGTTATTTAGCACTTCTACTACTGAAATACAAACCTATGATACATTACTACTACTAATACTACTACTACTAGTAGTACTACGACTTTGACAGAATATAATTTTACCCTCATTTTAAAATTACGGATAATTTGTGCATTAAGTCGTAAATTTCAGAAAAATTCATACATTGTTACCATGGATTAACCAAAGTGTCCCGATACTTATGAACGGTAGTGTATTATTCACACTAAACGACTAACCGTCGCGCCGCGTCGATTCGTCGATGTCGATGGTATTAACTGCTTTACCATAAACCTATCATTTTCGAGTGTTTCGAGCGTTTTTCATGCCAGTCAAATTTCGAAGACGCGTCGATTAAACGATGCTGGCTGACGTGCGCCGTACAATGTATTAAGTTAATAAGCACCTCCATCAAAAAAGATTCTCCGCTTGGAAATTCGATGCTTTATGCCTTCTGTGTAGTTTTAGAAGTGTCTTAAACGGTATAGAAAAAAACGATGATTGGCGGATAGACAGCAATGACTGAATAATTAGTACGTACTGGATGATAGAGTCGTAGCCTGTTGTACGGTGAATATCGAGCTTAAGGCATGCCCGCAAACACGCGAAATAAGTGGAACATCTATTTTTGCCGGGCTCGAGCAGTTGTTTTTTAAACATTCAAACCGGCTATACACGTTTCCCGCGCTACAAATTACCGCCGACTGCCCGCAGCAAATTAGAGTTTCTATAAATCATTCTTCTAATTATACTTCTATAAATTACGCTCATTAATTATTGTTGGTTTATTCCCGCGAGTGTGTTTTATAGTGGCGAAGACACTTTTTTTTTCTCGCTCAGCTGGCAGCTTTTCTCTCTCTCTCTCTCTCTCTCTCCTCTCTCTCTCTTCTCCCGTTGCGAGCCACTCTATTAATCAGCTATTTGATTCCAGCGACAGGTGAGCATTACTTATTTAATAGAAGCATTAGTGAATGGAATCCAGCGACTACGCACGAGAATGAACGACGATTAGAATTACCTACTTTTCGCTAATAACGCAAAAAGCAATGCAGGCTTCGGGCAACGAGTTTCAAGATTCATCGATAATAAACAGATCTATTGAAATATATAACTATTTGAAGTATTTTCTAATTCTATAAGCGATACGTAAGGTGCTCTTTTGTTATTTTTGCGATATCCACGATCCGTAAGAATCTTAATTAATTTTTTTTCAAGGAAAAGCAGAAAACAGCAGACAAAGAAATATAGCGATTATTAAATTAACAACAGAAGCGCTTGTGGAGAAAGGAAACAAGAAAAAAACAAAAAGAAATTAACCAAAAACACTCACGTCATAAATTTTCTGTAGAACGTCCGCTTCGAACGAAGATCTGCGTGCAACCAAGCCTTCTAACACCTGCATCGCGACAAAAACGAAGCGGTGGATGGCTGTCCAAAGTGAAACCACGACGAGAAACACGCGTGGAACGTCGTGACACGTTTGAAGCGGCCTCACGGGCCCCGGGACAAAGTGGACGTAAGGGAGAACGATGGTTTGCGGTTTCCTCGCGAAATTTATGATGATTAAACGGGCGGCCCAGGCCAGGGATGCGCGACGACTTCATTCGACCGGGCCGCGTCGCCTTCGTTCGCTCGTTGCGGCCTCCGCAGACAAATTGGATTACGATTTTACGCTTGCTCGCGATGACGTGAAAGACCGCAATGATTATTGAGACGGAACGCTGACGCCGTGGTTGATGAAACAGGCGTCCAGAGGAAACAGGTACAATCCATTTGTCGAGAAGAAGCCGAAGGAACGAGCAGCTTGTTGATCGGGCCCCTGTTCGGCGTAGAAATCCGCTTCGAGTTTCTGTAAAACGATGCGCAAAAGCGAGAGTGAGATCACGGTTTTGATGTATGAAGAGAAACCGCGAGAAATATTTTGCGACAGGAGCGTATAAAACGGAGGAACGGCGACGCTCGTGTTTAACAGGCTGAGATTTTTTAAATGAATATCTGATTTATACGGTTGACGGATACCCTGCTGAGCGATAACGCCATCCACATGGATGATCTTCTATTTATTTCGAGCAGTACCTTCTGATGAAGCTATTCATAAAGCGTTTGCGCCTGCCTGTTTGTATCTCTTAAATCTATTTAACGAAGACACAGCTGGATGGGCTAATTACAATGTAATGGTTGCACGGAAATGTGCAGTGTGTGCTGAGAGATTTGTGGAAGAGGAACACACGTACACACGGATACCAGATGACGGATGGATTTGTTTAATTGTGACGTTCGTTGTTATTTTCCTTGCTTTTTGGTTAAAGAGAAAATTTGCTAAATTTATTGTATCCATTTTCTTTAACGTCGAGTACGTGGACATTTCATTAAATTTTAAATGAAACGTCAGGGATAAATTGAAGAAGATACGGAGACGAATAGAGCGGGCGATTTCTTTGGTCAATAATGATAGCTCTGGGAAACCGAAAATTAGTCGAGGAGAAGGGACAGAACTGAAAATGGTAAGAGGAACGCGGAAAGTCGAGAGGGTGGAATTCTAGTTAGCCACTACTATCAGTTACACTATTATCTCCAGTAGCTGCTATGGGGAAAAGCCCCGATTGTGTTTGTTGCGTTTACTTTATACCGGGTGTTTCACACAATCACCTTCCTATCCATGAAGAAAAGGATTGTACATGTTACACCAAACATTTTATCTCGTTATCTACTCATCTCTATAGACAATAATTCTGCATATCATTACAAATTCATCATCCCCAATTCCATCAACCTTAGCTTAAAAATCTCAAACTTTATTATATGAAAAAGAAAGCACGTCAGAAATCACTTGAAAATTTCACCAACTTCGAATCAGCCGCAGAGGCACAAACGAATTCCCAAAGAACCGGAAGGCAAATCACGAACTAACGTCTGGCGAATATATTTCCAGCAGCCACCCCTTCGAGGAAAGAGTGGAGCATAATCGAGCGAGGCCAGTTAACCGAATCGTTTCCCCAAAATTACCGACGACAGCCTTTGACGCATCCACCCCTGTAGGATGCTTTTGAAATTACGAGGAGATTTCTTACGGGAGGCGAAAATCTCATTAGTAATTTGCACGGAAACTGGTCCGCGGTAATTAACGTATTTGCCGGGTTCTCGGTTCTCTCTCGCCGAGACAGATGCGGATATCTTTCGAACGTGATCAGTACACCCGTTATAGGCGTACCTATGCCCCGGGAAGGGATGAAGGTAATTAATTGCCATGGCAACGCGGAGCGGAGGCATTGAACGCCACCCCCGCGCGCTTTAACTGAAATATGGCGGCCCGTACGAATTCCTGCCGCTTGCTGGAACATGATTTTCCTAGGCAAACCGCGCCGGCATCGTTCCACAGTCCCACATACCCTGTGAAACGCAACCTTCTATGGAAAAAATCGTCCTTTGAGGATCGTTAAAAATAGAAAATTACTTTACTTTAAAAAAAATTAAAATCACCACTATTCTACTCTTAAAAACGAAATCCAAAAAACGACCCACCACGAACCAATTAAATTGAACGTCCCTTAATTAACAAACCTGTAAACAACACGCGCCTCGATATATCTCCCCTTCCTTCCCATAGAATCTCTCGCTCCAAGCCCTCCGCAATCTCCTCACCATCTCCTTTCAACCTCCAAGAGACACTTCGCCTCGACCAAGCAAAAGGAACGCGAGGAATCAAGACGTGCCTTTTCTTTTTTCTCCTCGGTCCTCCGCTTTACGACGCCCAACCAAAACGCTTTTTTCTGTCGAGCCTACTGCTCTTTACAGCCCTCTCCCTCTCTTTCTCTTTTTCTCTCTCTTCCTTTCTCTTTCTGTATGTGCGCGCATACCTGCGATACATGCCGTGTACACAACAGAACAGAGACTGGACGTGCTCGCGCGTACATGCTCGGTACAGAGAGAAATAACAAGGATGCTCGCCATAATGAAGACCTCAAGGCGCCGCACCTCGGCCGATAATTACAGGGAGCCAACCTTACAACCTTCTAAAGGCTTAAATGTTAAACGTTATACGTCCGGGCACCACTACGGTAGCTTTTATGCCCCGGCAACGCGCGGCTCGTTCTCCCCACCCCCGTTTCACCTCTCTCTTTCTCTCTCTTTCACTCTCTCTTTGCTCCACCGTTTCCACCGTTCATCCCCACGTTCTCTCGTCCCTCTCTTTCGTAGCATCCCTCTCACGGCCCCCTTCGAGTCGATGCCGCAGCTCCAGAGTCGCATTTCTCATGGCGAGGCACCGAGGCCTACGAGCCAGCCAACAATGCACCAGCGGCTTTTCACGGATGCTGGAAGCACCGTATAAATATCGTTTCTTTGACGTGGAAAGATTTCGCGGCCGTGCTCTTTAATTACGTCCGTTTTGTCGGCCTTGGACTGTGGCAATTACGCGGCCACCGCATCGTGATCCACCGATGATGCTGGTGGGTGCTTCAAAGGGACCAACGTGGAGTGTTCCGAAGCTCGTTCTGGGGAATTTTCGAGTCGACGATGATGATTGATAGACCGCTAGAAATGATGAATAGGGGGAGGTAGGGTGTCGTCGAACGAGGGGATTGATAATAGGCTTCAGAGAAGCGTAGGCGAGGGTTGAAGCACAAATGTTAGAGAAGACGTGTATTAACCTTCCAAGTCCTCAGTTATATTATCGTTTATCTGTTTAAAGCAACTTTTGTTCGAAACGCTTGGTAACTATGTTCAAATATATTCTGACAAATACTTGTTAACCCCTTAACCTACAACTACGAGCATTACCCGTAGTACGATAATCGGGCCAAACGTAAATATTACGGGCATAGCCCGTGGTAGATGATCGTACCAAACGTAAATATTACGGGCATAGACCGCAGTACGATGATCGGGCCAAATATAATATATAATATGATATATAATAGCTTGTTTTCGTTTTCGGACCAAAATTCTTGAACGTAAATCGTAGATTAAGGGGTTAAGGACAATATTTTCTAGAAAGTATAAAATTTAATTAATTTACATTATTTTTGCTTCTGATATCTACCTTGCTTGCGTAGAACGCATAAAAGAAATTGCTACACCGTGAAAATTACTCACAGTAGCAAATATTTTCAGGAATACCAATTCGACAACGAAAGAACCACTTACCCGGGCGTACGATGAAACTTCTGTGTAATTATATGTGATATCTCTAACTATGAGCACTGACATCATTTCATAAGACGTCGAAGGACTCGAAAGAGGTATTTAACATTCCTTACTGCTTCCTATAAATTAGATCATATGGAAGCTATTAAAAATCGATCAAACACTCGTGTTCTAATACTCGTGATAGCGTATGTGAAGAAAATGCATATCGGATCGAGATCTGTGACAATCACTTTAGCCAGATCCCGAGGAATTAGAATTCCCGTGAATTGAAGCAAATTGATGATGAATAATAGCATCGTCGATTTGAGTCTTAAAATAACATCTGCCAGAAGAAGAAGAAGAAGAACTGTATCTCCCTGGTGTTGGTGAACCGAGGGAAAAAGGATGAAAAGAAAAACTATAAGGAAGAGGAGAAATAAAAGCGGCATAGTCGGACAGAACAAAGGAACGACCGTCGGTACCGCGTATACACGAAATTAAAATAAACGGCGGCAAGAAGGCGTGCTTTTACCCTTTTCTTTCTTTCCTTCTCGTTCCCGTTCCTTCGCTATTACCGTCGGCCTTCTCTGCGAATTTTATTGTGCTATTTAAGCCCTTTCGCGGCCCCGGATGACCACTCGCAGAGCCGACAATTCTGCGAGCGGTTCGTCGACGAGCAACTTTGCGGCCTGCATCGAGAATATGGCGCGAGCTTAGGGTTGATATACAATTGCGGCATTGCAGTCAAAAATGGAAAAATGGAAAAAGTCAGATTTTTTTTCTAAATTTGATCTTATATCGTTAATCTTCTCCAATAAGCTGTATTAATGGCACAAAAGTGGAAGAATTCATTTTGGTTTCCAAATGAAACCTACATAAATCAGTGTTTGTTCAATACCTCGATTTACGAGCGCAGTTGTCATTATAATTTGTTAACGATCTTCTACTTGCTATATCGATAAAGATGAGTTTGATGAAAAAAATGATAGAAAATCTATAACTTTTTATAGATACGCGTGTGTTCCATATATTTGATAGAGATATGACTGAATAACAAATATGCGTACTCCTCGTGTTATGAAAACAAGGATCAATTCTCGATTGTAATTTATACGGGACCTGGGAATAACTTATGCACGCGATGCCGCAAATAAAATTTGGTTCGATAATTTGATGAAGCCGTATTCATTATGAAATTCTAAATTAAACTAATTGTCGAGATAAAATCAAGTTGCAACAATCGCAGGTATTTAATATACCTATCATATCTCTTTCCCTGGAACAATCTGCTGGGAACAAAGTGAACAGCGGTGGAACAGGAATTAATTATATACGCAATCACGTTAGCAACCGATGAAACGTACAAATATCCAGATCACGCATATATCTACTTTAGAAACAATTCCTACAAATGATCTTGAATGTAAATTAACACGAGGTAAAAGGCTACTGACGATAAATACATCCTTCCAATCCCACCTCAAAAAACATTAAGTTAAAATGTTCCGGAAACCACAGCGCTCATTATCAACTTCGGTACGAAAGAAATCCGGTAATCAGTCGGGCGCAAAATTAAAAGGAGGTAGAAGGTTGCAGGAAGAGTAGAGGACGTCGATTCTTCACGACGCTAATGCGTTTCGATAGGAACAGACGAAAACGACGATCGGCCATTTGCATCGCGAGGGAAAGCAGCGTTACACCATTAGCGTTAATCCGGCTATGAAATAAATCAAGCCGGAATAATGACCAGCCGGCTAAGGACAGTCGATTATGTCCGGGAATAATTTAGCAGGGTACGATAGAGACACCTGACGACAAAGAAGACGGAATCCAGCGGTAATATCAATTCGAGTACGTGATTCACTCGGGATTCACGGCGTGAGTCTTGGCATCGAGATGAAGATAAAGTCGATTCCCGGTCGGTCGAGATGAAAGCCGAGCGTCCCGGGGCGTCCGACACCTTGTTAGACGAGTTGGAGCATGGCACCCCTCGAGGAAACGACCATTTGTTACGAGCATCCTTTCATTCTACCCTTGGTCACCTCTTTTCTTCTCGGCCTCCCCCTCCCGCCCCGCTGTCCACTCGTCGTTCCTCGTGAAACGGTGAATCTTCCTTAAGCTCGAAAGAGCTCGACCGAATTTACACCGATCAACCCCCTCGTTCCCTCCCTTTCCAGCCAATAGAATGTCTTCCACAAGATGGCTTATTGACTTGGGATAATACAGTCTTATTGAGTTGGAATTCTCTGATGAAGTTACGAAGGAAATTTTCTAGTGGTGGAGGTAACAGATATGATTAAGAAATCCAAAAATGGTAGAAAGCGTTAAAAAATTTGATAGACGTTGTATCTTTTAGTTACATAAATATTTGTTCTTTGATAGGGGAAAAGTAACTGTCCATGAAAGAGTCTTTATTGCATATTCTAAACTCCTTACAATTTATAGAAACATATTTGTCTAAAGGACGAAGCATTGTACGAGGAAAAATTATTCTACCATCTCGTCCAGTTTCGAGTTATAAAATTTGTATTACCGTGTATAAGCAAATAGATATTTTTTGCTTACCAATAGTTATCTTTACAGCAATATATATATATATACCAGTAGTTTAGTTAATCAGAAAATTATATACTTTGTACGTCAATCGTTAAACAAAACATTATGAAAAGTGGAAGATAAAGATGTTAAATTGTACTTCGTGCTGCAAAATGCAATAAAGAAAATTGTTCAATTTAATTCCGAATTTAGTATAAGAATTTCTACACTGAAATTGACATATATTATACACGTTGGTTGTTGAAAAATAAATTCGCTACGACCATCGTTCGGATGATTCGAGAAACCGCTACGTAAATTGTGTTACCAGCAATGCAAGGGGCCACGCTTAAGCGTATGCAAAGCACATGTAACCATTGGATTGACATAATCATAAGGAGTGAAGGATGCAGTTATAATCGCATCCAACGTTTCACTGTAATTTGCTTTTTACCAAGCTGGCATATTACATATTTAAGCAACAACCGATGGTTCGTGTAATGATAAAACAGCAGGCTTCGAAATAACATAAATCATCCGATCGATGATTATTCGCGAGCCGATGGCAAAAAAGAAGTCGTTTCGTCTCTTTCTACCTTCCCGAAATCCTACATGCTCCTCGGAAATGGTCCGTTAATAAAAAGTTAAAAAGAAGAACGAGACACAAAGGAACGTTTTAAATCAGGCACTTTGGTTAAATTTAACGAGCTCGAAAACCCCCTAACGTAGGAACGATAATCGCAATGTCAAACGTTGCGTCGTCTGTTTCATATTTTGCCCTTTTTCACAAGAGCGTAATTATAGAAGCAAAAGAATTATTTATGGCGAAAGTTAACAAACGTGTTTATATACACCTTCGTCCATAAATATCGAGACACTTTCAGAAAAATTAGGTAAAATCGAATAATTATCTTGTTGGCTGCTTCGAACGTTAAACAACCTATCTCTGTTCAATAATATAATAATTCTATATTTTCTATTATATCTTCTACTTGACTCTGTACTAATTACAAGGCTGCAGATCTCTAATGAATTACAACGCCTTTCCCTCCTAAGTAAACCGACTTTACAAATAACAGAGCGTTAATCGAACCTTCCGAAATGCCAAATTTTAAAAAAAAAAAAACCTAAATCACTTTCTAAAACTTCCTATAAATCATACACTGTACATATTTTACAAGTTCGCGTTACAAAAACGCACGTGGAAGTAACATGTGGCGCAGCGTCTGTAGGCAAACTCGCGTATTTCGGGGGTTGCAATGCGGCCCATTCGGACAGGAGTCACCTCGTAAGTAACCTCGAGTAAATCAGTACCCAAGGTGGCTGTAAATCTGTCCCCCTGGAGTAGAGTCGCGGCGTCGGCAACACGATGGAGCAGAGCGCGCTGCTCACCCCTTGTACGCGGCCTGTAAGGGCTCATAACGGCCGGCGGACAAGTGTTATGGTATGGCTTATAAGTGAATGCCACCCTCTAATCGGAAAATACGAGCTCGATTGTCGAGCGAGGGTGGAAATTCTCCTCGTCCTTTTCTCTCTTACATACTCCACCTATAACTCCCCCTCTCTTTGGTGGTTGCTGGTTTTTTAAGCGTCTCCTTTATGAACTTTGTTCTGTCTCTTTTTTTCTGTCTCACCCTCGTCTATGATTTTTTCCCTTCTCTGTTTTTCCTTCTTTTTTTTCTAAATGATACGCGTGACCCAAGCACACCGAACAACGTTCCTTTTATGGCCGAATTTGTAACTTTAAATTGGCGGCCTCGCGCCACCACGCTGCCCCGATCCAAGAGGTTTCCGCACCGTGAAATTTCGTGGTTTTTTTTACGGCCTGATTTACTGGATCACGGCGGGCGAGGAGGCGGGCAGAGTGACTTTCGAACGCCGCGATTTTTCGTGGATTTATGGCCTGCCGTCTTGACGACCTCGGAGATTATTAATACGAATATCGCTGTGGAGGAGATAATTCTTTCCCTTTCCTTTTTTATTTCATCCTTGTTTATATGTCTAGATTTCTCGATATTAAATTCTATAAAAAAAAAAAGTATTTAATCTCGAATAGACGCTTCTTACCTTCTTTCATCTTAATAGATCTATGGGCAAAACATTTTTCTGAGACGAACGAATTCTACATTGATTCCTTCTTTTTAATATGCTGGTCCGTATGGAAGAGGTAACGATTCCAACAATATAAGATACTGAATAATAGTCGGTTCGAAGATCAGATTTATCTGTAATGGAGAAAAAATGGAACAACATTTACGCTAATGGAAGTCACCGTTACAACGTCACAACGTCACAACGATCGCAAGCTTAAGTCGAAATTAACGTCGATATTGCGAAGGAAACGCTTGAGAGGCGCGAGACGAGCAAAAGGCACGGCTTAGCACCCTCGTTCCAGGCAACGGTAAGCTCGTTCGGATGATTTGCTAAGCCCGCTAACAAATAGAAGGATAGATGGCGACGTTCGAGCCCTGCCAGACGCCAGTAACCCCGGAACAACCGCACGACCATACCCACCCTCGATGATACGACGAATTACACGCGGATCAGGGCCGCTCTGAGCTTCCATTCGATACACTAGACTATGACATTATATCGTATCGAGCGACTCGACTCCTTATGGTTCCCAAGATGATACCAGGATAAAGGAATCAGAGCGGAATTCGACGCTTTTGTCACGCAATGGGGTAGGTAATGTCGTATCGTAAACGGATTATGTTTTATTGTCAACTTTCCTGATATTAAATCGTCCTTGCAAAAAATAAACATCCAGACATCGTTCTTATATCAAATGATTAATATCGTTAACATAATCAGTCAACGAAACTAGATTTTTGAATTAATTCGATGGTAGAAATAAATTGTTGCAAATTTTATGGAACCAATCTGTAAGAAACTCATAAATATTCGCCAATTGAATCTGTCCATCGCAAGAAATTCATTCATCGATATCCTCAGTATTTAATTCATAAGTATCATTTAAATGTAAAATTCCTATTAAGAGATCGATACATGATTTATCCATATTTGTTTTCAAGGATACTCGAGCCTTTTACGAAATAGTGATTCAGAAAAGTGATTCAGCTCAGTGAATGAAAAATTATTTTTTGAATAAGCGTATTGGATGATACTTCCGTAGCGAGAAGGGAACGATTTTCCATATGTTCCTGACTATCGTCAGCAGCTAATTTCCATATTCCTAGGTGATTCGTCGACCCCTCGATGATACGGGGGCCGGTATTAAATTATCCGCTTCTACGTGCAAACACACCGCATAATGGCGTGCGCTGAAACGCAAATAGAGCGAGCCACGGCCGATTCGACGTAAGGCATCTCTCGGCTATCTCCGCACGAGAGAGCGATCGTTCGCTTTCGCGAAAAGGTTCCACCTCGTTACCGGTTTCCAAGCTCGAGGAGAGGAGCTGGCGAAGAGCCAATTACGGGCACGCGATCCTGAGGAGACGCGCGAGAATTCTCGTCAGAGTTTCCGCGAATATTTCATATGCGATAGGATCAGTGAAAACGCGAGTCTTATCTAACTCATAGACGATATTCTCCGACGAAGAAAATTGGTTCGAGAAGCGGCGGCTACTGCTTCGATTTTCGACATCAGTCGATGATGAAAGAAAAAGATTATGTATATAATCGATAAGAATGTGTATGATCGATGATATAATCGATAAGAAAATACTATTATCACGATTCTCTAAAGTTAAAAATAGCAGGAAGAAAACTTTGAACAGAATTAAATAGGTTGATATTTTATTTAGTTTGATCAAAACTGTGCGGGGGTGGGGTGTGAAGTATTCTTTTAAGATTCCTCGAGACGTTCTGAAACATAACGAGGCGCACCATTAATGCTGACACGAGCGTGTTCCGTGGCAATTAGCAACAAAATTAATTAGCCTGTTATCTGATAACAGGACAGCCTATAGGGACGACAGAGTGTTCTTCAGAGATTACGGACTAAGAAATATTTGTCAGCCTCATTTTTTTAAAGCGAGAGGTACAGAGATAAGCCAGAGAAAAATATGATATCCTTCTTGATCACTTTTTCATACGAACAAAAAATAAAAAGCATCCCTGTACGATAGTTAAGAAACGGTCCTAACAAGAATGAAAAAGTCGTAATCGCGATTTGACAAGGGATCGTCATTAACTTTTTCGTTGTTAACTAAAATAATGAAAAATAGTTTTAAAATGTTCCATGTTATGTATATATATATATTTTTTTTTTTTACTTTGAACAGCGAAAGGCTTAAAGGCTACCCTCGATCCGATATCTAAACGCGTCTCATTAACGTTATAATTAACTGGGATATTTTCCAGCGCGGCGAACTTTCAATTATCAGGCACACACACTTCGTGTTCCATTAAACGATCGGGCCAACGGGACGACCGACGAAGTTTAATGAAATGATAGAATTTATATGGAATTTCCAAATCGAAAGTAGCCGTTTCCAAAGGATTCCATTTCTATAGGTCTGACCAACGAAGAAAAAGGAAATACGATTATCGTTAAGTTTTGACACGCCCCGGGCATGCCGACCAAGCGAATTCAACTTGTGGAAATCCCAACAGATTGCCACGGGGGTTTGTCGCCCGTCGGTGGCTCCCTTTTCATGGTGGTTTCCTCATAAATAAAAATAACCATCGCACCCCTCGAGGGATGCGTATACGCGATATCGCTTTCGTGTCTTCTCACCCTGCTACTCGAAATCAGAAAGAATCGTCGCGCTTCCTTTCTTTCTTTCTTCTTTCCTCTCTTTCTTCCTCCCTTTCTTCTCTCCTTCTCGATGGTCTATTTCTCTTCTATAGATATTTCCTTACCAGAAATATTTCCATTTCTCGATAATTTCTACGCCACGTCAGAAACTTATTTCTTACTGACACTTTATATTATTTTCGAGGACATTTTAACGCTCCCAAGAATTATTTCTTTGCCCTTTTCACTATAGCACAACTTTGTTTCGTTATTGTACTATTACTTTACAACAGTCACTGGCTTTTAGTTCGTTCACTAAAACGGTAATCGATAGTCATAAAACAAATTCAGTTACGAAGTCCGGTTCAAGATAAAACATAAAAAGATGAAATAATTAAATATTCCACCCAAATACGAAAAACACGAAACCACGTAAAATCCCACGATTCAACGTAATCACGTTCTTCGTCACTGCGACGAGCACAGCTTTAACACAGCCGTTAACGAGATCAAAAACGCGCGGCATCCAAACACCGAACCGTATAAAATCGTTTAAAAAGCAACCGGAGACCAGATAGAGACAGAGAGGGGAGGGTTTGTCTTTAACGCGTATGCACTTGTCCATATGGTCCTGGTGCCTCGTACGCGATAACAGCAAAGGGGATCCGTTATTCTCGTGGTCCTAGTGTCCCGGTGTCAGGAGGGTAGAGACGCCCCGTTATGGCACCCATGGGAATTCGGCCGCGGGCTACGCAACGAATTCGACCCTCTCTATGGCTATGTAGATACACGTATTACGGGATTTTCAAGCTGATTCTCCACGTGGACTTTTGCCATCTAGTCCCACCTCGATGGCACCCCTTCACCACTCCAATAATCTTTTCGCTACTCTGTTCATCTTCTTCCATCCATCCGATGTTCATAGTCCAGCTTGATCCTGTCTTCGTCTAGCTCTTTCCTCGATTTTCCCTCGCTTTTACCCTCTCTTTCGTCCACTCAGAATGCGTTTACTTGTGGGTCGAAGTCCTGCCAAGACCGCAAGGATAACATCCCCCAGGGAGAGGCTTGGTCAGGGGAGGTGACCAGCCCCGCGGTCAGCCACCGATACCGCACACCAAAAGCCAGAGAATTTGCCAACCTGGCGAAAATATGTTTGGGATTCGTTCTTCTCTCTGTTCGCCGCAATTCCTGAACACGACGTGCTAGCTGCGGGGTGAGATCGTCATGGAATCTACTTTACGAGTCGGTAGATTGAACCATTTTCCAATGGCCGGGCTGACCTCGCTGCGCTCTGGAGATGCCTTTTTTTCGGGGCGAAACAAGGAACACGGGTTTCTCGAATTTGCTGGAAATTTTTGGCGCTGGACGCTTTTTTTATTAGATACTGTGACGAGTTACTTTGGAAATAATATTCGAAAGCTGATTCGCAAATTTATTGCAACAAAATACTAGGATATGAAATATATTTCTAAATGATACAGGGTAATTCAATCGAATTGAATAATTTGAATCCCCAGTAAAAATAATAATTTTTCGTTTAAATATAGGTACATATATCGCACAAGTTATGCTTATAAAAAATATGATATTTGGTGTCCTAAAGAAATTAACTTCGAGAACAATGCTCATTTCTCTACCAGAGTTATCTAATTAACTAAAAGTGGTTCCAATTCTCTTTCCAAAAAATCCTCTTAAAAAATACTTGCCTTCTCATATGTTAAACAAGAATCAATCAGCAGAGTTTCGAGTTTCTTCACCACGATAAAATCTGTTTCCAGCAATATGGCGAGCGTAATCGAAGCACTTAGTAAAAAAGACCATTAAGTTGCAAGTTCCATGTACGCTTGTAGCCGTGTGATCCACGAAAAGCATCGAGTTTGTGGGCGTAGGCGAGCCAATTTAAAAGGCTAATTCCCTGACGGAAGCCCGTGGGATCCTCCTCCGACCTCCCTTTGTCGCCCTTCTTCGCTTATGGAGAAAACTCGCCCCGGCCAGACGATGGGGTGGCATCCAGCTCAAAAGTAAACCAATTTCGTGGCTTGTTTAAAGCCGAAGCCAGATAGGACGTCGACGAGGCCACGGTCCCCCGAGTTATTTCGCGTAGGTAACGCGCCGTGAAATTACGATGATACGCGAATCAATGGATTTCCAGGCCCCGCTCTCTTCCTGCCCTTTTCGCACGCGTGAGAATGCCTGGGAATTTCGATGATCGATCTGCCGGCCGCCTTCGGGGAGACGCAAGCCACGATTCGATGATCTCCAAGATATCCCGCCATTTTATAGGTTAGTTTATTTTTCAAGGAGCTTCATGCGAAATTAAGTGTTCTTGTGAATCAGAATAATCGGCAAACTTATAAAAGTTGATGGTTCTTGTTGAAAGAATTGCAAAGAATCTTGCTTGTCTCCCATGGAAATTTCTACATTTTCTTTTTTATGTGTCACAAAGAATTGGAAGTTTTCTATTTGATCTTTTATTTTTCCTATGTTACATATAGATTCTTATGAGACTTAACGTTTTAGAGTATGATATGAATATTCTCTTGGAAACGAGTTTTGCAACATGCTGTTTATTTTATTTTTCAAGGTTCTTATATTTATACGTTACTTCCATCATTTTCTTAAATTCCGGTATTTGGCATTCTTTTTTATTAATCCCGACTTTATTAAACCTATCATATAAGGAAAGTACATTTTCCGTTTAATATATCAAAAGAGCGAATCACGAGTATATTAGTTCCAATCGCGTTCATCTCGTAAAATAATCACCTGGAACCTCTAGTGGAGAGAAACATATCGATCAGCTGGTTGTATCGTTAGGTATTTCTGCTCGTAACGCTCGAACGTGAGAAATCGTGGTGAGCGTGGCTAAGCGGATATCGAGTTCTCGCTAACGAGGCCGGAGGATCCTCCGCTCGTGTCAGGTCGTCCTGATCAAACACATTAGTCTTGACTTCCGGTCGAGCGTGCCAAAGTGGGGCTACGTCGATGAGAGTCTATTGTCGCCATGTGCACCTCGCGCTGCTCCTCGTTTGCCGAGGAAATGGGAAAGTCGAGTGGCTCTCTCGACCCTCTATTGTCAACCGAATAGGGCCTATCTTTCGATATTTCCTGTGTCAAAAAGAACCATTGTCGCCGAATGACGATTGCTCGTGATGAGCAAGTATTTTGACTGTTGTATGGAGGCTGGCATAGTGCCATAAGTGGCTAGATGTAATGGTGAATTTACGATGTATTTTGAACTTTCAGGAATTATATTTAAGTGATCGAAGTTAAGCTAAGTTTAAGTTTCAACAAACTTTTAATAAAATTTTAATAAAATTTTCCGATTATTCTAATTCATGTATTAACGACTGCTGACATATTATTTCGTGTTTCTATGATTAAAGTATTGTAAGTTCGTGCAGACCTATTACGAGCAACAGGGAAACAAATATTTCAATAGAAAACTATTTTCGTCTTAAAACCTTAATAGTTGCTCGATTGTGAGAAAATAATTTAAATTTTAATATTACTAGATATAATTAATAATTTACGGATTAATTCTAAACAAAGATCATAGAAATAACTAAAAGCACCGAAGAACACATATACTATTCCTCTAACGTCGAAACTCGAAAGTGGAAAAATAAAAGCGGGAGGCCGGTAATGGCGAAACGAATTTTGCAAGAAAATCGGAGAGCAATTCGGCCATTTCTCTTTGTGCTGCATAACTTTGCATGGCACCATCTTTATCGCACTCGTGGGAACACCAGGCTGGCCGTAGATCACCGGCGCAATATTGTGCAAAACGCGGCTACACGTTTCTCTCTCTGATCCTCTGCCTTTGCCTCGTTGCTTCTGCTATATTTCTCTTCCGTGGTCGCGCTTTATCCCGTGAATTTCCCATACACCGGTCTCTCTTGCTCATGGGAGTAGCTACATTCAATGTGCCGGCCATATCTCAGCAACGAGAGACACTTTAATGAAAAATCATACGGCGAATGCACGTACCGCTGGGTATAGAGCAAATATTTCAGCGGGAATGAGATTTTAGACGGGAATAAATAAGGAGTTAGAGCATCCACGGCCGATCGTCGCCATTTTTCCCTGGTTGGATGGAAATCGCGGCTCCATGGGATTTTTCTTCTTTTTTTTTTTTCATAGAGAAAAAGTTTCGTCGCGGGGAATCGCTGGCAATTATGCCATCTCTCTGTTTCTGCTTCACGTAACCTGATATTCAGACTCTGTTTATTTAATTTTTACGCAATACTTGCTTCACGCGTCTAATAGAAGCATTGTATATTTTATTGAAAGAGATGATATTTTTACTTGAATCTATTTAACCGACCTAAGTCCTCTATAGTAATAAGAAGAAACAATTTTCAAGTATTATAAAGCGCTACTATTTAAATTTTCAGAAAACGTATTAATTCCAGGTTTATTTTTTGAAGGAAAATATATGAATTATCCCTTAAATCTATCTTTCAATTCCATATTTAAATCCCAAACGTTATCCTTAGAAATCATTCTCTATAATTTTCCCAGTAACCCCTTACCTTCCTACATCCACATTTCCTAACACGAATTATCTCACCATCTCCAGCTTATCCGTGCACGATTCAATAATCCGGCTGGAAAAAAGTAACCACGAACCAAGCTTAACCAACGATATTCGACGAGCTAGCGCACACAATTCGGTGTTGTTCGGGGATCGTGCCGTCTTTCCATCGTCTCCCTGTGTCTCATTACCATGATTATTACTGTGCAGCGACGACACGGCGTCGTTTTCCAATTTTCCCCAAAGCCCCAGCGAACTCCGGCGCGGTACGCCACGCAAGAAGAGGAAAAATTAGCTTATCGCGGACAATAATCCCGATTCCCATGAGAGAAGCCGGCTACACGCCACGGTGGGCGTGCGTTCGCGGATTAGGGAACATATTTCGTAATCCGCGATAGATATGGGACCGAATATTCGGCTACCCTACTTACACGATGCCGGAGCAACCCCATCAGGGGTGGAACGCGAATCCAGGCGAATTATTATTACGAAGATCCTCATGTATCTCAATGACGCATCGCTTCACACGGGACTTAAGGTTTAATGGACTGCTGGCCCTCTCCTTCCTGGCCCGGTGTTTTGCCGGGACCTGGTCACCCCATACGTGTCTGTTGGCCTGTTTCCGACTCGGAGGGAGAGAAAGACGGACAGGAACACGTGAAACGCGTGAAATCGTGGTAATTTCGCGACCACAAGATGCGAGCGTGTAAGGTTGATAGGACTGACGTCGTCGAGGTTGAATTGGGTAACGAGATTGCAGGGTGACGTGGGACGAAACGGCCAACGGTGGGGTAGCTTTTTGACGGGAGGGCGCTTCGCGTGACGTGGGACCATTTCACAGAGTCTTTTCTTGGGAATATTCGCTGGGTGATGTTTTATTTCACTGTCAGAGCGGAGGAAGTTAACCTTGTAATTAAAGTGTAAATTATGGAAATTATTTAGTCGTAAGACAAAGTACTGTAAGCAAAACAATCTTATTTTGACGGATGTGTTTACCTAGGAAATATTCTTATCAATTGTTAGGCCTTTAATGTTGTAATCGCCGCGAATGAAATATTTTAACATACGAAAGCATACTAATCTCTAAATCACAATTCTCCCAAATGTAAGACTCGTACCATCTTTCCCCTGATTGTAAGTTCTACAAAAATAAAAACCCAGAATTCCTAAATAAAAAATTAGAGTAACTTGATATTCAAGAACGTGCAAAACCATTTCTAAAGAAATCAGTTAATTCTTTTACACGAAAGACGTTGGGAAAAATCGAAAGAAGTGAAAAAAGAGAAAAAATAATCGCCAGCCTATTGCCTCTCCCTGCGAGGTAATCTCCCCCATGATCGTGCTGCGATCTAAAAATTCGCGCCACGAACGAGATAATACAATTACTGGTATCATGTTAATCAGACCGCGCGAGAATGAAACGATCCTGCACATCCGGGCAGAAACCACGGAGATAGGCAGGAAGGAGAAAGGAAACGTCGTTGGTATTAATCCATACGAGAGGCGAAGGAACTCGTCGCGCGGCCACGGTGTGCCTTAATTAACGAGATTTTAAAAATGCGATGGCAATTTCAATCCAGCCCGACTAACTTCAGCTCCGAGGGTAATTCTATTAGGCAGTGGCGTAGCATCGTAAAGGGTTGAGAGCGAGAGACAGACGGACAGACAAAAAGAGAGGGAGGGGAGAAGCATAGTTGGAGAGAGAGAGAGACAGACAGACAGATAGAGAGGCGGAAGGAGAAAGAACGGTGGCAGGGGTGTACTGCCCCCTGGGGCACCCTCACGCTAACTGGCTGCGACTGTGCCACGGACCCCTTTACGATTCTGACTTAATTTATGTATCATCCGAGAGTTAAGTAATTTCTCCTCACGAATTACCTCCATCCCGCTGACTGAACGAATTTCTTCTTATGCTTTCTTCGCCCGTTCTTATTCATTCGGAACATCGCTGATGTTCTTGCGTGTCATAGTGTGCACGTCCGTGGTTCTTCTTGTGGGGATAGTAATTTTCTGAATCGCCTTTCGTTCGAATGTTTATGAGATGTAATTCGGTAAAAGATTTTGGATATTCGCGATCGTTTACAGACGCAGGGCGACTGAATAATTTTACTTGGTATAGATATAATTATACGTGGAAGCAATTCATGGGTGTGCGATGAAAAATCTGATAAAAAGTTTCGTTTACAGAAATTAAATATTAAAATACAAATGAATCGTCCTACGTTAGTTCCTTCCTTTTTTTAAGAAGGTTTAGACAATTCCTAAAAGACTGTAACAAAAATTCTTATATATTGCAAGAACGAGTTAAATTTTTGTGTATTTTGCTTCAACAGGAACATGGACGACCGATCACCCATTCGTATCGCATAAATATATAAGGATTATTTTTAATTTAAAAAAAGGGGGAAGACCCTTGTCAGAAAGTTCGATCGACTTCTAAAATGAAAAAAAGAAAATGAATATCGTTATTTCCACTTCGTCGTTTGTTGGCCTTGAACCGGTGGTAAATCGAAGAGGATGGAAGATTATTTAAAATTTCCTCAAACGCTCAAAGTGCGGATTCTACGGCGGTGCTCGGTCGGCTAATTAAAACGCGAGAAACTTTCGCGGCAGCCCCGAGGAAACGAGTTTAAATCTGTTTCAGACCAGTTTCCAACGAGCGGTGCCTTAGTGGCTCCCTCGTGGACCGTTTCCAACGTGACTACACCCCCAGCACTTTATTACGAGTCTAATCTATCTCGGTGCCGGCCAAAGGGAGGCAGGTATTTAACCCCGAAGCTAATTGTCTCTTTTCAAATTTCTCAAGAAACAAGAAAGAAATATTTCTCAACTTCAATTTCTATAAGCCTCGAAATTACTGGACTGTGGTTGTTTATGGAGATTCATATTCTTCCCAGCACGTCTAAAGAGATGGAATCGAAACGAAGATTTGTTTCTCGTACACTTTTTATATTTTTCTTTATGTTTCTTTACTTTTGAGATATGAAATTTATCAGTACGATTTCTGAACTTACGTGTGAATTTAGAGGGAAGCTTTTATTACAATTTTATGTTTGATTTGATGAAACATTGAAAGAAGGTTTCGATAACTATGAAACATTAACGTTAATTCTCACTGCTTTTCTATTTTTGCCGACTTATCAAACTTTACCATGACTTCAATATTGAACAGTCTATGGAAAAAATAATACAACAAAGCTGATGCCAAAAGGAGAATATAGAGAATAAAAGAGTGGTGGAGGTTCACCTGCCGGATTAAGTTATATCGATCGTAAGGTGGCCTCATCTTAAATGATTTAGGCATAGCGAGATCGAAATCAAAAATTGCCGATCGAGAGTCGCCGCTGATCATCCACAAAACATGTGGCGAACGTGAAACGTGCTCACGAGGGATGCGCCTGTTACGCTCATAATTACATCTTATACCAATGAGCAGTGAATTACCAGATAATATATTACCTCAAATTATAGGTGATAACCGACGGGACATTACGATCGCCACTTCGACCAGATGGGTCTATCGGTCCGTTTTCGGTGGCGATTCGCGCCACGGCATATGGAACCCCCATAAATATTCTTCAAACTTCCTGCTCATCGACACTAGACCCTCTGAAATTCTCTTTCTTTTTCTATTTTCGTGACTAGCGTGGCCAACGTCGTTACAGCTTCTGTGAGATGCAAAATTTCAAAAATTCTTCGAATTCCGAGCGAAAAAGCTGAAAATCGTTTCAGGCACCAAAGGCATGATCTTGAAAGGGCAGAGGAATCCCAACCGATCTTAAAAACAGGACACGTGTTGCAAATGTTTCAAGAAAAATGCTCAGATCGTGTTCCAAGGATAGAAGTACCGTGTCTTTACCGCAGAATCTCTTTTTCTTGTCTTACATTGTTCTTTATGGTACTTTGAATCCTTTATTCTTAATGGAAGAACCGGCTATCTTCTAAATCTTCATGCGTTTCATATTTTAAAACATCCGCTTAACCACATTTCCATTTCGAGTGCACGGAGTTTCAGTACCATGAAACAACCAAGCTGCAACGAAGAGGAGTAGTATTCCAAGGAAACGTATCTTTAATATACCGCGCTATTTCGCGAATTCCGTGGATAGGAGTTACTAAAAATACTTCATCGGGTGGTGCACCGCACTCTTTTGCAGTTTTGTATTCCGACCAATTTCACCACCGTCGTTTTTTCGCGTTTACTCTTTACAGTTGCCGCTAACTGCGACTTTATAACAGGACGATTATAGTGAAAAGCTAATTCCCAACTAGCTGAGAGCTCGTCCTCTCTCTTCTCTTTCTCTCTTGCTCTCGCCTTCTCTACGCCCCTATTCCGCAGCTAACTTCGTTAATGTATAATCCGGGGTGGCTCCCCGGGGCTCCGTTGCCGTGATATAAAATCAGTAAGCTTTAGTAAATTTCGTTTAAACAATCCAGTAAACAATTTTCCGCCGCTCTGCACGGCAAAGTAACGGCACCCTGGTGGCACCTGTACGCCTGCAACACTTTCTACCCCCTGGCATTTACCCCTATCGTCGACCTCGTGCCACCACCACCCCCATCCTCTTTCGTACTTCGACGTTCTACTTCGTGGAAGAACCGCTCCTCCCAGACCAGTGTCTGTCATCCTGGGATTAATCTGGTTAAGCGTTCATAGGAAGTTGTTCCGCTTTGCACTGTTTTAACTATGCTTTCCACCAAACTGTTTGTCGTGAGTAAACACGTTTCGAGGATTCATCGAGAATTAGGAAAGGAGTATCCTAATTTGTTTAATTAAAATTTGCGATGATATCGATAGTAATCGAATTATCTCGGATGGATAGAATTTGCACAAAAATCATTTTTATTTAGTAGTACAATAACAGAAGCGAAATTTATCACGAGTTTCTGTTCCAATTGCGTTGCATTAAATAGCCCGACAGAATCCGTGTTTGAAGAAATGAACAACGAACGCTAATGGATGATACATTTGAAATTACAAGCGAAATGTTCCAACGTATTTAGTTAAAATCAGTATACACAATTCCACATATAACAACGATAATCTCAAATATCGGAATTTTGTTCTCAATGCAAACGAAATCTGTCACAAATATTCCTCCTAATTGCGTGGCATTAAATTGCCGGACAGAATCCATTTTTCAAGAAGCGAACAACGAACAGCATTTTGCATCTGCAAGCCTTAAAAATCCACGAATTATTATTCACCCGGCGTATATTCCGGCAGACAGCATAGGTGAGCACAGATAGTGATAAAAGTATCTATAACTCAAAAAAAAAGTCACGGAGAAAGAGGCACAAATCATTGGGCGGGGGCGGGACGGGCAAAGGGTGCGAGCCAAGGGGGTTGGAGGGCGGTCTCCCGGGGGATATCGAACGTGGTCATAAATCGCAAATCAAAACGTGTCAAACGGGCCGGCCGCGAAATTAAAAGTGACGGGCGAGCGGCGTGTATTGTGCACGGTTGCATATCGGCACCGTGAAAACCGGCCCGCCATAATTGTGAGTTACGGTGATCACGCAGCGGGCATTTATTTATTCGCCGCGGCGCCCGTTATTTATGACGAAAATGCATCAGCGGTCTGTATCTGCACGTCCCCGTGTACCCGCGTTCCTCGACCACGGTATCGATGACGCGCCGATATTTTATCGGAATTTTCGAAAACCCCGGCTGTCGTATGCGCCGTGAAACGCGCGGAACTCTGACCAACCCCTTCCGAACCATTCTGTACCGAGCGAAGGAAATCGAAATTTGTAGGTTCGCGGTTGAGAGTAGTTCTTGATAGGTAAAGTAGAGCCGCATGGTCTTGATTAGTTTTCTTGACCTTAGGCACTTTAGAAATTACAGTTTCTAGGTTTTTCGGGAAATGCAGGATTTTGGATTTCCAAGTTTCAGGAGTTGTAAGTTATAGATTTTCTACGAAATCTAGATCTTTCAAATTTAAAGTTTCGCTGAGATTCTAAGTTTTGGATAACTTTGGGTCTTCTCATACTTTCTGCAAATTGGAAAACTGGAGTTACGGTATTTTGGAAAATTCTGTAAATGATGTAAAAACCGCGATTCTATGGTATGTCAAAGATATGGGTATCATAAGTGTGCTGAAAATAACGAAATAATAAATTTATCACTAGAATCTGTTACAAGAAAAGTCACATTAATGAATCTCCAAACGAAACCTTCCTTACGATTCGCCAAAGATCACTCTCCAAGCAAAACTCTGCTTAATTGCCGAGGGCAACGGTTTGTGGAAACTCGCAGAGATACTAAAATTGTGGGTCTGCGTGGGCGGATGAATTTTTCATTGGAAAGTTGGTCGACGATTGGCCATCGCTATCCATAGTTCATCGACTTGGAAAGTCTTCCTTAGCCGAAGCGCGTCGAAAGCACCAGGAAAAATCCTTTAACGAGGAAACTTCCGGTGAAACGAGCCACTTGAACGTTTTTCGAGGGTGGTCGGTTTAAATATTCGAAAGCACGGTTTTCTCTTCCTTCGTGCCTCTTTCTCTTGCTGTGGCCTCATCCCTGTTCCACTTCGGCCCGCCATGACAGTTCTAATTTAACGCTAGCTAACGACGGAAAAGGGGGAAGGTGCTACCCCCCACTCCCACGCTCCGTGAAACCCTCGACATCCGTGGAGCGTGCACCGGGGGTAGCACACATTCAGGCTAACAATGTACTGTTTCGGGACAACGAATAAACAAAAAACAGCGATTCTCCATCAAGTTGATTGGCAGCGCGTTGGAGGATTTACGATGCGGATTTTTGGCGAGCACGGTCCAACGGCTGCTTTTTCAATGGTTCTGGCCGGCGTTTAGACGTTAACGTTGAAATAATTTAAATTACCCGGCGAAAATTGTAATTAGCCAGGCCGGTCGTGTAATCGGGCGTGCAGAAAATTGCGAGGAAGGAACGTTAATTATGCGGACGTGACATAATGGCCCCGAAAACGACTTCGCTCGCTCCTGAACACGCGTTTTTGCAATTATTTTTAAAAGCGACAAATTTCGCGTCGCGCCGCCAGCTCTTGATGAATTGTTTGTTCAAACAAAAAGGTATGCCAAGCGCGAATAGTACCGCGGCGCGAAAATTATAGGGCGACTTAATTGGGACGCCGTTGTAATTGGATGGCATTATTTTTCTGTTAAAACATCGCGTTTGTAATACTTGGGACATAAGTGCCGCGGTAGCCTAATGAGTGGTAAAAGCGATTAAACGATCCGCTTTCGAAATCTTCGTCCCTTCTGCGGAGCCCTCATTATTTATCTGTTCTTTGTTAAAATGCAAATTACGACATTGCCAAGGAAATAAATTCTCAATTATAAAACAGCGATTGAGACAGATAGTAGCTTGGAAAATATATCGAAGTCCTTGAGAAAAATAACGTACATTTACATGGTCATTAAGTTAAAAAAAGATCAAACGTCCACTCGTGTACTGTTATCCCTTGAGAGATTAATATCGATACGTGTCAGAAACTATAGAAATTTTCTCGATATCTATCCAATATCTTTGCCTACATTATGATAGATATTTCCAGTAATTGCACATCGGATTCATTTAACACTAGAAATTATTCTTCGTGCACGTTAACAGCTTCAGGAACCAACAACGTATCATCGTTAAAACCGATCAAACGTGGCAACTGGCGCGGCGGCGGCGTGTTTAAACGTGTCACACGTATTAACCACTCTTCAGAGGCACATTACACAAAGTTCGAAATTCCATTCCGCGCTCAGCCAACCGAAAGGTCCGCGTGCGCGTTCAGCAATAATGAAAATTTTCAAATTTCACGCTCGATTATCCGCGGCCCCGCTTACACACCACCGCCATTTGGCGCTTTTACAACCGCCAATCCCTTATACACAATGCCACCCTCCTATATCGCGATCGCGACATTGTTCGTTACGATACAGCGTGCAATGAAAAGACTTCACGATCAAAGATCGCAAAATTTAAAAGTTGTATCTTTCGAATATAATAATCTCTATGTTTTATGATTGGCTACAAAATCTGGCGAATCGTCCTAATTCCAATAATGCCTCCATTGTCTCGCGGAATCGTTTACTCAGTGCTAATATTTTTTCTCACTGGGCTTAAAGTGTGCGATAATTTCACGTTCTATCGTTACTATATAAATAGTACTAAATTTAATGGTGTCTCGTGGTTAAATTGTACAAGTTTGATTATTCCGTGCAAGATTCGAAATGAAATATAAAAATATCGAAGCGCAGGTAACTCGAACGATGCTATCTAACCATGTCTTATATCAACCCCCATCGCGATTCGACGAGGTCGATTAAAAAGCGAACGAAATCTGGTGGACAAAACGGCGACATTTGTCGAGTGTCTGGCATTTGGCGTGTTCCTAATCGGTCAACCCCCGACGATTCACCCTTCATCGCCTCGTCCATCATAAGCGATCGCACGAAACGACATTAAACACGGCCGTGAAGCGTACGTGTCAGCCGCAGCCTCGAATTTCGCGTTATCTCTCCAAGTGCATCGTTGCATCCGCACGCACAGCGGTGAACAGATGGTGCAGCGTCTCGGCAGGACCTATGACAGGTTGGTCCTGCGCACCGGCAGCATTTCGTGGTTCATTTGCGGTACCCAGGGGTGCCATCTATTATCGAGGGTCGGCCTGCCACTGTCCCGAAAGTCGAGCCTCCCTTCTCTCTCTCTCTCTCTCTCTCCCTCTCTCTCTCTCCCTCCCTCTCTCTCTCTCTCTCTCTCTCTCTCTCCGTATCCCCCTTTCGAAATCTATATGCGAAGGGTGGTTGTTTACATGGTGGAAAGGCAACTCGATTTAATTCGGTGATGATTTTTTAACGAGCTCTCCACCGTGGCTGGTGTGACGGTCTCGTAGATTGGGTTTCCGGGGCCGGTATTTTGGCTTTTCCATTTGATCGCGGGACAACCCGGGCGTTCGTTCATTGAAGAGCGGAATTGCTTTTGGAAAAAACGTCACGCGAAACAATCATCGATGAATATGAATGATTTTTTCGCGTTTCCACCGACCGCGCGAAAGTTCCGGAAAACGAGGAAAATTGGGGGAATGTCGGGAACGATTAGATTGGAAGAAATTCGCGAAAGCGTTTGATTTGGATAGCGAAAGAAAAAAGAATGTGGAAATACATTAGGAATTATTAGGTTCCAGAAAATTGCAGCATCTTCTTTCGACATTTTCACAGAGAAGATCGACACTGAGAAGAGAATTGGAGAAATTCGCCAATCGAATGATTAGGAATAGCAAAATAATGGAATATATGGAGTTCCATAATTGAATTGCTCGAGCGAAATAATCAATATTCAGAAAGGAATTGAAAACATATTAAAAATTATTCGAATCAAGGAAATCATTAATGTTTCATAATTTAATTGCTCAAGGAATATGATTAATATCCAATTACTCCCATGCTGTTAAGGTAAAAAATGAACGTGTTGAAGAATGACAGAGATCTGGAATTACAAGTCAGATAAAAAGCAGGCTCGATGAGAATCAAGATAGCCTACCTAGATAATCAACGACGATAATCAAGAGTTAATCAAATAGAATACCTTACACCAATTAGCTACCGAAGCCTTTGTATCACCAGGAACTACAAACCTCCCGAACATTTCCACACATAAATCACTCTTCTCAAACCACGTCCACTTGCTTATTCATGAAAAACATTCCTGATCAGTTGCTCACGACGCCCGCCAAGGTTTTCTCCTTTTACTGAATCAACACCTCTCCTCGATACTTATCCTATAATAACCTCTTTCGTGATCGATACCTCATTACATCAATATCAATCTTATTAAATTTTCTGCCGTGAGTAAATTTCCGCGAACACGTTACGAAGGTGTCGAACCAGCTACCTGCTACTTGTCGCAATCTCTTTTTTTCTTAAACCAGAATTTAAAGAAAAAGAAAAAAAAAGAAGAGATAGCGAGAGGAAAAAAGTGTAAAGCCGGCGAAAAAAGAGGGCGATCGCGATCACGATAAGCGGAGACTAATTAAAAACGAGTAAATTAGACTAACCAGTCGAGTAGACTCGGTTCGTGATCGGTGTTCAGCCACGCAATAATTCCGCGACGAGATTCTCCGTTCTCTTTCGTTTCCCGTGAGCCAGGTAGCACTCGATCTCTCTCGTTTCGAAGCGGTTTTTTAGCCGCGTTCCTTTCGAGCCCTCCGCCGCCTACGGGCGTTTCATTAATCTCGCGTCTCTCAATTTATTTTGTACGTCTTGTTAGGTGCCCCGGCCCGTTCTCGGGTGGTTATGTCTCACTCAAGAGGAGAGAACGCGCGCGATCCCGTGCTGGGTGATAATGAAAAGCGGACGCCCGGACAGGAGGAAGTCCACGGCGTTGGAAGGGGACCACGGAGGCGAGGAAAAAAGGAAACGAGAGGCGAGCCGGCCAACGCTGAAAGTATTACCGGCACGATCTTCCCGTTTGCCACAGCCGTGAGCAGTGAGTCATGGATTCGTTCGAACCAGGCTAGGCGCTCATCTGCGATTGCGATGCCTCGCTTTTCGCGCTGGAAATTCAACGTGATTACCGTGCGCGTAGATCGCCGATGAAATAATGCCTCATTTTTTGCGTATTAGCGGTGAGTAATTGTGATTCGATGGTGGAAAGTAAGATAATTTGGCGTGAGACTCGGTAAAGGATTATGTGTGAAGAAAAGTCAGATAGTAGAAAGGTCTAGTCGATTTCTCAGGCAAACGTGTGAAATACTGATCGTATTGTAAACGCTCGTAAGCCTCGAAGCTGTACCGTGTGTTTGGCTCAATTGTACTTTTTAACACATTTGGTTTAGAATTTCGAGGGACGAGTCCAAAAGCAGTAAATACTTTGCAGAGTTACGACAAAGCGTAAACATCGGAAACAAAAAAAAATTTCGAAATCAGAAATCTATATGACAAATTTGTATACATTATAATTCAATTATCTCCGACAAAAATACAATCGAACGTTTAAACTCCTGTAGAGTCTGTCGAACGATTCCACCCACGTTCTTACAATCGTATTTTGATCAGTCGCCAAGCAACTTATAGCATCCACGTAAACGGCATCGGGTCGTGACAAATCACCCCTAACAAAGCTTCTGTCGTCATATAGGATCGGTCCGAAAGAGGGAATCGCGTAATTAACGTGTCTGATCATCGTGCTCATCTCTTAACGCGACGTGGCGGCCGATCAAAAACGTTCTCCTTATCGTTTCCATCTATCTTTCATCCGTGTTCATCCCACAGGACCGAAAAAGGGGACTCGCCCGGTGTACTGCTGACGTGTCCCTCTTTGACGAGCCACCACGGGGACGTTTCGTGACCCGCGCTTACAAACTCATTGTTCCACGTGCTTTCTTCAAATCTACGCGCAATCCAACGTAAACATCCTAATAGCGAATTAGCAAATAACGATGACCAAAGAGGACAACGAGCTTGACAATATTCTACCGCAAGGATTTTCATAGGGAATTTTACAACGTGCGAGTTCGAACACAGGATACTTGATTTTTGTTTCGGGACATTAACATGTTCCGAGAAATTCTAAATTAATACGTGATATAATACTTCGGTAACAGAGTTTATTGATATAATTTGTAATTGGCGCGTCATCAATTTTCTACGTCTGATATCGTTCAGTAGTCAAAGATTAAGTACTAATTTTAATAAGTCAATTTCGAAAGGTAATTGGAAAGTACCAAGAACCAAATTAACAATTTATTGCCCCTTGTACCTATTGTCTCGCGTCGCAATAATCGTAAAAAGTAGGAAAATGATACCCGCGCACCTTAGCCAGCTGAAGATCATAGTATTCAGAGAAAGTTTTATTAAATTATTATCGGTAATAGCTATGGTAGTTGAAAGAACGATGTTTGTCGCTGAAAAGGAATTGCGAGAGTGCTACAAGAACCGAGAGTTCGATCGTGAGGGTTCGGAGAAAACAGAGACGAACGTGTAGGGAGAAAAGCGACTAGGAAAGCGTTGCCTCGACGTTAATTAGAAAGACAATCCTCATCAATCATGTTACGCAAATTCTGATCTACGTTGTGTTTTAACGGTTTTACGTAAGCATTCTGATGCGCGATACGTGCGCGTAATTAACGATTCATTTTTCTTGCGCGCTGTCTACCACGGGTAAAGGCAAGCAGCTCTTACGACATACGGCGTGTTATTCGATTCCCGAACCCCCACGAGGATGATACGCGTTTATTGGCGACACGAAATCGATCACTCTTAACCGCGCCACCATGTTTTCATACTTGTGCTTTGACGACCACTCGGGCGAATAGAAAGACGAATAGAGTGTCTTTTAGAGTGATTCAACGTTTGTAAGAGATTTTAAGCAGACTCCAGAAATAGGTATTCATCTACTGCCTTTTCGAGTTCTTTGTCTATAGTTTTTCAGTAAGTAATCAAACTGAATGAAAATCAATGCCAAGTTTGACAAATATAACGAACGAAATAACGATTCTCAATTATACTTTTTTATCTTATTGAGTGTTGCTTCCTGTATCAGATAACGCTATTTTCGATTATTCTAATTGTTAACTGTAAGGTTTGGTAATTACTGTTCAATTATACCGTAAATAAAACGAAAGACGACATTGTTTATAAAATAACCTGACAGTGAGCCGAACGAACGCGATATCAAAATGAGGATAGTAAAAGTAGTAGTAAAAATTCTCTAAAAGAATATTTAGCCTGTTCGTGGAAGATAACATGAGAACGAAACATCCGTGGGCGATTAAAAGTCGCGTTAATTAACATCGGCATAATTACCTGTTACAAGACGATCGATTCCAGCTGGAGGAGACACGGACATATTAATTCGTGGCAGGAAGACCGGGCGAGTCTCTATCACGGCGTTCTGGATATTCCATTTCCACCTCGTTGCACGGTACCACGGTGATATAAATGCTAATTCGTGACGGGCATCTCCGATCGAGACTAGAGGAATCCGTACCTAATTTTCCTGCTGCCAAGGGATTCGCCGCGGAATAGAGACAGCTGTTTCTCCGCAGGAACACGAGAAACACGTCCCACTTTTCGCGCCAACTTTGACACATGCGCCCCGCGTGCAGCGTTTTAATTGCATCCTCATTATTATCTGTGTAATTTCGTCCGATCAATTTTCCATGTATTTTCGACGAATACGCCTTTTTCTTGTGCTGATAATATCTGAAAATGAAACATATGGTGTTACTCGTGAATTGTTCCACTAGGTCGTAACGTATGAAATGTCCACCTTTTTGGATTAGTATTAATACTACTTTCAAAAAGTAACGCAAATTTCAATTGCATAAAATTAAAACTGACAACGACGAATAGTTGATTACATAGCGTCACCTTTGTCAGAAACTGTATGAACATCACATACACTTTGCGATTGAGGAGCTATGAAATTTCAAAGTGAAAAATTTCAACACTTCAAAAATTTCATTACATACAGGTTCGATTGAAGAATTAGAAAAAACTCAGAAATATAAATCACCCGAATTTCTTGAGTATTTGCACTGAATGGTTTCCAACAAAAGATACGTAAAACCAAAAGGTACGAATTGAAATTCGATTCCATATAAATCAGATTGCTCATAAACAATATATTTCTCCATGCTCGTTTCTACATGAATAATTCGTAGTGTCTAAATGGACATTTCGTACGTTATCAACCTACCACACACTTAAAAGCAACTTGAAACAGTGATTATTCTTATTTTACTTGATTTTCAGTAGAAGTTTCGTATGATAAGTTAAGAGTGAAATGAAGGTATTTTAAAGCTGAAACAGTATGCTGATTAATTTCAATAAATCAAAAGATATAGAGAAGGAGTATCAAGCGTGGGCAGAGTCGATACACCTACGACGAAACACGACAACCGAGGAAACCGGAGGAGGGTTATTAAGACCAGTCAACATGTACGCTGCGTTTCGTACGAATATCACTGGATATCGCGCGAGGAACAGTCTCCTCGCTCGTAGATTGCATGCGCCGAACGTGTTACTGGCTTTGTCCACGTAAATTAATTATCTTCCACTATTTGTTCTGTTTCGCGAGCAACAAACACCATCGCGTGTGCACGTCAATGGATTCGGACATCTCGTACGTTTTCGATAGAAACGACTTTGAACGAGTACAAAAATTGAGAAACATATTTTCCTGGACTATGTCCGAGGGTACTACTGTTAATATAACATAACTGTTCGGTTTGTTTGAGGGCAGCACATATTTTTCTTAACGTTCCGCAAACTTCGAAGATATGAAAATATAGAAATATCTAATAGTTCGTCATTTGCGATTGCATCACGGTGTTAATTATATTGCCTACTACATTGGAAAATATTTGAAACGATATCGAGTGGAATTCGAGAATATTATTTATATCTGTTGCGTTAATCGAGCCGATTACAAGAGGCGAATTTACCAGTTTTCGAGGTAAACTGATAACCAAGCATCACGTGTCCTATTATCGACCACCGTGCTAGGCAATAAATGTCGATATATGCCTACTGGCACATGCGCGTGTAATCGAGTCCCCGTATGTTTCATCCTATCAGAGCTCCCATAGACGATGGCATCATTGATAGCGCGAAGACATCGCACGATAGATTCGCGCAGGACGTGCTTTCTATTTTGATCGCAACCACGAGAAATCCGATTGCACCTTGATTATTCATCCATCCAACGATTGCTCCCTGGTTGCATTTTTCGTCGCTGCCCCATACTATGAGCGTTAATCTAATCGTACAGCTCGTTTTGATCGGAACGATCGAAGTCGATGAAAGAGGCGGAAATGGAATCGTAGATTGAACGAGTCGACAAAACCGTGTACAACTGGACAGAAATACATGTGGAGTCATCGTAAATGTAACACAGTGTATCGAGGAAATCATCAGGCTGGAAGCGAGCGCTAAAACGGAGAAGGGGTCGTAAGACTTTTGTCCGATGAATCGAGCAAAGTTTCTTCCAACTGTATGAGTAAAATAGGCTGACGTGATAAATCGTTGTTGCACGTTTCTCTTTCTCTTTTACGCGTTACGTTCGAGCGTAGACGCTAGTCCGATGGAAACCAGTATTTAGTTTAGGGGTAGGACAAGTCGAGTATGATAGAGAAGCTGTAGAATGAAACGACAGATAAAACAACACTGTGAAACGAACGAGGATAAGAGATAGATCGAGCTACCGGCTGATAACACCTCATCACTCGATTATCCAGCCTTCAGTTTCGAATATTCAACGTTGCACCGTATCGAAAATATTACGAAGGCTATTCAGGTTCTGATTAATCGAGATGAACAGTACCGATAACTGTAACAGAGAAATCTGCGAGTAGAACTGATTGCGGATGTTTTGTCTATGCCACTTTGTACTAGGCGTTCAATGCTGGGATATACGAGTCATAATATACTGTTTTATATAAATGACAGTGTTTTTTTAAATTTCTAATAAAGGAAAATGTTCGGTATTAATCGATATAAGACTTCGCAAAAATCTCTCAAATGCCTGTCACCGCGTACAAATACCAGAAACTCTATAAATCGATTGTCTAACCAGTACGGCCTCAATCCCGTTCGCTTGGAAAGTTGACTTCGTTCGACATCAAACGATTCAAATTAATTCCAAGAATTTTTTACTATACTTTTACTATTCCAAACATTTCGTTTAAAATAATCTCCACTGGCATTTCTTTTTCCTTTTTCTTATTATACACGCGTACTGTGCAACCTCAACTTACGATAAGAGCAGTCGGAATTAATTCTGACAAACTACACACTGGATTTACTTGTATCACACTAAACATCAGAGTCAAGATAATTTCCTACATTTTGTATCATATACCGTCTATTATCCACTCTGAATATACTTAACATAGAACAACACCAACCCCACAGCTTCCATCGGAAAAGATCCATCAAACCATCCAACGAGAATATCGAATGTCCCTTTTCGCAGCTGCTAATCGTCATGCCGCCGAGCGAAGCGATTGAAAAAGCAAGAGAGAAAGGGAGAGAGAGAGAGAGAGAGAGATCGCGCGCGCGGGAACGGGGCAGCCGGTTAATTTGGTAGACTCGAGCGGATCTAAAGCGGAAGGTGGTAAAACTGAAAAATCAAGGGTCCCGGGCTCGGCGCGGGTCGCGCGCTACGCTTCGCCTCTGGTGGGGGTAATAACGTGAAATTAGGAGCTAATGTGGATCGATGTGCCCTGCCAACGTCGTGGCTCGACTGTTTTAAGAGCGATAATAAAAACGAAACGATTTCGCGGAGGCTTCGGGCCCCTGCAGCGTGGAGGACGCGGCGAGGGGAAACCAACGGCACGCGGGCGGAAGAGGCGTTTCCAGCGAACGCGACTTCTTCGTCCAACTTTTGCCCCGCCTACGCCTCCGTCGTCCTCTGCCCCCACCAGAATTCCCCTAGAGAGAGGGGTAAACTCCCCACTGTTGGTGTGCTTCGATTGCCAACCGACGTAGCGAACGTTCGCCTGGCGCAAGTCGCCATGGAAACCGACGAAAAGCGTCGCCCGGGATTGTTCGAAACAATTATCCGCCGCTCAATTCCACTCGTGCTAGTTCTATGTATCTCTTTGGCCGCGGTGCCTCCGCCGGATGCGCTGCAATCTTTTCTGCTGAATAAAAATGTCCCGAGTCGCGAGAAGATCCTCGATCCTCCGACGTTTCTCCGCCTTCAATTCGTTTTTCACCCTGTAGCCGCCTCGAAGAGCAAGGGCTGACTGTTTGGCGATGTCTCGGACGTGTTCGAAGAGTTCATAGATTGGGCCGAGGGTAAGGGAAATTGGTAGATCGGCCGTTACAAGCAGGTTTCAATTGGTATATCCTAAGTTAGCTGGAGCCGAGGTGTTCTATCGATGGTTATTGGTGCTCAGTGTGTAATTTTGGCTAGCTCCGGTGCTGAGTCATATTTGGAAAGCTCGAATGGCTGCGCTGATGTTGGGATTATACGATTGGATTCAGTCAATAGGCTTCAATTCGAACACCGCTCCAACCGATGATTGCTAGATCGTTGCGTCAAATAGACGGCGCGTACCTATTGTGTGTAGATTTGTTGCGCGATATAACTGGATGCGAATTATAATTGGCACTTGAACCATTTTATTTATAGATCGGCTTAATTTGACTAATTGTTCCATGGAGAGCTGAACGAACGTCACGTCTGAAGCTTGAAGAAGTTAGGGACGAGGCGAGCTGTTACATAGAATGTTACCTTTTATCAGCAGCTGCGCTCTCTCGTCCAATTAGTGTCCGATTCGGTAACTATTGATAAATCTGAACTTTTTATGGGAAAGAAGATGCTGTGGAGTTTCTGTATGAAAAGAGGAAACTCGAAGATGTAACTTTGCTTTCCGATCCCGTCGATAAATTAAACAGAATTCCCCCGAAGCGACAAAAGTAATACAGGCAATATGAAATTTCAGAAAGAAGGAATTAGTTAAATCAGCTTCCACTGGATCGCCGGTACTGTCGCGCTACTGTTGTTGAATCGCACAAATGGAGTGGAAAAGTATGGCTGTGAAATAAACACGCACAAACACACCAGACTGGGACACCGATCCCCTAAATACTTTAGACGATCCGCGCGGGGAATAGGGGAAAAAGTATTCCGCAAATGTTTCCCGGAATATGGTTGAATAGTGGCTACGTATTCCACTCGAGTTTTACTTTAGCACACCTAAGGAGGTGGTGTGTGTAAGAGCTTGCGTGGTTAAGGGTACCGCGATTCGAGCAAATGTGTTTCACGCTCCGCTAAGCGACGGCTCGATTGGAGATCAGAAAGATGTACGGCATCGCGACTGCCTCCTTCGAATATAAAACTTTACGTACAAGCGAAATGAAAAATTCCGTACACTCTATAGAAAAATTACGGTAACCTCGCCAACAATTCGTGCGGTATCTTACGCGTTAAACGACTTTTAATAACGTTAATTGAATTAAGATCGTACTTCGATACGTTGCGACAGTGACTCTGCTATGTTTCGTGTTACGTGCAATATCTCGCTTCTTATCTTTTCAACTCGTGTAAATTTCGTTAACAAATATACGATATGGAATTAAGACGTTGAGTATATTACGTTCAATTATCATACACTGTGTACATAAATAAATGAAGAACTAAGTTACGATGGTTGATACAGCAAGATAGGTAGAATCGCGACAGGCTATAAACTTTCTAGGAGGACTGTATACGAAGCCTGTGTTATTTCCGCGAACATCCAGATATCGTTTCCGCATCACGTCTCCGCTATTCGCCTCGGTTCACCTGGAAATAAATATGTTTCCCTTATCGTTCCCGGCTGGCCGATCAGGGAACAACGATTCCTGCTGTTCCAAAGGGCTAGAAGAGGCATAAAGCATCAGAAAATCCCTAGTACAAGGTGTAACACCACGTAAACACCGCCGTTACAAGCGTGAATTCCGCACCTGGATCGTTCGTCCGCGGGAAAAACGAAAAGTTTGACGCCAATTCGTAGTGGCACGCTTTTTCACGAGGCAACTCATAATTATAGTTATCTGAAACGAATCAGACGCGAAAGAGACGGTAATTAAGACAGCCGAACCATCTCTCCGTCGCTTCTTATCTACATCTTTATTTTTTATTCTCCATCGGCGCCAATTAACAATTCGGGGAAAAAGATTAAAGATCGAGGATCGATCTCGCGGCAAGATTACAGCGGCAGATTAACGTCGTTATTAATTATATGTTACTCTTCGTTCGACTTTTCTCTCGTTTATCTTAATTAATTGTTCCCCCTATATAGTCGCTAACCAATCTTGTTTGCTACACCTACCTGGTTAACGAGTGTCGTAGATGTCTTGCGGATATTTATGTTGCATCTGGTGATCGTGGAAAATATTTAACTGTGATTACTATTTCACCGCTGATACGTAAATAGATACCTACATATTTTAATACAAATATCTTCGAAATGGCAGATTACAATGCACGAATAGTGTCTTGTAGCGTTTACTAGACATATTTGAAGAATATTATACGAATAGTTAGGTGATCATCTTTTTTTAATCTAACTGTAATTTCCAACGGTGCGATATTAGGTAATATTAATATAGTGTGATTAATTTTAATTGTTATTAACGACTATGTAATATCAATGGTAATGTTATTGTGTAATATAGTGTACGGTTGTATAAGAAATCACCAGTGCTGCATAAAATTTCTTTGCACGAACAATTAACCGTAATACTCAATTTCCACATATCGTTTCTTTCAGAAAAATAGACAAATACATCCAACCTTAATGGAAAGCAGAGGTCTCTGTGAAATTTCTATTTTGCATGCAATTTACATTTTACTCTAATTAGTGGTAAAACGTTTACAGAAAATGCGCGAAACTGTCTATCAGGACTTTAGCCGTTCAATTACGAGGTGGTAGAGAATTTTACAGTCAATTACGACATGGTTAACAGCTATGTTAACGGAAAGAATATGGATTTAACGGTAATTCCAAGCAGTACGGTTGCGCAGAATGATTCAGATGCTCATTGCCACGAAGCTGCAATGCCGTTTGGGCATCAATAACGTCTAATCACCCTGACGTAGAACCGATCCTGCTTGGTCCTGCGGTGCAATTTCGTCCTCTAAGCGTTCGCCACAAATCACACCCCGACGCGATTTGGGAACCCCCGTTCGACATTTAAACTCGGCCGGATTATGGTCGAGAGCCTCTTGCGCGGCCGATAATTAATCGTTTCGATCTGTTTTACGATCGTCTCTGATCACACCGTTCTAAAGTGTTTAAAAGAATTCCAAGTACATTTTCGAGCCAGAGCTAATATCTTTTTTTCGCCGACCGATAAATCGTGCAAATTTCGCGTCGAACTAAAATCATTTTACTCGCAAGAAATAAAATTTCACCTTTAAAAATAATGGGCATATTAGGCAGGTGCTATGATTGTACGTTTCCAATTTACATAGATTTTATATGATCTAATCGATATTCGTTCGCGGTGTAGCCTCTACGAAGTAAATGTATTTCTTTTGTTCCGATTTCTTCAAATAATGATAATAATGATATTAACATCCAAGACCAGCGGATGTTTAATTTATATCACACAGATCTGGGCTTCTAAATACAACGCTCGCAACTGTAGGAGTACTAATAGCGCAACCTAAACGAAGAAAAATTGTCGAGCGTTAAGGGTTAAATTAAATTCTGAAACGCGCACGCTACGTTTCCCAAAGCGGAGTAATTTTCCAATTCATCTTCCGATGTTTTAACACACGCGCGAAAATCAACTAGCCGTGAAACTCTTATCGTACCATTCGTTCCCCGCGCGTTCTCTCTCCTCCGACTCGAACAAAGATTACCCGAGAAGTGCTTATAATCCCTGTCCGTAACTTAATTTTTGGTTGTTTATATCGAAAAAAAAAAAAAAGAAAGACGACGTCGCGACTGTGGATCGTGTCTGGCCGATACCAGGAACGCTCGTAATAATTCTCGCTTAACCATGTGCCGGATATAACTGGGAAATAACGATGAAATAACGACGACGGAAACGTCGTCCATGGCAACACGAGATAAATATTCGCTTAATGTGATCAGCGTTCCGTTTATAACTGCTAACGGTTCTTTCTATTTGTTTGGGGAAAAGGTAATTTTCTTACGCTTCTTACGTCGCTGTTTTAATCTGCCTTCTAATGGACACACCGCAAAGAATTGTTCATTGTTTCGTAATGATGATCGTAATCGTTGCGAATTCTCTTGCACCGTGTCGAGGAGCGAGATGAATTAACATCGATTTCTATTTAACAGCAATATCGCTCTCATACAATTTAATGCGCTAGCGTTTTCAATTTACATAATTTATATTATTAACCTTAATGTGTTATCTACTTTTAAAAGTAATCATACCTTTTTCTTTTCTTTTTGATAGGATATTACTTAATTGCAAAATTAATTATGAAAGTATCTTCTATGAGTTCATTCTTTATGATATATTAGGATATTATGAAATGATGAAATTGATTTTTAAACGCTGGCTGTATAATAATAAAATTGAGGTTCGTAATTGGTCAACTCTTGTGGAACCTGTTTTATCGCTCGTGAAGCTCTTTATCCTTATAAATGTACAAGGCTTTTCTAAACTCATAGACAACTGACATCGATTCAAACAAGAGACACTCGTATTTAAAACCATTAATCACATGGACAAATGGCATATTTTATTACAATATAGATACTACTATTGGTAGGTTCTTTAATAGATAATTTTAATTTATAGCGCCAGCTGACTGCATAAGCAAATAGTAAATGCTTCTTCTAGTCGTTAATAAGGAAATCACGCTGTAATAACGCATGTGAATCCGAATGTTCGATTTGCAATGCAAATAGTGTGCGTGGATGTGTGAGAGAGACAAAGAAAATGTGACACAAATTATGATCGATACGTCTGCCTATTATTCCATAATTTTCACCGTAAGAAATATTTCTCCACGCAGACCCAACCTACATTAATTTACCATTAATTTCTACTCCGATAAAATTCAGCTACTATCACCAAAAAATCGTTCAGAATATCTTATGAGAGGTAATATACTACGACGATAAATCGTGTAAAAAAATAGAACGAGGCATTTTTCCCCTATCCACCGAGTAACGAGACAAACAAGCTCCCGAACAAACTGCGCAAGAGACTCGCCTCAATCAGGCGGCGAGGAACGAGCAGAAAAAGAGAAGCTCGATAAAGTAGTGGCGGCGGGCGGTAGCTCCGTGAGATACACGGTACGGATTTTCGAAACGTATCTCAATTACCTCGGCGACTATAATTAACAAAAACAACGGACCAGCGGCTGGCGGTGGCCGGAAGTTCGGCTATTTTGTTATCGAGCTACAGGAACGGTCGATGTTGGAACCGCACAATTACCCGCCGCAGAATGTACAGCGTTCGGAATAGCTGCACGCGGAATCGCGCTGCAGATTAATTGTAACTGCATCGTGGCTACCGATTTGCCTAATTAATTCGGTTACTAATGGCCGCCGCGGAATCCTCGACTTCCGAGGATCGAACGTGCCCGCAACGCCATTCGCGTCCAATGCAATTGAACCGGATCGGAGCTAGGGAATGGGAACGCAGAATTCCACCGGCTGCCAGGCGACGATGGAAACTCGGGCACACGGAATTAAATCGTCAGAAATCTTGGCTAACCTGCCGCTCTTCCCCGTCGATTCGATTAATTCCGATCGATTCGGTCTCTACGCGCACCTCCACCGGTTTACTGTTCAAGCTTCGCTACTTTCCTCTCAATCTCGCCTTTCTTCGAACTTCGTTCGGTAATATCAATTCGACTCTGATGTTTTTTCAAGGTATTTCGAAGGCGTCCGAGATTTTCTGGATTATTTTAATTGAATTACGAAATGCGACGTGAGGTGTGTACTGATGTCATCGCTGATTAGCGTTGCAACTTTCTAATCATAATTACAAGATGATAAAATGTTATCAAGTATACAATTTCAGAATTTATGTTGACATTTATTTTTCTACTTCGAGAAGACACTCGTAATTTTTATAAATTAACGCAACGATGTAACTTAGAAGACCAATTCGGAAAATGTCCATTTTGACTAGACCGATGTTCTTTCGTCTTCTTATAGATGCCGTATAGATACTGTATCTTTGGAAAAATAATTTACATTACAATTATCAGGACGTGTATCGATTCCATATTTCGTTAAAATTCCTCCGGTATTTTGCAGGCTCGATCTCCTTCCGTAATCTCCTCGTTTACAGTAGCCCGAAAGCGGTTCAATTTTCATCGAGGTAATGTGAGGGCATAATGATCTCGCGAGCAGAGCGGAGCGTTTCTCGGCCGAGACGCGGCGATAATGGATTTTTCACAGTAACCGCGAAATGGCGTGCCACCAGGAGGAGCGCAGGCCCGACCGCAACAATCATCGGCTTGTTTGTCGAACAAAACCGCGAGGACGTGACCGAGGAACGTTAAAGAGAGCGAAGAAACGAGGAACGGGAGGATCGAAGGAGGACGAGTCAAGAGAGAAGTCTATATCTTGCTGAAAGGAAGGTAGCCGATCAAAAGATATCAGCTTTGAACGTCGAGGAGTTTCGTCGATGCTTCCAAGACCAGAAGCTACCACAAAAGATCCCAGCACAGATACGAACGTGGCGTACTTCTTTTTTTTTCTCTTCTCTTTACGATCCCTTTGCTTTCTCCTTTTTTCCTTCTTCCCTTCTCTCCTTCTTTCTCCCTCTCGTTCGCTTCTTCTCTGGTGAAATCGTCAGGCTCCACGATTTCACGTCGTAAATGGTCGCTCCAAGGAGATCGACGGGTCCATTGAAAAGCTCCATGGAAGAAGCGATTGTATTATAAATTGAGATACAAGGTATCGGTGCTCGCTCGTCTGTTTGTTTCTACCTCGGCCGATCGTACCATCCGCCGACACCCAGTTGCCCGAGGTTTTAATTGATTCGCTTCACGAATCGTTTTCTTGCAATTCCAACGATCGTTCGAGGTTTAATCAGAACAGGCTATTCAATCTTTCATACCGTTAGTCGTGCTATCTCCTCTGTGGAAAAAATTCCTCTTTCAATAGAGAACCCCCTATGAATCGGAGCTGCCAAGGTATTATACCCGATGACGATGACTATATAAATATCTTTGTGCACCGTCTCTTCGCCTTCGAACCTTCCCAATCTCATCTATCAAACACCGTAAGTTACAAAAGCAAAGCGTCTTCTTCTAGTATATTATACAGATCTACATATCGTTCCACGCACTTGAGAAACAAGCGACCAATGAACGATAGATACCCTCTGTGCTCGTCTTCGTAGAAGCGATACAAAAATGACGAAGGAATGGTAGACCGTATCGTGGAAATTAAAAGGAATGGCGACATCAAGCAACGGATGGCGTGCCGTGGCTAATATACGCAGCCCCCCTCTGGAAAAATTAAAATAACGGCTTGATTTATCGTGGAAGTTCTCACGGTCGAGGAGCGAAAAAGTTTTCGCCACGGCGAGGGATGAGGGCGAGATTCTGGCTGGTCGCGGTCGTCGTCGTTGCCACGAGAAAAGGAAGTTTCCTCTCTTTCTCCGAACGGTTAGCACCCCCTCCGCGCCCCCGTCCGGCGCCGTTCTTTATTCAAAGTTGTAATAACGTTTGGCAGATGTTTCTGATATAGTGGCGAAGCCCAGCGCCGCTTTATTCCGCGAACTTTTATCGAGTCAATTTAAGTTGCTGCCAGGGACTGGCTCGCGTCCGCTCGCCTTTCTTTTCTCTTTCTGTTACCACCTCTCCCTTTTTGCTCCCCTTGAGTTTCACCATCAGTGGGCTATACCTACGGTTTTCTTCTAAAACTTGGTATTCATATTCATTGTGGTGCCGTGGCTTCTTTTCGATGGGAACTTCCGGCCTCGCGGATAGATTTTCTTAATTTTATGCCGGCCAACGGCGGGTAACTTTGAAATTAGTTCGACGCAATGTCGGTGAAACAACCGAGGCGAGAAGTGAAGTTTCTGGGGGAATAAAGCTCGTCGCGTGCTGCGCTTTTCACGACCACGCTTTCTCTTCTCTTTACCTCGATCTTCTTTTCTTTTTTAACAATTTGTCGTGGAGATTTTGTGATTTTACAAGTTTCGTTACAAAAAATTGATATCGAAGCTGTTTATTTAGTTGGTTAGTAATATGCAAGTTTCTTTAGACATTTCTTCGACCAGACGTTCTAGTTTCTTTTCCCATTTTTAGAAAGAACGTTGAACTGAATAAAAATAGTAACCCGGTTCATCGGACGATTATTAATTTTATGCATGTCGAATACTGGGCTTCCTGTAACAAGCACCATATAAATTCTAGCCCACGTATTATGCCGAACTAGTATCGATACGCAGGACAGGCAAATATAGCGGGGCTTAAACCTGCCGATGTAACTTTATTTCAGCTCACGTGCGAATCCAATCCAGGCATGATTTTCCATTTCAAATCGAGCGTATATCAAAAGTCGGGCCGTCTCATCCATATCAATCGAAGAAGGGTATCGCGCTTCGTGTAGCTGAATTACAATAATTCTTTGAATCTATAGAAAAATTGTCAGGCTACATGAAATACACACGCACTCTGGCAACTCTGTAGCTTTCCCTTCGACTTATTTCCATAAGTAAATCCATTTCTGACAGAAGTACGGTACAGCCGATTTACCGACCAAAGAAATCATCGAAGAAATACAAATATAAACATTTGAGAATAGTGTCTCAAGATAGTTTTAAATGAAGAAATTATTGCAGAATTGGTAGATAAATGAAAAAGTGACTAATACGTATTATCCTTGAGGATATTAAAATGGACGAAGCCACTTGGTGGGTTAGTGTAATTCGATGTTAATTTTATCTTGCTCACCCACGTGCATGGATTTTCACTGAAGAATCACTCAATATTTGAAAAGTCCCTGATAAACGGTTTGATAATCTTATCAGAAAAAGGAAACTGAATGGTATTTGAAAAGATTTGTTTTTGTCAAACTGCAATGAATCGCGATGTGTCTTGGTATCTTTAATTTGTTTAAACAATGGAGAAAATTTAATGTTTTATATATGTAAATATATTCAAATGATGTATGATAGGAATTTTAGATAGTTCATACGGGCGTCATCTACATTTACTTGATTCATACACTGCTGTTCCTTTATTGAAATTCAACTATTTCTTTATTGTAGTTTATAGTTTATCTTCTTTTACTTAAACTACTATTAAAGCAAATACTTCAGACTTAAATATTTAATGCTGTGCAATAACTTTTATATTCAATAATTTCTATGAAGAATTCAGCAGTTTTCCAATAGTATGGGATTTTAGACTTCTACCTTACCAACAAACGTTATGAGAACTAAACGACCAAACGTCCGTCTTTGTTAGCAACCAATACGGCTAACTTATATCCTCTGTAGTTATAATAGCTTTTTACAGGTTACTGTATACTTAATCGTGAACAAAACAGTCCAAAATAATTTTCCAATATCAACAACGGATTCAAGGAAAATTCCAAAACAAACTTATCAGCTAACTGTGTATGAAATAGTACGATTTCCAACGATAAACTAGGATATAATTTATAATGACAAAATATTTTATTACAGAATTTGTATCAGATTTTTTTATTAATGGAAAATAAATCTACGAGCATATAAAATGTTTCGTTCAAGAAATCATACGGATGGAACTGGAAGGACGTGAGTGGAAGTCCAAGGTACATTAGTCACATATCAATGCTAAGGTGTTGCAGGTGTTCGCATTTCTGATCTACAAATAGACGCACGAAGGGTATACCCGTATTAACATAGAATAACCTAATAATAACGTACATTATTGACCTCTTTAGAAAACAAAGTATGTAGGTTATACATCTACTAAAAACACAAGAATCCGTGGAATCAATTATGAAATTCCATTGTCCGTTAACTATCAATTTGCTTATCTATATTTACACGGATCAAAAGTACGAACCATTCGTCAAATTTCAAGTTCTAACGTCAACAGTGAAATTGATAAATTGCCAAGTTCTGCGCAAACAAATACAGTTATTTCGTCATTATCCTATACAAACAATCCTGCAGCTACTTTTCTGCAGAGATCAAAAAGGAAAAAAAAGGGGGAACAGAAGATTTCATCGACGCGTCGTATTAGCATTACCCATTTCCCCGATTCTCGAGCTCGACCCCACACCGTTTCGTTAACACGTGCTCGTGAGAGACCCGGTTCGAGCAAAAGTGAAAAGCAGCCTGGAAACCGAGCACGGCCTCAGGAGTCCCATACGGGGACAATGGCCGCCGATTAGACGACCTCTTTGGGGTGTTCCTTTTGCGAGAGAACTGGCGTATATATTTGGGAAACGCAGGTAGTCCCAAGTATGCACCTGCACACACCTGTAACGATCGTCTCGTCGGTGAACCCAACGACACCCGAGGAACAGGTAAAACATAGCCACCTATGGAGAACGAGAGGGGACCGACGAATCCACGCGTCGACAGTGCCACGAGCCACCTGTAATGTGTGTAACGGTACAGGAGGAGTGTACGGTGGCGCCGATCGTTGGCGACGCGAACTAAAAGTCTTCTTAGGCGAGGTCGAGCGACCGCATACCACGATCCGGAATCGCGTTGAGAACGCAGTCGGTGTCCGGTCGTCCGGGAACGCTCGAATTATTAAGAGAAACGAGACGTTCGAGGTGTCCTGGAAGGACGACGTCCACCGCTTTCAGCGGCAAGTTCAAGTGACATACTCGTGAAAATAAACGTGTGATCCTGATTGATTCGAGGATTCCATCGATCCTCCTCGGTACCCGCACCGGTCGCGCCTTCGTTTTCCTCTCTGTATCACTTCTCCTTTCCACCTTCCTCTCCTTTGTTAACCGCTCCCGTACCATCCTCCGAGGGATCCTCGTGGCTCTGCTTCGTGATCGCATGCACGTCATCATCGGTGAACCAACTACTCTGTCTCCCTGTGCTTTAAACGATTCTCGTGACATCGTTCTGTATCGAAGGGATTGCGTCGATAAGTCGGATCAGGGAGACCTGGACCACCGAGGAAGCTAACAAAGTGAGTAGAAACATCGTTTACACGGGTATGCCGCTTGGAGACATCGATGCGCGGTCGAGACATGCGCCCTTGTCCGCAACGCGTTCTTTACCGCGTGGGACTTTTCTACGCGTTCTTTCTCTCATTTACGTCTTCCCCGTTTCTATATTTACGGATGTATATTCGTATGGAGACCAGTGTACTGGCTGATCGATTTTAAAATGGCGCGGTGCACCCGTGACACTCGAGCTACGCCAGGTATTCCTCGGTCGTCCGGATGCTGTGAGCCAGTCCGAATGCCATTGGACGTGCCTTCCAGGCCCGTATCCTTTCGCTGCCATAAACATGGAGTTTCGAGCACGCTCCCTGTGTCACGTTGCCGATCGAGGCAGACCAGTTCCTCGTCCGGAGACAACGGAATTCTCACGATCTCGCATACACCACGCACACCATGCTACGATAGATTATTCGTTTTACGAGTGGAGGTTGTTGTAAAATGGTTGCTGGGGGAAAGGGAACGAACGGTTCGTTGGAATCGGGCGTCGATGAATAAAGATGCCCGATAGTAGACAGAATACGTAGATTTTATGGAATTCAGGTATAGGAAGCGTACAAGTAAATTACCATGGCGATAGCTGGTGATTATCGAAGAAGCAATCCTCGTTATATTGTTTATCCGACTGTCTTCTGAGTCATAGCTAATGCTCACGCTGTGATCACAGTTATTTATAATGATGCTAGCTGGATAATGGAATTGAAGCTGGATAATGAATTCTAATGTTTTTTGGGGCGAGAAATTTTTTCAGTTACAGGATTTAAACATTTCAATGTTTCCGAATATAGTTTAGACTTCCCATTGAATTAAATTGAATATTTTTGCTGAAAACATCTGGAGCAACATTTTATTTTCCGAAAACTTGAACACAGTCGAGCAGGAATATTCAAGTTGTGTCTCGTAAATCAACCAACAGGATTTGGTATATTTTCGATTAACTTTTTCGTAACATGATCAGGATACAGTTTGAGGTAGATGCCAGATTAGGCGAAAGTATTCAAGGACAGTGAATCGTGTGACCTCCCGCTGTTGCTGGAGAAAGATAGTGTCCCGTTATTAACATTCATTCATGTCACGCAGAAGTTCGAACGCGTTGAAAAGATGTTAGCAAACGGAGTAGTAGTTAATTAATGAACTGCTATTCGATGCAGCGAAAAGTTCTCCCTCCCTATTTATTCAGAATGTTAAGAGAATCCGATAAAATATACACAGTTTGCTTTTACGATCTTTTCTTCTGAACCTGCTGTTATTCGATCGATCCAGTATAACTAGACTTGCCTGTCTCTGACGAATTTTATTTATTCTCAGCGCTCAGGAATATGATCACGCTGTTTATATAAATGAAGAAATCAACGCAGCAGCGATAACAGATGCATAGATAACAGATAATTGTGAATAAATCAAACACTCGAAGAAGTGTTATTCGTAGAACATATTGTTTCAATCCAATAGCGATAGTGAATTAGGAAATTCCGAGTGGATGTTAATTACGTTTGTTACGCTTGTCGCTCTTAAAACTTCCAATCAGTGCATCGATAAGAAAGTAAGACTTTAGGAAGTACTTTCACCGTGAATTTTAACTCGTTTCATATCACTCGCAATCGAACTTTCAACGAACGGGCATACCAACTTCTCCCAATTACGGATAACTGCAAATATTTGCACAACCGTCGACGATATTTGCGAAATAATCCCGCGGCATTGGAAAATCTTGCTCGAATTAATTGGAAGTAATACCGAGTACCTAACTAAACCGTTCGAACATTTCAGCCAATATTAAACTACTATTCAACTAATTCAGCCTTTGGCTTAATTCCTAGGAATCCAATTCAACGGTGTTTTGATTTATTCAATGGAACATTGATCTAATCGAAGGTGTAATCCGATGAAAATAAAAATAAAAATTCGAAAACAGTTTTTCTGTGGAATATGATAGACGGTCTTTCGTTAACGAATTTCATCAATCAACACGAATTGACGATATTCATGATATATTTAACATTCTGATAACTAAATCCTTCGAACTTCTGAATGCAAATGTCACGTTTTATTTCATGCAAGGAATGCTTAAATATTCCTCTTCTTCTGTTCCAACAAAATTGCTTCAAATTCTACTTGTAATTTACAACGATACCGACGGAGATAAGTAATCTCTTGCGTGTCTTTTATTTCGATAAAGGAGAGGCGCGATTATGAATTACATAAGATCCTTGTATCACCGTAGTCGAGCTGCTGCTTTCTCTGTCTGACCTCGATTCTTTTCGATGTTAGATTCGGCTTCGTGCCTCCACCTCAGAAAAAAATCTGCCGTTCGATACTCTTGAATGCTTGATTCAACAACGTGCCTCAACCTCCACCTTTGCAAGAAATCTTTCACGGCTTGACAAGATAAATAAGATCGGTCTCACCTTTATTGCCAAAGCTGAAATCAAAGGTGTGTTCCGATCTTTTATTTTTCGTCTAAACACGATAATGTCAGCGCGCTAGTTTCGACAATGAATATTCATTAGTATGAAATTTGAATATACAGTATGTGACCAGACGCGATTAAATACGTTTGACACATGAACCGGGATTACCATGTGAAATTTTCAACAATTCCCGCACAACGCAAGACATTATATCGGCGAAGAAATCAACGAGTAATTTAAGGTTCGAATATTTCTCAAGCTATCGAAGCGTACGTCAAAAGCAAACAAAAGACAATACACCGCCGATCTACCTTCATCACGATCAGGCTGTATGTAATTGGTCGTTAATAACTGTATCAAGAATAATGCTATGAGCTACGAAACACGAGAGTTGCGTAGGAATGTCGTTAGCACTGCACAAGAAATCAGCGAAAGGAAAATGATAAAGGATTTTATATTTTTTCACGACGATTTTTTAAAGATCGACTCATTGTTTCGGAAGAAAGATACCTATCCTACTTGTCTATGTTTTCTCAGAATCATATAAATTTTTCAACTGAGGAGAAGAAAAGTACAGTGCACGAAACAATGAATAACGAGACGCTACCATGGAACAATATTGTAACGAACGACAAAACATTTTTTTTTTTTTGCTTTTGTTCCGCAACGTTCGCGTTTTGTGACGCACAATTTGTCTTGCTGAACGATTTGACAGGAGCAAATTATCCATTTCAACGAAATGGAAGGCAATTTATTCGGTGCCCTGAAAACTTATTTCACCGTATCGTAGCTGCAATGACGATTTGTCGCTGTAATTTCGTATCATTTTCTGGGACGGGTCTACCGTTGTACGTAAAGACCTTCTGATTCTAATATCGCGTGGTCATCATTCTCAAAAAAGAATTTTCCATAACTCATAATGATTTCTAATGGGATGTCTACTGTAAACAGTGAAATGATAAATTTAGTATCTAATATTAGTCGATAAAGATTTTGCAAGTTGCAGATTGAAAAATCACTAGATTAGAAAAAGGTATAGTAATCTTCCTAAAAATGTCGATTGTATCGACTCGATATTATAGAAAATATTAAGCTAGATCATAAAATTTAAATTTGATATAATACCTGTTACATTTGCAATATCGTCCCTGCTATCTACCGCACATAACGGTTACTACCGAGTATACAGGAACTAGATACACCTACTAAACTGCTAGTACTAAATTTAGAAACTCATTTCGCCGCAATATATCACACGATTCACTCTTAGAAATTTCCCAACTCCATCAGTTTTATCAGAGATAATACTCCATATCGATATATGTCACATTGTTTCATACAATCATAATTTCTCAGACACTTATAAAATATTTAAATTAGCTGATATGTGTTTGCACTATATTACGGATATTTGTAAACCAAATTTTCCTCAGTCTAACCAAAACTATATCTTAAAATTTTCTCCCCTGTCAACAAAATGCACATTTCGATCCTGTTAGAGTTCGACGATCGGTAACAACTTTGACAAATATCGCACATCTCACTTCCCGCTTAAACCTTGGACAATTTTTGCGAAAAGAAAGGAACAAAACCTTTTCTCCTCTTCGCACCTGTCCAAACAATCTCTTTACACGACTCGTCTCATTAATAATTCAGAGAGGCTCGTATATTCGCTCCGCAAACATAGAAAACAGTCGAATCGACGACTCTGATACGGGTGATTCATAACGTGTCGTTAACTCTAGCAGCTAGCCAGAGGTGCAGATACTACAGATGCGTGTGCACACGGTCGCGAGCATCGATCATGCGAACAAATCGTCGAGTAAAAGTACTACCTCCTGGTGTCCTTCTGCGGTACTCACGCTGGAATGTATTTTGCAATCTTATGCTAATTTCGTTAGTCAGCCTGGCGGTCACTCGGTTCTCTTCGAGATTCGTGTCTACGAAGATTCGTCGCGTATGGTATACAACCGAGAATGGAATAGAAGGAGGCGTAGCCGAGACGAAACGATGGAACAATAGCGGCGGCAATTTGGCCTTTCGACACCATCGATTGTCCATTGTCCTTTCTTCTATCCTTAAACGCGTCCCATTGACTGGGACGAAGAAAATGGCGAAGATTGTTACGTGCAAATATCTTTTTACACTGACATTGAAATGTTTATGACCGATCGTTGGATGAACGACGAGAGGTAGTAGGTGGTAACAATCCGTTTTATCGGTAACGTAAACCAGCTGCCAGTCTGTGTCGTAATAGAAAGTTAGTTATTGATGAACATAATCAGTGCTGCAACGAAAGACATTTTCGTGCGATCGTGGGTGGCACACGTTGGATCAAGACGAGAAGCGTGGAATGAAAGATTCTAGATGAATAGTAGTTGGCAAAACAGATTTCTATCGGGCGACAAACAGAATCCTGTATTTTTGTAGACAGTGCATTTTATATCAATTGATTTAAATGCGATAAATTATTTCCAAAAGCTGTTCGTAATTTAGGTGTATTTCTCGAAACACTGGTATGTGCCTGTGGTTTCTGAAATCTTTTCTCCAATAATTTTCGTGTTATCTTCGTCATGCTACGGTATCGATAAGAAGGACAACAACTTCAGTATATCTTTGGTATTAAAATACACCGCGAAGACTTTATCGGCTGCCATTGTATTCACAATCGTTTTCTGAGTTATATAGCAAACTAAATGATAAACGAATGGTAGACACGATCCTTCGAGAATAAAATGTCAATGGTACGAGGCGGTGAAATATCTCGGTTTGAAGTACTACTGTACTTCGTATTCAATACAAGATTGAAAACAGAATTTGCGCTTATGAAACATTGAATTTCCCGCGTTCAGACTTGTCACTTGGTAATTTAAAATTTGATATCTGGTTTTCTAAAATATTCAACAACTTTTTGTATTCTTGCGTTGATGTGAAAAGAGATTTCGGTAGTTTACCAATTCGTAACGTTTCCAAAATTCATTCATTCCATTCACGGATGTACTAAATCTGTGAGGCAACTCGGACGTTTCAATTTGCGATGCTGAAATATTCTATCAGCGTACGGAAATTTTACGCATCGTGGATTAAACTTTTCTTCCACTTTCTCCTTAACAATAAACAGCATAGAGTATTTCAGCCGCTATCGTTCTCGTTTATGATCGACACAGACTGAGAGGAAAAAAGGCAGAACCGATTGTCGTTTCTTCGTCATTCACGGTGGAGATCATTTTCTTGCGACAGTTCCGGTATTCCAGGAACGCGACTCAATCGATTTCAGTGGTGATCGCTTTCCAAATGCATAGGGGAAAACGGGAACCTTTTTCCTTCTTCCAGCAGAAATTATGATTCATACAAACGTAACGTGATATCTCAATTTTCTGAATCGAGCTACCGTTTCTTCACGCAAATACAAAACACTTTGCGACATTTCCGGTGTTTCTGAAACGCCACGCGATGGATATCAATGACTTACCACGCGAACGATATTTTCTGAAGAGCTGCATCAATGTCGCAAAATTTAGAAAAATTTCAAAATGTCAAATTCTTCAGCAGCGTGATGAAATTTTTAATTTGATCGATTGGTCGATTGATTAATGGACTACGATATGAAAGAAATTAATTGTAAAGCATCTCGATTCATTTAATCGATCGATAACGTTAGTCATCAACCGGTGATTAGAAATATTATCTGGCCATCAATCATCCGCTAATTGAAAATACCGATCGTCACCAATTATTAATTTTTGATTCAAATGCAATTAATATGTTATTTTATGTATATGAATACGTAATATATTATTAAAAACTAGATTTCCTTCCATTTTATCGTAGTAATTGAAAGTTAGATATTGTCCAACGCTGCTTCGAAAATAATAAACGCGCGATGAATCTGCCAACCGCTTTTTTTCATTGTGCTAACAGATTTCACAGACTCAAAAAGTCCGCATTCCAATTGGTTGAACATAATTCAAGGTCAACGTGAGCTGACCAGCGACCATGGTAGAATTCGTCGATTCTTCTCCGTAGTAAATACGATGTCAAACGTGCGATCATTTTATATTCCCTCCACATCCTAAAATCTAAAGACACGAGCCGTGTACCTAATCGCTCTTCGATATGTTGAAGCGGAAGATGGAAGAGTTCGAACTCCGATCGAATTTTTCTTCTTAAACCGCTGCTTCGAGCGTTGACTGCCATTGACACCGGAACTCGAATAATAATCAACCGCTGCAAGGTGCTTCCGGTTCGTAAAAACGTATTACTCTTTCCGATCACGCGTTTGCAGAGCTTATGACGTCGATCGGCTCGTTTACGATTCGTCTTGTGCGTCAATTCTGTGATTCTCGTATTCTGATATAACTGATCGGCAGAAAAATGTCGTTGCGCGAAGAACGCTTTCTTCTTTCCAATAAAATTTAGATAATCCAAGCTTTCGAAGCTTTGTTTAGTTTCCTTTGCTTTGTAAATTTGGATTTCCAACCATTCATGCACATAAAATTAGCGTTAATAGTATTCGTCCATTTGTATTCATGTCTATTCGACTTGGACGACTTTTAGAACTTTAGCAATTTACACAGTTGAGTGAACAGAGGATAAATAGAATTTGTACAAAAATGGAATATACATTACAAAACACCGGATGATTGTAGTTTTAAAAGGACTCGAGCGAAGAATGATGTACCACGAGCAATTACGCTTTAGTCGATCCTGTTTCTTCGCAATTAAACCAGTAAAGTCTTTAATTCTTTTGTAGCAGTTGCAAGAGATCGTTTTGTTACAAATATTTTACAGTTGATTACATTTTATCTATTTGGTTAAGTATAATTTAAAATGAAGTACTGCAATTACCTTCTATGAAACAACGATTATATCGGTTTCGTTCAATCAGCTGCAAACATTAATTATGTATCTTCTTTAGTTTCTTTATAATTCTTATCTTCTTGATCGAACTACAATAATAACAGAACTCGTTTTTTTTTGTTTACAGCAGGAAGAGACCAACAACCTCACCTGCAACGTTGCAAAATGAGGGTAGCTTATTCTTTTTGGACAGTTCTTTAACATTATTTCAAGATGTACGCCGAGTGGCAAAAGGTGAGTCACATTTTATATACTACACCTTGCCTGTCTAATTTCAGCATACCATTTTTTTTGTAGTTCTTTGAATCACAAACTCAATGCAAAACGATTACAGAATCATCTCTTAATCCGATAGTCTTAAAACACATTTCCCGAGTCACAAAACAACGAGATACTTTTCTTTTAAACCACCGTCTCGTGTTCCGTTTTTATGTTGCAAGATATTTACATAATCATCTTTGCGTGCTTAGAACCGCTAATCTGTGTGGTCAAACCTATTTAAAATACAATTACCGAATAAAACGCGATTAAAAAATGCACGAAGATTTTTTCATTAGAAAGAAGCGGTGTATACTGTTTGTTGCGTGGTTGCACAATGTTTACGTGGTCAGGATCGTAGCGAGGATTGTTGCGTGGTTGGAGTCAATGATCTGTGCACACGCAATTGCGTCGCCGTGCAAGCCAGCCACTTTCGAATGCCTTTGCGCTTCGCGTTGCCTCGTCCGGCGACCTAGTCGCGCTCTATTCGCAACTCCTATTCGGATACGTTTTACTACGATATAATTTGCTTCTCGCTTCGCTGCTCTACGGACAATACGAAAATATGAAAAACGAAACGTTCCACGAAATTACCAACATGCAACATTTCGCGGATCGTATAGTAGAGAAATGGTTCTCACGTGAAACTATACAGCTTGTGTAACTTATATCTTTCAGCCGGAGAACAAATGGAGCTCGATTGTTTAATGAAGAATTCTGCATGCTCCAATCGCTCGTGAGAGATATAATCGAGCACAATGCTCCGCTGTAACACGATAAAAGCAGTTTTCGTTTTTATTCTTTGAATTGATTGTTGAAGAGTAACACAAGCGTTCGTTTCGAAAGAAGGAATTTATTAGAAAGTATTGAATTAATCGGAAAGTTTGTAACCAAATATAAGAAAAACGTGAAGGTAATGTATGTCAATGGAATGGACATTTTATGAAATAATCTACGTATCGGTGCTTCCAATAACTTTCTTCATTTACTAAAAATATGACAAGTCTCTCTTCGAAAACTGTCTAAAATTTTGTCACCAACGAATTCCTTCGTAATATTTATATATTATTACTATAAAATATTATTATATGTTATATTAAACTATTAAAAACATTGTGTAAAGACTAGAATTAAGTAATTGGAATTAGGTTACCTCTAAGCTGAATAAGACCGAACTTTCGAACTAAGGTCGAATATCTTTTATCGACTTTGCATCGAATACATGCTTCCATTATTTTAAGAAAGTTCGTGGTAAATATTCATATTCAAGTCTCACGAAATATACGACAGAATATATCGATCATTAGAGACTAGGAATTTTCTGATCGATGTACCATCTAGAGAAGAGAAAAGATAAAACCAAGTCCACAGTATAATATTCAATGATCAGAAAAGGAAATGTGGCGTATTAATTATCGAGGCTGAACCGATGAGTCTCTCCTCTCTGTTACGTTACTTCAATTTCCTATGATATTGGTTACGCTAGTCGACGACGATGCCTTCCTCAATTATTCTTGGGCTCATTACTCATGATTGGACCCGTGTAATACTGACTCGAATAAAAGTGAGAACGCGGGTGAATCTGCCCGGAGAAAATTATTTCGAATATTTGTAACAGCCTCGCTTCTCCATTAACTTCATCCATCGCGATCGGTGAAACTTTCCAACGAGCTTCTTCTCTCCGACAGCGTACCTAACTTTACCTCACTTTTGCTATCAAGGAAGAGGAGAACAATTTAAAAAAATTCTTTTCCATTGCAAATTATTCACGACTCGCATCACATATCCAACTCGAAACCTTTTAAAATCTAAATTATACAATAAAAAAAAAACTTCACATAGGTAGTTTCACTTACTCATCGTAATTACTAACACTGTTTCTTCCAACACCGAAATATTCTAACTGAATGAGGCACACGTGACTAACAGAACAACAAGTCAGCAACGGAGCCAACACATCAAATACAAGAAATAAACAACCACAAAAATCTTTCGAGTAGACACTTTGCTAGACGAATATTAAAAAAAAAAAAAAGAAAAAAGAAAAAAAGAAAGAAAAGAATCGCGGTGAAACAACTTCAGAGCGATCTCGATCGGTTTTCTCTACGATAAACTCGTATGAACGCGGTTTGAACGGTTCTGCGAACACAATCGGTTTTTACCATCGACAGGCGAAGCCGCTTCTGCAACTCGCCACGGTGGCTAGTTAGAGAATCGCTTCCCGTTCGCGGCGGGCAAAGCCTATATCCAAGTAGCCTAGCTCCACGTAGGCGTAGGCGTATTTAGCGCGTAATTTATATAAGAAGAGAGGCACGCTTGGTTCCACCCCAAAGCACTTCGATCCACTGGCGCCAGCACCTCTTCTTTCGCCTCTGTTTCCATGGAAAGTGGACGAAAAATGTTCGCTCGAACCGTCATGGTTTCGCAATATTTCAGCTTATCCGCGTAGCTGCCTGTTAGATCGTCTTAGACCGTTCGTCGAAAGGAAAACCGGAGGAACGGTTTCGCGGAGACACGTAGCCACGATTGGCCAATTATCCGGTGGCTTAATTAAAAACAAGTATACGCCACTGTGCATACACAGCAATTGTTGCGGAGAAGAGGCGTATAACTTCCAGTGTTGCATCGAACATCCTCGCGTCCGGATCGTGGAACTCGATACCTTTTCGTTTAAACCAACAAGTTTTCCCTTACCTCCCTCTGGCGTACCGAAGGGTGAATAAAATTTAGGCCGTCGCCACCACTTTATTTTATCGTTCGTCAACATGTAATTTGTGTTTCAAGGCAGTGGTTTTGTAAAGTTTCCGTTTGGCCCCGTTTCGATGATAGGTTTTCCATCGAGAAATAGTAGCGCGGATCGAGGAAATCCCCGACCTAGAGTAAAAGTTTTTCAAAAGGTTTTCGGGTTCCGTTCACGGTGGATGTGTGACAGCGAGAAGGGTATAGTTTGCGATGTTTATCGACGAATATGGTGGAACGTGTTTGTACGTGAAACTAGCTTGTGAAACGAGTCGAAGGACAGCGGGATCGAGAAGAGGAGGGACGCGTGGAGACGACTGTCGCGGAGGAGTTGCGCTTGCAAATAGAAAATTCCACGAACTGTCAATAGCAGAGTGCATAGCTCCATTCTTTTGTTCTTTTGTTTCCGACGAGGGTGTAGAATTGAAGTATCTATGTCAGACGTGTTTAAAACGTGATTTGAAAGACACGTGTTGGAAAGTATTTAATTACGATGTCGTATGTAATAAAAAGGACAAAGAAGAACGATCTAAGAAGAACGATCGAGGAACTAAATAGATTCATAGCTATTTAAATCTCGAGTGACAAGTGTATAAAAGATTTCTGAGGCTGACAACATCTACGTGCACGTATTCCCAAAACGTCCCATTGGAAGACCGTTAACGCATTCTATGTAAGCAACAGCACAGATTTTTCAAGACTGATGACCCAATGTGCCCAATAGTAATCGTCTCAGTGGCCTGCTGACTTCTTTACACTGAATTGAAAATGCGTGACGGTATTGTGCCCGGTGATTGTCTCAAATCTTGACCGTACGTGTGTAGATTCTCCAACGACTCCAACTTCAGACTACTCGTGTCTTTCAATAATCACTTTGTCGCTCAAACGGTGCATTCAATGATAAATAGTCTCTTACAATGCTTGTCTCAAGCATCATTTACGGATAGCTCGTCTCGTCTATTGGAAAAATAGCACATGATTTCTGACAACAAAAATAAATAACAAGGATTTATGGTAATTCCTAAGGAAGTCTGTCTCGAGAAGATACTCGAATCATCGTGATGATACTGACACAGAATGGAAGCAAGGTCACTGACGTCTGCTTTTGACTAGATGGTATTCTACAGGGACGACTTTACGAGCCAGGTCATGCTTGCACAAGCTTTCTGCAAATAGAAAGAATACTCTACAGGGATCTTAACTGTTTGCCAACCTTGAACCCTGTAGCAGTTTGCATTTACTTGCGGTAAAGAGAGACAGGACGCGAAGAAAATACAAATAATATAACCTCAAATAAAATGAACGAAGCGAACCGAACTTGTGACTTTTTATATTAATCTTTACCTCGAGCAACTAACTTGCTATTTGATTTGCAATAGAAAAATATTCACACGATAAAAATATGGACGATTTACAACTACATACATACTACACGATATTAGGAGCTGGTGCTTAGTTTCCGGTCAGACGAGAAACTGTTAACAAAACTCGTACGATCGAATCTGATAAGAAGGTCAGGTTTATTCAGGCGAATTCCCAGTAGCCGGCTGTTAATCGGCGTTAAATGAAACTAGCACGCGTTGAAACCCCTGTTGGTGAATTACGTGCTTCGTGGCCTGTTTGTGATTTAATTGGCGTTCCCATTAGCGTAGTCCTTAAAAATGTCTTCAACAGAGCATACCGTTGTCTCTGGAATGTTTCTAACCGCGAGTCGAAACGAGTCGATTGTCCATTTCCAGTGTTTTACGAGCAGTTACCACTCCTCGGGATAGAAAGTGGCAAACTGGATGACTCACGAGAGCTTTCCATGCTATCAAATGACTTCTAACAAGCCTCCGCGTAACTCGTTAGTACTTGGAGTTCATCGCGCGGATCGTTGGAGCGAAGAAAATTCGAAGATGTCGACGAAGATTGCCGGTTGAATGATCCCTGAACGATTGGACTCGCTTCCGATTCGCCTTCATTGGGATTTTGCGCGGTCAGCATCGAAGAAAGTCGATAATGTCGATTAAAATCGAACGCTGACCGGTATACGCGCAACATGGAGCCCGCGATAGCGTGCAACAAGAAAGCCGAGCGCAGGTCTACGCGATCGTCGACCTCGAAGAATCGGTTTTCGTCACGAAACACGCGCTCGGAAGCTTTCTACGCCGACGTGGAACCGTTATCCGTTCGACGCGCATTGCATAATTCCACCGGCCCAGACCCAGATACAAATTCCGCTCCAAATTCCAGCGGATCGACGGAACGCGTTAAGAGGCATCCGACTTCCGGTCGTCCAAAGAATCTGGACCTAGGTGCCACGCCGGAATCCGCCCTCAAACTTGGCAAATCGCCCGGACAAGAGGCGTGTCACACCATTCCACGAGACGTCGCGGTGTCTCGAAAAGAGATTTTGCGAAGGTACAGCAAGGAACACGAAAATCCTTCAAAAATTTCCGAAGTCTTGCGTCATCGTTGGAAACGTACCGTGGATCTCGATAAGGATCAAGAAGAAAGACCAAGAACGCTACCTTCGATCGCTAAAAGATCACACAAGGACGCAACCAAGACGGCTCAAGCGACGCAGGGATTCAAAAAGATCTCCAGACAGGATATATTACGTAGAAGAGCGAGCGTGGATGTACCAGTAGGCATTTCTCGAGGAAGAAGTCACGGTGAGGAGAAGGTAGAAAGTTCAGAGGTGAAAGGTGCCACAGCGAAATCCTCCTCCAGTTTCCTAAAGAATGTCCCGAGGCCGAGAAACCCTGGGTGGGGCAAAGAGGACGAGAGAGAGTCCAGGTCAGTCTGTGATTTCCTGGCAGTCACTAGCAAGCTGCAGGACATTACCCGCGGCCTTGTGCCGAGACCATCGACCTTGCCCAAGATAATTCACACGTCGAGATCTGTTAGAATCGGAGAAGATTGGGCCAGCCCTAGGCTGGCCAAGGATGCGGTGAGAAAGGAGCCGCCGGTCTACGGAAGAATACGAAGAAGAAAAACCTCTTTGCCATCCAACACTGGCACTCTAAGGGGTTCAATCGCGTCTTTGAGCACCTTGTCCAGGTATCCCAAACCTGGCAGCATACACGTGAGAGAAAGAGCCGTGGACGTGGAGTTTCGAACGACTACGAGACATCTTCGCGATCCAGTTCCTGACACGCCATATTATTCAGCGACGCTGCCTCTCGTTGACATGAAAACGAATTCCCAGCGAAATGCGATTTATGCCAAAGTGTCTCGAAAAACGTCGAAGAGCCTTCAGAATAACGATAACAAGACTGATTCGAAAGATGGTGTTGATGATAGGATCGAGGGTGAAGTAGACATCGGTCATAGGACCATGTCGCGCAAGAGGATCATCGAGAATACGAAGGACACCTACGGAGAGCGTAGCAGCTCGAAGACCGAAGACTCTGTCGAAATTCAAGCAGAATTTCAGTCAGAAAGTCAGTCGTATCAGAACAAGAACTTCGACGTGCGTGGAAAGAGAGAATCGGATGAGATCCACGTCGATCGATCGAAAGAAACAAACGCGGGTGTAAGTGGAGAAAGTGGAGTCGATAGACGCGATTCTCGAGCAGAGAGCAATTGGACGAAGTCTAAGGACGCGACCAAGAACAGATCCAAGTCTCAAGGCAGACCGACCGAAAACTTTCGCTCAACGCAACGAGAGATCGGTGCAGCGACCAGGTTGGCGACTACTCTTCCAAGTTATGTGAAAAGTTCGAGAAAGTGTTCGACCGAAAGCCCGCCAGAGATCGACTGTCACAAAAAATTGCCCAAGGAAACGGGTATCTCGTCGAAACAGAGCAAAGAGAGATCAAACTACGTGAAAAAGTCCGCGAGTAGTCATGTTAGGACTTACAGCGACGCAAACAGCGGTCGATCCAACTCACCGGTCACTACATCCTCGATTTTTGGATTTTGCACCGGCAAAAGGAAAGTTCAATCTTCGTCGAACACAACGAAGGTTGAAAGTGTTTCGATGTGTCCAACGTGGAACGTGGGAACGGTTAGCATCGCTTAGAAATGTTTTGACAAAAATATCTGTGACAATAATTACGTGTTTCTTTTGATCCCTCCTCCGAGATTGCGGTACGGAGAATTCCTGAGATTCTAAGCACGATTCTTGGCATTTTATTACACTGAATAATATCTACGTGATTGTATCGATGGAATTTCTTCATGGTATTTGTGAAGAAATTGTTAATGTTTCTATTTCCTTCCTCGAAGAAATTCTTTAAATATTCAGCATTATTTGGTTCCTACTTATACCTGGATGGCTAAAATTTTACTGAGAAATGTTATGAAACGCAGTCATAGCAAAAAAGTGAATTACAAAATTACAACGTTGTTCTTGGAATACATTTTCTAACGTTCAGTTTCTCCTACGTTTTTTCACGCGACTTTTATTAACAAACTGTGTTTCGAGATCATACATTTTCTATCTCAACCGGTCTCATACAAAATTATCTTTTTTTCAGGGTGAGTTGGTGTGGTTCGACCCTGGTGTCGGCCACGTGTTGCCAGGAGAGGTTTTAGAATACCACAGGGCTGCCAACGTCCTCTCCGTGCAGGCAGTAATCGCCGGCAAGGTACGAAATCAATTTACTCAATTTACTCTTGTAAAAAGTACGTTACTACCTGAATGAGCCGTTCTTCGAGCGCGATGACGACTGGGAGCAGGACAAGCTCGAAGCGTAAATTATTCGCGATTCAAACGATCGACCGGATAAGTTATGCAAGATCTGTGACACAACCTCGATTATGATGCATGAAGCAGAGACGCGTTCCTTGCGTCGACGTTCAACTTCGGTGATTGACTTCGCTCCTTTCTTTCATGACTGAATAGAAATATCAGATATTTACCGTTTGTCCCGTAGACGGGTTAACAATGAAACTACGCTCCACGTTATTATCACCAAGGGCCAGAGAAACCCCATAGACGTGTGTTAGAGAGTATACGCTAGTCAACAATACTAGTTGGCCACTTCGAGGCCAAGGAACAACCGGTTATTCTGCATTTCCTTAAAGCGAGTCTTGCTTCGGGCGGTCGGTCGACATTCTTACTATGTTCCATTGACTTTTTGCTAGTGTAATTTGGCGCAGTAACAATGGCAAACGGTGACTGCGAACTGCGCTGACCCGGGTTCCAGCGTGGGTGGTTGAAAATAGTTGAATTTATGGAATCGAATGGATTGCGGTTATGAGCTGGCACGACTTTCAGGCGATGTAAATGAGTCAAAGAATATTATTTAACGTGCTTGGATAAATTCATAGTTAATCAATTTCAGCTAAAGGACGAACTTTTTCATTGTATACCACAAAGCTACAACTCTTTTTCATTTCTAATAAACGCAATTTGAACATTGGATCTACCTCTATAACAAACAAAGAAAATATAGTGCTCGATGAAGAGTAAATAAGTCCATCGTCATTAATATAACTAACGAAAATGTGAACAACGTTGTTAAATAAAGAAACGTAACAGGTACAATATTTCATCGCTTAGTCATAGAAGAATATATTCCACAAACTCGTTCATAAATTCCAATTAAGTTGATCAACAACTCTCAAGAATGTTACAAACAATAGACACAGTTGTAGACAACGTTGTACCACATTCGTAAACGTGTCGCAGGAAGAGAAATGAAACGCGTTCGAGGAGAAACGAGAGTTTCCATGGTGGACACCCGATGCAGTAGTCAAATACGTCGGGTCTCGGCTAGAAAGTCGAATCAAGCGGCGAATGCCGTGCATACTTGGTGAAATACCGCGAAATACTTCCGTGAAAGTGGCCTACAGTATCTCGGAAAATTAAGTCTGCCGGCTGACAGAACGATGTATCGATCACTGCGTGAAAGTGCATACGAAAAGGGGCAGCATTGCCGGCTGCTTGCAACACCTTCTTGCACTTTCAAGCTCCAAGGACACCGTATTGCCAACAATCTTGTCTCCGAGTTTTTCGCGTCTCAGTCTTTCACTTTCGTGAATTCGCGTTTCTTCTTTCACTAGCATCGTTAAAAGAATGATTTGATAGTTTCGATGAGGTAACTCGATGGTAGTCTCTTGCACATACTGTGAACGTTAGATTCGCTAATTTCTTTGTGTCGATAATAATCAGTTTCACTTTAGTCCACTTTTCGTTTATGATCGTGCTCAACATATGAAAAGTTTGTTCGTCGTTAACGTGTTTTTCCCTGAAATGTAAAATAGAACTACACAGTGCGCTGTCAGTGATAACAATCGTAAATCGTGCATCGTCTCTGGGAAGCGTTTAAGTCTGACGTATTCAACGCACAGAGTTAATTGCACACCCTGTCTGCTACCGGCAAAGAAATTGCCAAGTTTCTTCTTCAGCGAAAATCTCATCCATTGTTCTCCTTAGATATTATTTCACTTCGACGTTACAAGTTTCGATAAATTGATACGTCAAGTCACAACGTACCGAATTTCTTGACTGTAGAAAGAAGGATAGGACAATCAGGATCTTCTGCAATTTTATTCACAACAAACGACAAACGTAGGTCGTAGACGAGCAGCTGGATTTAGTATCGATTATTTTTCTATGCACTCGTGTGCCTTGTATTCGATTTCTCGATGCATTGTCGTGCATCGGTAGCGGAGTCCAGTTCAACGGTGTCCCATTATAGATAACGATGCACAGAGGCGTAGAAATGAGACATTTATAATTTTATTACATAGACATTACGTAATAGTGTCACATTTGTATTCTGTTAATTGCGCAAATATTACCAGTTCGCGTCTGGTAATAACAATGATTCATTGCACAATGTTGTGATATGCTAATAAAAAATACGCTAGTAAAAATAAGCTGTAACATGTGATACGCTTCCTTCTTCTGTTAATTACTTGACGCGATTTACTATCTTTTCGTAAAGAAACAATTAGTATGAAACTTTAGTACCCGATATCCATTTGAAAATTAATTCTAGGGTACATCTGTAATTAAGGTCACAAAATGTCAAGAGGAAAAACACGATCTCGGTGGTTAAAGTCGATCTTGGAATGAATGACGAAATATTTTGATATCTTTCCTATTGCTGCGGCGAAGTTCTCTTAAACTAGCATGCGAAAGGACGCTTTCAATTCATCTTCATAGCACCATGAAGAATTCGAGAGTTCATTAAAACCTGGTAACGGAATTAGTTTCTGTTTACTACGACGTATCAAGCCAGCAGAACGTTCCGTATCCTTCCGCTGAATCGCGTTCCCTCGTAATCGTAACGCGGCGACGCCAATGGAATTGCAACTGCAAACTCAGGCAACCCGGTATCCGGTTAAGTCTCATGTGAGTGGCTTTCGCGTCTTATGTGAATACGCGCGAATCTTCCTTTTTTATCGTGCATTCTCTCCGAAGATCGGGTCGCAACCGTCGAGAAAATCAGGCAAAAAGTTGCTCGAAGAAACACACTGTCGAGAAACTTCTAGCACCGATGGATCAAAATAACCAACTTTGGGGAACTTCTCTTTCGAACGTCTACGAATAGTGAAAAACAATCGTCAAGTAACATACGTCAACAAACGTTCTTCTGCGAATTATTTCACGACTAGTTTTCTCGTCAATTTACTAATGGCCGAAGTAGCAGATTACAATCCTAATGTTTCTATAATTTATGAAGAATCGGAATCATCGTCTTCGTACGTGGCTGCTGCTTCAGACATAGGAGATACAGACGCAGTGAATCCAGAGAGCAATTGCACAGACAAGCTCTGTTCCGATTCAAGAGGGGAACTGGTCAAACATTCTACATGCCAGTGTCAGAAATTTGCTACGGAGTCGCCGAGCTATGATGTTCCTGTTCAAAAGTCAAGGTTACGCTCGAAGGAAAGTGTTTCCAGCCGTAAGGACGACGATGTGTGCATGTGCACTCCGCGACAAGGCTTCGTTGAGGGACATTACAAAATGACGAAGTCGTTGTTGAAGAACTTAAAGTCAGTCGCGGATGGTCAGAATCTGAGAGAAGATTTTCTCGAAGAATCTCACGATGGCTCGAGTAACTTCTTCACGGCCTCGTCCATGTTTTCTTGCGAGTTTTTACGGTTCTATCCGAGGGATGGCGAAAGCAATGACAGTAGCAGGTTTTCGAGAAGACAAGGCACGGGGAGAAGAACGAGGGCCAACGAAGCAATCTTGAGGCCGAAGACAAAGAAGACGCCGGGAACCTTGACGTATCTCTGCCTCCGTGTGATCGACGAAAATGTAATGCGGTGCGAGAAAATATTCGAGATCGTTTGAAACAACGCGAAGGAGAAAATTCTTCTCGTATCAAAGTTCTTTAACATCGAAAAGACTAAGTAGAGCCAAAAAATTAGAAATTGCTGGTGATCGAGGTTAAAGTCGTTATAAGCTGTATACTGTTTTATTTAAGAAAACTGAACGTTTATGATTATGCGAATAACAATTCGTTAATTGGTCTTGTTATGTTTCAGCCTCAAATCTTCACCCTCACTAATTTAAGTGGAGTAAAACCAAGGCAGGATCTTGGACAGAATGGAATCGAAGACATGATTCAATTAACGTGAGTTTTATTACATTCACTGTTATATGAATTCTCTGTGTCGGGTAAAATTAATTGCGTTACTCTGAAGCACCATTGTAATTACAGCGACTTAAACGAAGCTTCTCTATTATGGAATCTCAAGATTCGTTACGACAAGGAATTAATATACGTATGTTTCTTTTCATTCCTTCCTCTCATTAACACCAAGCGTTATTATAAATTCAATGAATATTTTTCCTGAACGACAGACATACACGGGGAGCATCTTAGTGGCGGTGAATCCTTATAAAATGTTCGATATTTATGGCCTGGACCAAGTAAAACTTTACGAAGGACGAATACTTGGCACATTGCCTCCGTGAGTTACAAACGTTCCACTTATAACTCGAGTAATAAGAAAGTAATGGCTTTTCACACTCTAATGAATTCAATCTCCAACAGAATTTCAATTTTACGGAATAATCTTTCTTGTCTTATTTATACGATATCTTTTTTTTTCATTTTTCTCCTACTGTACGATATTCTGTATTAATAGAAACAATTTCACATCGATGTAATTGCAGTCATCTGTTTGCCGTGGGTTCGTCGGCGTACAGTCAAGTAACTGCTGCAAATAATGCTAGCGCGAATCAAGTGGTCGTTATTTCCGGCGAATCCGGTTCAGGAAAAACGGAATCCACGAAACTCGTAATGCAATATCTAGCCGCTGTTAATCGCGCGCCAAACAATCTCGTTACCGAGCAAATTCTCGAGGCGACGCCCCTGTTGGAGAGCTTCGGAAATGCAAAAACTCCCAGGAACGATAACAGCAGCAGATTTGGAAAATATTTAGAAGTTTATTTTAGAGAGTAAGTAGTTGGAAATTTAATATACAAATTAAACTTCAAAGGCGTATAATTTAAATAAAATAAAAAAGCAAAATATTGGCAATAAATAATTTTTGAACACCCCGTATATTTAAAAGTTCATAAATATCAACCTAATTAAGATATTAACAAAATCCAAGCGGCTGTGTTAGAAAATGAGAGATATTTATCGCACAATCGTACGTATAAAGAGAAATTATCCGCTGAAGATTTAATTCAATTAATTCACCAATTATTTTCAGCGGAGTGATAGTAGGGGGAAGAATAACTCAGTATCTCCTAGAAAAAAGTAGAATAGTCACGCAAGCGCCAGAAGAAAGGAACTACCACGTATTCTACGAGCTCCTAGCTGGTCTCGATCAACAGCTCAGGGATAAATACGGATTGCTGACACCTGATAAATACTTCTATTTAAACCAGGTGATTAAAGCATCGAAAATCACAATTTAGACGAAACTAACATTTTTTTGAAACACATAAATCTAACGACAACGTCGATTTACCAGGGCGGAAATTGCGAGATCGATGGGAAGAGCGACACTCAAGACTTCAAAGCTCTTTTATCCGCCATGCAAGTTTTGGGATTCACGTCCGAAGAACAAGACACGATTTTCAAAATCCTGGCCAGCGTGTTACACCTTGGAAACGTGTACTTTCACCGAAAGCAGATGAGACACGGCCAAGAAGGCGTGGAAGTTGGCTCTGACGCCGAAATTCGTTGGGCTGCTCATCTTCTTCAAGTCAATTCCGATGGGATCATCAGAGCACTCACGACCAAAACGACGGTAAGTAAGAAAATAAAATAAAATAAGAAAAAAAGAAAATACTTACTCTGGATTTCTATTTAACTCCAAGATAATCGAGTTCCTTTGTAGGAAGCGAGAAACGAGAGAGTTTTCACGGCGCTGAATATCGACCAGGCTCTAGACGCCAGAGATGCCTTCGCCAAGGCTTTGTACAGTTCGCTGTTTTCCTGGTTGGTCGCTCGTGTTAATCACATCGTCTACAAAGGAACGAAACAGACCGCCGCGATCTCGATACTCGATATATTCGGGTTCGAGAATTTCACAGAGAACAGCCTCGAGCAACTGTGCATCAATTACGCCAACGAGAACCTTCAGTTCTATTTTAACAAGCATATATTCAAGTTGGAGCAGCAAGAATACGCCAAGGAAAAAATCGATTGGACGACGATTAATTATACTGTGAGTGAAAGTTGCCTCGACGTGTCGATTAATTGGTTCGATTATCTTTAGACAAATAAGCTGATGGATTTCTATCGGGAAAAATACGACTCTTGGATCGCTTGAAATCGATACGAGGCAGTGATTAATCACTCAACTTTTTATTGTTTTTCATAACCAAGGAATCTTTTGTTGTATACCTATACAGGACAATCTGCCGGTCATACATCTTATAGCGAAGAAACCAGTCGGGATTCTTCATCTCCTTGATGACGAGAGCAATTTTCCTAAAGCGACTGATCATTCGTTCCTAGAAAAATGCCATTACAATCATGCTTTGAGCGAACTGTACTCGAGACCAAGAATGAGTTCCGCAGAGTTCGCAATTAAACACTACGCTGGCCAAGTTTGGTACAACGTCGAAGGTTTCTTGGATAAAAATAGAGACACGCTGAGACCGGACGTTGTAGAATTACTAATAAGCAGCAAAATATCCGTAAGTTTTTCTCTATTCCAGGGAAACGACTGTTCGTTATGAAATTCGTTAAAGTTTCAATCAACGACTGATTCCTTTTCAGATGGTTAGCAAGATGTTCCAACATGTAAGGACAGCTCACGAAGCCAATAAAACCATGAATAAACCAAATGGTAGATTCGTCACCATGAAACCAAGGACACCAACCGTATCAGCTCGATTTCACGATAGTCTACAGCAACTTTTGGATTCCATGTCTCAGTAAGAATATATAAAATATCACTCTACATCAACGAAGTTACGACTCTGCTCAATGCTCTACTTCTCGGATAAGCAATGAAGCATTAGAAATATCATGCAAGTGATTTACATTGTCAAGACTTTCACGAAAAAATTTCCATGGTTAATCTCGTGGCGTTAAGCAGATATTAAACTTAACGAGATTTCACTTCCTCGAATTTCTAGATAAATGTATGATTATGGAAATTAAGTCCGGGTGGAGTTGTACTTTTCTCTTTGTTGTTCTTCTAATTGTTTGATCGTTTGTTTCAGATGTAATCCATGGTTCGTTAGATGCATCAAACCTAACACGGAGAAGGCACCAATGAAATTCGACATGCCCTGCGTGCTCGAACAATTGCGTTACACTGGAATGCTCGAGACGATTCGTATTCGGAAAACTGGTTACCCCGTTCGACTTCTTTTTGGACACTTCGTGGACCGATACAGATACCTCGTTTCCACGCACCTGCCTAGAGGTGCACCAAATAAGGAGCTTTGTCGCATCATTTTGGACAAAGCTGCACCAAAAGATGCACAATCCCAATATCAACTTGGACTCACCAGGGTATTCTTGAGGGAGTCCTTGGAAAGAACTTTGGAATACAACAGAGCACTGATCTTGGAAAGAGCTGCCATAACCGTTCAAAGGTAAAGTATTCAGTAAAATTTAATTTTTATGAAAGACGAATATTGATAGTTAATTTTTGAATGCTTCAAAATTTATAATATAATTTAAATAATTGCGTTATGCCCCTTTTTTCTCTTTTAAAAGACGGTTTCTTAAGTTTCAAAAAAAAAAATAAAAGAATCATTGCTAATTTTATGCTCGAGTTGATGAAACATTGAAAGACTTCTTGTTCACTGGAACGAGAGTGAAATTGGAACATAAAAATTAGTGAGCCGTTGCAGGATGATATAATATTGTATAATTATGTTTAATTATGAATTGTCTGATAATGAGTGCAGGTACACGAGAGGATTCCTCGCGAGAAGAAGATTCCTCAACATCTCACGAAGCACGGTGTTGATCCAAGCTGTTTATCGTGGCTATCACGAAAGGAAGAAGTTCAAGGCGTTAAAGAAAGGTGTACTTATGGCGCAGAAGATATACAGGGGGAAGAAACAGCGTGAGAAATTCCGAGTGCTGAAGGAGGAAATGGCGAAGAGGGCAGAGATCGAACGTGCCAGTAAGGAACGAGCTAAAGCGAAACAACAAAGAGAAGAACAAGAAAGGACTTCTAGAGCTGTGGCTGGTGTTAATCATTTAGAAATCCCGGCTGAACTAGCCTTCATCTATAGTAAACTCGACGGTATTTATCAAAATATTCACTTAATTTTATTAAACATAAAAATGACTAAACATAGAAGTTAAAATAATTGTATGATAGCTCGTCCTTTTTTATATTTGCTGTTATAGCTTTAAATTCAATTCCATGAATAGCAAGTGTTAATAAAAAAGAGCTGATGAAATTTAAATTTATTTAATTTTACTTTAATGATTAAACTTCAATATCTATTATTACAGATTGGCAGCCCACGCATACAGAAAGGAATCTTTTAAAAGTTGTCGGTCAAGTGATACCCATGCATCACAATTATAGTCTGCCAAACGACATCGATCAGCATCAGTTTTCCAAATTTACCAACATCTATTTCAAGAGTCATATTTTCGGTATGAAACGAGAACCAATAAAGACACCGTTCCTGGCGAAAGCTCGAGACCAAGATTATACAGATTCATTGATGATCTTCAAAATGATTCTTCGTTTCATGAATGAGAATAACTTGAGTGGTAAAAGAGAACAGGCATTAGGTGATTATATCGTGAACAAAGGAATCGTCAATGAGAAACTGAGAGACGAGATCCTATGTCAACTGGCCAATCAGACGTGGAAAAATGAAAACGATGCTAATAAGGAGAGAGGCTGGCTGTTGTTATCGAATTGCTTGTCAGCCTTTCAACCCAGCCCCACTCTATTCAAATATTTTCTAAAATATGTATCTGATCATGCGTATGACGGCTACAAAGCTTATTGTCAAAGGAAACTTCTGCAAGGAGAGAGAACGATATTTAGAATAATGAGTAACAATCAACAAATCGTTCAACACGTTCCAAGAAATTATCCTCCATGCGTGTTGGAATGGAGAGCGAACAGAAATCGCGTGAACATGGCACTGAGCGTAGGATTTTATGATGGTAAGTTGACCCTGAATAAAAGAAATTGAAAGGAACAAGTTTCTGAATTTATTTATAATCTCAACTCTTGAAAATAGAAAATAAAGTTTCAGTATCACGGTTTTACCATGGAAGACGAAAGAAAGTTTTCGATTTGTAAAGTTAAACTTGAAATTTACTAAATTACAAGATATTTTAAGACTGTTAGAATTAACAAGTAATAATTATTTCCAGGCGAAACAGTGACCTGTGCAGTGGACTCCTGGACAACCTGTGAAGAATTAGCCAATCTCGCTGTTCACAATCATGGCGTTGATAATTCAGGATGGACTATCACTCTGTGGAACCAGTTGGACGGTCCCGATGCCATTGTAACTGAAACCAACGGTTTCGACTACGTTCTGGATTTAATTTCGGAAATGGAACTAGCACCAGCGTTCCCTGCTGCTAAACACATGTTCCTAGAACAACGAAAGAACAGCTTTCCTCCCATCAAGAAGCGTGAAGTGAGTGACCGAGTGCTTTTAGTAATCAGTTTCCTGGTATTCGATGGTATAATAAAATTCTCGCTGGTTTATTTAGCACGCGCACATAATTCGTGAGCTGGAGCAGGAAATAGAACCACCGGTTCTAAAAACCTTCCAGCCCCTTGAGCGGAAACCAGTATCGAAGGTTATGGATAAACCTGTCGAACCAGAAATTCAATCGCCTAGAAGACCGGCCGTTCCTCCGCCACAGCCTCCTGTCACGAAGCCATCGGTAAATTTTATTTCGTTCCTGATTTACTCTAAATTATTGAACGATATCGCTTCGAGCCAAGGAAATTCTTTTTACTGATCTGATACTGATCTTTTATAGATTGGAAATTTATGGAAGACCAGTAATATGAATCTCGAAAAGATACCAAAAATCACTATATTTATTAACCTTCTATATTGGCTCGTGACTCGAAGTCATGTTAGTTAACATGAAATCAGTTACGCGTTTACGTTGTATGAGATTTTAGTTTAGTTGTTTATGGCTATACTTATTATAATACTTTACTTAGTATAGTATTTTATGATCTCCTATTAAACTAGAACTAAACGATCGTTTTATATTAATTGATAGCTCTCAAATTTCTAATTAAAGAAATTACTGCGATCTATTACAACTCTGTTACTGAACTTTTAACGTTTATTGCTTAGGCGAGGAAACAGTCTCACGAAGCTATGTTGGAAAGCACAACGGAGACTGGTCTATCGCGAAAGTCCGCTTTGAACGACAGATACTTCGAAAAAGAGAAGCAACGTAGCCGTAGTTTGGACAATCTACTCCAACCTGAAGTGGTATCTCCTCCAGTGAAGCTAGCGAATCTTGGTTTATCGTCGTCGAAATTGAACGAACGCTATCACAGTCTTGAAAGGATTGGTGAAACGTCTGCTGTCAGTAACGCGGAGTATATGTCAAGGAGTGAAATCACGCAAGAGAGGAAATACAGTAGAATAACTAGGACAACAGAACCAAACATCGAAGAAGAAGACTTAACGATCGACTTCGAGTATCCCGATATTCAATCTGTTAGTCAGACCGGCAGATCTGAAGACGATAAAAGCAGTTACATTAGATCGCAAACTAGGTTCATCAAATCTCAATATCCTGGTAAGTGCAGGCATTAAAAATTATTTGCATTAACAGTTATCGACTACTAAAATATAGTATTTGTATCAAAGAAATCAGAGTGGCAGATATAAGAAAAACCATATGAAGCAAAGCAAAAGCCTTCATCCATATACTTTAACAAAAATAATTCAAATCTTTAGAAATACACCGTCGCAAATTTATACTTCGTTGTAATTATATGCAAAATTACGAACTGGTTATTTTGAATTTTCTAGTAATTCTAGTTTTAAACTTGCCCAACATTTACATTTCTTTATACTTACGTGGGGGATAGTTAGTACGTGAGGTTTAAAGGACGAGATTGCTCGTTGTTGAATCAGTTGAATATATTTAAAATAATAAATTAGTATATAGATAATGTTCGCAAAGACGCTCGTACTAACCGATTCGCTAAGACAGTGTATAAGTCGTAAAATAGGATCGGCAATGACTCGTTAATTAGATTAATTAGAACTGGTTGATAACTGATCGACAACTGACTGTAATTCATTTCCTTGCGATTGCGTCCACTTATTTATTTTCCGCGATTTGAATTGACCTCTTACTCATGTGCCGCTACATTTACCTAACAGCAGAATATCTTCTGCTTAGAACAAGTAAAGGAAAGTATTCCTCTATTTTAAAGGTAAACGAGCGCTGCCCGGCAGTCAGTCGAGTCGTGCATACATCGAGAAGAGTGAATACGGCGTAAAATCCTCGGCCATGTCTGACACAAGCGAAGCTCCTTCCTTGGCATCGCACGTGAGACGAGTCAGGGTACCTAGTCAAGCGTCGGACGTGGATCAGTTCTTAGACGAGTTGTTTATGCCAGTTCTGGATGGAAACTTGGACGAGTTGTCTGACGCCAGAAGCTTGGCGGCTAGTATTAAAGGCACAAAGGGTGACAGGTCCCAGAGTGATGCCATAATCCTTGAGAATTTAGAGAAGCTCGACAGCCAAGTAAAAGAACTCAAAACTGTGGAAGATTTCATCGAATCGATCATAAAGAGGAATGAAAATGAAGTCATCACAGCGAAAGAATTGTCTGGGAAGATCAAAGGCGGGGGTAATATGGATATACCGAATCAGAACACGAATTTTAACTTTGGTGCCATTACACCAGGAATGATGTCGCCGCCTATGATGATGCCAATGTTCAGTACACCTCAACAAGTGCCACCAGCGCAGAGTACTAACATGAACATGGGTCCTGGATTCATGCCAATACCGATTTACAGTATGCAAGGACTGAGTCTTCCTCAGTATCCAAATTCACCGCCTAATCAGAGCAACGACATGATGGCTTATCAGCAGAATCTGCAACGAGCGTTCCTGCAGAGTGCCATGGCGCAGAATATGCAGATTCAGCAGCAATTGCTGGCACAAAATCAGGCCCTTCAACAGCTGCTTGTACAGAGCCCTCAGAACTCGTCGCAACAACCGGTGAGAAATTGTCTGATAAATTACTGTTGTCTAATAATGACACATGTTGGGACACGAAAGATCTTTTCGATTATTTTCTGGGGCAATGAATGGATATTTTCTAAGGTATTTCTTACGCGTGTAAATAGACATCTTATCTCTGTGGGATCGTTAATTTTATATAAACTTGATTTCCGTTGAAAATAGTATCGAAATTCAATCAGTATTATTGGTTTAATTTAGTAGTAAAAATGACGATTCCCTTGTGAAAATTAATTTTGTATTAATGCTTACTGCATGTATAAGTGTATCTTTAAGTATAATACTCAGGTACCACAAATAGACTTGTCCCAGAAAATAATCGTGAAAATAGAAATGAAATATATCTCGAACACAAGATTACACACTCTCTGTACAGACAAACTTTGATACTTACTTAAATCTTGGCCCAACACAGCGTTACCTTATCGCACAATATTTCTGACGGATGTCGTAACATCTATATAAGCTGAGAATTGCATGTTAAATGTCATCACAGCGAATGGATAGCCGTCATTTTCGTGCGTCACTTTCACGATCACATAACTAAGTACTAACACGACCGGTGTTGCGCAACACTGCACAAACAGCTTCAGTGTTTGCGATCACTCACCAATAGACAATCATGTCCCTCTGGGACGATCCTGTGGGCTTTTGAGCCGCATCGCGGCATGGGTGTGTGTTTCCAGGGCACGGCGTTGTCCGCAGGCCCCTCCAGTATGAATCTTGTCCCCCCAGCCCCTCAAAACGGTGCCCAAATGGGGCCTAATGATTCTATTGGACGCTACTCCAAGGTACCTACTGATTTCATCTAACGAATAAAACAGTCGATCGATTCACGCCAGTGATAACTTCGACGATACTTAAACACTATGACGACCGGTGACGCAACAATTGCGTCGTGATTGATAATTCTAATCAACCCAATAAATTAAAAAGTTTAACAAAAATGAATGATATTACAAATGTAAATTTCCTAAAATTTGCCTTCGAATTTATGGAATTCGTGAAAATATGTCACTTATATATTGAGAAATTTAACATGATTATTTTGCTTTCTGAGAATCTCAGCTATCAATACCTAATTCGTGCGTCATATTTGCGTCATTCCAATATTAAAATTGTTTCGAACTAAAAAAATAATTTTTTATCTTTTTTCTCGCTTTCATTGTTTACTATTTCAATTTCTCAGAATTATACCGCGTGTTAGACTAAATCGATCTTTTTACGCGTGAAACGTTCATTTTTAGTTAAGTAATCGACGTTAACAGATTTATTTATTTATTTGTTACTTTCAGCTTCCTATTCTCAACATATTCGAGATAATAAAAAAATCATATTTCGTTCATTCTTGGTGGAAATAGCCGGTCACTGGTGAAAGTTACGCTCGAAACTAGCCGGTCGTCATAGTGTTGAACGATTTGTTGATAGATCAATGTATCTCTAAATGTTGTAACATATGTTAAAAGAAATTAATTGGTTGTGGGAAAAATTTGATTAAGTCGAGTGGTACAGTGGTGTGAGAGGACGTGGGTTCAAGAAACTCTCGTTGCTCGAGTACAATAATAACGCATTACGAAGGATAGTTATTATATTTGATTATTCTTCAAGTGGTTAATGACCAACGTAGTTTAATAGAAGCAACTAGTCTATAATTACTTGCTACTCATATTAGAAGGTCGTATTACGTTGGTCTAAAAAGGAGATAAAATCCATCCGATGATGAGTCACTTTCCTTTGCAATTCTCGAGTTGCATTCACCTTTCTCTTACGTGAAAGATATTATCAGTAAAGAAATATTGGACTGGAAATGCACGAGATTCGTACGAGTCTACAATTTTTCACAGCACTGTACATAAGCACCACAAATAAGATCATTTCGAGCATGTTTATAATTACGTTGTATAATACTTTATAAATGATCGTTAACTTAATTGGGAACTGTCTAAAGAAAATTGTAACATAGATCTACTCGAGTAATGGAAGAAAGAAGAATTACAGAATGGCATTTGAAATTGCTAGGTATCGTTTAGAGAACCAGAAGATGGCGAACTTTGGTCGACAGAGAAACAAGGAACGCCACAATCGTCGACGAACAATCAGCGACAAGAGATGACGGTGAAAGCTCAAATTCATCGATCTCAAAGTCCACCACGAAAGAATTCAGAAATCGTCAGGAAGACCAGTGTGGAATACGCGGTGAGAAAAGTTAGCGTCGACAGAAAAATTGGTGATAAAAAGTCACCCGGTGTCACGGATCCTAAGAGACCTAATTCCAACAAGAACAATGTACAAAGTAATTTCACGAACGTGTTGAGTGAATTAAAAAATCGTAAGAGCAGCGTCGACAGTAATTTGTCGAGCTCAAGTAATAATAAAGGTGTGCCACCCCCGCCACCTATGCCACCACCTTTGGAGTCCCATGATCCTTCCGAATCGAGGCCTTTTCTCGATCCTTACGGAAGAGCTAAGACCGTCCGAATTGGCAAATGGAGGTGAATAATTTAAATAATTTTACATAATCGAAGATAATATTCGATTTTTGTTTTCTTCTCGTTCGTTTTGCTGATTATTCGTTTGTATGTTCATCTTAGATGGCCTCCACCGAGTGACTCGAACGAGAATCAAAGTCAAGACAGCTTCATAGAGTTCAAAATGCGCCAACAGCAACAGCAACGCAAAATTACACCACAGTATCAAGAATACAATCAAGGTGACGGTGAGCCAAGCACAGAGGGTGGCGTAGAATGGGAAGAATTTGAAATTGAAAATATCGTCGAGAACAATGAGAAGACTGTGATGAATCACGCACCACCTCCAGTCACGAAACACGAGAATGGATACAAAGAGGAAGGGGAAAAGAAAAAGAAAAAGTCAAAGTACGATGGCTTTTTCTTGATTATATAATTTTCTATTATACTTAATAATCAGCCTTGACGTTCAATCGATATTTCTTCAGATCCGCGTTAGAAGTAGGTGCACAAAGGCCATCGCCAGGAAGTATTGGAAAATTGAAGCTCAGCTCGGAGATGAGACAAAGATTGGAAAAGGTGACAGCTAATCATAGCGTGAGATCTACGAAAACCACCGAGAAACCAGCTCTTCCACGCGAAGATGGTAAAGTGAAACGCTTGGAGGACAATAGAAAGCTTCTGCTTGAACAACAATTAGGTATTTTTTTGAAAAATTCTTCTAATGATTAGAAAATGAATAAGCATGATTTGGTAATATTCTTTGACATGCTAAAGGAGGACGTTGGGACGATTATGCATCGACAGCTGATGACACGCAAAGCGTCACTTCGAAAGGTACGACCGACATGATGACTCAAGCGCAAGTTGTCAGGACGCAAATAGAAAGAATGGAGAGACCTGTCCCACCTCCGCTTCCGGTGACACCTCCGCAACCCCCTAGTCCCCGAGGTGGAAGCATGTATAGCAATAGGTATTCTTTTCTTTTTTTTTTACTATGCGGTATTTATTAACATATTGCCTCACACTTGAAACTCAACATTTCTGCCTTTATCGACTGGTCTTTTCAGTATACAAAAATTTAACATCCTTTGCAGCACCAAGTTAAGATTTTACGATTTTCTTAAATCCAATTTCAAATATTTATAATTTTTAAAATATACAGAATTAATTTTATTCAAATATTCTCCTGAATCAGTCAATCCGGAGTACCACAGCCCAGATCGCCTCCAGCGCCAGTGGAACCAAAAGCTCGCGATTCCTTCAGAACATCCCCCGACTCGGAGGCTTTCGAACATTTTTCCAAGACTCAACGCGACATGTTTAGTCAAAGCAGAGACATATTCGCATCCCAACAGCATCTGAGAGAAACTCACGAATACAGAAACGACTTTGATAAGTCCAGGTCCCAAGATCAGAAGTCCAAAGACTTTTATGGAAAGGATAGCACTGACCTAGCCAGTTCTGCCAGAGACAGAAGTTCCGACTTCGACTCTCGTCGCGATTTGAATTCCGACATCTTCGATCCCAAATACGCCAGAGACATATTCGAAAACACGAGTTCTAAGCGAGACCCCTTTGGAATGACCAGAGACGTTTCTCCAAAGTCGAGAGACAGCTTTGGCATGCCATCGTCGCGAGACTTTGGTCTGATGCCAAATACGCGGGAATCTTTCGCTGCTGTTCGACAAAGTTTCAAAAAATTGGATCGTGACGTGGACAGAAGATCCAGCGTCGCCTCGACTCATCGTACTGATAAAATGGAAAGGATTGAAATCGAGGAATGGCCCGAATTCCTCAGACCAGTAATGCCACCGGCAGAGAAGCCAGAGATAGAGAAGGTTCAAGAAGTCGTCAACACGAAGCTCTATCCTCAAACGTCCACGGCTCATTTTACGTATAACAGAGTCACATGGACGTTGAGGGTAAAGAAAGAGGTGTTCGCCCCTAACGAAACCTTAAACAGCCCTCTGGCACTTCATCTAGTATTTTGTCAAGTAGCTTACGACGTTCTTGCTACATCTAGTATTCGAATTACAAAGGAGGATAGACAGAATATGCTCAAGATGTTGGATAATTATGGTATCAACTTGGACAACCTGCAGAGCACTCAGCACAAGATTACTATAAAGAAGAACGTCGTTGATATGGCCAAACAATGGCCACTGTACTTTGCCAGGATATTCCCAGTATCGGTGAGTAAACTATTTCTCTCACGATTTACTACGAACCGGAATGAACAGAAAGTCTGGTGCATTCGCTTCGCACTTTTTAGCTTCGGCTAGTTGCACATAATAATTATCGTGCATGATGTTTATACATGGCTAATCACACGTGGCATTCCCGAATGGAAAGTCACGAGAAGAAAATGTATCGGTTGAATTAGAATCGTTCGGCCGATTGTTGGAGCACAAAGGTTTCGTTGTTTGCTGAAGTCTGAGGTGCTATAGAGTGAAATAGTATGATCGTTGAAAGATATTAGAATGTTTTCTTGTCATTTGTATCATTTTTGTCTACTATGTTAACTGAAATTTATTTTAATCCGTTTAATTAGCTAGTAATTTAGTTTAATGATATTCTATGCAGATTGGCCCTCAACATCCGGAAACCCAACACGTGGCAGTGTCCCATCATGGTCTTCGACTCATAAAACGTACCCCGAATGGTGATTTGATCATTTTGGAGACATTACCTCTAGAGGATATTGTGTCAGTGAGTTCTCCCAGGGTTGGAGTATGTATAATGCAAATTGCATCTGGAGTCAGGCTACCCTTACATACAAATCGAGCACCACAGCTGACAGAGATGATTAGCACATACATCAGAATGGTGAGTAAAATCTTTTTAATCTAACATTTCTATCTTTCTATTTCGTTTATTATATAATTAATTATTTATATATAATTAAATTCATATAACGTAACGAGATTAACAACGTAATCATTGTTTTTACTAGAATCGATCTTTCTATAAAGCAGCACATTCTGTACATAAAAAAAAAGATAAGAGAAAATTAAAAATTTGTGTGGTAAATCACGGTTGATCGACTTCCATTTTATCATTTAATTACATCTTTCTTTCAGAAAGTATACAGACAGAAAGTATGTTTTGTAACCGTTACTTGCATCAATCTGCGTTTTAAAATACTCATATAGTGTAGATCTGTACATATTTACGAGTAATTTTGCACTGTACGAGTAAAAAGCAACTCGTACAGAACTAATTACCATTCGTTCAGTTCTTTTACTTTACTCTACAAAAGCATTGCGTTCAATATGTTATAATAAATGCTCAAACACATATAGATATATGTTCCAGCAATATTCTATGGAATTCTATGGATGTAGGTTAATTTTATTTGAATAGATCAAGTAACGATTAATTCTACAGTATACGAATCTCGTAATTAATGGCAAATATATTTTAAACTTCTAATTCGTTCCCTAACTCAACTACTACAAGATTCAGGAATATTTAAAAATCTCCATTAAGTCGTCTTCATCCATCTAATGAACTTAATTGAAGTCTGTCTTCCAATCTTCTCGTTTTACCTCTGGTTCAAACACAAAACACTTCCACGCTGTTACTTGTCACTGTACAGCTTTAATTATTCAATCGTATTCATTAGAACAGTCATTCAACAGATAAATTAACGATCTTCACAACACTATGCCCGCTCTATCGCGGAGAGCTAATTGCTTTAAGGTTCGTTGAAATTATTCAAATTACCCGATTCGAAATAAAGACAACTTTATCAATTCTTGAACAAAAATCCTTCGAGGTTTCTATGCTTATCCTCATTCATCAAGCTACTTGACGACGAGTAATCTAACACATGTTTGCTACATGTAAAACATGATACTTTTCTTCAGACCAAGTAACTCGATTAGTATGAAAACAAATTTGAAGCGAAGTAATTTGACTAATCTGAAGGAGGTTTTGCATTCGTTATCCCGTGCATGGTAGCAGAACGAAACTGCCGAGATCCTCGAAGGTCGGCGGCTGTGTTCGGAACTTGCGCAATTAATCGCAGACACGCTGCCTAGGTGAAGTAACGCGATCGCACGTGTGGAAATCGGTACGCGGCTGTAATAAGCGGTCCACGAGGGATAACGACGAGGAAAGGCAAGCCTGGGGCCGTGCGTCCAACACCAACGACAGACATCGCATTCCACCGCGATAATGCGTGGGTAGCGGAAAGCAAACCCACGATTTCCTCGAGAAAAGACGATCCTGGATAACGACGTCCCGGGGGAAATGTCTACGCGTGTCGCTACAGCGTAGAAAAACGGAATCATAGCCCCGAGCTTGACATAATATACCTGATAGCTCCGTTAGGATGAGTTTTAACCTTCAGCCTAATATTCCGGCTAGCAAAGACGTGTATAGGGTTGATCAATCATTCCTGAAACGAACTGGATGTTCCTACGATTTTCTCATTTTCTTGTCGTTCTGTCATTTACGTCCACTGATGCGTTTACTGGTTTTACGTTCATTTGTGAGATAATTTGCGCGACGGTTCTGCGATCGTTTACTTCGGTTGGATTGCCGACGATCAAGCTGCGATTAGGTGTATGCAATTTCGTTTTGAAATCTTAGAATTGCAAACCTAGATATTTGAAAAACCTGATATTATTTATTCTTTTAGATTTCTTTGTGTCTCAACGCTGTTAATCAAAAGAGTATATGAATAATCGAGGAGCTGGGAAGTACATATGCATTAGGTATAAGAGAAAGTTCTATACTTTGATTAAAATTTAGTGAGGCTTTTGATAGTTAGAAGTCTGTCTTATTTATCTCTAATTGTTTCCTCTTTTTCTTTACTTCTCTTCTTTCTTTGCATCCTTCTTTTCTAACATTTGAATCCGCGCGATCCCTTGATGAAACGCGTATTGCGCTTCTCTGATAATCACTGAACTGTTTCTAGATTGGGTTAATAGGTTAATCAATCTTGTACTAACTCTAATTACTCATTAGGAATGTATGAGCAACAGTTACCTGAAATATTTGGTCCGAGGAGAAAGGAATGTTTCGATGGCATGATTAGATTAATAATTGGTTCAGGTAACGTTGCATCAAACGAATACTTCATCTCGATTCATGTTTCAACCACGATTTTCTACCACCACAAAAAAGTTAAATCGTATCGAACCATGAAATTAGATCACGCAATCCTGATTTCGCATCTTTAATTCGCATTATTAAGGATCATTTAAATATTAATACTGAAAGTAAGTGACGAACCCTGAAGCCGATCAAAAAGGAAATAGAAAATTCGTATGACTCGCGTGTGTTTCATACAATTTTAAATCGCAAATTAATGGTAAACCTGAAACCAATTAAATGGTAAACCTGAATGGTTCGAACAGAAGAATAAATTTTACATTTACGAGACTTATGAGATAAAATGAAAGAGTCAATATAAAAGTAGCCATTATTCGCCATGAAATAAACCGTGTATTAATTCAACTGGTTTCGGTGTTCTAAGCAGCGGCTTTCTGCCGAAATACCTCGAATCCAATCAATTTCCCGATTCAGCGAACTTACTTATTCTTTACCAATATGCATAATTAAAACACAAAACATTTGTATACCTCTCGAGTTTTGTACGTCATATTCAAATCATTCCTGTTATGAAATACTCAACAGCATTCCTAAATAGAAGTTATCAAAGTTATAAAGAAACGGCTCGCGATAAGAACTCTGGCAGTTGTGAAACAGGGCGCAACAATAGCTTGTAATCTTGTCAACTGTCATGTATAGTCGGATATTTTAAAAACCGTTGTCTGATGCTTCGAATAACCGTTACACCGAAATCTTCTTGTATCGCCATCTATTCCTCGTCCACTGCTCATATTATCTCATGCTAAAGAATGGCTCTATATAGTGGCAAAAATTAGCTAATTTTTATACGAAAATAGTCTTTCTTACTCTTTGACAATTTGTCCCCCTTTTTGTAATTTATAATTTACTCCATAAAAAAGGGTAGCAAAGCGATTCGGATAGAGACGAATCCATTGGAAGACACAGACCACGTACCCAAGTATTGAATTTTATTACGCTCACCGCGAACGTCGGTCCAGTCAATCGATCAGTCCTATCATTTTACCTCTGAGATCAGTGGCGCAGCGATATTCTTACAGCTGTCGCTCGAGCAAAAGAGAATGAGGCATCGAGCGCCTCCGGGGGACGTTTTAATTTCTTTATTTTCGATTTACACTTCCCCTTTTTCCTCGATGCAGATCACTTTTTTATTTTTTCTTCATTTCCATAGAGAGAAATTGTTTCCTTCTCGCAAAGATTCAAGAAAACATATGATTAAGAAACAGACTCAACGACTCCATAACGAAGGTGAAACCTTCTTTGACCACTGATCAGGCAATTATTTTTTGTACAAAATTTTTGAGCCGTACATTTTATGAAAATATACAAATTAAAAAAAAATCTTACTGATTTTACAACGAAAGCAAACCTTTTTGTAAATATTCTTAACGAAATTATATTTTTCCAAAGACTGTGAGGTATATCTACAAAAACGAGGTCGTTATCCATCGGCACTTTATCAGGGACGATCGAGAACTGTCTACGCTGATGATAGGCCATCGATATCTTCTCTTCTGCGGCGAGAAAGAAAAGAAGAAGGAGGCATTGGCCAGCATATATGACCACTCACTGGAAACGTAATTTACACTAGGCGTTGCCCGAGGTTGCCTCGTTACATTACATAGTATCATGCCGTTAGAATTTCCAAGTCGATCGTCGTTAATTGGTCTTGGGCGATCGCTTGCGGTTCGACCGCTTGTGTGTAGCCATTTCAAGAGCAAAGAAAAGAGGCTTTCAAGAAAAAAGGTGCGATTCAATTCCGTTTCTGTTCAACCGTGAAAGAAGCTTATGCACGTCACATGGAATTCGTCGTGACATATTTTCTTCGCCTTCTTTGTTCGTTTCTCTTTTACCTTTGACGAACGTTGCACAAGAAGCACACGATACCAGATAATATTTATTTATTTCGCGTTTCTATGACGCACAATTTTACAGGCTGTTACCTTTTTAGCACTGTTTTAGTACCCGAGATCTGGAATACACTTGTAATAAATTTCAACCTCATAAATGTCTCCCTGAATAAGACAGGAATTTATTGGCCGTACATAGCTTCACGGCTCGTGTTAGCCGTTTGGATTAAATGAATTTTAAGCAGAATACAGTATTTGATCCACTTTTTTAATGGTACGAAAAATCGTGGAAGTTTCGTTGAAATTCAACAGCGATATAAATTCCTCGCATAATTCGAAAATTAATCGAAGATTTATCGAGCCGTCGATGAATTACTGTCACAACGAAAGGGAAGTCATTACTGCAGATAATGGAGTTAAAAGAAATATTACATTACTAAGGAATGTAACGTATTTAATTCGCGATAGAAAGCTCCAAAAGAAACAGATTACAGTACTAACGATATATCACGATTTCTAGAGCTACTGTTGAAAATTGATCGCACTCAATTACGAATGATAGATCGATCATCAATTACATACTTGCCCTTGATGTTTAACAGGTGCAGCGCGAGAATGTTTATAAAACATCTCGTTCGAATTATTCGTATTCAAAGACAGACACGAAATTGAACGAAAACTTTCTTCCAGTGATGAATGGTCCAGGATACATTAAGTATTCCTAAAGAGAATTTGCAATTCAGAGAAAAGATTTACAGCTGTATAATTTGAGTCGAGATACAACTTACATTTGTCCATTAATCAGATTTACTGAATACTGAAGTCATTTAGTGGGCGTAGACCATACTTCCTACTTACTCTGATTGTATTTTCTTCATAAAGAAGATAACACGAAGAAAAGGTAAAGGTATCGTACAAAGTTGGCTGCGAAATTCGGAAGACACAATTCTACATTTGTCAGTAATCGTCGTTAACGTTTGTCGCTAGGAGAACAGATCGACGAGTATAATTAAATTCATTAAACTCGCTAGTCACACGTTGGGCGATGAGAATGGGAATATAATTGACCATTATTGTGAGGGATTGTCGGAACATGCGTGTTTTAAAAAAGCATCGGTATAAAGGCTTCGAAGACGGCGACTTCTTCCGGCCAGCTAGAGCTAGACCATTGTAAGAAAGTACGCAACGTCGCGGTTCGTGCACGATGTCGTCACTTCGCTCGTGACAAAAGAGGCAAACAACAATTTGTTACCGGTTTTGCACCTTCCCAATGTTTTTTCCGCCTTCGATGAGCCCACGTTTACTGGAAAACTTTCACTGCGACCCCATGTCCATCGTTCCACTTGTGTCACAATTTGAAAACTCTGTTCCGTGAAATAAACTCGAGGAATTGTAACTGAGGCAACAAAGTGGCGTATTTTCGAAGACTCCAAGCTGAGGATTCAGCGAGTCTCCGAGAATTGAGTAGCACTTACGAATGCTATGCCATGTTGCACGATTTACGATGCAATTCAAAGTCGCATTATATACCAATCACATCTTTACATTCCACGTTACGAGCGAGGGCAAAGAAAAAAGGAGACCCTGTCGGCGCGTAGGAAATGTCAATTCGTCTTGCCCCGGAGTCTATCGTTCCTTCTCTCTTTCTCTCGATTCGCGCGACCACGCAATAAGAAGTTCCTCGACCAATTGTAAACACTGTGTCATTCCTGTGCACAGGTGCATTGGTGAGCGAGTGCGCGGCGCATACGTTACGAGAAATTCGATCTCTCCGTTTATAGGTTTCACCATTCAATAAAAAATCAACTGTTGTACAGACGTGCTTGTGTAATTACACAACGAGGAAAGGTACCATCGAACCGGTTGGAGTCAAGCGATTCGCCTTCCGCAACGGAGCAAGCCGCCTCTTATCGCAATAAATTTCTTTCAATAAACGAATCTAACTGCATTCTTGCGCTGATTTACGTGTAGTTGTCATCTGATAGACTGGAATTGTAATAATCAGCTGTTAACTGAGTCGTTTCTCTCTCTTTCTCTCTTCTATCTGTATTAGTAATCGTATCATGACGAGCCCGTTTCTACTTTCGATTAAATGAAACGTTGACAATACATGACACGTTTCTGGCACGTCCAGTATTTCTCATGCCATAGTTACGTCACAAGGATATCAAAGATATTATTCGATGTCAAGGAATTAAAAGAGTAAATCCTTGATTTAGAAAATAGTTTAGCTTCGAGCTTCTTTTGACCACTATAATAGAAAATCGTTGATAAATTGTTCCCTTTGATACGAAAAGTGGGAAGTTGATATAATTACTAGAATCACCAAAACATAACTGTAAGCACCGCTAACTAGACAAGAACAGAGAGCGGTACTCTGTACGAATCTCTCCTGATTAGCAAACAACGAAGATAGAATCCAAGTTAGAACCATGTCGAAACGAACATTTCGATCCCAGGCTATCTATCCTGGCGAATGCTCAGAGCAGCGTATCGAAGGAATCGTTGGATCGCCGCGACGTGCACGTCGACAATTAAGCCGCCACGTGAAATTTCGAAGAAACGTGTCGAATCATAGAAAACTTGAATTTCCTCTTTTCGTTTATTCGAGGCAGTTTTGCGGATCGGATGCACATCGTTGCATGCGTGGCAGCTCAGCTACGTTGGATATATTCCCCAGCTGGAAGGAGTTAAAGCCACGTAACGTTCAGGCGCGCAACTACTTAGGCTTCTTTCAAGCGATTCAGAGTTCAAGCAACTCGTGTTTACCGGAGGCAACACCTTCTTTCTCGCGTACACGATACCAGCTTGGAGACCGGAAGCCGTTTGAATTGCTAATGACCCTGGCAACGATCTTTATCTCCCACTGACACTCGGGGTCTGGCCTAAATTCTCTCGCGACGTCCTTCCAGATCTACAAGGTGTCCTGAACCATCACGTGTCGTCGGTGAATCATCTTTGCAAGGGTGCAAAAGGGTCGAGCGTACGGTACAACGACAATAGTGGCAGTAAAGTGTATCGTGTCCTGTACAAGCTATTTGAGACACAACAAATTTGAGAGCTCATTACATTTTCTTTTTAATCTCTTGCCTTATCAGAATTTGAATATAAATTATTTTATTACTATGAAATTTACAATATTATTAGGAATGTTAGATATACTGCGTGAAGAGAGAGAGCAACAGATATTCTCAGTAGTAGGAATTCTAATTATATAAACTGTTTGTCCCCTTGACAAGTCTGAAGAATTAAAACTAACCATTTCTGGCAAATGCCTTCGTTGAATGGAAACCATAATCCATGCTATAAGTGACGAAACGGCACGAAGGAAGAAATTAACGAGAAATAATTTCGGTGAAATTTCCTAGGCACCATGTTAGAGAATATCTATGCAGCAAAGGAAAGTTTGTCGGAAGTACGAAAAGACATTAGCTAAGCATCTCGCAACGTCTCTTCTCAGAGAGCTAATAACATGTAGTGTTTTACGCGTATGAGATCGAAGAAGCCGTAACAGTTGCATTGCTAAAGAATCTCTGTATTTTTTAAGGCGAATCTTCATGAACAGTTTCACTTGTCTTCTTTAGATTTCTACCATTCTGTGTCAGGCTTTTTCCTAAGGCTTGACGAGAGAAGTGTCGCAAGTGTTCGATGGCTGCGTTTCATTTTCGTAAAAGGTAGACGTGCAGCGTTTAAGAAACAGAAGTTGCGATAGATCGAACGTTAGAAATGGAAAATGTGTCTCCGAATCGCGAAACAGGGGAGAGTTTTCTAAGTCGACTAGTCTTTCCGGTCATGACGGGTGCCTTTTACAGCGGTCGATCGCGTTCAGAGAACAGATTTCGCCTCGATCACGCACTTTTCGCCACATTGTAACGTCTCGTGGTGAGATCACCAGGGGAAAAAAGTCCAAGAAAAATGCGAGTCGTTAGAAAATTGTGAACAGGGGGAACGGTAGGCGAGAAAGCGTTGAGAACGTTTCACGATGAGTCGAACGGAAATTGGATCGAGTTTCCTTAAAATGGAAGCCACTAAAATCGCTGTTTCATCAAAGTTGAACGAAGCCACGAGAAACTACTCCTTTTTAGGTATATAATTTCATAATTCTCCTTTTATAAAAGGGTCTATAATTTCTCTGGATATTCCTTAGAAATAGCTTCAACGAAACAAATATAATTTACTAGCTGACCTGCAACTATGATCTGTTAATTGCGTTTCTTATTTGAAGAGCCTGTAGACATGAAGTAAATCGCCAATTGCAATTCATTTTATCGCTAATTCGCTATATAGTCCTCCCTAGAGGAGGGTACAATGGTTAACGAATCCCCTGTCTCATCGTGGTTGCTAAATCATCAATGATTTCATAGCATAGAAAAAGAGAAAGATGGAGGTTGTAAGGTCGCGTATGTAGAAACGTGGGAACGCGTGTCTTCAGATTCGAAACGTATAAAGATCCTTCCGGCGGAGGATGAGAATCGACGCTCGAGATACATTTTCGGGAGACCTAATCAGACTTGATACTTACCAAAATATTCTAAAATTTCTAGGAAAATTTCTTAGGTGATATATAAATACCCGAAACTCACAAAACACAATGCTGAGAACGAAAAAGAGGATATCGTGGCTTTTGGAAATGGAGATAGGGCTACGGTTTAACGAGCAGGATGTTTCTCGACCGGACTCACGTATTATGGGACCCTTCCAGGGTCCCAAGTGTAATCGGTCGTTTCCGTTAACGACAGGTGCGCCTGCTGTTACACGGACACGCATGAATCACGTATATCTTTTGTGTAGCTTCTTTTCTGATCGAAAATTTCAAGCGATGGGCTTCGTCTTTTCATACTCTTGACGAATTTGTATTCTTACAAAAGACTGTTTACAATGGACGGAATTCTTTCGCTTATATATCGAAGAAAGAACACGAAGGAGTTTATTATTATTGTAATCGAGTGTATAGAAAAATAATTAATTTCAATAGATGGAGTAGATTTAAATATCAAAAGATATGCAAGTTACTTTCCCGAGCAGGAATTTTTTTTACCAAGTATGTATATCTATCGACCGAAGAAATTACAATCATTCCTGGTATCCAACTATCACTTCCGACTTTTCCCTTCCGTCTTTGATTTCTATTTTATTCACGGTTTCTACATGAAATTGTTTGTCGCGTTTATTACTTTATTTTGTGCACGAAAAAACAAGTAACCGTGAATTATCTTACTTAATAGAATTAACGTCTTGATCGATTATTAATTACGTACAATATTGTACAAACAATCTTTGATCGCTTATCGATCCGGTAGAAAAAGAAACACCGAAACAATTAATTTTCCTCGGACCAGATTTAATTTACTTCCTATTTCCTCTTTGCGATTTCTCCTCTTCTCTCAACGTTCGCTTATTACCGACAGCAAGAGTCATTAAGCGGCTGTCTCTGGTGAAAACTTATGGCGACCCTTCGTCTTATACACAAACGAAGATTTTATATTACAAGTAACTGACTTTTCAAGATAGAAATTAAAAGCATCTCCTTGATTCGATGGAACGAAAATTACCAATAAACTGTAATTCAACGCTTCGAAGTACTCACATCGAATACATTTTGGAACAAAAATATTGACAGATATCGCTGGTTTCTTCTTTAACAAATAAAAATTAGAAATATCGAATTAATAAACACGAACGACGACTAAAATAGAAAATTTGTACTAGAGAAACAAAAATGAAATGAATTTTAAATACTTTTACCAAAGATTATTCAAATCTCCAAAAATATACCATTGTAAATTTATGAAATTTTTACGAATTGGAATTGGTGACACTTATGAATTGGTGATTCTAGTAATTCTAGTATAAAGGAAACTTAATGAATATTAATGAAAGTACGTCTTCATAACTCTTTGCTTCGAATCGAAGCAAAACAGATGGTGTTTAATGAAACAGGACGACTAGAAAATTTCACTCGCCAGTTACGAAATAAATGGGCATTCCTGCATCAACTAAGTGGAACCTTCTTATATTCTAATTCTCATTTTTAATAATATAACGTGTATCGATATAGGATATTGCTTATTGATGGTCAATGAGATTATACTTCATGAATCGATGAATAATTGAAATCGTAGCTCATCGAGTATACAGAATACGAAGCAACTGATAGAGATAAATTTTTCCGGGATTGTGACGCGAAGGAACGAAAGTCTCGTTATTATGTCATAAACATCACTGACCTATGTTAATTGGTCTTTAAGTTTCTCGTTCTTCCACTGACTGCTAAATACCCTACTAGTTCGCGTGCACGCAGTATGCATTCGTAACAAGAAAACTGTATATCCAATACCATACTGTCATACCAATTAGGAAAATTAAATTCAGGGAAGATACAGAGGCGTCGCGAGTCTCGTGGCCAGTAAACAATTTACGATAATCATAGCTGAATGAAAAATGTCAAAGTTATCAGTGTATCTTGAAAATATAATGACAAAAAGAAACTGATCATATAAATCTCAGAAACTGCACGTGTGTAAGTTAGTTATAAAAATATAGACAGCGTTGCTGTTTTGTGCATAAAGAGGTTGCTGAGCATCGTTTCAAATATCCATACGTATCCTGGTAGGAATCTCTTAACTTGTTCGTGACTCTCCAAGAATTTCCTAACAGTTCCTAACGGTAACAATTACATTTCCATTACGAAATTACGGGCAATAACGCAATCGATCTGACCCACCTCGATCTTCCTATTCATTAAACCACTTATTGGTTATCCGTTCGTTCTTTCGAGAGAATTAAGGAAAAAGATTTTTACTCTACATTCCTTACTTTATTATGCGCATTCTGGTCGGTGCGTAATGAAAAATAAAAACGGGAACGATGGAAAGGAGAAAGAGAGAGAGAGATAGGATGTTCTCAATGCATGGAATCAGTAGTGGGAATGAGATACTTCGACGGTCGCTGAGTCGATCGAAATACATTTCAATACGTTCCATCTTTTATCGAACGATTTCTAACAAAGAATCCTCGAAGAATGCAGAATCTTCGACATAAAGTGGACCAAACCGCAAACCATAAACTTCCTTCCATTCGTGTTTTTTGGTTTTACGAATTTTGTACAATTTTTTCCTTTTTTTCCATATACACCAAGGAATCTTCTTCATCTTCTTCCATCTTTCTCACACACACGTCCTCTTTCCTTAACACTATAGGGTTGTCCTATACAAAATTTGCGCTAACTTTTAGATACCCAAATTAGATACTCGTGGGCACACATTTTTTATATTTCAATTAACGCCTTGATTTTGTCATCGTCGATAGGGTGCGACAAGTCTACGACATTCTTCATCTTTAAACTCAACATTTCTAGTCCTAAGACTACAAAAATCATTTACAAACACCCCTATCGTGTAATGTGTATACAATGATATGGCGGTACCGCGTATTCTACATTTCTCATATATACTATTCAAATGATCAGCTCTCCTTTCCGATGAAAGTGTTATAAATATATCGAAAATGCATTCCATCGCTCTGCTATGATCCTTTCCAAAATTCACCGCATCCAGTTGCGATAGCTATTATACAAAGACCGAGCCAATATTATGTTTCTCCCATCGCACCCACATATACTGAAACTTTTCCCCAAAGACCATATCCGAATTCCATATGCGTTCATTGGCATTCTCGTTATCTCGCTCTTTGCATGTACGCGAGTCATTTTCGCGAATCTCTCACACCTCGAAAAAAGCAGACCCGCGTAAGTCACCACCTTCCCTCCATCTTTTCGCCACGCGATTCACTTGGAAACACAAACGAAACCGTGTGTCGAATGCCCATTACTGCGCAAAACGTACGCAAGTACACACCGTGTGTGGAAAGGCTCGACCCAGATATCGGTGTTTCGAACGTGCCGGCTAGTCAGAGCGCAGCCAGCAGGGAACAGCGCTGTCTATCGGAAGCCGCACAGCTCTTCAGTTCATCGACTGTCGTTGCGCGGTGCACGCTGGTGCAACGCTGCACACGGTAATCTTTCCGTGTACGCCGTACGTGCGTCTTCCGCTAGTCGTCCCTTCAGGCGAGAGAAATTTTGCGATCGCGCACGCGGATACTCTTATCGCGTTGATACCGTGTGACCGGTGAGTGTCAGTGACTCGATCCTAGATAGCTTCGAGAATCAACGGTAAAAGTGACATGTGAGCCCTTCTTCCGCCGTTTCTTTCGATTTATTTTGTTATCTTGAACGTACCGTGCACTTTGACAAATTTTAAGTCGCACTATTTTTCAAGGATCGTCATATTTGTTTAGGAGCCGATGAGAATTGTGGAAGTTATGATGAAATTAATGAAGCTTGATGAAGTTTATGTTGGAATACAAGATCGACGAATTTTTTTAGATAATTTTTTAATTGGTGAACAGAGTTCGATGAATTTTAGGAAATCATAGGAATACGATGATCGACGATATAATTACTCGACGTTGAGAAATAATTAAAGAACATATCGAACTACAAATTTTGTACATGTTTCACTAATCTACTGAGTTTAACAGATTTCGTGGAATAATTAAAAAATATTAATACGAGAGTACGAAGATGGAAAAATCATTGTGGGTGTTTACTCGCTTAATGGATAACGAGGATAATGAAAGTAATTGGATGATATTTTGTGGTTAGTTTACTGTGCAAACTCGAGACGATGCACTTGCTCGTCTTCATAGACCAACTGCCGTCTTTTCTTTGAGGCATAATGAGGATATTTACAGTTGTCCTCTGTCATTTGTTGGAAGCACCTGTAATACCGACATTTACGATTTCAAAGTAATTGCTTTCACACTAATTACATCAGGAACCAACGAGTATTAAACTTTGGAGAAATTAGTCTGTTCCATAGCTGGTTCGCCTGCTATTGGATTTCTGATTACACTCGTTCGACAAAAACACCGAGTAGAAAAAGTATCGAAGAAACGTGTTGCGTAACTAACAGGAGAATTCTACGAATGTGCCGCGTTAAGTGTGACGGTAAAAGAAAGAAGGAAACGCTTGCCAATCGAGTCTGTCAAATCAACACAGTCCATTTCTTGTCCCGACGACGTCCGTTTAAACGCACATCGCAACTTTTTTCTCCATTTGCGTAGTTTTGTTTGCATTAATCATTCCAACTTCTTGTATTTTACGTAACACGCGTTTCTTCTTCCGTTTGTTTTCTTGCATACGTTAAAATCGTTGCGACAATTTTCAAGTTTCAGAGAAAAAGTACATTAATATCGACGCTTCCTGAATATTCAAATTACCTCTACCTCCTTTCATAATTGTAAAAAATTACGTTCTTTTATGTCAGTCTTCACTGAAAAATAGTATCTTGCCTTCTTCGAGCGATTAGAGTTATGCTTTTGTAGAAATGAGAGTCTTTTAAATATTTTTTATCTGCTTTTGTAAAGTTAATCAGTTTCAAGGAATTCGTTATTATTTTACCACAAAATATTAAATTCGTCCCATTTTCACGCTGCTTAGCAAATGACAGGTACATTGTTCGTTATATACAGTCGCACTCCGCTCGTAAATAGAGAAACTCATTAAAGATAGCCACGTTTAATGCAGCTCTTTGCTGTAATCATTCGATTACAGAGAATTATCACGATACTGTGTATCATCCTCAAAATCAGGCTCCATATACACGGTTGTATAATAGTATAACTGTACGGTAGCATGAAATCAGCAGGTGGTCTCATAATTAATAGTGCATGACTCGAATAAAAAAATACGGTCCAAAACACCGTATAGAACATCTGTTCTTTAATTTGTAAGAAGGAGACATCTTCCATGGGAATAAAAATTTCCATCAAATGAATGTAAATTATCACTGTATAAATATAGCTTAGAAAATATTGAAACGTATGAATGTTTATAATGGTATTGCTGGAATTAATGACGTTAATAACTCCTTCAATTTTCAGAATTCTCTGATAAAACTGACACAGAATATTCTTGCAAATATTTACAATTAATTAATCAAATACGAAAATAATCGACGAATCTTCCTTGATCGTAAATAAAATAAACGAAAACACAGAAAAAGAATAAAATATAAGGAAATTCTGCAACATTCGATACGAACGACTATCGATGGCGATGCGAGTAAGGAAGGCTACACCCTGTTTCCGAGCAATGTCACGCGTCAGACCAAGCTTCGGCCTCGCAAGCACCGCGAAGATAACAGTCTCGATCTCGATCGCCATCGTGTCGCAATAAATCGGTTTCGCTTGCCCCAGTGTCATGGCGAAATCTCGGTATTCGTGTCGCCAAGGCTCAATTACGACTGGCAATCGTTGTTTACCTCGACTCGCAGCCGCAACATACCTTTCCTACCCATTAAGAAATTATTCTCCGCTTGTTCCCGAGAATACATCGCACACCTTCGATAATTATTTGCTCGCGGGATGAGGCGGGCCCTGTGTTTTCTTAAAATATTCGTTACGACCTCGCGCAAACATTCCACGCGTTCACCTGACTAGATCCCACGATGGCAAAACAAGAGATGACGCGATAGTTGCGATAATCACAACTGGGCGAGGTCGAGATTCATTCAAAATTGATTCGAAAATCCATCGGATCGATGATTCGAAATGTTTCGAAGTAGGTCATCATAATACATTTTTGTGGCACTGTTAATGGAGCCGTTTTTGCGAACCATCATTCGGTATTTTCGTAGCGTGTAATTTTCATCTGAGATTAATAAGTAGGCTTGTTTTTATTGGACTGAGATTTCGCTGCGAGAAACTGTTTTGCTGAAATGACTGCAAAAAAGAGGAAATTAAGGGAACAGTTGTAGGATCATATGTAGAGATGAAAAAGTGAAGATATTTCGTTGAAGTTGCTCGCGATCTGTCATACTTGACTCGTCAAGGAATCGAAAGTTCGCTTTAATCGCTCCACAGGGATCCTCTATTTTGCACCGCTAAGCGGCGAAAGTGGATCCAGTCCGAAGAAGAAATCGAGGAAATTTATCGAAAGACATACGCAATTATTTTTTATAATTCTGAAGAATAGATAAAACTCTACCTGCGGATGAATATCAACTTACCTTGTAACGAAGTTTAAAAAAAAAAAAAGAAACCCATCTTTTCAGTTCTTGTAAATTGATAATGAAATTCATTCATATTACAACTAAGTTTTTTAACCACGAAACCAGTCTGTTCAATCTTTGTGAATTAATAACAACTCTGTTACAAGCAGACATTTCGAAAATCATTTGGAATTAGCCTCCAAGTATAGACGATGTCTATATGCGAGATTACAAAGGACTGCCTGTATTGTCTATTTTCTATCGGTGTTTCTCGATGAAGAAGCGACCACGGGAAAAGAAAAATAGGCATGTGATCGTGATCTTCCTTACGCAAGCCTAACAACCTCATACGAGATCGTTAACGATCCTCCTATACGCAAGTTTACGCGTTCCGTAGATAGTTGCGTAGTCGCTACCGGCATACCAAACTAGCCTCCATCCGAGATATCGATGTTCAATCGAACTGGGAATAATAGTCATTGATTAACCATAAACTCGTTTCAACACCGCATCGTCCCAAAAAATAACATAAATTAATGAACATTATTAAATTATTTCTGTTGCGAAAAAATTATACTACACAGCAATTCTAATAAAATATTTATTAAAAAATCTAGATTTCTTACTAATTTTACTTACGATATTATTATCTTGATGTAAATCTTTGAGAATCTAAGAAATATTATATCAGTATTATTAGTATTATAGTATCGTATCATTGTTATTAATATTCGATTAATCAAAGTAATCATATATCTTAATCAAAAAGTACTTTTCGAGAGGATAATTTTTGTACAAACGCCTGTTAGCTGAAACATGGTCTGTGTAAAAGCATAGTGCTTGTCATTTAATTAGAGCCATGCAACAGAGCAGAACAACACAATGCTAATTAGCTGTTTCTTCGCCGATTGTTCTGTATCCTTTTGCGGAACGACTATCCAGAAATATTCTCTTCTGTTGCCGAAAGAGAAAAAAACTTCATTAATTCGATATCCTTGAAAGCACATTTTTCATCGATGATCATCTACGAAAATAGTTGCTACGCGAGAGATACTCGAATTTAATTCTAAAAAATGATTACCCCTTTGAAAACAGGTTCCATAAAACGCAAATAAATTATTCCAGGAGACAAATATCCTTGTCTTCGATGTATGATTCGAAAACCATCGCGAAACGTTGAAACACGAACGATAAAACGGATAAAGGTACATGACAAGTACCATTCAAGGCTAAAATTATAATTTTAAATAATCCTCTAGAGATTTACAGGACGAAGTTACAGCGCAAAGATGAATTAACTTTGATCGCGTCATTTATGCTCTTTCATCTGCACGTTCACGATTGGATTAAAGTAAAACGATAGACGTTTTGTAGGTCAGAAGATGCTCATTCCATTAGTATAGTGACATACTGACTAAGAATGACTGGATTCCGTTTCCTACTTTTTCCTTGACCATCGAGTTCCGACTAGCCTTCCATTTGAATCTGGGTTCTAAATCTCTGCATCCTCTCCCCTCTCGGTTCGACATTACAGAGATTCTTAGATGATAAAGAGGACAGGTGGACATTCTTTAAAATATCCCGACTGATTTCAAGGCCATAGTAGCGTGTAGCATAGAAATTGAATTTTTATGTAGTCAACTGTGCTTCCAACGTACATTATTTAAGTTAACAGAAAATTAAGAATCTTCTTGTAATATCTACTTAAAGAGATGCAGTATTCTAGAAGATGAATATGTTTACGAATTGTTTACTAAATTTCTATTTACTTTATCCACCGTTAATGGGGAAAGCGAGTTTTCATGAAAAGCGAAGACAACCCTTTTTAATAGGTAGGAGAAGTTAGGTATCCAAGAAAGCAGAAGCCTTTCTCATTCGTTGTTAGAGCGAAGGAGAGTTTGTTAGCGCGAAATAATTACAATGAAAAGTGCACATTGTTCTTTGGTCTCACGACAAGCTTCTTCGCCGATCTTCTCACGAGGCCCTGAAGAAGGTCCTTCTTCCGTGATCCACATTCGGCATTGCGTGCCGTAACGAGGGCAATTCTGCGGTTTTTTCAAGCAAATTCGGCTTCGTTATCGAAGGAAGAACACGCATAAAGAACACCAAACACTGACGAAATCGTGGTAAAATTTTTATTATCGTCTTTTTATTATCGTCTAGTTAATTTTTTTAGGCACTCCGCGTGATAATTTATTCGGTTCTATCTTACGGGTATTTACGTACATTTCTCGAATGTGATCTTTTCCCCCTTTCTATTCGAAATTTAATTGCTATACCGCCGTGATTTTTTTTGATGTTATTAATAATTTCACACGAGGAAAGCTATCACCGAAGCTTAGCGATGTTTAATATATATCTTATTCTCGAATTTCTCCATTTTTGATATCGTATTTGTTTCACAGGGTTTCCTTTTCTCTTGTTAATTAGTATTAGAGGTCTTTCAAGTGGTGGCCGAAGAAAGTTCACGGTCGCCATGCGTAAAAGATCTTTGGTTCGGGGAATCAAGGTCAATTATATTCTACGAAATGTAATTTCTATGCATTCGTCGTGCTCGATGGCCTGTACTATGCAGAAACTGAGCTGGAAAGTATTCCTTCATTGACTTTGCTCGTAACACGATGTTTCGAATTGCGGTGTCGTCTGATATTCTATTGCACTGTAACCGGCACGAGAAAAGTCGCTTATGTCAGCAGTTATTTCTGTGACATCAAGACCAAAGAAAGATTAAGTCACTTAAGAAAATTCATCAACCTTTGAATCCTAAATCCTTTTAGCCAAAATGATTTCCAACAAGTAGTATATTTCCTTATGATGAAAGAATAATAAATTTCCTTATGATAAAGAATAATTAATTTAAACAGCGGTGGAATGCAAGTTTAGGCTTCGTCTTACAAAGTACTTCAATTTACATAACACATACTCTAGGCTTACTATAAATTTTGAACAACTCAATTTTTAAACGATAGACAGTGCACGGTACATTCAAGAACCAATTCCACGTATTTAATAATCAGCTTAACGCTTAAACATTCATGGAACCATCTTCCGGAACAAATTCGTGATTATTAAAAAGAAAAGAGAAGATGGTTAACTCATATGTCGACTAAACAGATTCAGATGTATTCAACCAAGTCAACGAACAAAGTGTCCATCATCAACTGACCAAAATGGAGAGAGAGGTTTCCGATACCGAAGGGATCTTCTCTAAAAGACTGTCCAGCAACTGGGCAGAGCTGCCAACAACCCTGAGGAAGAAGACAAAACATCGGCCAGAGATTCTCTCTCAGTTCGTCGATCCTTCAGAAATCTCTGAGAACGAGACCAAGAAAATCGAACCTAAACCCTTCAATAACGTTCAAAGAATCGTGAGAAGATCCGAATTTCTGCGTAAACTGGAAACGAACGAAAATGGGAAGAACGTGGATTATCGACGAGACGCGAAGATCGACAAGAAATCGTCAGAATACTCGTTTTCCCGCGTGGACGAAGATTATAGGAAACACTACGATGATCATGACTCGAAGCTAGGTCCTCGGAGAAAAAGTATAAGCAATCTCGTCGGGAAGTTCGATCACAAGAATTTCTCCGACGAAGATCGAAAAACCAACTCTCCAGACAGCCTCTTAGTGAAGTCCTCGGAGTCGGATCTAAGCAGCGACGAGTACGGACAAACGGACGACTCCGGGGCGTTTTTAGAGAAGGCTTCCAACCGTGAAAAGGGGCCAAAGGGCGAGCAGAGAAACAGGTTCATTAAATTTTTCGCGAAAGACGAATGTAAAAGAAAGAAGAAGCAGGAAGATAAGAAGGCGTCTCCAGACTCTGGTCATTTGGACGTGAACAAGAATAATGTTAAGCAGATTTCGAGAATCATAGAATCGACTAAGAAAGATTCCAAAGGTGTGAATCAACAAAAATTCGAGTATGAGAATATACCAAGGATCGACGTGTCCAAGCTGGATCAGAAGCCTTTTCTAAACCCCATAACAGCAACGGTTAATTCGACAAACTCGAGCAATACCGATCGTCCTCAACCAACGATCGAACAATTGAGGCTTGAAGAGGGTTGTCTGTTAAGAAATTCGAGAAACTCGAGTCCGTCTGGTCCATTGAGAAATAATAACGACAACATTGAGACGAAATATCGAGCTCAATCTCCGGCTAGACAGAATCAAAACGCAGAGGATATTCAGATGAACGAACTGATCCAAGATTTCTACGATAGCGATCAGATCGTCGGTCGAGTGAACGGGGAACGGAAGGTTTCGAAAATGGAAACGATCACGGAAGAAAATGCGGATGGAAGCAAACTGAGTGTCAGGGAGATCTTGAAGAGATTCGAAGAGCTGAGGACGCAGAACGAGACGCAAGTGGAGGAGAAGTCGAGCGACAAGACCCTCACCACGATACAAGAGACCTTGAAGAAACTCGACGAGAAGGTCAAGAGCTACCAGGTCATGATCCCGATAAGATTCTTGTCCTCGATTAATAAATACTCCGTAAATCTTACTCGATTCCCAGTGAAATTCAATACTCGCATTTCAACGATCGTATGCTTTTTACTCTTTCATCATTTTCGCATATTTTAATACGACTAAATGCGCTGATAAAAATGATAAATCATTTAAACGAGGTGAGCACGGCATTTATATAGAATCGATTCCTCTTTATATAGAATATCTTAAAAATTGCACTTGCTATTCTACCAACTTTTTGCGGCGCAAGAACTGCACAACTAATTAGTTGCAAATTGGGTATTTCGTTTAATGATGCTCTCTTTTGTTATGTTGCGTACAACGAGCGTTTCGCGGCGCTTTTCTTACTAGTTAACATACTTCGAGTCAATTATTAGCCGGACAACGACTCCTACCAAATTATATAACACAGGAAGAGATCAGAACTATTTTAATTATGTAATACCTATCAACCAAGCGTACACAAGTATTCGTTATCTGAGATCTACGATTTTTATCAAGTATGCGTAACATATTTTAATTAGAGAAAATATTATTAGAGAAAAAATTTAAATAGCGAAAAAAGTCGGGTAACAGATATCCATGAAAAACAACTACCAACGTTAAACTAACGATATTATCTTTTAACTACGGCGCTTAATTATTGTTTCCTCCGTGACTGATCGAGAAACGATTTTGCTAACACCCTTCGATGCTTGATAATACGTAATTTAGTACGCCAACGATCGACGTCCGTCATTAAATACAGTTTTCCTTCGAAATGATTTATGCTTGCCGAGAAAAGGCACCGAGAGGAACAGGATCGTTAACTTGTATGTTTTACGAGCAATAAAGAATTCCTTTTGCTATTAATCGGGATCAGCGTTGTCCTTGATGACAACGGCTCGTTTCATGATTCTATAATGTATGAAAATCAATTTTCAATGAAAATTGTTCACTACCGAAACGGAGAGATGCGAAGTGGTTCGGATGTCGAAGCAATTTCCAAAGGCGAGAAATTGTCAGAGGTGAAAAAGCTTTTACCGTTAGGCGGACGATATAAAGTACCGAAAAGGAATGCAGGAGATTGCATTCGCGGCGTACTCGCATAATCGACCCTGTTTACATCGATACTGTGCCAAGATATTAGTAAAATGCTGCCGGTGGTAAAGTTACCGTAATTGAAGGCTGCGTCGAGTGTAACGAGCGTGATCATTAAAAAGTTTAAAGAGAATTAATGGTGCCACCTTAGAAGGTATCCTTCGTTCAGCAATTAAGGTTAACGAACAACGAATCAAGGCTTTATGACGCCTAAAACATCGTGCATATCTCATTCCGTGGCAGGAGTTCTAAGTTTACATCTCAATATTGCCTGATATTTGGTCGATGTCTTATTTGAATTAGTAGATAGACGAGAAAAGCCAGAAAAATTGATATCAATCTCGAGAGGAAATGCAGAATAATTTTTCAGCATGGAAAATGAAACGCTCACCTACATAGGTTTGAAAAATTATACACGAGAATCTCTAATAGAGTTGTAAAGCAATTTATTTCATAAACAGGCCGGAGAGAATCAAGTGGATGGTTATTCTTATTAATACCATTACAGTAACTATGAATGCTCACGTTTACCATCGTACCTGGATACATTAACGATTATGTGGGTCAGGGTCAACATCTGCTTATCTCACTCGCTCAGGTACATTCAGGTTTTACCAGCAGGGTATCAGCTATCGATATATCGGGTGCTACGTTACGACTTCCTTAGGAAAATGTGTAGGAAGACCCAAAAATATTTGGAATTTATATCTTTCTACCAGTTCAGAAAATTGAACATAAAAAAGTCTCCTCCTCTAACAAAAGAATATCATTAGATGCGATCAGTGCTGCTAAAAAGTACAAAATACATAGTTACAATAGTCATCTTGTTATTGACACGGAATTAACTGGGATTAAGATACGAGAAATATTTTATGAACTTAACATTTTAAAAAGTCTGATAGAAAATTGAACTACTATTAACTCTTTTTCTAGAACAATTTACACTCAGAGGAAAGAATTACAGTAGGCATGAAAATTGACAATGCACTATATGTTCTATTATTTTTCGAGTAATAGCCACTTATTATGTTGAAAATTATGGCAAATTGAGAATTACGTTATTGCAATATCATTCCTGCAATGGCACTGTGGAAAAATTACAGTTTCAGACGAAAGAAATCACAATTTACTAAATATATGTCAGCTGTGGAAATAATAATGGCAATCATACGGAGCTATACACTTCGACTTTCACGACATTACCAACGTCGGAAAAGTGTAAAACGCGTACAGCGGATGCTATCGATTTTCTTCTACAGAATCCAACTAAACTATCATTCATGAGCATTTAGTAATTAAATAACTTTATACAGAATCTAGTTTCTACATCGTCTAAGAAACCAGTTATGCGGATGTAACACGCGGGAGAAGTCGGTCGTAAATCGTTTGCAAATTATTAATTTGCATGCTTCATTCATCCATTCGATTAACTGCCATTCGATTGAACAAAAAAGAAATAAATTAGAAGAGAAGCTTATTGAATGTACTTACATTACGATCCACAAGTTTGGGAGCGGTCATGTATAATCAGTCATATTTAATTAAACAGATACATATTATTACTCTGCTCATAGTCGAAAGTAAAAAACTTCCAATATATGCGTTCTACTACTTTTCTTTTTTTCTTTTTCTTTTAAAGAGAAAACGGAATATTATAAAGAAAAATATTCTACGAGACTCCTAGACACCATAGTGCATTCTTCGAATTCTTATAATGATTCTGACTGGCGTGCGAGGAAACTCGTTTTCTCGTTCGCAAGATCGATCGATGGATCCGAGATACCCGCGACTATGTCGGTGAAATGCAGGAAATGCAAGCCGAAAGAGAAAATGAATAATAGAAAAGGTCGAGAAACCGTCGTGTAAATCACTCGCGAAACCAGGGCGACGTGACGCCCACGAGGTTTTTACACAGGAAGTTTACACACCCGAACGTAATTTCTTGATCTTTTGATTGTGATAAAAAAACGGAAGACACTCGTTCACGAAACACAAAATCTCGACCTCTGACCAACACGGTACATAAAGAACAGGTCCCTTTGTACGGGAAGTGAAAAGTAGTAGTTTAATCGACGATATTTGTATAATTTTTATTGGTGATTTATGAAACTCTATCCAGTTTGTAATTATCGTCTTTTTTCTCTTTTTTTATTTAAAGTGTAACGATTTCCTCTGCTCTAGATCGACAATTCCCCCCCCCCCTGAAAATCATGTGAAAGTTTAATTTGGTGTATTAGAATAAATGATGTCACTATTCGCTTAAAGAGCAACTTTCCCAGCTATAAATGCTTGATAGATTTCGCAGTAGATTAAATATATAATTAAGAATAATAATAATCAAAGTAGGTATTCGTGATTTTCGCGATCTAGGTTGCGCTCTGATTTAAGATCTCTGAACAAAAATTTTACAGTTCCTGGATGTTATAACTGATCCCAAAAAGAATTATGGTCGATAAATAATACAATTATCTCTCAGTATTCAATATTAAATTAAACAAAAATAAATGAATTAATATAATAAAATTTTACGTTACTAAATTACTTGAGGACTCCAGATTCAATATTTCAATTCAGAATATCCCAATAATGGAAACCTCAAGCTCCCAAAATCAAGTAAATTGAGAACTGAATGATAATAATAATTAAATAAAATGGTACGTTACGATTACAGGTGGATCAGAAGCCGCTGCATAAGCCGAACCATCATGAGAATCACGTGTCTCAAATCACGAAATCGATCCAGTCACAGGCGAATCACAGTGCGTCGAATCACGTTCAATCCCATGGTCAGCCTAATCATGTTATCTCGAATCACGAGAACCACGTGTCTGCCGGTCGTGTGCCGAACCACGTGTCAGCGGCAAACCAGACGAATCACCAGAAAAACCAGCAGAACCAGCGACTTAGCCCGAATCAGGAATGGCGTCAACCGGAAGACAACGGCAGATTGCAAGAAGATGGCATCTATGAGAGCGGGCCGGTCGTCAACGACGGAAAACACTCTCTGTTGCAGTACGCCATGCTCAACTTTAGACAAAGCACAGAGAAGTTAGTATTCTACTTATTCCAATTCATAATGTTATACAATTTGTTTTTATTACAGTTCGTTTTATGCGATAATATATTTTTCTCAAATAGATGGCAAATATAAAATTCGAAAACTCTTGCATTAATAGAAGTATAAACTTTTTCATCATTATACTTCATTTTTCTAATATCTCACTTTTAATCGAGTTTAGAAAATACATTAAAACTTCTATTTTTGCAGAATAAAATTTTGATAAACCTATTTCACTAGTAATGCTAAAAATGAAGATTGTAATGTATTTTCTTTCGCAACATGTTGCACGCTGTACGCTCTAGACTTGAATCAGTAAGTACCAAACAATATATCTCCCAATAAAAAACAAATCCTTGCTCTGAAAAAAAAAAACACTTTTACCAAAACGAGGCATCGCAATAAAGGAGAAATTAATGTTAAGGACTAATTGGTCGCTCTTACGCAAGAAACAAGAGCTAGCCGTGTTGAGAAAGCATAACGCACTGCAGTTCTCAGAGTAACATCGACCATCTTGGTGAACGCGCGGCTAACGAGTACAGCTCGTCTTCTTTTGGCATTATTCCGTGATTCGCGAGTTACCGTTTTAAAGTGCTTCCTAACTTGACGAGGAAACTTCGATATATTCGTTTCACATAAAATTTTCTATCAAATTTTCTAATTACTACCAATTCGTTCTTACTGAAGAAACTTATGTCGAAGAAGAAAGATCTAGATGGAATTTAATAGAATCGCTAATGAATAGATTTCTAAAAACTATGTACGTAAGGTTACAATATTAAATTCTAATTGAATGTATAAAATTCTAAATGAAGTGAGAATTGACATTGCAAATGTATCTTAATTGTCTTTGCTATTCAGTGACCGACTAACTGTACCAACGTGTACAAGTAATTAAAATTAATTAGGAGTTTTCACTATTCATTGTGTGGTATTCATTATTCATAGAGATTTAGAAAGAAATATTCAACCATGGTTTTACACAGCAAACACATTTGTAACGAGGTATCAAAGTAAAACGAGAAAAGAATCGGCGAAAAAACAATAACTAAGAGAAGGATCAACCTTCAACCAAGTCGAAGGGGAATCATTAAAACGCCTAACTAGAGTGTAGACTTCCTAAACATGACTTTGACAAGTGACGGCCACCCGGCCAGTACTCTGAACGGGACTTTTTCCTCTGTCTCTGTAGCAACATCCTGCAATGGAAATCTCCTTTACGGCCACGTACTCCTCCAAGGAGATGTCTTCCGTTTTGGAAGGCTATTACTTACGTCACCCCCGAGTCCCGTTCCTTCGATAAATTAATTCTAACAGTCGCTTCCCGCGGTTACAACTTCCTATAATAACAAGCAGAGTTTTAATAAACAAAAGTTTTAACAAAATATTTAATTTTATAGGTTTGAGATGTTGAAGACAGCAGATGGATCTATAAGTGGATCTCTTAAAGTGATCGAATCTTTGAAGAGTAAAAAGAAGAATAAAAAGAATAAAGGCCAACAGGATGGTGCGGAATGGACTTGGAAAGAACAAGTGGATCTTGTAAAATACTCTCCTGTGCCAATAGAACAGAGTCTTTTGAGACTTGATGCAGATTTAAGTGCCTTGGCAGTGGAATGCTTTTTGTGTCTGATGAGGTACATGGGTGATCAACCTTTGCCTCCAGATACTAGCGAAGTAAAATGTGTTTACACCATTCTGATGGTAAGTGACGATGTTTCTCTTCTGAACTAACAATCTCTCAGAAAACAATCCTATGTCTCTTATATTCTTAGTTTGTATGATTTAAGCTAAAATGATAAAAATTTTAAATATTCTGTACAATGACGTTGTTATATACAATTATATGAAGAAACATGGTGAAATTTGCTGAGATAATTTGTATTGGGGTCAAGGATTTAATGATGAAGGATAATAATTTGACAACCTACTTTTAGCGCTGAAGGATTTGAATTTCCTTTTACTTGCTACTTCTTTTCATTAAAGATTTCTCCTAGATGAATACATCTTCATAATGCATTCTCCAAGGAGAACGTTTGAAATACTTTCATCAAATGATGCATGTAAACTTCATTCCATTTTTTCAGGCTTATTGTTATCAAAAATATTGTACTGCCTTGTAAGGATGTCTAACAATCCTTCATCACTAAAGTAATAAATTTATTAAGAACAAGAAGATAAATTTTATATCGCTAATTTATTTTCATATATTTTTAAAAAGTCTTACATTTAAAAAATAATATTTATAATATGTCTTAATATTCTAAAATAATTGCAAAGAGTGAAATCATCACTTTCTTTCTCCATAAACTACTGAGAAAAATCTTAGTTTAACATCTAAGGACATTATTCTCACTACTTTCAATCTAATTACAGCATTGTCATAAGTATGAATTACTTCGTGATGAAGTTTACTGTCAATTGATGAAACAGACTACAAACAATAAGAGCCCAAATCCAGATAGTTGTCAACGTGGTTGGAGGATCTTTAGCATTGTTGCTGCTTACTTCACTTGCAGTGATGGTCTGAGGCCTTATTTAACAAAATATCTGGAAACTGCAGCTTATGATAAGAGGAGAGCTTACCATGGTACAGCCACAGTGTGTTTACAAAATCTCAGGAAGACAGTTAAATATGGAGGAAGGAAAAACGTACCAAGCGTGGATGAAATTATGGCAATTAGTGCAGGTAGAAATGCGAAGAGACAGATTTACAGACTACCAGGTGGAACAGAAAGAGTTATCAACACCAAATGTACAACTGTTGTACAGGTAAGTTTAGTTTTCTCCAAATTATCTAATTAGACAAAGGATCAGGATAGATGCAAGTAATATATGAAACAAATTAGAAAATCTATTGGATTATCTATTGTATTATAAGGCTGTTAGTAGCTAAGCGCTGACAAACAAAACAATTGCAATATAATTTGCAGAAGATTCTTTAAACATTTACATTTAAAGATAACAAAGAAACAACAATTTATAACACAAGAGCATGTCAATTAAATAAAACAAAACTCTAATGACAATATTTCAAACAACGACCTACATACCAATAAATTTCAATTTGGAAGGCTGTCTTAAGAATATAAATAAAATAACAGAAAGTTATTAATTGATATTCGAATCAAAATAGAAATTATGATATTCAGATTCAAATTCATAAAAAATTAATTAATAATTATATAAGAAGTATGCTACAATGCTTAAATATACAAGTAAATATCATATACTAAATATACAAAAAATATCAAAAATTATAAAATTAAGTTGTGACATAGGTTCTATTAAAAATATTACTAATAATCAAACAATAGCATGTACAAAATTTAAAAAAAATGTATTTGTGCCAATATGTAGTCATCAGAGTGAATAAAATTATATATAGTATGATATACATAATATGATATATATGATATATAGGTTAAAACCTTCATATTAATGTTATAGTACAAAATTATGTACACATACTCGTAAATAATTAATTATTAATGCGTAGAATACTACAATTAATTTCAAGCTCCAAGCAACCCAATTTAGTAGCACGTAACCTCACAAATTGACATACTCATTACAGAATCGTAAAAATTTCACCAATTATGCAACATACTTTACAACTTTACTTACAAATAATAATAACCATAATTAGTTAGTTAACATAAATTAAATGAGAAAGCATACCGAATTTCTAATGACATTCTTATCAATTTTTCACTTTTCGTAACACTCTCAATTCATCGACGCCAGTACGCTCCGTATGCCGGCTAATGTGCGCTAAGATTCAAATTCAAATCTCAGTAAACCATTCTATAATACATATTCGTAAAATTTATTGAATATAAATTAAATTGTTTAGTATAAGAAACATAAAATTAATGGTATAGCATTGAAGAGAAGACAAAATCAATGAAAATATCTCCTATATAATGTAATAACATATATAATAATAAATTGCAAAAGACAAATTGGTATTGATTTATTTAATAGTACTTTGAGTTTAGGACTGTTATATTTTAATAAATTCTAGTCAAGATATGTCAAATTGCAATATATTGTTAAATATATGATAATACAGGTATAATGACTAATTCTTAATAATTTGTTAATAACTTAACTTTTTTGGTAGGATGTTATCGAGGAGATGTGCAATATAATATCTGTAAGAAACCCTCATGAAATGGACGAATTCTCGCTATATTGCATTGTTGATGGTGATGCGTTTACGATGCCTTTAGCCAGGGATGAATACGTACTAGACGTAACTACGGAGTTACATAAAAATCATCAAGTCTTCTACTTAATATTCTGCAGGTATATTTCTTTCCATTGATAAAAGGACTTATCTGAAAAGAAACCTATCGATTCTCATGAAAGCAGTGCAAATAAGAGAACAAAAATAATACAATCTTTTTCAATTTAGATCTGTATGGTATTATCCTCTCAGACTGGATGCTCCATTGTATATAGAAGTCGTGTTCAATCAGATTGCTCCAGATTACTTAGAAGGTCTTCTACTAGTTTTACCTGGTGAACATTTACCTCAAGAAGTCATAGTAAGTCTTTCTATCTTTGCTATTTTATATAAATAATATATTGACATTGTTTGGAGTTTTTAATTAATATATTTTCTCTTTTCTTTCTAGTTCGATATGGCTCAAATAGCTGCTCTTTTACATAGGGCAGCAGATATGACTCACGAACCAACAACGAAAGAAATTAAATATTTATTACCAAAACCAGTGCTCAGTTTGAGAGAACCACGACCACAACAGTGGTCAAATATGGTCCAACAAGCATGGAACAATGTGCAACACAATACAGTTGCTGCTTGTAAAGCACAGGTGCTTGGTACGTGTCTCAGTTCTTATTAGCGAGTATATAATATAATATAATAAAATAATAAATATAATAAATATAATATAATAAAACATTATATCATGAAAATAATGTTTAACTTTATTTTTAGAAATTTTATGGAAGTGGCCATTATTCGGGTCTAGTTTCTTCGCTGTGAAGAGGGTGCCTGAAGGAAAAGAGAAGGGTGGTGATCATATTTTGGCGCTCAACAGGCATGGAGTGCATTTTATTGATTTAATTACACATGTAAGTAATTCAATCCCCGTTTTCTGCCTCTATGTAAAAAAGCAATAGATAATTCAATGAAACCGACGCCAAATTTTTAGGAGACCCTGTACCACTACCCTTATTCCGAGGTAATATCCACGAGGAAAGTAAAATCCGAAGAAGGAACTCTGTACCTTGACATGAAATGCGGTAATTTAATGCAACAACGCATCACACGACTTCAGACTGAACAAGCCCATGAAATTTCACGACTAATTAGACAATACATCACCATGGAACAACGAGCCACCAATGCTCAAGGTGCTAGCATTGGGTTTGGCATGAGATAAAATTCTCCATCTGCACTTTCAATTTATAGTAATCATATAGATCAACATTTTAGAGGCGTACAATCTTTTTTGTATTGTTTAATCGAATAAGAAGCGCTGTAAATACATATTTAAGAGAAACGATTCCGTCATGATAAAGGAAGACATCTTTGAAGGAAATTTGATGAAAGAAAAAGAAATTCAATATATCGTAAAGTGCTCATAAAGTTCGAAAGTTTCAAAGAATTGTCAGTAAAATTACGTTTACTCTTTCGTTATTTATTTATTCAGAGAGCAGAAGATTTGGTTAAGATTTTTTAAGAGATTTTATAATACGCAAATTAAGCGAAGAATATAGTTTGAGAATCTTTTGACTTGTAAATATGTCCAGTTAAGAGCGAGAAACGAACAGAATTGAAACACAGCTCATCTGGTAACACTATAACAGATAAATCGTGACAAATCGTGACAAGGCATTTCTCGTGTTTCTTCCTCGTTTTAAGAAATAAACTTCGACGAGTACACCAAAATGTAACAAACTTAACAAATAAGTCAAGTACATACCTCGATTCAAAGGGAAAGTAAATCATCAAGAATATCGCGTTAGATCAAACGCACTATAAAGATACCAACTCAACAATATTGCAATGTTCAAACTATCGTTTCATAAAATAATAAGACTATCTAGTTACACAACAGTCTTAAGAATGAGAATATCTGATAATCTTCTTCATTAAGGAGAATTAACTTTATACATACCGTTGAAAAGAAGAAAAAGAAGAAGAGGAACGAATGCTCAAGTGTCTAAGCAATTATTCTCAACTCTGTAAATACGCGTTTAGAAACGTCTAGAGAAAGAGAGAACTACAACGAGAGGACGACGGTTCTGTAAAATGAAATATGTCGATACATGGCTCACTAGTAGCTTTTTAATAGGGTTCGATGGCAGAACACGTCGATACTCTCGATGGCTGCTGCGTCTTCCGGTTGATTTCTTTTTCTTTCAGTTTCAATGAGGGCAATTTTCTTCTCATTTTTTTAATAATCGAAGAAATTGCCGATCACCTTGAATAATAAGGAAAATAAATGACATCTTTCGACGTTGAATAGGATCGATTTATTTATATAAAAAGCGTAAGAAAAAGAAACGATACGGTACACGTAAAAGTTAATGTAAATCCAATTAAATGCTAATATCTTTAACGAGTACGTTCTGATGGCGACTAACAAACTGCGGTTACATGTTTATCACAAGGATACATTATTATTAATAATTGTACGTATGCGTATCGATGTGAACGGAGATGTTAAAACTTTATATTAAAAATTTCTACTTATACGAAAATAGTTGTATGCCTCTCAAGTTACTTTTTCTCCTTCCCATTTCAAAAACATATATATATAAACATATAAAAAGGCAGTAGATAATAATGATGACGTTTTAATAGATCAAATTAATAAATCATATTTTTGAAATTAGAGAAATTGAAGAAATTAGTATTACTTTATTAAATATGAGGAAATTACACAGAGAAATACTCAGATAGAAGTAAAGAGAAATTGATTTTACACTCTGTGTTTTGATATGCATATCATTCTAAATTATTCTACCTCAGAGCCTTTCTAATCTACTTATAATCATATAACCTGTTGCTTTACGAAAAAGCTTTGTAAATTTATTTTTCAAGCAATCATTCAGTCACACGAAGTCGTTAAAAAATCATAAAGCAACAAGTTAATAACTTTTTGTGCATTATATGTCAATTCTTCGAGCGACTTGGACTCGAACTAGGTGTTTTCATTTTCGTTTCATGAGGCCAATTACTGGCGGTATGTTTAACATATCCAGGATCAGTGGGTGACGAAGGTGTTCGTACGTTGAGTGTCTGTGTCCCCGTGCTCGCTGTTCGGAGCGAAGTAAAGCATTCTTCCAGTATTTCGATTTCGTCTTTTCTCTGGTCGAATTCTTTTCCATAACCCTTTGGCGGCGGCGGAATATTAAAAGAAACATCACGATTTTTTTTCTGATTTTTCGGCGACATTCCTTTCATTCGAACTGGCACGTTGTCGTACTGACTAGTGTCAGAATATCTATTAATGTTAGAAGACCAAGAAATAAGATAAAGAAATTTAAGAAAATAATAAAATGATAACAGGTAATTGGAGATTATGAAAATAATAATTATAATATAATAGGGAATTAATGCACCAATGAGAATTGATGCAAAGAACGAATTCGTCGATATTAACGAAGCTAATATTATAGTAATAAACTGATCATTGTGCAACTACCTGTAACCTTCGATAGCTTCGTCCACATCGCGCTCAACCTTCATAATCTTCACACTAGGATTCACGATCTTCGCGAATATAGGTTCGCTTTTATGATTCGTCTCGGTTGGAAAACGAGGCGTGTCAATTTCATCTACTGGACGTTGATAAATATCATGAACCTTATAAACCACAGTAGGCGCTTCCATTCCATGATCCGTTCTATAAGAGTCCCTTCTCATAGCTTTTTGCATCTCAGAATCTCGATACATTTTCGAGTCTCGGAGAGCTCTCCCATTTTCAAAATTCTGCGTATATTCTTTTGGTTCTCCGTATTCTCGATTAAAATCGCCAGTTCCTTCATCTTCATACGAATCTTTCGAACGCTGCTTGGAGGAACGATTTTGTTCCCATTTTCGCGGATCTTCAGACTGTTCTTGCCCTGAACTCCTTTGATGTCTTTCGTCTAATTTCTCAAAACCATCGTTTATAGTGCCACTGTCGTCGTTTTTGGAAACTTGAGGACTGCTTATTTTTGGGGATTTTGTTTCTTTTTCGCTGGCCAGAGTCGTCGTTATTTGTCGTTTAGCTATTATATATCAATCAAAAAAGGAAGTCAACTATATATATATATATACAATTATATATATTGTTAATTTATATATTGTCTCCTTAATTTATATTTAACACTTCCTTTTATATCTTAACAAAAATGTATGATACCTCCTTTATCAGTCAGAAGTTCTGTCATGCCATGCTTGTCCTTTTTCTTTGGCGTGCTCATTAACAAGTCAGCGATGAAAACTAACGCTGTTAGCAAGCACAGTGCCCCAAAAACAGCGGCGTTGTCTATCAAATCCTCAGGGACGTTTTCAATAGACGCCAACGATAAAGCGCCGACGATACCGAAAAGAATCACTCCAAGTCCAAGGAAGAATATTTCCTTAAATAGAAAAGAAAGATCTTCGTACACTCATCAAGCAGAACAATGAAATGTTAATGACTTCCTCTGTTTAACATAATCTTCATTAAAATCCTCGGGACCTTTCATATCCCCTATTGTCTCATAAAATTCAAGTATAAACGTGAAACAACCTTCACACGTTTACGACCATTAACAATTCGATAATTCGTATTTCTTTTCAAGATTTCTTTACAATAGCGATTGTACCGCCTTTCAGTGAAATATTTCTATAAAAATCATCCTTTATGTCATCTACGAGCAAACAGCTAAGAATTTCAGCTCAGAATTAAGAATATCAACAATTTATTTTAAATGCAAATTTCTGTCTTGATGAACGCGTAGATCTGCATGTGGAAATCATTGCGATCTGCCTAGCCTCAGTTATGAGTCATTAACTAAGAACTAAGTCACAGTAGCGTACGTATTACGTGCTCAATTGCCATACACCAAGGTAAGGATGTTGTTACGTGCTCCTTCTTGTAGCTTGCTCATACGAAGGATACTTTTAACCTTGCCCCTCAATGACAGTGCTAACTGGACACGACAGTTCTCACGCTATCGTTAAAACACGTGCTCTATATTTAACCGATTTGTCGTTTCAAGAGTCCATCTGCATAACTTGAAAGAAGCATGAAAAAAAGCAACCTTGTAAAAAGAGCTCTGCTAACACAGATCGGTACATCGTAACTTCGAATGCAATGACGATTGACTAATGAACGAGGTGTGTCCGCCGGAAAATATTTGCAACCAGGAAAGATATTGAAAATGCGTTCATGCTGAAGATTAATATCGTGGGAGTCTTGAATATGTTGCTTTGAAAATTTATTATAGTCTCCATCGTTGGTATTAATTGCGAAAGTATTTCGTGTATTTATTTGGTGCATTTAAAACGGCTACCGAAAATCATGCAGAAAATGTTTTATATTTTTGTAAAACTTATTGAGGCACTGATAATCGTGTAACTTTCGTAATTCGAGGATAAGTAAAAGGTAACACCACAATCAGTTACTAATATAATTCGTTAATGGATCAGTCATGGAGTCTTTATCTGTTTCATGTCACTTTTACTGGTGAAACTTGTCGAAGTTAATTCCTCGTATTCCTGACCTCACAAATAAATTTTAACGAATATTCTTTTACGCACTTAGTGTAAGAAAATTTCTATGATTTTCCATCGATTCTAATCATTAACTATATCCAATAGCAATTTAAGATCCCGCATTTTTTCCAGTAGTTAATTCAATTACAATTATTGTTTCTTTTAAGAAACATTTAAATTTATGCATTCAGGGTGTTGGTTAAGAAGAAAGATACATCAATGTACGATAAAATCAGCCTCGTCGAAGGACAGTATTCCGTAAAAGAGAAAGAATACCTTGAAAAGTCCAAACAATGCGACTATTATGGAAATATGTCGACTTGTACAATTGTCAAGGAAGAAGTGAATTAAAAGTTCGGGAAATATACATCGAATTTTTCGTCGTGTCATAGACATATACTGTTTAAAGAAAAAAAGTTACAAAAAAACGGAAAGAATTACCGTCTTTCGACCATCTAGCTCTCCTGTCGCAGCAGCAATAAGAAGACCCGTCGTGATTATTATGTAACCACCACAAGTCGCGGTTGCAAGAGCGGCGCCTAGATTAACAAAAGAAAAGTGTGTTGTTGCGTGTTTTACATTCCTTTTTCCAACATATACTATAGTACTTATACATCAATTACTATAAAGCATAAAATAAATTTCCATTCAAATTAATCTACATAGAATAATGCACTATCCGACCACAATCTTAAAAGTATTTATGTAACGAAATATTTTTGATAAATGTTTGCTAGACAGCTTGCAGAATTTTTATTGTAACTCTGAAAGATAGAAAAACTAACTGATAGCAATACAAAAATATTCTTCTCCTAATTTATGGCGTAATACAAACTATAGAGATAAACGTTTCAAGAAAGTAATAAAAATTAGTAGGCCTTTTGGGTCAATTTTGCTCTTGTAAAAGGAAAAGTATAAAGTAATAGATATTAATTTTTGAACCTATGGCGCCCCATGTGACGTTATTCAAGAGGGACCATTCTCTGCTACGACTTCTCAAATAATGAAACACTCTTCGGCTTTCATCATCAGTTACCCTGAGTGCCACCACGCAGGCAAGGCAAAGCATCTGCAACACGAATGTTCATAGTTGCAAAATTTAATAAGAAGGAATGAATTAAAATCCAATTATCTAGCGTTCAGTTCCGTTCGCAGGAATAATTACAAATAATTGATTGTGGGAGTATTCAAAGGAATCCTTATCTCGTATTGTGAGAACACTGATATAAGAGCAATTAGTAATATATAATTGAAATGTAAATTGTGCTAGAATTTTTGTTTAAACATTAACGTTCACTATCATGTATGAATATGTAACTAAAGTAGCTTACAATATCAAAACAAATATATGTACAAAAATAAATATACAATTTTTCCATTGTTACGCACCACTTCGATAATCCTGATGAATACCTTGCGATTCCACATATTTAACTTTGTTTATCAACAATTTCCAATTTTACAATGTTCATTCAACCATTGTTAACGTATTTAAATTTTCAAACTGTCATCAAGAATTTGGGACAACGTCGAGTAGAAAGCTTCATCATACAATTTCACTTATCACAACCCGCATAAGAATAGTTCATTTCACATTCAGTAGACTCAGAAGAATTGCACAAATGGTATACTATCAAGAAAAGGAATACAATCATAAATTAAATCATAAATTAAAAATTATTAAATATAAAATCTATCTGCATCTGTAAAATTAAAAAAAAAGGTACGAATTTAAGAACTTAAAAGAAGCGAATGATTAAATCTATCCCAGCAGTTAGTTCGTGATCAACTGTACTAATATAATAATCGGTAAAACGGGCATGTGGGGGGTCGCGTTATCTTACTCGTTAGTGAAATTCGAGCGATGGGGTTCCAAGACGAACCGCGGCGCGCGTCGAACGACAACTGAAGAGATAGAGAGGATCGTGGTTCAAGTTGCACGGGCTACGTAGTGTCACGTAATAAGGTCTGCGTACTGCAGGTAACAATGCTATTATCGTACGGTGCATTGGCGCAGTACGGTGTGAATTTTCGCAATAAATACCATGGAAATGGTTAACGAACCGCTAATGCCTTGAACCGGTTCGATAAGGTTACAACGACCGGCGAAGATAGGGAAAATTTCAGAGAACGTTCGTTTCTTTGAATGCAGTCCTTATTTATTTGCTGTCTACTATAATTGATAAAATTAATGAAATATTTCAATATACGAATATTATAATGAGTAACAAAGCAAAAATATTGATAAGTAACCGCGAATTTTGTTCAGAGATTTTGAAAGCACCCAACGTTAAAAAGTTTGAGATGGATAAAACGGACAATGTTTAGAAAGGAGTAGCTCACTACAGAGGATAAAATTTGTTATCGAGGCGGTTTGAGTTTGGTCTTTACGTATTAATATAATTACTAAATGATCATGCATGAAAAACGCAAAATGATTCATTTAATGTAACGTGACAGCGACGTTGATGAAGCTTAGGATACCGTAAACAAATTGCAACGACGTTTTGGTACGATAAATTACTCATTTGTAATCTTGTGTAACATAATTTTCTTCTTGAGTCACGTGTAATTATTATGAATCACCTGCAAAACTACGATTTATTTCACCAGAAATAGAGTCATTCTTGAAGAGTGAAATTTTTCTAGAACTCGTATGGAATAAAAAGTTCTACAAGTTTTCAAAACGTTTTAATCGAATCACATTCTCTTTCTTTCCAATCCCGACTCGCATACATTGTATTGGAAATTCTATCCGAACGGCCAGCTGTTGACATTCATTGATTTCGATTCTCGAGCGGGCAACAAGTTGCCGAGAAGACAATGTAACATCGACGAAGCTAAAATACTTTGAGTAATCGGGGCTGCGTATGGAAAATTCCTATGAATTCATATCCGTCTAAGGAGAGATAAATACAAGCAGGTAAATAATATTTTAAAGAGTAGAGATTCATATAACATAGTCTAATCAGATCATTTAATATTTTAATTAATTACATTTGCTTTTAGTTAAATTTGAACTAAAATTTATACAAAAAGATATACACATAGACGGCAATAAGAAAGAAACATTAAGTTTGTGAAACGAAAATTAAGAGAAATACTATTTTCTAGAGATTTTAATAATTAAATTTGTAAGTAATAGATTTAAGTAGTAGATAGTAAGTAGTAGATTTAGTAATAAAATATCCATTAAAAAGGATTTTCACTTCAAATAATTGCTAATAAAGAAAACAATTAAATAGAAGCATTGAGAAGAATATTTGAAAAGTTTATATATATGTATGTACATATGTAAATTGATATTCATCTCCAAATATCCACATGTTCTAGAATGCAATCGAAGAAGTCGTGAAAGGAAAAACATAAGAAAGCGTTGACGCGTGACAAGAGGAAAAAGGATTTGCAGAATGAAGGGAGAGACGAATATCATCTCCCCTCCAAAGATTAAATAAAAAATAAATCTACCCAATGGGGGGGGGGGGGCAACCAGTCCGAAATAAGCGCCATCTGATCTCATACACTTAACCCATAGCCCATAACACAGCCGTGGTTTAGTGCATCGCGTGCTCGTGCATCAGTCTTCTTTAAACCGTGGTGGTATGTTTATTAATCATCGATCCCTCGACTTTGGTCGGTACCTATTTTCTGTTTCAGAAAGATATCCAACAGATCGAATTTTGTCCCTTCGTGTTTGTCATGATTAAAGATAGAATTAATTTTTGCCAAAATGACGGTTTAACGACAGTGTGATTAGTAGTAATAATAACAAAGGAAAACAAATGTCAATTAATAATAGGAACGACGACGTTCGAATCAATAAAGAGGGAACAATGGTGTCTGTGTCAACGATTCAACAATCAAATGAGTCCTTCAATAAAATCAACATAGAAGACGGTATAAAACAACAATTGGGTAAGTGATGTTGATGGATATTTATAGAAAACGACAGGATTTTCGAATATTTTGATTCGCCGTAATAACATAACCAGCTGTGGTTGTCTGATAATTTCATTTCAATTCAGTCGTTTATATCCAAAGATTAACCAGTGCGATGAATTCTATTTCATTATGGTCGTGTTTTATTTTATTCTTCTATTTATTGTAAAGATAAAATTATCGTTGGAAGTCCTATCATCTCCTGGCAATTGTCATTTGTTCTGGAAATATAATGTCTGAGGCCAGAAATATCAAATCAATTGTATAATTACTTTTTTTCCATTAATACTTTTTTTTGAGAAAGTACGTTTTTCAATATTACGTAAGTATATTTTTTTCATACCAAACTCACACGTATTTCATATCGGAATATTGTCATTGTTAAAAAAGTATTATAACAATCGTTTTTAATCAAATTCAGCATATTTACACAATCGACGGCCGGCCATACAGTCACGAACCGACAGCAAAGTACAGGACTTGAGGGAGGAACAAATGGAAAGCAATTTAAAATTATTAAAATTCGTAGCCGATTCCCAGTTGACATTAACTCAAGTTAATGGTCAGAGGAAGCTCGGTCCACCTCCTGGCTGGACAGGACCTCCTCCTGGTCCAAAATGCGAGATTTTTGTCGGCAGTATCCCCCGAGATTATTACGAACCGGAAATTGTTCCTATATTTAGTACTGTAGGAACGATTTATGAGTTACGCTTGATGATGGAATTTTCTGGCATAAATAGGGGTTACTGTTTTATTATGTACACCACTGAAGAAGAGGCAGCTCGTGCTGTTAAAGAATTAGATCAGTATGAAATTTATCCTGGGAAAAGAATCGGTGTTGTTGCAAGCACAAATAATTGTCGGCTTTATATTAATCAGCTGCCTCGAAATCTCGATTCTAAAACAATTATCAAGGTTCGTTGTTAATGTCCTCTGGTTTATTATGTTTTGCTTTCTATCGACTTTTTTATTCTATCGGAGGTGGATCCTTTTATCTTCCTATTTTTGTTTTTTATTTTTGTTTTTTGTTTTTTTTTTTTTTAGAAAATTTACGAGATGACCGATGAAATCGATAAAGTGGCCGTTTATAGAAATTTCAACGGCTTCGTTTGTTATGTTCTGGTTTCGTATAAAACCCATCGAGGTGCCGCCATGGCGAGAAGAAGATTGGTGCCTGAATCGGCCATGCTTTTTAAAAATTGCGAGGTCAACATAGAATGGGCTAATGCGAACATGACACCTTTTAACGTAGTACGTATAACAATTATTAAATTTAGGAGCTTTCTGTAATTAAGCTAAAAAAGCTATGTAGATATTAATTAATTTTGAAAGCTATCATCACGTTTAAGTAATGATTATTGGCATAAGACAATTAAAAGAACGATAAGAATTTGGCAAAGAGAGATCGGTGTTTGCAAATCGTCATCAGTAACAATACGATTTTCCTTTCGCGCAAAAAGAACAATGACATCGGTCAATTATAGTCCCATGAGAAAATGGAACGTGGGTACTTTCCCTTGTTAAGTTGTCTCTGCAAATGGTACTGTGATTTAGTAGAATAAAAAACCTTGCAATATTCGAGCTTTTATTGCAATTTATATCGTGTTGTAATTCAGTTTCCGCTTTTAAGAAAAAAATGACAATCATTCCCTGTTTATTGAATAATAACCATGGTAACCAAGCGTGATTCAATCTTTTATAAATTCTTTTATAGTTAGCTATAGATTTTTCAATTTTATTTACATTTATTCAAGAAAGAAGAATTTAATTTAATAGTACTGTTAATTATTTATCCAAATGTTTACTCAAGATCCGATTATTTTTATATACTCTTGTGCAAATTATAGACTTCAGTATACACAAATTCTTCTTCCGTACTAAAAATCTTGAACAATTCCTTTTTTCGAACTAAAATTACATTCAAAATGAATAAACATTACTTCAAATTATAGTAAGGTCATTTAAGTCAACTAGTTCATGTTTCCTTCACAAGAGGCACTGTGAGCGTTGGCGTTCAGTAAAGAAAATGCACAGCGCACAACGATAAACGTGCCCAGTAAATCAGCTGATCGCGTTCTTTCTCGAAATATTATACGAAGTGTTATACGAAGTATTTTCTGAGATTCACATTACTAACTGGACGAATAAAAAAAGGCGGTGAAAATGAGTGCGTCAACGATCGAAAATAGTGAATATTGTGACTATCGCAGTCCCTTGGCAATAAGATACGCTTCGAAGGAAATGCGCTATAACTTCAGCGATCAATATAAGTTCAGCACATGGCGGAAACTATGGATTTATTTGGCCAAGGCAGAGATGGTTCGTAACTGTCGAACAAAATTATCATAACCAGTTTATTCTGTGTATTGTAGCCTCATGTGAAAATAATCAGTTTTTTTCGATTTTACCGGCAGCTGCATGTATAGGTACCTCATTTGCTTTGCTTGTTAAGACAAAAACAAGATAACGAATTTATATTCTCCTAATAAAATAATATACGAACATGTAGCCATTAGGCATTAGAGTTAACTATTCGTAAATGATTTTCGTGTAATCAGAAATATTATTCATAATAATATTTATATCACAGCATTGTTTAGCTATTTTCTGGTATCAATTTAGATAACTCATTATTTTTCTATTCTCTGCTATGTTCTTGCATCCTATTGCTAACACCATGTTTACAATTGGAAGTTACAGTTTCGAAAATATATCTTTTCAAAGGTTATCGATAGTTCATCGTGCGTTTCACAAATATGCTAACTTGATCAAATTGTGATTTTGCAAACACAGGACGTCTCTTTGTTAAATTTCAATTATCGGAAATTCTAGATTTCTCGTTTAAAATAAGTCTTTGAATTATTAACAAACTATAGTATGAAGAAAGTGGAACATGTGACGAAGAAGGCAATATAGTAATAACAGAAACGTTTATCGAACCAGTTAAAACTAAAAAGATCTCGGTTCGTGCGAAACAGAAGGCCGTCAATAAACGATCTAACATAATAAACAATCAACGAATGCAAAAATCAATCGATACGTCAGTTCACAAAGGCAGACCCATAAAAGCTGCGTCGTCCAATTCGTTGAAAAGTCACGATAATCCAATAAGTCAATGCAAACTTGAAAAATGTCGATCAAAAAGTTTAGTTTGTTACAATTGTTGTTCGTTGGTGGAACTTGCAAGGAAAAAGTACGCATCAAATGGAGCGTGTGACATCAATGGAAATCTGAGAAACAGTTTAGATCATTCTTTACCGCACGAACATTCCAAGCAGAATTGCGCTCAACTGGATCACTCGAAAGCAGTTCTTCCTGCGATTAGTACATATTTAACGTATTTAAACAAAGGAAAACGCTTGAAGAATCCTAAATGGAACGAGTTGCAAAGATGTTCAAACGATGCTTTAGGTAGTATTCAAGATTTTTCCAAAAATCTAAAGAATATTCCTTCTGATCTAATTAACAATTATAGATTAGAGTGTTCTTGTCATTGTCAGTTTCACGGTAATGGTAGTTTTAATTTACCAACGCTATCTTCGAACGATTTCCAGTCTGTTAATAACTGGAATTCGACGGATAGTTTCGTGAAAGATTTCTCTAAAGCCTTAAACATTTCAAACAAAAGTGATAGTAAAAAATGTGTCAGACAAGAGCATAGAAGTATTTATAAAAGCGAACACATTCCTGTAGAAACTAATGTTCGCCACGTATCGAATAATTGTTTGCATTCTCGCCCTTTGAACGAATCTAATCGTCAACTTGCAAATGGTCACCAGTACAATAATTGCTATCAAAATTTTGCGATTAATACCGCAGAACAAATTAATGGAACAACCTACGATCAATTTCCAAGTCAAAATGTGTTATCCGATTTACAAAATGTCCAAGAGTTAACTGCATTTCGTCAGGAACCAAATCGTGAACATTTTTCACAACAATTTCCATTGAGTGATGTGAAACCTATGATGATCAATCAGAATTTTAATTGGTTCTCTCCTGAACTTCTGCCTATGGAAGTGTACCGTCGTGAATCTGTAAACATTTCAGGGGTATCTAACAAAATTGTAAACGATTGCAAGTATTCGAACAATAATTAGATGATCAGCAATTCGCAGCAGTATAATTACGAATCTTTTTTGAATCCTATATCAAAGTTTAATGGGAGATTCGTACATAAAAATCCAATAAACGCTGCGAATCCTGCCATATATCCGAAAGGCGCGATGTTTGCAAAAGATAAACCACAGTTTGTAGAGCATTTTCGAAGACTTTGAGGATTTATCTTGCCAAGAGATTAACTATAAGGATCATCGAGTATCATATCAGGAAGTTATATAATTTTGTAGTCTTTGCTTCGTTGGGTGCCGTTATGTTGTAATATAAAGTTAAGAAAACACAGATAAGTTGAATTCATGCTAATATTTCATAAAAGTATCTTGAGTTTCATAGATTCATTTGTGTCTTCGTAAACAGAATCGTCTAATCTTCGTAAATAGAGATTTGTAAGAGGAAAAATTTGTGATCAAAATTTTTAACATTCGAGATTGTTATATGACATTATAATACGTGTGTTATGGCCGAATTGAAAGGTTTTGCTAATCAGTATTTGAAAGAAGGTTTGGTGATTCGCCTTTTTTTATAATCTATGTCCTGAATCGTGTGACACAGTTTTGTTTGTTAAGTATATATACTTATTCATTTTTAAACTTATATCTTAAATATAGAACATGGAGTATGGAAAATTTCGTAATTTATATAAGCCGAAATTCCTAATGATTAATTATCACTTCAAGATTTACTATTATACTAATAATGTGAAGTAAAACGCGTTTTATACCAAAGAATAATCTATACTAATGGCAATCGTTATTTCTTATTATTGTAATTCTCAGAATCTACATCAACCTTTATATAATTTTATTTTCTAATCGTACTTGTAGTGATGCTCCTTTTTTTCAAAGCTCAACAAATTGTTAAACTCTTTCTATCTTCGATTCTTTGTATCTTGATCTTCATGTGAGATTAAACGATCTCTGTATAATTGCTTATTGTATCCCGTTTATATAACTAAGTGCTTTATGTCGTTGCGATGCAATTGTACAATGAATGTTCAAAGAAAAGCATAATTTCCAAGCGAAAATTACAATTTATTCTAAACACTAGAAATGATGTTAAGATAGATACGATGCTGTTTTATGATACATTATAATATTTTACAATCGTCGCTGACCGTATAACATTGTTAAAAAAACCTTTTTTCTTGTAATCAACAATCTCACACCTTTTTAATGAAATAAATAATGTTTTGGAATATTATATATAAGCTAATAACTTTTTAGTTGTTGACAAGTTTAAGAATGTTCACGCCCTGCTAGTTTAGGAATCATAAAATGATTATTTACAATATATAGACAAATTTCAATGAGTGAACTTATTTATGTCTACGTTGTTTGCTGTTTCCTACTAATTCGTTCGACATACAATCTTCATTTATGTACATGAATATTTTTCCTTAATCATCTAAGAACACATTTTATCTGTTTTTCTCTCTTTTTTTTTTTTTTTTTTGAAAAAATTATGCTGGCACACTTGATTGTGCAGGGCTTGGTATTGAAGCACATTGTGGACAATTGTCGGATTTATTTCGAGTGCTCTGAAAATGAAAATAAGCGTAACGTAAATTACTAAAGAAGTTCCATGCAACAAAACTGAACTTCTTACCTGACTGCTCTTCGTATGTAGATACTCGCCACATCCAGTGCATTTTAAACGTTTTTGCTCACCTTTACATAATCCCTAAGATATTGTAAACAATATTTTTATATATATTGTATATATTATTGATATTATGCTATCTATGCATAATATGTAAAATATTCCTCTGATTTTTACCTTTATCGTATTTGGAGTCGCGCAATATTCACAGTAGAATCGTCCTTGCTTGTCTCTATAAGCAGTATAATGTAAGGAACTAGGCGATACAGGTACCTGGGAAAACGTTAACTCAAATAATAAAATAAAACATGTCATTAAATACATATATATTTAATGTTAAAGTCTCAAGAATTAACCTGTGTCCTGTCGCAAACTGGACAAATATTTATAACTTTTCGTTCAGGATTGGTCTGTTTCTCTTCGATAAGTCCCTACAAAATATTTTATAAAGTTGCGTTATTATTTGTAAAGTTGTATTATGTATTTTTAGTAAATAAAATTATTCTAGAATTTTTCTTAATTAATTTGTCGTACGATTACCTCTGCTGTCTCTATCTTCCTGGGATTAGAACTCCCACTATAATCAGGAGTTTGGATATCGACCTCAGTGTATCTGAAAATATTGTTTGAAATGCGAATAAAAGTATATTCATGGTTTTTAGAGAAAAATCGTGTATCTACTTTAGAAGCGAATTTAAAATGATATATTATTTTCTTACGACAGTTTAGTAGGTTCAACTTTGTTGTTTTTTCGGAACCCATACATTCTTTTCGTTCTGGTAGCTGAATTGGTCATTTCCGTATGAGTACTAGGGAATAAAGGCATGAAGAAAGATTATTTATGGAACTATGCGGCAGAAGTAGGTTTAAAGCAATAAATGCAAACAATTTCCGGTGTATTATCAGCTGTGTATTACGGTTAAACAAGATAGGAAATATGCAGGTCACAGTTGCATTTTACAACGCGTTTCACTTTAAAGTCAGATTGATAGCATTTCCCTGCACTGTGCTGATAAAATTGGGATTAAGGTAGTATTTTGTAAAGCTTATTTATATGCTATTGTAAGATGCATCTTTTTGGTATTTTTGTTAAACAGAATCTGCAGAAGAGCTACTACGTCCACTCTTGACTCGTATATTTATTCATGTTTGAAACACAAGATGAAATTAATTTTTTGAAAGGTCTACGATAGAATAATTCCTTAATGCAAAGATAAAAAAATAAAAATAACTTATTCGTATCTAAAATGCAGAATAAAATTCAAAACCATCCTTTTCTCTTCTACTTGTTATTCGCATTTCAGAGAATTTCATTCCTTATCACATTCTTTCCAAGTAGAAACCTATTATCTAAACGAAAAAAGGAAACAAAGTACCTAACAATATTATTATTTAATCCAAATCGAAGTATTTCTTACGTCTGTGTTTCCGCTTGAGATTGAGATTCCGAATCAGTTTCCAATACAGTTGATTTATCATTCTTCAATCGATCATTAGAAACTTTAGGCTTTTTTACATTTTCTTTCAAATTCAGACATAGTGTATAGTTTAACGCTTCGTCCATGTTGATCGAATCTTCAGTAAGAGTACTCTTCTTTTCATCTTTCTGATCAGCATCAATTTTCCGTTGTTTATCGTCTTCTTTATTACCTTCAAATATCGATGGATTCTCTGGTTTCGTTCTCGATTGATTCTCGATTTCTTGTGTACAATTTATCATTTCTGCTACCTGGCATGGTGGGGGAATTAACACCTTCGATTCTACAGGATTCAACTTATGGATATTTTCCAATCGGCTGTCTGTAGCTTCCAAAACAGAATCTGACGTTTCTAACGTGGGGGATACCGTTGGGTTTTTAGATATGGAATCTGTTTCCTTGAAAGATTTCTCTGGTTTGTCCGTAGAAGGTTCCACATCTTTATTTAACTTTGTCTTCTGTGGAGATTTCGACTTGTTCGCCCTACTCGTTGGTTTCACTTTCTTCTTCTCATCTTTCTCATTTTTATTTTTCTTCGCCTCCTTCTCCTTTTTCGCTGCATTTACCCTTACCTTCTTCACTTCTTCTGATTCACCTTTCTTCCTGTTAACACATACATATACTAAGTCGATGAAATAATAATTCAAGATAAAAGAAGTTTGTGTTTCTCTCATGGCAAAGCTATGTACATAAAATATGCTTACGTCGCTTTCGAGGCAGTTTGGCACGATATGTGAGTTTTCGGCGTCACGCAGTAAGAACCGAGAGTGAATTTTGTGATTTTCGTTTCCGAGACTCCTCTTAAATTCGGATCTTGCGCTTCGTGTTGGGTGCCTTCGAAAAAGGTAATGTCTAGTGATTAATTTAAGAAATTAAATAGCAGCACTATAGATACGCCGATGTAAGGAAGATAAGAAAGGAGTATAAAACTAAAAGGAAATACGTGAAATTTTTTCTACATCCAATATATAGCCGAAGCATTTTCTGTGGCACAATAGAACGTTGCGTTGTTCTCGTTTGTTCTCGTTTACCGAAGAAATAATCACTTTTCTACGTTTTATCCGTATATTTACCATAATTTAAAACGTTTTATAATATTGGAAGATGATTATACTGTTAGAACTAAGAAAAATCACGCGTTTGCTGTCAAATTAACTCCTGTACTCGCAACCTGATTTAGGCGAGCTTTCTCACTCGTCAACATATCGTAGGATTTCTTCTCCACCGTTTGCACTCTGTCCGTTTGTTCCTTTACTGTTTCCTTATCTTGCTTCGATTGCTCTACCCGCTGCGTTTGCTGCTGTTGACTTTGCTGCGATACTTGAATTATACCTGTGACACACCTACAACTAATCACGATAAAAATGATTAAAATATATTTCATTCGTTCATCGAAGTAACGTCAATTGTGCCAATCATTTATAAATGCAGCATAATGATATCAACCTTGTACAACACGTTGATCCTCTAAGAAGTTGTAAAAATGCAGGACAAGGTACGCAAGGAGCTTGTTGAATCGTAGGCTGCATCACAGCTGAAGAGCTTGCGAAAAATTGTATAGCGCGATTGCATAGCTCGCATCTGCTCACAGTTTGCACAGGCATCTCTTTTACTTCTCGCTGAGTCTGATTAAATCTTCGTAATTAGCAAAGTAATCGAGTTTGACGTAACAATAACTAATTGCGAACAAGATTAAGGGATAAATATGTTTAAAGAAAATGTTATTGTATTTAAATTTACATCGAGAAAATATCTTTATAGTTTAATTACTGCGCTCTATAGCGCGCATTTGTATCATTACTTGGCACTGTCTGCTCAATGTTTGCTGATGATCTGTTTGAACATCAGCAACTTCTACGTAGCACAAGCTCCGTGCACTTGTTGGACAATCGACGTATTGCCGTCGACGTCCAAATGAAACCTTTCTGTGACTGTGATCAGCGACTACGTCTTCCTCACCGAAAGGTACTTTGATGCTGCTGACGCTGGTCATCAGGTCATGTTTGACCGTCTAGATTGTAGAGAGATACCTTAAAAGAAACGTTACACTCCAGGAACATAGATTACTTACTATTAATATTATAATACTATTATGAAATTGACCTATCAACCGGTAGATAATTTGTAAAATTCGTCTTAGATGACTATTTATTAGATCTTATTTAAATAGATTTTATCTAGAAATGCATCGTTCTTGCTTGAACTCTGAAATCAGCAGAAGCAAAGTTTCTATCTTTCTACTTTTCTATCCTTCTATAAAGTTTTATGTTCAATGTTTCAACTCACTTCGGCGGACAAGGGGCCGCAGGTTTCCTTCTGAAACAATACTTCAGTCGGCTTCGCGTAACAGCACTGCCGACAGAGATTGCAGGTACGTTTCCAAAATCTGACACGGAACACATAGTTCACTGATAGGAAAATCGGAATTGGAAAATTTTATTCGACTTGGGACTTACGCGAGTACCAATGAGACTTCGATTATGAAGAGGATAAACGCGAAAAGAGAAAGACACGCCATTGTTATTATGTACCATGGTGAAGAGTAACTTAATAATAGAAGGATTCCAGCGATTGCGAAGAATATCGTGCCCAATAAGGAAAAAAGAAACATCTGCAATAAAAATGTTTTATGCTTCTCTTTGACATTAATTTATATCTTTATTGTGATAGATACGATGTAAAAATTAATGTTAATTTTTCGTGGAAACTTTCTTCATACAAGTGATTACCGGCATCGTGTTCAATTCTCCTCCGATGAACTGACTAATTAGATCGATCGACAAGACGAAAACGTACACTCCAGCAAGCACGATCAGTAAAATACACGTTATAGATGGTAAAGTAGAATCACCCAGTGATATCGTGTAAATGATAAGTACAAAGATCAGTAGTACCACTAGCTAATTAATCAAAAAGTCTCGTTTAATTACCACTTTCATTCAATTAATTTCGATGGAATATCCTCGAGTGTAATATCAGCTAGAGTAGTGTATCGCAATATCATGTTTGTAATTAATACTCACGAATTGGAATATTCTGAGAGGTCTTATTACTAATCGAACGCACGCGCTGATTCTGTTTAATTTCTTCGTTTCCAATTTAGAATTTGACTTGCTCTCTGAGGAATATACACTTTTATACAAATTATTTGAGTCTGGAAAAAAGATTTCGTGTTGCAAGGAGAAATAAAACTCGTAGAAGGAGGATGGTTGGAAGATAATTTAAACCTTCATGCTCCATGATCAATTGACTTTAGGAAGTTTTATATCAGCTTCCTGTCATCGGGCGAACCTCTATCATCGCTTTTTACATTTTGTTTATTGTTATGATATATGTTATGTTATATCGAAACGTCGCGTATCGATAGATTTGCAAATTTTCTTCTACGACGATATTCAAGAGAGTGTGGTCATCTCGTCGTGTCAATTAGGCAACAGAGAGATTGTTGTTAGTAATGTTGATTAAAACGTGTCGTGTAATGAATTACAATCCGCTATTATTAAAGCAATGGATATGGGACTTGGAACTGAAAATTGAAGAATAAAACACGTTATTCTTCCAACGCTTATTTTGTACATGTATTATATGGCGTACATTATAATACATCTTTTTATATACTTTCGTTCTCTTTTATAATAAGTTTTACATTTGGCTTATAAAATTATATAACAAAGGATTATCGATATGAAATATTAATTCGTGAACATCTTGTATTACAAGATGTCGATTAGTATTAAAATTGGACGGAATGTATTTTGATAAAGACACATCAATTTTTGTCAAATCTATATAATAGATTTATAAATTGATAAATGTATATAAAGACGAATTATAATTTTTGGTCTTATCATAGTTACAATTATTAATATAAAAAGTATAATTTTTGTCACTAATTATCTAAAAATATTCATGGCAATTCTGAGATTTGTAGCATATATAAAATGTATGATATCAACAAGTAAGAAACAGAGATTACAGATTATATTATTATACATATATTATACTATACGTACGTATAAGAACACTACTCTAGTTATCCAAACTTTCGATTATAAATAATATTCAATATATGTGTATGTATATATATATTGTTTAATGGATCTTTATGATTTCTTAAAAATATGAAAAATATACCGTATATATCATAAAATATACCATATATGTAGAAAATCTTTGGAGATTAATCTTTGTTAATTGCTAAATTTACTACGTTGCTAAAAGGAAAGACTAAAGCTAAGAACTCTATGAAACTATTAATCCAAAATATTATTCTGATCTATCAGTTAAAACTATTTTCTACAGTATACAATTCACTGCATCATTTGATTTGTACATTTCCTATAAATATCTACTTTTCTAACCTACGCGTATAATCAAGTAACACCTAACTAGATCGTCGTTAAGACGATTGGACGGAATCAGAACTTACAACTAATCTTTGAATATTTGGCTCGTGAATTATTTTTGGGCCTATATCAGTGTACATTATTTTTACATTTTTCATTTTTCAGTATATGATGTAGAACACATTCGGTGGGAAACCATCTCTTTACGATTCTTCTGTTTCTTTTCTTTCATCACCTCTTGTGATAAGCCATTTTATAAAATACGTGACATATTTAACATCAGCTATCTCTTTTTTCTCCATAGAAACGACATTTTTTTCAAAATTTACATAACATTAAATATTCATATTTTTACTGACTTATTGACAACCTATTCTCCTAGTTACATCAAGCAGGCATTTGTAAGTATAATTCTCACGAATGTTTCATACTCGTTCTCCTAATCTAAAGACCGTTACGCCGTATCTTTCCTTCTTACTCGATGCTTTTTGACGAGTAAATGATGAAGAATACTTCCAAGAAGAAAACCGCAGCATTGATAAATGTGAACACTGCGCCTGATATGAACATATCCATGTACTGTTTGCTGGGATACAATTCGTTGTTGCTGTAGTAAGGGCCGAGAATCTTTGTCCAATTATAGACAATTATGCTTCCAGCGACGATGTGCAGGAGCCCACCGACTGAAGAGAACAATATCAACTGCAATCAGAGCAGATCGATGTTACTCAAAAATGTATCGAGATCGGCGATCTACTTTTACTTCCATTTTTCAAGGATAATAATCATAAACATAGAGAACGTGCGCAGTTCGTAACTTCAAACATAGTGTCTTTTTAAATATTCAAAGAGTAATTTGAAGAAAAAAGTTAGCATGACAAACTCGTAGATTTCTGAAACATTAATTTCAGTTATTTCTTAAGTGTTTCATTGGTCTTGCCATGTAAGAAACGCGTCCTGTCATGTAATAGGATATTTAGAGAAAAATTTTCAGTTTACGAATAAATTGCCTAGAAATAGAATTTTCTGTGGATTACGCCGAGCACACGTTCGAAACTTGGAACGAATTATGCTATTTCTAAAATTCCTTGTATCGTTCAAAGGAGGTCACGCAGTCGTTCACTTTTGCGCCGAACCTCGCAATTATTCTACGTGTTATCACAGTTGTGAGACACGAACGACACTAATTATCGTATTTCTCGAAGCGACCAGTCCTAGATACTGTAAGTTCCGATCGTTTCGTGAACATAGACGTTGTAAAGTAGGTGATCGATAAACAGTACGGGGACTTGGACGTTGATAAGTTATGAATTTTAATCAAACTAGAACGGAACACGTGCATGGTTTCGAACAGTTTAGTCAGCTCGGAAATAGTCGAAGCTTGGTATCGTGATATATTTTTAATACTTGACAGACTAGTACGAAAGAAACAGTCGTAGATTGTAATAACCTAAGTATTAAAATTAAATTAGCTTTGGGTCTCTTGGATGGATTTCCAGTGCCCCAGAAAATTACAATTTACAGATAATATCGAAGATAGATCGATACAGATATTAGAGGCCACTTGCTGTCTCATTGTCATTTATGAGCTATGAAAAATAAGCGAATCTTGGCTACCTTACGTTGAATACTTAACAATCTCGTCCTGAAAATAGTACAAATATCTTGTCCTTTTTGATGGGAGAAAATTTTTAATGTATTCACAAATAATAATCATGAACGCGATACTTCTAAAAATAAGCTGTTGTACTGTTTAAAAAATTGTCTCAACATACAATTTGTTAAAATAGATTTCTCATTCATAAATTACAGTCGTGATTATGACTGTCGATTTACACTAAAACGTGCGAATAATTTTGCAAACGAGGACGAAGAGTTTTCTGGAGACACGAAGGACGTTTGTTAGTTATTAAATATGCAGTTTCTGCATGATGATTTAGCAAATGGGTAGGGTTCTAACTGGAGACCAATAAAACGACGGAAACTCCGACCTTGTTGACAGATTTATGTCGAAAATACTAAACATGGGAAATGAAACTGACGTGATACTATTCGTCCTTTGGTGATCGTCACGCGATCCCTTGATTGCGACGCTTCACCCATTTATTATCGCTAGACCTGTCACGTAATCTGTTTTCTGGTTCGCAGAATCTCGCGTTAAATTAATTGAAGCGATCGGTTTTTAAATAATTTACGACAGGAATGTCTACATATTTTATTCTTTACATTAAATGAAAGATTATTCCATCGTACGAATTATTTTATGAATTTCTATCTTTGAAACGCACGCTTATTGTTACGTTTTCTAAACTATACTGACGATTTTAAGTGAATAGAACTTACGGTTCTTTTCGGTATTCGATCTCCCAATAGTTGACAAATGATGAAAAGCGTGTTGATTATCAGGTAGCCAGCAATAGTGATGTAAATCATCGCGGCATCGTCAAGCTTGAAATGCATTCTAATCATGATCTTCTGGAACGAATTTAACGGATCGACGACTAATCCGATAGCGAACACAGCTAAAACCTGTCAAATGCAAATTTCAAATGCTAACGCATCGAGAAATATTTGTAACTGGATTGTTATTAACCATAAAGTACAAATATTCGTTCATTCGAAGAAGAACACGAATTAATTACTAAAATTTGTTCACTGAATTATTCGTCATTTTGTCGTGATTAAATAAGTACTTACAATTTCCAAGAGCTTCATCGCAAGAGGCATAAGCTTCGCCACTTTCAGCTCCTTATGAACATGCTGGCTCTCCTGCTGGTTATCATCTGCCATTCTGACTCTACGGGGTTTTCCTCTGCCGTCACCCAGTTTGGAAGATTTTGGGTTTATTTCACGATCAATTCTTTCCACCCCTCAAGCACATCAAACCTTGGCAATAGCAAATAGCACGATAAGCATCTGAATTACTGAGGAGAACGTGTACATGAATTAGAGACCAATGGACGCGAAAAGCGGTTTCAGACACATGAGGTAGCTTGCATGTTGAATAAAGATTTCATGATTTCTGCTTTCACGTACACTTCAATTCATACTCTGTTTATTCTCCATTATTACTCCACTTCGAAAATTTCTGAAAGATTTCCCAAGATACTTGACGACGTTGGATATTTCAGCTTAAATCGTTTACTATATTATTGCATCTTGAAATCGCGCGGAACGTCGCAAATAGTTTATCTCTCTCATTATACCTGAATTGATATCCTTACACAGAATTAGCGTTCTTAACATTCTTGACTCATACGTATTACACAACCATAGACAGACACATGACTCAATGATAGAGTACTCTATACCAATCTACAGAAATGTTTATTTCACTACGACTTATTTGTAAACTATCGTTGAGAAAATCAACCGAAGAGTTTAATGAAAAAGTAAGTTTTAAAAATTCCTGAAAAGCACCGTATAAATATCCAAACAATAGATACATACCTTTTTCAACGTGTTCCTCGTGGACACTTCCACCCACGTGAACTAATATCCACAAAATTTCTTCCAGTCGAAGAATCCACCGCACCGCGCACTATCTTTAGTCGCACTTTCTTCTCTACGCAAATATTTTGTAATTTTAATCACAAAATCCTTCACAGTTAAATCGCTCGAGTGAATCACAATTCCAAGGCTAACCCAACCGGGAAGATCCTGGAGATTGGTTACGATCGATGCAGTGGACGCGTGTTGTTAGAAGTCCAGCCACGCTAATCGTGCGATATAGTGTGGTATTGTCGGAGAAACATGCAGTTGCACGCTGTGTGGCGGACAAACTTAAACTGGAACGTCAAGCGTGACACACTGCGAGGCTACGCGTCGTACGTGCAAGTTGCGCAGGCGGTCTGCCGACTCTGTTAACCAGGTTCACCGTATGACCGTGTCGCATTCGTTTGCTCCTGTACGTGTCATTGCCGTGTAATTTCACGAAAACGATCCTCGTGTACTTTCTAATTCGTTTAATTGACGCATTTCCGTCAGAATGGATGCATCAAATTGATTGTCACGAAGAACTTCTTTCTTTCTCTCCTTTTATTACTTCTACTTCCGGCGAGGAAGGTACCGCGAAGAAACTAGAATTACGTAACAATTACCGTGGATTTCTTGTTTGTTCTACTATTTCTTGGCCGTGGAAATTCTTTATGGAAAGAATGGTACCGTTACTTTTAATGCTGAGCAGTTGTTAGTCATTGCTTTTGTTAAGTAGCTTTGGGTGGGATATTTTATCGTAGAGGGCAGAATAATTGGGTTTGTGGGCGAGGCTTCTTCTTCTCGGTTAAATTGCTCGAGACGAAGAACGATTTGAACGAAATTCGTCTTATGATGATGATTTAGTTGATGTATTTATCTTATTTCACGGTATGTTTGAGAAATTAGAGAATGTCTGCGACATACGGACTGCTAACAATTAGATGCGTTCCTCGAATGATCGTCGCAGTCAGTGTCATTATGTGGTCAATACTGGGAAGACAGGCGTTGTGTCGGCGTATTGTAATCGTTGTAAATATCAGTATTATAGTAAGATACGAATTTAAAAACATCGACAGAAACTTAGGACTTCTCTTCTTCTTTATTTCTTTAGAAATAGAATTTCAGATCTTTGCAATTGCAAACTTAAATTATTTTATTGAATTCCCAATGTCCCATAAAATTACAGTGTACAGTAGATCAGATATTAGGACTTCCTTGCATTTTGTGCTTGCATAGTAAAATTTAGTAATCGCACCTCATTACTAATTATTATGTTTGAAGATTCACAAATCGTGAAAAATCAATCTAAACCCTTACAAAGTCGGAATAAAATTATTTCTGAATAAAAACTAACAACTCCTTTCTCCATGATTGTACATATAGTGGAGTCTCGCTTATCCGAGTCCCGCTGAACCGAAGTTCTGTATTATCCAAAGTAGTTTGAACTTTGCCGTAACTTCATTTTTTCGAAATTTTAACAGAGAGTATGAACGTGCGAATAGTCAGATATCGTGAAAGCAGTTAATCAAACACTCAACAAATTTACGATTAAATAAACGAAGAATGGTTGTAGAAAATACTGCAAGTGTCCACATTGAGAAACGTTGTTGTCTCATTGGAAAATGTTTTATCATACTAATCAAAATACTGTAGTATAGAATTTAAGTGCAATTTCCTATTCTAAATAGTTATTAGTAACGCTAGAAGATGGTATCACTGTTACTTCTAACGTCGCCTCTAGAGAAAAACAGCAAGATAAAATATAGCAATAAACGTCAGCTAATTGTTTCTCGGCTTTTGTTTACAAATAAAAGTTGCCACATACATGGTTCTCTACAGATACACTTTTCTTTTTTCATGAATATGGACTACATTACAACGTAATACTCTTTCTCTTCCCCCTGAAAAATTGGTTTTCTGACATCTACAGTGTTTTCTACAAACCTTTCTTTGAAAGCAACCTAAATACACGTAGCATAACATTATCAAAATGCTTTCTATGATTTTATTATATGATTTACGAACGCTAATAGACCTTTCCGTATTATTCGAGGATAATCGAGGTTCCACTGTATCTGTAAACTTCTCTTGTCGATCATGTTGCCACGTAGTTAAATAATGCCTCGACTGCTAGACGCCCAAGTTATGATTTGGAAAAAGACTCCGGTAATCGGAGCCTGTGACGAAGGGCGAAGTAACTGCGGCATTTAATTCACGAACACGTGTTGTTGATACATCGAAAGGTATGCATCGGTGCATGCTGGACTTCACGTGACTCACGATGTATAATTTGCGTGAACGTATTGCGGATGTGTACACGTGCACAAAAACCATCGAGCTTTGGCCATTTCCACGTCACGTTTAAACACGTATAAACGAAAGCAGGATCGGGTCGAGAGCGCCAGAATAAAAGGGCCACGGCGAATATTTCCTTCCTGAACCGATCTGAAATCGGTTCGTACACCGGCCTCTTGAATCGTATTACTCTTGAGTAATGTTGTGAAATAATTTCTATACTGCTCCTTTTTCCTTGATTTCATGCGGTGTATCGCATTTCCTACGCAACACATTTTCTTAAATATATTTAACAAACGTCTGTGCTCTTGTTAAAGCGATGTAATACTGTATTTCTTGTTTATTTGAATTGCTTTTTCTCCCCGGCAGTTTCTTTTACAATAAATTTTTAAGACTATATCTAAGTATGATTATAGGTTGTTATTGAATATTTAATATCTATAGAAATAAAACTGAGAAAAGTAGATTCATGTTGGGAGAGACGAAGTAAAAAGACAGAATATCATATTACTTACTGCGTCCATGCAGTAATATATTCTTAACAAGCAAAGTAAAGTAGCTTGTAATAATTCAAAGTTTCAGAGAGAATTAAGATTTTTCTTCGTAACACGATGCCCGATAAAAAGCACTACGTACTTATGGAAAGTTATAACTTTTTCGACCATGACACGATAAATGTGCAATACGAATATTAAAACAAACAGAAAGGAATCGCTAAATCTATGTGTACACTAAATATGGAACGTTATTGTCAACTGTCTTCTTACATCCGATATCGACCTATAATTTCCAACCCAGTGGTAGGAATATACTTAAACAAGAAGAAAACTACCTGAAATAAGTTCCAGTCAAACAAACACACTAAGCTCAAGCCTGTACAATTAATATCGATTAAATCTAATATCGATTAATTTAAGAAACGAAGCAAACTAACTTTCGCAATGAACAATGTTAAGCAGAGAAAGCGTAGAAAATTTGATTTTAATTGACCGTAATGTAATAACGAAGAAAAAAAAGTATTAAAGCATCGTGTACGACCCAACTTATATCAACGGTAGATTATTTTCTAATTGCGTAATAGTCTTAATGCGTAGTTACTCCTATTACAGAAAAACTATACTACGCGCATGTACGTAACGTATCTAAATACAATCATTCATGCAGGTGTGAACATCATTATATATCAGGGTGTGCATTCACAAACGTGCTCGATAGAAGATCACGTGTTCACTAGGTCAGTAGGTGCGGCCTGGTCTTCATCAATCATTATGCGATCTTCCTATCGATCTTCAACTATGCGCTACGATTTCCGCTTTGGCAAATCACATTACCGAAACGTTAATACTACTTCATCCTGTCTATATGTTAGACGATTAGAATTTCAAATTTCACGCTTCACTGCCTTTGTTCCTGAAGAATTTGACGGAAGAATTTTTAGATATTAATTTTATTGAGGAAAAATTTGTTACATTGATTTTTTCGTGTTTTTGTCTATTCTTTCTATATTTTATTTCAATCCTTCGTTATGGTTTTCTCTAATTTTTTTCTTCTTTTTAATTTCAATTTAGTTTCGCATTTTCTAACATCACTCGGGTTTCGCTTTGAGAAGTTAAATTACCAGAAGCATTGCTAATTAACGCGATTATGTATCCGGACCGTGGGTGTACGATTGTACCGGTCATTCACGATGATTACCGGGTCAAGTAGACTAATTGATGCATATCATGTTCGCTGTTGCAACCCTTCTTCGACTTCACTCGGCATGCTACATATTCGTGACATTATACACAAGTCCGCGATGTCTTCATTTGTGACTCATTATTCTCGCCACCCATTCATTGTTTTTAAATATTCTTGATATTCGCTGTAGGAGAAGTTCTTCATTGTTTCTTGGAAGACTATTTTACTATCTTATACGTTATTTGCACGCAACACGGAGACAAATTTTATATTACTTGCAATTTGGGTTCTTTTAAGACGTTATGGCTCTCTGCGATTCACACGAATTGGATATATTTCAAGAACACGGTGAACGATCACGGCACATAAACAGATAAAATGGAAAATGAGAGCTAAAGCCAGCACTAATTCGGGGATACTGAAATAATTCGAATTTTATTTGACAGTCCCAAATCCTTCAGTTTCGAAACTTAGAGAGAAATTCAAACATCTCTCATTCGAATCAAGTGGGTTCATGCTTTTAATCTTACGAATTTCCATAGAAAGTGAACTCAAACGTACTCGTAGTCTCCGTCAGGATTCGGGGAAGGATTGATCATCCAATCGACCCACTTGTAAAACTGGTAAATGCCACAAATTAGACTTCCGATTGCGCCAATTACAGTGAGCCACGTTTCCTAAACAGTTGTACATTTTTATACAAACTTTTACTCTCGTCTTCGACCAGTTAATGGATTATACTTCGCCTTTCACTTACTCACGAGATATATATAGTCTTTGTCCATCACCAGAAGTATGATATCTGACGAATGCACGAACATGTAGCCTGTAATAAAGGTAGGTACTAAAACCCCGAAAATTGGAACCTCGAGATATGGCTCCAATGGTCGCAAGTACACTACGGTACCTATTATGCAGGCAGACTATAAAAGTAAAAGGCTTTTACTGATAGAAACGAGCCTTCGAATTTTCATTGTATTTTCATTTTAACCAAACATTGTAAAATTTGTATTTAAAATCGTACCATGGCCAATGTTCTCCAAATCAGCAACTTCTTTTCGAGAACCAATGCGTTTATTGTGAAGTTGTTAATATGCACCGGTACGTTGCCCATTTTTCTCGAGAATTATTCTTCTATCGAAATCATGATATTTACAGAACCTTCCGATCGATAATAAATTTACGACGATATTTTGTTTCAAAATATGTTCTCATCGAACGTGCCGGAAGTTTCAGCGCTCGAACAATCGACCTTTCTTTTTCGACCGAATCGCGCGATGCAAATCGAAGCATGTGACTGACGAACATATTTTAAGTTTAAATTTATTCATTTTGAATGAAACATAATTTATGTGTTGATAGAAAATATTTATTCGTTAACTATCGTTCTACGTTTCAACATTCCTAGAAGAACCATTTCCAGGAGATTGTTTCATTTTTTTATATTCTGTATAGGCTATATAAGCGGTTTCGCAAAATAGTATGATGAAATTACCTGAAAAGTACGAAATTCTACAGATTTTCCTTACAGTGGTAAGGAAAATTGCGAAAAGAATATATACCCATTAACAGCAAGCCAATTTTTAATTCGTTTTGTGGAATGTCGGTCCTCGTGTAATTTTCGTGATTTGACCTCACCAGAGCTGCTGTGCCACCTATGAAATGGAATATCGCTCCGAGCGAAAAAAAGGTGAATTCCTATAAATAAATATAGGAAAAGATAAACGAGAAAAGATCACGCGAGACGTTATATATTCGTTGAGAAATAAATTCACGTCTAATATCGGATTCTGTGTCTAATTACATTTTGAGCTTATTACTTAGAATTCTAAATATTTTACTTCCTCACATTTCCGTAATTCAATTACGTTATTAGGAAAGTTTACGTTGTTAAGAAAGCTCATGTGCAACTAACTGGTAATCTGCGAGGTTTTTCAAAAACGTGAGTCATTGCGATGGAAAAATAGATGATAAAGTACGTGGACGCGTCGATGCAGTAAATGACCCATAACCATCTTGGTGTCGTGAATTCCTTGCGGTTTAACAGCTCGTGGATGCAAACACCAGCTATGATCTAAACGGCCAAGAAAATGTAGTTTCGATTTCGATTTGTATTCGCAATTTCTTCGATAAAAAGTAGTATTACCATTTCGTGTACTTTCAAAAGAAAACTGAAGTCTTTGAAAAGTCTAGGTACTTGAGTAAGAGGCATGTTTATTAAATCATAGAATAAACTAATCATTGGACGCTTTAAAATTCGATGAAAGTAATCGATCTTAATATCGAGATATGTACTGAATTGTCTGCGAATAATTTTTCTCCGGATAAGTTACTTTATTCATATTATCAAACCGTGGACGTATATTGTAGAACTTTCGAAAGTTGTTCTTTTAATCTCTTTCGTTGGATAGAATTCTTTTCTTAAATTTGTAAAGAATATACGTATATTTTCGAGAAAAGATTTGAAACAACTGATTTGGAAAATTCGTTAAAATAGATATATTAAATTGTCGTATAAATGATGAAACGAAATTACTGACAAGATTGTAGCAACATTATATAAAAATTAAAGACTGTTTTCTACATTTTACTATCTATGATATAGACAGGTATCATATAGATTGTATATGCAGTAGTACATCTTGTCGATAATTCAAGTACAAAGTTGTAATTATAATTGTAATTATAAAAAATGTAATCTAATTTTTAATTTAACAACGATTTACTTTAACTTTAATCCTCTTCCTTTCTTAGATAAATTATGTTGACATTATGCAGATGACAGACATATACTGAACTTTTATTTCAAACGTCGGAGGATTTGTTTATCTTTCTGTTATGACATCGTTTGGAAAAAAATGTGGCGAGATTACTATTCTATATGTTACGTGAAACGTGACTTTATTCTAAATATTCATCGTGGCTTTTTGCAAAATGTAGAACGCTTAATATTAGATCGACGAGATACGCTGCACCCTCGATAACGCACAACGATCCAACAGCTAGGCCGACCTAAAAAAATTTTTATTCTGTGTCAATACAATGACAAGGTACATTGAAACACTTAGATAAAATAAATAATATCTATTGTGTAAAATTACAATAAAGAATCGATGAAGACAGAGATGTTTTATAAAGTTCATCATTGTTTAATTAATAGTTAGTAATTAGATTATTAAAGATTACCTGTCGTTCCTGGACAATCGTATCGAATTTATTTTCTGATTGATATCCGTGCCAATAATGGAGTGCTGTGCCACCTACAGCGATGAACATGAAGGTTCCAACGAAGTTCATTATAATTTCCTAAAAGTCAATATTTTTCATTAATGTCAAACAATTTCATATCTTCCGATAATTATTATTTATAGATCTTAATCTGAATTATTTATAGATCCCGCGTCTAATAGATTTTTGTTCTAAAATAAATAACCTAAGTATAAAGTTGTAATCGGAGCGAAAATGATCTTACAACAAGTGTCTTTTTGTGAGACGAGTTGCCAAAGCAATAAGTAATTAGAACAACGCTGGTGTATATGAAAAATCCCACTAAAACTCCAGACGCAACGATTTCTGCGTCCGGATTTTTGTCTTCGTTCAAGTTCCATGTTCCTCCAACACCCAGGAATTCCCCTTGGTATCCTGTTCGATACAGGATCAGGATTATAAGATTAATAACCTGAAAGGACAATCAACAGCCTAAACAAGACATATATACCTTAACAAATAAAATAGTTTTATATCTAAGATCGATTTGACTTGCAACAATAAATTACAATTCGTGAAGATCTGTTTAATAGAACGTGATACATATTTGAAAATTGTAATGTCCTCGTGTATAAAAATAACGGAATTTCTTAGTTCTTCGATATTTTCGTCTCTTTTTATTAGCTGCTCATAAGGAATTAACTCTAGTAAAAGAATAGTACTCTGATGCCCCACGATACCGTAATATGGTATCGCTTTACAAATATCCTTATCGTACATCGATAACTGAAATGAATCATACAATTATGTACAAATGTTTCTTGAATGAGTCTAGTTACAATGATTTATCAACGTAGGAACCTAACATTAATTGATGGACCAGGCATTATTAATCAGATTCGACACGCGATTGATATGACTTAAACGTCTGTGAAATTGCCGCAATTTTTTCATAAATAAGAATCAACTTTACAATGACAATGCGACATCCATTAATCGTGATTTTGCAATAGTACTATTGTTGCAAGGCACCTTTAGGTGAAAAATATTTCCATTGCTGCACGAAACGAGAACGTTTCATCCAATTGACGTAATTTTGTCCTAAAAGTTATATCGAAAGTGTATTATACTGTCCATATTTTGTCGTAACTTTAATAAATTGTAAACCAAATGGAGAATTTCAATTTTGTGCACGCGCGAAAGAATGAATAAAAAATCACAAAATTTTGATCGGTATATCATCTTAATTATTCGTCACACAACTTCATTTTTAGAATCACAGTTTCACTACCCGTTTTATGTTTCCGAATTATTGACTCGGCACGCTTCACCTTGATATAAATATGCATATAATAAAATATAATTAGATAATAAAGAGAACGATAAAAGAGTTCTCCTCACCAGTTTAAGCACTTTTATCGCTATACCCGCAATAGTTTCTAAAGACACCATGATTACTTTTTCTATATGAACTCTTCACGCTTGGGACAGGTGAACTAATTGAAATAAAAGCGTGCTGGTTGTTTTCGACGCGGTACCAAGCCCTCTTTATCTAATCAGATGATACAGCGTACGTCGACAGAGGGATAAGACCAGTAGAAAACGAACGATAATATACCTGGAAATATAACGTTCATTGTTATTTTATTTTCTTAATGCTTGTTTTCATACGATTAATTCAATAAAATTATCATGAAACGTTATTATATTCTTATCCCTGACCATTTTTTTTAAATGCCATTGACCTAATTATCTTAAAAGTCCTCCACTGCACATAATTACAAAATTGACTTGAATAGAACTTGGTTTTAAAAATTCAATTTTACCTGAAGAAACAGTGTAAAGATATACCGTAAAATATGTAAATCATTATGCGAATGTACTTTCTAAAAAGAAATTAGTGACTAGACGTTAATTAGCATTCACCATCGTATCAAGCTTGAAATTTACAAATTTTCAGTTCTGATTTATATAGTCTTTCGTTGAGTCTTTTACGAATAATATTATTAAATATTTCTAATGTCCAATATTTATTTTAGATGCTGGGCTTAGCTATCACCCCGGAGCAAATCGCGGAAATGGAGGCTCACGTGAACGATATAGATTTTAAAGCTGCTGCAGAGGAAGAGAAAGCCACCAGACACGATGTAATGGCTCACGTTCACATTTTTGGAAACCAATGTCCAAAAGCTGCTCCAATAATCCATTTAGGTGCAACTAGTTGCTACGTCGGTGACAACACGGTAATATTAATATCATTTCCTGTAATGAATACGCATCATGCATGTGAAATACCCTATTCATGGTAGTTGTATTGATTTTCGAAGGATTTAATAATTATTCGTCAAGGTTTCAACATTCTTCTGCCGAAATTGGCGAACGTTTTGTCCCGTCTCGCGAAGTTCGCCATGGAACATCGGGATTTGCCGACTTTGGGATTCACTCATCTTCAACCAGCACAACTTACGACCGTTGGTAAACGAGCTACGCTGTGGCTTCATGATCTTCTGATGGATGAGAGAACTCTTTGCCGAGCTAGAGACGATTTGAAGTTTCGCGGAGTGAAAGGTACAACTGGCACTCAAGCTTCGTTCCTTCAATTATTTAATGGTGAGTGTGTATCTTAAATAATTGTAAAAACTATAATTATTATATAATATAATATATATTTAAAAATATTCCACTTTCGTCTTTGGTTCGTTTCCACAGGTGATGATAAGAAAGTTAAGCAGTTAGATCAACTGGTAACTAAAATGGCTGGTTTCGATAAACACTATCTTGTAACAGGACAAACATACAGCAGAAAAGTCGACGTGGAATGCTTAAATGCTCTAAGTTCTTTAGGTTCTACTGTCCACAAGGTCAATAAACTACCTTCTCTAAAAAAAGAAATAAGCTGTCCATTATTTATTTGGTAAAAATCCAAATGAAATTATTGAATGAAGCAAATAGGAAAATAGTAATAAAATAAAAACATAATGCAAGACTTCCTTTGAAGATTTGCTTTATTAGTTTCTGTTCCACAGATCTGTAGTGATATTCGATTACTGGCGAACATGAAAGAAGTCGAGGAACCGTTCGAGAGCACTCAAATTGGATCAAGTGCAATGCCATACAAAAGAAACCCAATGCGTTCAGAGAGGTGTTGTAGTATAGCAAGACACTTGATGACTTTGGCCAATAATGCTCTACAAACAGCAGCCAATCAATGGATGGAAAGAACGCTCGATGATTCTGCTAATCGAAGAATTACTTTGTCCGAGGCGTTCTTGTCAGCGGATGTGCTCCTAATGACTCTTCAAAATATTACGGAAGGCATGATCGTTTACCCCAAAGTTATCGCCAGCCATATCGCACAAGAATTGCCTTTTATGACTGCGGAAAATATAATAATGGCTATGGTAAAAGCAGGAGGCGATAGACAAGTAAGATTTATGTTATTGTACACTCATAACAGAAACAAAATTGTATTTTATATGAAAACATTTACCTTTCTACGCTTAGGAAATCTGACTTTAGTAGAGTTCTAAAACAAGAACCCACAAGAAAAAAAGAATATTTTTTTAAAAACATTTTCTTTAATCCAATAAATTAATATTTCTTTTCCGTGACAGGTTTGCCACGAGAAAATAAGAGTGCTGTCTCAAGAAGCTGGTGCACAGGTGAAGCAACACGGCAAAAACAACGATCTAGTGGACAGGATCAAGAAAGATCCATATTTTGCCCCGATCCTTAATCAATTGGATAATCTTTTGGATCCGCGTACGTTCGTTGGTAGAGCACCTCAACAGGTTATCGAATTTTTAGAAGAAGAAGTCAATCCTGTGCTTGAGAATTACAAAGGGATTTTAGGCGAAAAGGTGGAACTCAACATTTGATCCAACAAAAATAGGATTTTTTATTCTCTAAGGAAGGAAGTGATCTTTTATAAATGTTTTATAAAAAGTTTCGTCAAATGTTGTCTGTTATTTTTACGTGTGTTAGTATTGTAAACTTTACAGAGATTAGAACTGAATAAAACAGAAGAAACATAAAGTGCACTGTTTCGCAGCTACGCGCGCGCTTTTTCCACGTTCAACGTTTTTCTCTCGTTAAGAAAACCCGATTTTGCTTTTGAGACTCGAATGAAAAATTAGAAACTTCTCGCCAACGTAACTGCTGTGATAGCAAGTGAAGATGGAGTAGACAAATCAAAGAAATACGAGGAAATACAGACTTTTTAAAAGAAACGCTAATTTTCATATTTACATTTAAATGGAAGAAATAGGACAGAATAAGAGATAGAAAGATAAAGTTGCGAAGACAGGTGAAGAGAATAGGTACAGTAGAGTATAAAAAGAAAGGCAGAAATATAGAGACCGATCGTTTATTGTAAACAGATAGTTGAAACATAGTGAATAACAGTTGCTTAATCACCGATTCACTTTTCCAATCTACATTTAAGAATCTTAATAAAATGTACATTTCTTTCTCTTCAGATAACATATCTGAAAGGATACTAGATGCAGGTGATTAAAGTCGACTAAGCAACTGTTATACTTTACAAGAGAGGCTAAAAGTAGCTTTACCCTGAAACGGGACATAATTGGCTGTTTTAATCGTAAAATATAGAGCGAAAAGATGTAGCAGAGTGGAAAGTACAACATTGGTAACGTGTATATTACATAGCTTGGATTTCGCATAAACAACTATAGCACTTGAGAATCACAGCATTAGGAGAATTACGCACTGTTCTCTCGTATATAGCTTTTTTTACTTTATGATAGATCCAGGTAACGATAGGTGGGAAGACTAGACTAGAAGTGAGAGAAGACAAGAGGAAACGCAATTTCCTGGTCGAAAGTGACACGGCCTGTGCACTTTCGCTTTTACGCGTTCATTTTTCTTTTGTCATGCTTTTGTAAAATACTTAGATTATTCTTTCAACTTGTGAAATTCAGCTATGTGTAAGCTTAAGCACGAAGTTCACTGTAGTTTCTCAGACAGATAGAATACAGAGAAATGTAGATAAAAGTAAATGAAAGAAGAGAGAAGTGGAAGAAAGGGAAAGCTTGAAAAGGTGAAAATTTGATAGAGAAAGGTTTAAATATAGGAAAGTAGAGGGTAGAAATTGAAAAGATGAAATTGAAGAATAGAAGAAAGCAGAATAAAGAATTGGAAAGTGACAGAAAAGAAAAGTGAGATAAAAGTAGAGTTTTTTTTAAAAAATGGAAAAAGACAAGAGAATTTTATTCGATTTTTCGTATAAACAGTAGGGTTGTTAAATTTGTAAGAAAATTTATAGTTTGGGGTAAAGAAAAGTTTGAAGAAAAGAAAACAGAAGAAACCAAAAGAAGTTGTATAAGTATAGTAAACAGATAAATAGACGAAAAATAGGCAGACCGAAAGTTTCAAGAGATATTTACAAAATTGAAAAAAATGTAGAGAAGAAAACAGAATTCAGAAAAGAAAAAAAAGGTATCGAATATACAATAAACAGAGAAAATACAAAATACGATTTTGTGAAAAGTTCAAGCTGATAGTGAAAAAATAACGACATAGAAGAAGAGAAAGGATAAAACTAATATTTCCAAAGAGTGACAAGAAGAGAAAGTAGTTAAACTTTTAAATAGAAAAAAAAGAAATATGGTGAAGTATAATAGTATTCAATATAAGAAAATAATTTCAGAAAGAGGAGAAAAGACAGAAGAAACTGAGAAGACAATGCTGGAAGCTGATAAAACTTAGAAAGATATGGAATTGAAAAAGAAATTAAATAACATGTAATAAAAATAGAATATGTCACAAACTTAATAGATCAGTGTAGAAAACAAAAGGAAGAATATAATTAGGAAAACAATTTTTATATTAGAGTACAACGAAATAAGATAAAAAATAAAGTAAAGGTATACAGAAAGAACAGAGCAGAATGAGGCTACAAGGATAGAATATAAATAACTTTAAGACAATACGATTACAGAAGGAGATAAAATAGATAAAAACAGCGATAGTACGAAAATAGATATATTTTATAAAAATAAATCATCAGAGAAATTGGAGAAAAATAAAGTAGCACCTAGGAAACATGGTAAAGTGCTATAATGTATTAAATTTCAGGTACTTTAGTATTCTCGAGTTCACGTAAAAAGGGATAAAATTACTAACTGAACTACAGTGGAGATAGTACAGTAGGGAAACAGAAAAGAGATATGAAAATTGAAGAGAAAGACCGTCATTAAAAGAGAAAAATTTCAAAGAGAGCAGGGACTAGTTATAATAACCTACTATTTATAATTGCAGCATTGTAGGAGAAAGTAAAATATATACGAGATATGCGAGGCAAGATAGATTTGAGACAGAAAACAAGAAGAAGTAGCTTTATCTATATCGTAAGAAATAGATGGAAAGCAATTTATGGCAAGATCAACAAATTTTGACATTGTAATACTGACAGGTACTTGAGAAAAGTGTGAAAATAAAGATAGAATAGTCTGGTAAAGAAAGAAAGAAAGAAATTACAAATTTAGAGCAGTAGCATTCTAGAGAAAAGAGACAAAAACAGAATCACGAAGAAAATGAAACGGAAGTAATAGAGTATCAGATCGTAGCGTCAGAATAAAAAGATCGTTTCTACAGAAGAGAAGAGAAAAGTGTTAATTAAAGTGAGAAACAGAGTGTGCAATACAAAAAGAAATTCGTATCAAAGAATAGGATAGAGATAGTAGACAAAGCGAAAAGAAGTTCAAGAAAAGGCGAAGATAAGAAATAGAAGAAAAAGATACAGAAGAAATGAATGTCGAAGATAGTGTACCGATTTGCCTCGCAATTTTAATGATCCGTGCCAATGCGATTTAAATGTTTAAAGTAGGAGATCAGTAAAATTGCGAGACCTCGAAAAGTAGAGACGTAGGGAAGAAGCTATCACAGAGCGTTAAGTTCGTGGAGAAGATTAAAACCGCTCTGATTGAACGTTTCCCAATTAGGAACGCCGTCAAATCCAAAATTTCATCATTTAGAAAAGCGTAACGAATTCAAACTTTTAGTTCCAATTCATCAAATTTATCATCAAATTCATCTACGAGTCTCGATTTTATACTTTTTAGTATCAGATCGATTTCAAATTCTTCCAAAGATATTAATAATTAACTTCGGAGTATTTCAATTTATCTGCTGATTGTCGAAGCAGCGTCTTTTGGATGAACAGTTCCACGTCGTCGTTGTAATCTGCCACTGATTTGCCAGAAATTTGGTTCAGTTTCGTCTTGACTGGATTCATATCGATAATTCCGAGCTTTTCAAATTGTCTACTTCAGGAAACGATTGTCGTTTCGTGGTTGAATTATCTGAATTCTGGTCGATTATTTTTTGGCTATTCGATATCCGGAGAACGTGACGCCATCCGATATTTTTCCTGCATCGACGAAAACAGCGAGATGATCTCCAGCTTCGACGTCCAATAAGACCAAATTAGCACCACCTCCTGCACCAGTGCTGACCACGGGTCTCCAGCTATCGGAATTATTCAGTTTCTTTTTCAGAGTGAGCCGAAGGTCGGTGCTGCCATATCCGGCGAAGCTGAACTGATACAAGCCCGGGCAATGGGTGATGAAAACTCCTGTTTGGGCGACGTAACCCACGCCTTTGTCGACCAATGTCTCGGCGAATACCACTTTGGCATGCTAATGGATGAGATAATATTTCAAGAATTACTATCCTTAAACGTTATTACATTTTATAAACATTGTGAATAATTCGCGACAGCTTTTAATTTTTCGTTCAAATTGCTATAACTCAAGTATAAATGTTGACACAGTGATAAGTTGACAAGTGTATATTGGTACAAGTTATTACGTAAATTAGAAACTGCGAAATTTCATTTTAATTTAGACGAATGTTGTTTCAACATTCCATTGAAGTTCTCTAAATAGTTCAGTTAATTCTGCTGTCATTTAAAATTCTACGAAAGCTTCTATATTTATTGTGTTGAAATATCCGGACCGTATTTTTATTTGAAACTCGTTTAAAAATTAGACTCACATCGACAGAAGCCTGGGTAGCCGAGAAAGCAACAACACCAGCACAATCAGCAGCTGTTCCTATTTTTAACGAGCCGACGGTCGTGATACCGGAAGTTGGTGGATCCGGTATGGCTGCCTCCGTCAGGATGGAGACTGCTAGGAACATCACCAACCACACCACCCTACAACAGAATTTTTTATAAAATTATAAGTGTTCACATTAACGTCGCGACCCAATTACATTTTATTTTCCATATCCATGAACAGCTTGCAGACTAATGACAATACTTCACCGTGTTTCAATGCATTCAATGCAATTATAGATAATTATTTATGACTCACCAAGGAGGGGGATATATGATATGTAATATAGTAATGGCTAACAATAAGTATGAGATAGGAATTGCGACCAAGACAAACCAAAGAAATGGGAACTTTCGTAGTTCGTAACAAATCCAGTAAAAATGTTATCTATTTATGACTCACTCATTATAACAAATGCAATACCGCATAACGTTGATAATAATAAAAACTCGAAGGTAAAAGAAAATAAGTAGACTAAGAAATCATTGTTTGTTAAAAAAATACGAATTAATTATTTCAATGTAGTGGAAGGATCTATTTAATTGATAAAACGTATCTTAGTGACTCATCACAGCTAATTGCTATGTATAATGATGTAGACTATTAAAATTTTCCATTGATTATCCAGTTACATAAACTAGATTAGACATAGAGTCATTAAAGAAGAGATCAAACAAAATCGAAAGAATTAGTATCTTTGAACATTGACATCTTCGAATCTCGTCAAATTATTCGCAATATTTCATGAAAACTTTCAAGTTGAAAAGAAAGGGAAGCTGAAAAGTAGTTATGGAAGTCGCGCGCTAATATCGTTACAGTTGAAAAATAAACCAACGATTCGTTCTTGCGTAAGAGTTCAAGTGGGCGTTCGAGGATTTTTATAATTTCGTCTCGTTTATTTTCTTTTTTTTTTTTTTTTGTTTCGTTTGGCTCGCATTAAATAACCAACCTGACCATTCTCGGCAAAGTTCAACCCGATTTGTGACTTTCACTGCTCACGGCTACTTCTCCGCTCGCTTCACCTTTTTCACCTTCTTCATTTTTCTTTTTTTATTCTTATTTCACTTGATCATTCCCTATCTCCGACTGCTTTCGTTTTCGGGCGTACCGGTTTCGGTTATCTCTTTAGTGAAATCGTTACTTTTTGCCTTGCACCAGATATTACTCCCAGCGAAATTCTGAGAACTCATATTTGGAGCAAACAAAGTTGAATGGGATTTATTAGACTCTTGATATTAAATAATATCAGAGACAAAAGCAACGTCCGTAGAATGTTAATCAGGTCAGAATTTTTTAAGCGCACAATTTATTTAGGTAGTTTCTATTAGAATTATAATGGAGCGTGGGAAATAGAATATTGTGATGTTAGCGTATAGTAATTTTGTATGGTGGTGATTTATTAAATCGAGCGGAAAATTTACCACAGCTTCTGGTCTCGCTCTATTAATCGCATAACTCGTGCGACGAAAGTAAAAAGAAGCATTCATTTTGTCAAGCGCAATCTACCACGCCAATCGCATTGAACTTTCTAGTTTGTATCGAGAGAAAGTCGTGTTTTGCAGCTTCGTTATATCAACATTATCTTTAATTCTCTTTTATTCTACCGTTTCTTGTTTGATTTTCAATAGTCTGGACTGCTCCAAATATTCATCATTTAAATATTCATTATCCTACATTTAAGCACGAAATTAAACCAACATTATTATCTTCGTTTAATCTTTCGTCCAACTAAAGACACCTGTATTTTTGTCATTACCATAGACGTATAATGTCTCAGACTATTTGGTAATTTCTTTCAATAAATTATTAAGTCACTGTATTATAGAAGTGAATTCAATATTAAATATTTATTATTAATGCTCCTTTTTCCAAAATTCCTAAAATATAAATTCAGTCTTCTCTCGGATACAAATGTCTATAGCTGTGGTTTAATTAGTAACATTTTAACTTTGTTAAGTTACCGAGATCACAAGACTAACAAACATGATAATTGTACGATTCTTTAAGAATAATGTTTCGTATTAATTAATATGCAAAGAAAAACAACACGTTATCTAAGTTATCATAATTGGAAAGTAATGCTGGAGTATTTCTCAATTAGCTCGAACACGTTAATAATAAGTCTAGATAAAGGATAAAAATAAACTACATGGTTTAGAGCGTACACAACGATCGCAATGCACTTTTAACCCCTGAATCGCATTTACTTGTGCAAGATAAAATCAGAAATCCTTTCACTTTCACGGGCTTCAAGGCGAGGATCTCACGTGCGACACGTTTCTGTCGCCCACGTTAACCGGAATAACAATAAACGAGACAATTCGTGACTTCATGATATATTTTAACAACTACGCTAATACATTGCATCTATAAGAATCGTATGAAACCAGAGAAATCAATTCACACAACTCAACTTTTATAAGAGATTTAATTAATGATCTGTTTATTAACAATCTATATGTATAAATAATTTAATAATATATTCCATATTAAGTTTATATGAAAAGACAATTTGTTCGTGCATATTGAATTCTCTGACTCAATTTTGCCCATTTTATGAAAATATATTATACCAGACTATTGTTACGTGATTATCGATATTACGTTACGGAATTTTATTGCAGTTCGCAGAAACGATTTCGATCAATTCTTTACGTAGAAACCATTTAGGTGTTTACGTATTTGGGAACACGATGATTGAACAATACCTACAGCTGTAAACTTGTGCGAATAATTGAGGAGATAATTACTTGGGTATTGAAATTTTGCTACAGAAGAATTTTTTTCAGATACTATTTTATACTCTTGTTCTAGGTCGCTAATATTTTACATAATTTTATAGGTGAACTACTTTATTATTTCTTATTATTATTTCCTTTTTCTCTCAAGTTCTCTATAGAACGTTTAAATGCTGCAACGTTTAAATGTAACAATTGCAATGCAATGCAATGCAATACGAAGACTTATGATTTATGTAAATCTTGAAATCGTGTTAGGACGTAATGTTGCTCATCTTATGTAACGGATCTGCATACATCATAATATAATATGCAACGTGATCCATTTATAACGGAGTATAAATTAAAGAGATAATGTATGTACGGCTGAATGCGGAATGATCTTCTTGACGTACTTCACTCATCTTGTGTCAGTGTTCATTCCAATAAACGAAAACGAAATATATTAACAATCATCTCATTAGTTAAAAGGTTGAAATACGACTTCGACGCATAAAATCAAATACGCTAACGACATGTAAATTATTCTTATTTCTAGAGTAAGGTATATTCATCGTCATTATTGTCGTCTTATTGCATTATAACTTTGATAAACTATTTTTTTAAAGACAGTCGGGACTATTCGAATCTTTATATTAAATTAAAAATGCTATATATCGACTACAAATGGATATTATATATGAATAAGTACTTAAATATTGAAATACATTTTTAAACTTGTGATTGCTCTTAAATTAAATATTCAAGCAACTCAAAAGAATGATTCTTGGCTTAAATTTTGAAATATTCCAAATTTAAGTAACAGCATTAAATACTAAGATTTATCATTTAAAACAACAGATTTATTATAGAACATTTAAAGGAATATCAAACTAAAAATTACAGGAATTTTATCGCATCGAAAAATTAGCTTCTTCAAAGTCCCTTTTAGGTTTTCTTAATAAATCCTTCGTCATCGGTATACTAGTATAATATAAAAAAAAAAAAGAAAAAAAGGTATATTAATCAACATATTCAAATTCTACAACTACAAATTTACTATCCAGTTATTCGATCAATTAGAAATAGAATTGCATAAATAACTGAATATAAATTATTCAGAAAACATCCACGTTGCTAATCGATCAAAAATATCAACAAAATTTTAATTTAATAAATATACAATATTAAGGAAATAGAAGCGGTTTAAAAAGCGAGCACTTAAAGGGACTCACATGATGGTAGAAAGTGGTGTGGCAGTGGCGAACGTTCTCAATCGTGCTGGGCAACGCAGCTGTTCGATGTTCCAGGTAAGTTGAACCAGGTGAAGTCGACGTACGCCTTTATATTACCTTGGAGCCCGGACAGTTTGGTCTTGACGCCACCTCCAATATCTGTGCTCTCACGTCTCGTTCCTTTCTTTTCCTCGTGTCAAGTGCTTCGATCTTAAGTCCCCACCTCTCTCTTTCTCACTCTCTGCTAACTTCAGTTAGGGACAACCGAGCGTAGATAGTAACAATCGGATTACTGGAAGGCTGGTTTGGCAAGCTTTCCGATACGAAGTTAAGTAGACCTGGAGATGGAAATCTGGCGTTTATTACTATGGTGTTAGCCTTAATTAAAAAAAATATTAAATAATACAAAGAGAGAAATATTAGAAAATTAGAAATGCTAAAATTTTTAGTTCGTTTTAATTTTCACACTTTTTTTTTAAATCAAGTGTAATATCAGTATTTTTTAATATTTACATACGCCTATTATCACAGTAATTATATTATTATAAAAATTATTGGACTGCAGTATACAATGGATGACATTTGATACAAAAAAAGTGCATAGTTATTCGACCAGTCTTGGTTTCAAACTTGTGTACATAATCAATAAGTAAATTTCTTCTTCGGTCGACCGTGTTCCTGGGCTTGCAAGCGATATTTCAATTTAGAGGTAACGTTTGTTTAGTATGTATTATCTCAATTATGCACAAGATTCGTTGCTCATTCTTAATTACTTAGAAAATTCTATAGGCAAACTGAACGCGAATAGAAATGAATTTTCTCTTCTGACATACAGTAACGTCGTTTGAATTCCAGCAATTCGCTCACTTCCTCGACGCCATTGTAAATCGGTACTTCAATTCCGTGAACATCGGTTATTCAATCCCATTCTTGTATGTGCGCCTATGCAATTAGCGAATAATTTATTCCATACCACTGGACAGCTAGTCTTGAAACATTTTCCTATTTAAAATCGTATGGAAATTTATGCAAGAATTGGCGTGGCTAATCTTCCATCAGAATAAAGTTCCAGCGCCCACGATATATCGATTTCTGTGTGTCATTAAAAATAACTTTCACTTTGGCTTTCGGTTCGCGTTATTTGGTTTATTAGTTAGGTATTCCTTTCAAACTACGTATTCCTCGGTTCCACGTTGCGTATACTGGTTCTACACGGTTTTGAAAGTACTCCCGATTCTTGAAAACAACCTGGTCGCGATCATTATCGCCTTCAAACATATGATACGTATAATCTTACTACATTCTATGACAGAAATTAATAAATTCCTCAATTCTCGAAGTCTTAACACATGTAGAATATAACGTGGAATATAGAAATACAGGAATTTATAACCACGTTACTTATAACCACATAACTTTCCTTTTTTTTTTTTTTAATAAATTGCTTTAATTCTAACAAATGTTACCAAAGAACTGCGGTTATACTGTTAAAGTTTTACAGAAATAAGAATAAAATTATAAATTCTCGACATAGTGAAGTGATCAAGCATTGGTCATGCTAATTCATTAATATTACGTGGTTGACAAATATGTCGAAAGAATATTATACTTCGCCATATCTCGTCAAACAACTGCTCTTTCTCTGAGAGAATGTGCAAGTTTTGCGCAATCCATGAATTACATAGAAAGGACCCGAAAGCATGAAGTTATGATTATGGTGATCACGTAGCTAGTAGCTCATATGGGAGCTCGTTGTTAAAGGAAATTCTACAAATTATAAGCATTTCGTGCTCTCCTTCTTCCTTTTCAAAAACTTTCTTTCTTTTGTTCTCCATAACGACATTTTTGTTATATAACAAACACGCTATCTGACACCCACTAATCACTACTATTACGTAAATATAATTTACTAAGAATTTGAATTCGACGAAATAGAAGAAATTAATAAACGAAAAAATCCTCTGTGGAGAAAGGCGAATATTTTTTTGCATTTTTTAAACAATTGTATCACAAATAAGGAATAAAACGAAATTAATGTGTTTGTATGCCGCGTTACCCACTTATGAAGCCGATGGAAATGTATCAGTGGGTCACTTGAGATAGAGTTTACTTCCACTGACCTCCATTTTCATTCCTCCTCCTCCACGAACTCTCCATTTCTTTTTATGGGAAATGGGACATCTTTAAAGTTACAAAGATCGACTCGAATATCAATCTCTGAAGAGAACAATATTACATTCGTATAATTCCGTAGAATGATACATTCGCTCGCGCATGATACGATAATTATTTAATTACTTACAAATATGTATAATTGCCTTAAAATTATAATTCAGTTATTTTATACTTTCAATTTCTCAACCGCACAATAAATGGTAGAATTTTACACATCAGAATCATCGCACAATTCTCGCTATTCTCTCTGATTAATTGTGGAGAAAAATAGATCGATAGATATAATCGTGTATATCACAAGATATTTCCATCGTGGTTGATTTCTCTCATAAACTGGAAATTTGATGTTGATCTGGCCATTAAACACTGAAAAGGCGAATCGGTATAAGTGGTGAAAATCATGCAACCAGGTGTGATCGTAGTTCATCATCGCGTCAATTGCGGTTAACGCAGAGAAACTGGATTTTATGGCCACATTCTTTTTTCATTTAGCAAACTGCTTTCTATGCTAACGAGTCATCTATTGAAACTATCAATTAGAGTCACACGTTGAACTTTGTGAACGAATTAAGCCACTTCTGCCATGACTACTGCCCTCCCACGTTCCTTAAAAGACTTTCCTAATTTAATCAAAGAGAAAGAGAAAGGATAATCCGGCATAGAATTCATTATTATCTATCTACTCAATGCCCTTCGTCGAGTATGAATTATGGCTGTCTGGTTGACATAATTTTCCATCTACCTAGGTTATAGGATACAGTGTTGCTGCGCTTAATTATTGCAAATATTTCATCATCAAGGATTATCACTTCTGATTTTTTACAAGTGTGTAATAAGATCATGGCAAGACTATCGATTGCAAAAGTAATTAGCTACGAAGAATGTAAATAATATGATAATTCAATTCATTTAAAAGTTGTCATATAACTAATTTTTATGGAAAATTTCATTCGAAAGGTCACTGTGAACGTTTTCATTTTTAAGTGGAAGGTGACCACACCTCTCGTATATGAAACAAACGAAAGTTTAGCCTCAGGCCATATCAACAAATGACAAACGCGTTCTTTTTCTTATTTAATAAACGTAATGAATTAGAATATAGGTGCAACGATAGTTAAAAGATAAAAGGAAAGTAGATCCGGAAAATGGTTGGATCCAGGAAAAATTTAGTTTGAAATTATCTTCTATCATATTTTGTACAATTATCATATTTATTCTAAGTTCGTAATATTACATTAGACAACCACGATAAAATGGCACGATTATCGAAGCTCCGATTTAAGTGTGCAAGACAGATGATAAAAAGAAATTCTTATCGACGCAGAGAAACGATCGTTGATCGCTCAAGGATTTTTGTCGTAATATACCCTTAACTTCTAGTACAATAGTAACAAGCGACAAATAAATAATAATTGCATCGGGAAGAAGCGGAAAAATAGTAAATAGAGATAGGAACGAGATGAACACAGAATCAAGGCAAGCTTAAGCAGTGCGCAAAGAATATTCAAAATTAACTTCCCTGTATTAAACAGGAAGCACGAAAAATCCGGAAAAGAAAGTGAAGGAATTCAAGGGATACGTCAATTATGCAAATCGCGTTATCGATATCTAAAATATATATATATACAAATATAAATCGTCAATGACACAATTATAAAAAAAGAAAAAAAATTTGATCAAAGCAACAGGTCAACGACGATCAACAGAAACGATAATATCAATTGATTGGAAATATCTCTTCGTCATTTTTTTCGAACCAATTTTTTGCTTCGTTAGTTTGATTTTCACATTTTTCTTTCGTCTTATTTAAACAAAATTTCTTTTCTGTAACTTTGTAAACTTTTTCCATATCTTCTTCTTTTTAAAGGTAATTCGTCGTTATTTACAAATTTGGAAGAGTAGGGCACGTTATATACAATAATTCGTCTTGGACATGGAATCGCACACATTATCGACTTCTTTCGCGCGATTCGAATCGGCGAGTGCAGCTTGACTTTCACTCTGGACAGTGTGCTTTCGCATCGCGGCACCTCGATCGCCTTGGATCTTTCTTCCTCCTTGTCTCCATTCTCGTTACCTCGGGAAAAGCATTCTCTTATGCTCGTTTCACGTCTTTCAGTTTAAAAAGAAACTGAGCGTATACCGTTACTACGTTATAATTAAATGTTACCTCACATGCTCTGTATGCCTTGCCACATAACTTGAACGTTCAGCCATTAAAATAATATTTTTAAACTTCGTGTTATTACTTTAGTGTGACTAATATTCTACAAATAATGCTGAAAGTGTGTACACTGATAATTGCAATCTACGATGCTCTATAAAATAATTGTTGTTGTATAAAACGTAATAGAAATCTAGAATTACATCAGAAGATTAATAAATATATAACGATTGTATAAAATTCAAACATAGCAAATTAATCTAAGATTATATAAAAAATTTTACAAAATTCATAGAATTATCCTCTTTCAGAAACTTTTATAATAAGAACTCTCTGCGTTCAAATTTCCATCTGCAGTTTTTCAAAAAGGAAGGTGTCACGAGAAGTCCGCGGTATGCGAGATCCATAAGACCTCCCCATCAACAGTGAACCATCTAAACTAACAAGTTATTGTCTTGACAAGCGGGGCCCATACTAGGCCAGTTGCAAGCACCCGCGCCATTGTCAAAGGTTAAATGGACGGGGCAGTTGAATGTGTGAAGCGTGAACTTCTTCTTCCACTCGTCCCAATGGCAGGCATAGAACTTGTTGCAGAAGTTAGGGTGTCTGAACAGACCTGGTCTGGCGCAATTGGTAGCTCCATCGATGATTTCTTCCGATACACTATCCTCATACTCTCCAGAACGATCGATTGGACCATCGATAGAATCGTCGGTAGGACTATTGACAGAACCATCGATAGGACCAATGACAGAATGATCCACAGTGGAAGCTAAACCTTTACCACCTCCAATCGAGTTGATAGGAGATCCAACGTTGCTCAGACTCTTTCCAGATCTGAAATTGGCAGTTAATCCATGACTTGAAAGGCCCGAAGTGCGACCTCCTACTCCCACGGAAGGAGTAACGCTTGGTAAGTACGTGGACGATGGCTTTTCTTGAACTTGAATGCTCGTAGCTCCTAGAGCTTTCGAAAGTTCATTATAGATCTTAACTGGTTGTTTCGAAGACGATTCGTAGTTGGTCACTTGGTAATCTTGATCTTCGTAGGATCCTTCCTTCTCAAGATCTACATAAATCTCCGACTCGTCATAATTAGACAAGTCCACTTTGCCCTTTGACGAGTTGATCAACTTGGAGCCAGGACCTCTGAGATTAGCGAAAGGATCTCCTCTGCAGGTACACTCTGCTCCTAATTTTCCAAGGAGAAGAGGGTGCAGATCGCTCCACTTCACGATCACTTTAGGTTTACCTACGGCTGTAGACTTCGCAGTGGTCTGATACGTGATACCTGAAGATGGTTTCGAGTATCCTCCGGTGTAAGTCGTCACTGTGAGAGGTGACTGTGTTCTAGGAACCGAGGATGGTGTCGATGAATCATAACCCTGTTTGAACTTCGTCTGGGACTGGTAGTAATCGACTCCTGCTGCGGATCCTGTTGTGTAAACGTCGTATTGGTTTGGAACATATTTCGTGGTGCCTCTGTTGTAATTGGTAACGAGCTTTCCGACTTCATCTCTGGGAATTGCTATGTTCGTAGGCGATCCTTTGTAGCCGGGACCTGATCCTATGCCCGATGGAGCAGTGGTGTACGATTTGACAGATGCTGGTGTGAATTCTTGTTGATAAGTGACGCCAGGTAATGGGAATGGCTTTCTGTAAGTTACTCCAATGGCTGGCGAAATAGATTCGCCAGGTATGTACTGAGTCTGAAATGGAAATATTTTTTTAGTAAATATTGATAATTAGTAATCAGTGATTTAGTATAATTATTCTTAAAATCTCACCTGTGGTTTCGGTGACTCTGAGATTCCAGACGGTGTCACATGTTCAAACACGTTCTTCGAAGTTGTAAAGTATCCAGAACCAGATGATGGAGTGGTAAGTCCATAATCATACTAAAAAATTCCATCCGTAGAATTACAATAAATCATACAACAAGAGAATTGCATTTTTATGTACGAAAATTGTAAAGAATCATACCTGTGGTTCTCCAGAAGGATACTTCGATGATATTTTAAATACAGTCGTTGGTGTCGTGCTAGAAACGTAACCTCGATCTCCGAATATACCAGGTTGAGAAGTCTTTGTTCCAAAACCAAACTGAGGTTTGGTCTGAATGCTAAATTTATCTTGACTTATAGTTACAGGCAATGGCGTCGACGATATGACAGTCTGGTATCCGGTATCGATCACTGGGTGAATAGTAGAGATGGTAACTGGGACTTTAGCCGCTTCAAAGACAGTCGTCTTGTAATTTTCCAATGGACCAGTGGTATAAAGCACAGGTGTTCCAGTTGGAGATGGTGCACGCGTAAAGCCACTTGGTTTCTGATACGTATTCACAACTACAGGTGAACTGGTGAATCCGGCCTCACCGAATTTTGGTGTATTATGCACTTCAACCTTCAAGAACGGCGTTGGAGTAGTTCCACTAAAGATGCCACTCTCTGTCGAAGAAATAGGCAAATTCTTCGTCACTCCTGTATCAAATGGAATGCTAGGTGTGGGATAGGAATATCCAGTGCCCTTCGAAGGTTTCTGACTGAAGCCTGGACCATAAGTTGAGAATGTTCCTGAATAAGTCTTGGCACTACTTTCGGTAGATGATTTTGGATATCCTGCCACGTTGCCTTCGAAAGCTTTGGCGCCAATATGGTCAGGATTAGGTGGGGGGTTAGTTTTTCCAGTGCTAATTACGTAACTACCACCAGCACCTAAAGTAGCAGTGGTAAAGCCTGTCTTGGTAGGTCCAGTCTTAGTGAAGCCACTAGATAGCGATACACCGGGAATACCTTTGCTTCCTGGAATGAGAGTATCTGGCAAAATATTGCCGCCAGTTGGTCTATAGTCTGGAATATCATTTTCTGTATATTTGGTGGTCACATCGCCATTGTTAAATCTAATGGTACCACGTCCTCCGTTGTCATGGTATTCGTTAGTTTTGTAGCCGGTGACATAAGTCGATGGTGTGGTTCCAATCTTAGTTCCAAATGGAGATCCTGGGGTAACAGCCCCTGGATGCGTTGAAAAACCTGAACCAATGACTGTTCCTGGCACAATAGATCCCCCAATAGACACACCAGGAGCTGTTTGTCCTGTAAGAATTATTCCAGGACTCGATTGGCCCTTTATAATAGTTCCAGGTGAGGGTGTTCCAGTTACTACGACACCAGGTGAAGGTGTTCCAGTTACTATGACACCAGGTGAAGGTGTTCCGTAAACTGTCGTTCCAGAACTGACTGAACCTGGGAATACGGTCTTGACTCCGCCACTAATTACATAGCCAGGTGAACTTAGACCAGTCTTCGTATATCCTGGATGGCTTCCTCCACTTATTATGGTGCCTTGGTCAGAAGAACCTGTGAAGATTGCGCCAGGGGTAGCTCCATGGGTAATGAGCGTCCCTGGAGTGGAATCTCCAGTGATGATCGATCCTTGAATACCGTGTCCTGTCACGATAGCACCCGTACCTGTTGTCACTGTATAGCCACCAGCGGGTGTGACGCCTCCATGATACGTAACGCCTCCAATGGAAGGTACGTGGCTTCCAAAAGTAACATTCAAGCTTCCAGGGAATCCAGTTGTACCTTGGTAAACATTTGTTCCAGAAATAGCTCCGTGGCTTGAAACATAGTCGTCTGTTACCAGAGTCTGACCACCTGATGGTTGAGAAGACCCATAACACAGGTTCGTGAGACAGGTTGGTTTCTCAGGTTTCTCCACGATAATAGGCCCAGCTATAAGTTAAATGAAAATAAATTATATACATATTTTAATTTCGTCTGAGTAAAGATAAGATGGTTTTATAGAATAAACTTACGAGTCTGTGAATATATACTGGTTACACCATGATCTACTCCAGCTCCAGTTGTGCCAGAAGAAACAAAAATTGGTGTTCGTGACTGTCCAGTACCAAATGTAATGGTTTGACCAGGTATTGAAGTTCCACCGTAACCTCCTGAAGTTCCTGTATATCCTCCAGTAGATCCCGCATGAGCACCAGTTATTCCTGCTCCTGTATATCCGCCAGCAGTAGATCCCGCGAATCCCCCGCCAGTAGATCCACCATGAATACCACCTGGCCCTGCATATCCTGCAGTAGATCCCGCATGAGCACCAGTTGTTCCTGCTCCTGTATATCCGCCAGCAGTAGATCCCGCGAATCCTCCGCCATTAGATCCACCATGAATACCACCTGGCCCTGCATATCCTCCAGTAGATCCCGCATGAGCACCACTTGTTCCTGCTCCTGTATATCCGCCAGCAGTAGATCCCGTGAATCCTCCGCCAGTAGATCCACCATGAATACCACCTGGCCCTGTATATCCTCCAGTAGATCCCGCATGAGCACCAGTTGTTCCTGCTCCTGTATATCCGCCAGCAGTAGATCCCGCGTATCCTCCGCCAGTAGATCCGCCATGAATACCACCTGGCCCTGCATATCCTCCAGTAGATCCCGCATGAGCACCAGTTGCTCCTGCTCCAGTATATTCGCCAGCAGTAGATCCCGTGAATCCTCCGCCAGTAGATCCACTATGAATACCACCTGGCCCTGCATATCCTCCAGTAGATCCCGCATGAGCACCAGTTGTTCCTGCTCCTGTATATCCGCCAACAGTAGATCCCGCGAATCCTCCGCTAGTAGATCCACCATGAATACCGCCTGGCCCTGCATAACCTCCAGTAGTTCCTCCAGTTGCGCCTGAATATCCTCCACCACTAGACCCACTCTTTGTTCCTGGATACCCTCCACTAATAGATCCTTCCTTTGTTCCTGAATATCCTCCATCAGTAGATCCAGCAGCAGAATACGTAGATCCAGTATAGCCTGTACCAGTTGTTCCACTTTTTTCTGTTTGTTCAATGATTCCTGCACCAGTAAATCCAGTGCCAGTAGATACTTGACCTGTACCAGTTCCTCTTGAATATCCTGTGCCAGTTGATCCTCCATAACCTGCCTTACCAGTCGATCCAGTATAGCTCGTGCCAGTTCCGGAATATCCATGACCAGATGTTATAGTTGCTCCTGCGCTGGAGTACCCACTTCCAGTTGTTCCCGTAAATCCTTGTCCAGTATATGGAGTTCCATGGTCAGCTTCTGCTGCTCCAGCGTGTTCGCCTCCAGTTGTTCCAGAATGTCTACCAGACCCTTGACCGTTATATGTAGACCCATGACCAACTCCTGCAGTTCCAGAATATCCGCTTACAGTTGTTCCATAATGTCCACCAAATCCTTGGCCAGTATATTTAGTGCCATAACCAGCACCTCCTGTTGAGTATCCACTTCCAGTGGTTCCAGAGTAACCACCAGAACCTTGACCACTATATGTGGTTCCATGACCAGCTCCTGCTGCTCCGGAATATCCACTTCCAGTTGTTCCAGAGTAACCACCAGAACCTTGACCACTATATGTGGTTCCATGACCAGCTCCTGCTGCTCCGGAATATCCACTTCCAGTGGTTCCAGAGTAACCACCAGAACCCTGACCAATATATGTGGTTCCATGACCAGCTACTCCCGTTCCGGAGTAACCACCAGAACCTTGACCACTATATGTGGTTCCATGACCAATTCCTGCTGCTCCAGAATATTCACTTCCAGTTGTTCCAGAGTAACCACCAGAACCTTGACCACTATATGTGGTTCCATGACCAGCTCCTGCAGCTCCGGAATATCCACTTCCAGTTGTTCCAGAGTAACCACCAGAACCTTGACCACTATATGTGGTTCCATGACCAGCTCCTGCTGCTCCGGAATATCCACTTCCAGTTGTTCCGGAGTAACCACCAGAACCTTGACCACTATATGTGGTTCCATGACCAGCTCCTGCTGCTCCGGAATATCCACTTCCAGTTGTTCCAGAGTAACCATCAGCTCCTTGACCATCATATGAAGTTCCATGACCAGCTACACCTGATCCAGTGTATCCTGCTCCTTGTCCACTTCCACTGTATCCCTTTTCTTTCCCACTTCCAGTATATTTTGTTCCTTGTCCAAACGACGATCCATGACCAACGCCAGCTGCTCCAGAAAATCCTGACCCAGTAGAAACAGTATACCCTCCTCCTCCTGATGTTCCCGTGTAACCATGAGGTAATGCTCCTGTATAGTATCCACCAGTACCTGCAGTAGTTCCAGTGCCATAATACCCTCCGTCATATTCTGATCTTGTATAACCGGTACCAGAGTAGCCTGCTACCAACCAAGGCCACTCGCAAATTAATTTTTGCTCGTCAAAGATCAGGCCGAACGGACAACGAAATTCGTAAGCCATTATTTCAGGACCTCCTGTCATCAGAATTTTTAATTAATGAAATGTTTCGAACAGAATTGAAAAATTATTCAACGCAAGATATAAACCTAGGTCGATGCAGGCGAAGAACCAACGAGGATTTTGGGGATCTGCATAGTAGCCAGATTTGGAAGGACATTCGAACCTTATTCGAGTTACTGGCGCAATTTCGCTACTTCCAGGACATGGCGATCCCTCAGGCATGGAGCCTGGCCAAACACAAACTTCTGTACGCTCGTCGAATGATAAACCTGCTGGACAGTCGAATTCGAATACGGAGTAATCTTCCACTTCTTGGTTGAATTTAACACATCGATAGAATCTATAGGAGCAAGTAGGACATTTCCATTATAACAAGAAACGAAACAATATTCGAGCAATGATTAATTCGCTGCGGATAGTGATGTACCTGTTACAACTTTTAGGATGGACAAAGTATCCTTGTCTAGAGCAAGTAAATTCGGTTTGCGTGTTTTCTCGAACAACTCTGATGTGTCCTTCGGTGTCTACTACGCGAACAACTCGAAAATCGGATGACTTAACTTTAGTCGAGTACTCAAGCTCTTTTTGCTGAAATTAAAAATCATTTAACAATTAATCGAACACTTTATAACATTTGTACTAATAAAGAAACGAAGTACTGATACTTAATTGTGTACTATTAATAAAGCATACAGAAATAACAATTTACTTCTATTAATTTTGAAATTTGATCTAAACTGAAATTAATTTAAATAACGTTGCCATCTACTGGTACATATCAGTACAGATCAGTCTGTGATCTGAGCTTTCACCAAAAGGTGGCGTACTGATGAACATTCTGATTCTTCAATCGATAAACATTAACTAACATCATAAAATATAATATAATATATAGTATAATTATTATAAATATATTTATTTACGTGTAGATCATCTTCCAAAGCGTTCAAAACAGCGGCTCTCGACTTCCTCTTGAAATTCGAGAACGATCGATGAACCTCGTGTGTAAGAGGCATCCCGCAATTAGTTTTAAAGTCATTCTCTACGTTATGCACAGCCAATCCAGGAAGATCTCGAAGCAGTACATATTTTCCCTTAAAAAAGAAAAAGAACAATTCGTCGCAAAACTATCTATCGAAATGCTCAAAACCAAAACTCAATAATAAAAGTGAAAAGTCCCTACTTTTATAGATAGAGATATTCTATCTTCGAAAGCAATCCACATTTTATCTTTGAAAGCGTAAGGAGCAGTAAGATCTTCGTCCCTTTCCACCGTCCATTCTCCGTTGTTCATCAAATCGCACAACTGAAAAAATAGCCGATAAATTTAATCGTACGCAGTTATTATAATCTCCATACGTTCTATTTATCAGTCGAGTGTTAGTAAAATTTGTTCGCAACAATTCATTGATGTCACACCTGCTTCTGATCAATGGTAACAGGTTGCATCTCCTCAGTTGACGCCCTTGGGGCATTATCGTTCTGATCCTTTAGCGTAAACTTGTACGCAGAGGCTGGTACTGATACCAGAATTTTTCTCTTAGGCGCGCCCAAACCGCTGATTAAGTCGATCAAACTGTCGGCGTTAAACATGTCGAAGAGACCCATCAATCTTGACGGATGAAAAGTGTGATTGGCCTCGTCATCTTCGACCAAGTAGTGCGTCGGGACCGTAAACAGATCCACGTATCTGTCAGTGAAAAACACGGAACTCTCATCGTCATTTGCATCAATATGTTTACGGATGTAAAAGCAAAAAAGCAAAAGGGAAAAATTAGATAAATAATCGCCACTCGATTTATTAAATTCTATGAATCATATTCGTGTTTCGAAACAACATAATTATCCCATAGAACGTGCTGCTTGTCTCATAAGCTGATTACAATTGCCTCAAAGTGTCGGCTAGAGAACACATTGAGAGCGATCTCATTTATATTTCAAGAACAGCTTCGAATACTCTCAAGTCATCCATATTCAATGAAACATCCTGTGTATTATATGCGAACTATGGGCATGGTTTGTCTAGCATTTATGTACTCGCTTACTTATTTAGGTCTGTAATTTGAATATTTTGTCATAGGTTTATGAACAAATCGGTCGATCCTTTTTCTTTTTGCACTTTTCTAAGGAATATTGTTTCAAATACAGATACGTGTGCGAAGCTCTACCCTTAAACTCTCAAAGTTCCATTATTACTTCACGAGAGATACGAAAAGAAATTATACGAGTTAAAGATTACAGAGAAATGATTACCACAGAGTCTATAAAAAATCAGAGAAAGCATTTGCTTGATACTTTTCAAAACAGAAAAGACTTTTCGTCTCAGAATCTAGTTAGCAATAAAACGCGTACAAAAGAGCGGATCATTTCGCGCGTTGACGTTCCCACTGTGTCACGATCTTTTCAACGCGGATGACTTTCGTCGTCGTTTCGATCTCATTCGCATTCACGGTCGTCTCGTTCCTTGCACCTGATCCCTTATCCATATTCAATGAAAAAATACCGAACGGTACGACGACTGTCTGACGGCCATTCCGTTAATTGCAAGGCGCGTGAAAATCCGCGGACAATCGTACGATCAAGTGGTGCATCGACTCGTCGCTGCATTCCTAACAACCTATCCAGCCGGCAACTGGCACAAGGTTAGGCAGATACACCGAACATGGATGAGTAGTTTTTACTAAATCCGTTTTCACTTAACTTGTCGGTCAATAATTCATGAACTTAAATGTAGCCGGTACATGATTCGTAGAATGTGTCTAGCTCAGGTCTGGCCTAGGCGTGTACAGAGATTTTGTAACGCGCTTTGACGCACAAAAGGTAATGATTGTGACAGAAGATCAGAAGGCATGGAAAGTCGAAGAGTGTCATAATATTTAATTATAGAAAAGTAGCGAATAGCGATTACATCTTTAAGTATATTTATTGCCGTAATGAGATTTTTTTCTGATGGATGATCGCTATAACGTTTTATGAAACATTTTATGCACACAGGTAATATGTTGATTATTTATATACGAATTTACTTGTGTAAAAGAAAGAGTATCGAAATCATTAAAATTCATGAAAGGGAAACTAATCTTGAAAAGGATCGATTCTTGTTTGGTTCTAGCAAACCATAATTTAATGCAAAATATTAAGTATCTACTGCTCTTAGAAATATTTGTTAATGTTAAATAAATTGATTAAACGAAATAGAAAAGTTCTCACTTGGTCAGTTCTTTCAGATCGAATTGTTTAGCCAGTTCCTCTGATTTTGTGGGTAGAACCAGGAATATTCTCTTATCGTATGATTTTCTCACCAATTCGTCTTTCAAACCATTTACAAAGTGAACCAAACGTTCCTTTGATCCTGCAGTCATATTTAACTCGATTCCATCAACCTGTGGAAATCGATCAAAATTCTTTAGAGAGGAACTGCAGAATATCGTTAAACTGACGGATAGTATGGATAAATAATTGCCTCTTTCAAAACTCCGATCAAACGAGCGGTGATCTCTTGACGAACTGTGCCGGAAGTGCTTAGTGTTTTTCCAGGGTCGTCCACGGAAACCACGAACTGAAGCGTTGGAATAATCTTCTTCAACGACTTCTGAAAATCTTCGAATCCTGAAAAATACGTAAAATGTATAGATGGTTGCAAAGAAGAAAAAGAGAGAAAAGAATAAAAGGTATGACGACCAATTTTTAACATAACAAGTAATTATTTTCGCAACTTTTTTTACATTTCTATCGATTTTTGTTTCTTTACAATTCCATTACCATGTCGTCTTCTTATGTTCCTTGAATTTCACAGTTCACATTTCCTAAGGTATACTTTCATAAAAGTGGCTTAGTTGTGAGGCAGATTTTGCGATAGTAACGCTTACAAATAAAAAGAACTGTCCGCTAGAAGTTCCGCCTTCCTTTCCACGTGATTGTCGATTTCGTCGCACAATCAGCACGACACGATGCTGTTAGGTGAAACGAAATCTCTGTCTCCATAATATAGTTAATCACGAACTTTCACGTATTTTTGTAATTGGCCATGACCGTAAAAATTATTTCCTATTACCAGTTCCCTTGTAAAGGTATAGCATCCTTATAGTTAAAATTTTGATTCTTATCATTCTTCGATATGTCTCGTTTATCAATACTTCATATATACCTTCAAACATTACGTATAATAAATATTTAAAAAACAAATTACATTCAGGAATGATGTTAATAGACCAAAGTACCAAAGTAAAATTACCAAAGTACGTCGCGTAAGAGTTTGGCGACATATAATTTCAATTAACTTTTTTTTTTTTTTGAAATTACGTATAAAAAGGAGGACATGGAAACTGGTTTAATCGAAATTTGGTAATACGTAGGCAGATCAATTACAAGTCCGATGATGGATTCCTTTTAGTAATTTTAACAACATGTAATTATACTCGCATAACAGGTTAAGTCGTATGAAACACGATAATTGTATCGATACACGAACATTGTATCTTGATTGTTATTCATTCTTACAAACGAGTGAAAGCGTTGAATTAAAAAAAGATTCGCAAATATCCTATTATTCTTTGGAATATTTGTCAGACAAGAAAGAGACTAGATGTTAAAGAAACAAGAACGGACGCTGACATGCAAAATAAGATTCAGCAGCGCTCGAGGGAAAGTGATATTTGTTACATCTGGATCATCTATAAGAACCACTTTCAACGCCACTGTCCTCGCGTTTCATTAGCCACACCCATGCACGAATTTGGTATGGACATGCGACGTTTTTCGAAACTTATCCAAACACATATAGCAGGAACAGTTTTTTCTTTTTTGCATGGCGATACGAATCTATATTCATAGACAGTGAAAGCGATTCAATTTTTCTACGAACGTACAATGTTAGGAAAAAAACAAAAGTCTTGAAGCATTGACCTTACGTTCTAAAATCTGTTAATTCTTGTAAATTAAACACTTTTGCTCCTCTCGTTATACCCTTAAAATTCTTGATCCTTATTTTTGAACACCCTGTATCGACAAGAAGTCAATCCTTCGGTGTCTAAAAATATTGTCACGAAACACGCAATCGTACCAATTAGCACACTGGCCGAAGACAAAACGAAGAAACGAAGTTTCGCATTAAAACTCGTTCCAATTCGTTGCTGCCATTCGAGTTTAATTGAAACTGGCTCCGTCGTTATCAAAAAGATATTTTTTTCCACGAAACGAGGCGGGTCGGTCGCAACCATTCATGGCAAGGGTACACCAACCAGAGAAAAAGGAGGATCAGCACGCAGCTCGTTTTCGCGCGATTATGTCACAAACGTGAGATTCGTGTAGACACTTCTGTCCTCGTCTCTCTTCCTCACATCTCGAACTTTTCGTTCCTTTTTGAGTTTCTTTCAGTTTTTCCCCCTCTTTCTTCCCTTTTTTCGCTTTATTTTTCTTTTTTTCTCCTTTTACACATCTCGTTCTCGATCTCGTGATCCGCGGTCTGCACGACGAATATCGAATTTCACGCGTGACATACCGTCGTCAGCCGACCACCGCTCTGTTATGCATAACAAATTGATTTTGGTGAAATTTCGAAACCAGCCTCCTTCCTTTTTTCTTCTTCGTCTTCTTTCACCGGGGCGTTTTTCGTGTTGCGCAACAGATGGTGCTTTAACGGTGCTTCGCACGCCGTCCGATTTTTGCGGGTTTAACGGTTGCAAAAAGTTGGCGAGATTTATGGGGACAAACAACGCTGTCGCAACCACTTAATAACAATGGCATTGACTTCATTACGCGTGCCAGTCGAAAAGTCGAACTGCATATGGATAAATATCCGAAAGGAAAAAGAAAATTCATGCCGATGTATTTCTTCATGGTATAACATACTATGTAGTTAAATGAAATGTTGAATATAGCCACGTGACATGCTTGTTGATAAAATTCCAGAATTAATAGGGAAATTAATTGGGAAAAAATATAAATTATTCGACGATGATCGAAGGGTACGAAGATACAAGATATATCCCTGTTAAAAAGTATTACGGTGTAATTGCTTAACTATAATAAATATTACTAAATTTTACATATTTCATTCGTATCACTTCAGAGGAAATATGTGATAAATAATCTAATAAATATTTTACCTTCCATATGAAATAAAAATTATACTGGATAATTGCACTGAAAATTTTAAGTATACTCATGCTTTTGAACGCAGGTGTACGTAAAAGTGAAAATACTTTTACAAGAACTCGAGAGATTTAATTGAAAGCCTCGAGCGCCGTTAATTATATGATTGATAAGCAATCGATTAAACGTTGCAACTATTTCGACACCTCTGTTAAGTAAGTAAATGTCCCTGGAAAACAGTAGAAGATCGAAGTGACAAGCTTGTTGAGATTATGTAATGTAATCGTTCCGTTGCGATTCTGTTGATCCAAAGGTGCGAATTAATTGGCATATTAGAACCTTCGAGACTTAACTTTTGACACGAATAAAAGGGTGTAAAATGTGTGATACTCGTCGAGGATTAACATCGTTTATTCACGCTTGAATATTCATCGAGCATTGTCTCGTATGAATATTTTAGCAATGCAACGTCCCGTGTCAAACACGTTTCTGCTTCGATTTTATACATTCTAGACGCACTTCGACACAAAGCAGATTTTCCCTTCTAGATTCTTTTGTCCATGCGGTTCAAGGGAAGTCTTTGACTTTGTTTCCTTTGCGATTAGAATTTCCTTTCGACTTTAACGCGTCTATCTTTGACATTCATTTATTAAGTCTTGAGTACATAAATTTGGCATATCAATTCCCGATTTGTTTTAACATTGTTTCTAAATATTCAGCGATCACTACTATGGTTATCGATGAAATCTGTGGTAGCCGACTGCGAAGAGCCAACGAACTCGTATTAAATCATTTATTAAAACGATGACAAGCGATCGTTAATCGTGATAATAAAGATGGCAAGATCCACCAAAAATAGCCGACGCGAGCACGTGTAATCATGCAACTATTCTCTTTTAGCGTCTCAAATAACAGGAAACGATGTGATGACCGTCAATTATACAACAATGTAAATCATTCTTATTGCTTATCGTCGAATAATCAAGCTAATATATGTTAATTGGTCATCCTGATTGAAAAATGAGGAATTTCATATTGAAACGAGTAAGATTCATAGAAGGATCATTATTATATATTACGCATCTACACAAGTTTTGATGACGGAAACCGAGAGTTGATTTCTCAACGCTGACGATATCACTAGACGTAAAAATATACCTCCCGTTGTGGTTGGATTTCGATATCCTGTTGCAAGTGCAAGGATACAGATGTATTTATATGGATGGTATGCATTTACGCAATCGCAGAACGTATAATCATTTGAATTATGCACCGTTAAACGCTTGATACGCGTATTTATCGATAAATATTTAATCTGAAAAATACGTTAAAAAATTATTACTCGCTGTTTCGACATGACATTAAGGGGAATCTTATTTCCATCCACGCCACTTTTATTAAGACTATCTCGTTTTCCTTTCTAGAAAGTTTTTCCTACCTTCGACAGAATCTTCCAAGTTAAACCACTTAACGATTGTAATTACCTTCGACATTGCGGTCTTTTCATATGATCGGAATAAATGTTTAAGATAACACGTACTCTTTAATTAGTGAATTTCTAATTCATCGTATGCACATTCTATCTTATTACATTTATCGATTTGCGTTATGATTTACGATTAAAACTAATCAATTTGAAAAATCTTAATCGTTTGAAATTTTTAAAACATCCATTTCCAAGAATGTTCCTTTCCGGATATATTACGTTACTATGATGACTTCTGCACGTTTTGTTTTGTTCATATCGATAAAGAAATCGTCTGACATAATCGTCTAGCTTCGATCGTCGCGATTATCGCGAATCAAGGGACATGTCTTTCAAACGGCCGTGATTTTACGTTAAAATTAACGCATTAGTTTGAAACTGCATACGATTATCGACGATCATATCGCTAATGAAATATGTCTGGGACTTACCGGAAACCGAGAGATTTCGCACGTCGTAGCCTTGTTGTACCAAAGAGGTGCATTTGCACACAGCCTCCGTTAGCTGATCGACGTCGGAAACGAAAGTGTAGCATACTACTTCTCTGCCTGGTGATAGCTTTTGCTTCGGGCATTCTGAAATTGATTAAAAAATTGATTAAGCATCTATTTTAACAATTATTCAATCACACAAAAGATTATTGATGCGCAATGATACTTAAATAAAAAATTAATATAGCTTTGTTTTACATAAGAAATAAATAGCGCAATAAGAAAAATAAATGAAGAGACTATGTTCTTCTCTAATTTATGTAAATTATTTTGAAGCAATATAGTTTTTTTAAGCCTCGATATTGCTACTAAATTTAGTTAATGAATCCAGTGTCAAAAATATAACAGTTTGATCATTTATATTATTATATTATTTATATTAAATTTATCATTATTTTATTTATTTATTTTATTAAATTCATATTATCATTTATATTATTATAATAACGCTAATATATAATAAACCTATATCATTAATGGTATAAATTATACGTGTTGGATCATTATGAGATAAACCATAAAATTATACTAATAAAGTACCAACGAGCTTATCTGTTAATATCATGTTTGCAATTCCATTAACGAACGTGCTCGAGGTGACTTACATTGTAAAGAAGACGAACTAGAATTAACGGGATCAAGCCGTAATTTTCCGTGACCGTGCATAGGAAAATATAAACGAGCCAAAAATTAATAGCTTCGAGAGATGCGTTTGTTATGTACATTGATTGGACGTTACCGTTGACATCATCCTTCGCGTACACTATGCAACCGTTGCTATAATAGTCGTTTACATAGCCACGCAGCCTTGCGACTCGTCGACGAGAAAAAGAAGAATCGTGCAAAGGATGCTCCGCACGAGAAAACAACTCGCGGATTAGCTAGCGACATTTACTATTAATAAATTCTGCAGTTAATGTCGGGTTTGTTATAGCGACTACGAGGAAAGCATTCTCACGATGAAGAAGGATAGAAAAGTGTCGATCACCTAAACTTGGTACACACTTCTTAAATCTCTGTAAGTTTTATAAATGGAGAATACAAACGGTAGCAAATCTTTATTTTACGATTATTTTACGATACGAAATGTTATAAATTTTTATTTCGTGATTCCACGGATTGGAAATCTTTATTTTGCAGTATTAAGCGTCAAAAATTTTCATTTCATACGAAGCATTAGGAATGCTGCAAAAAATTTTTGTCTCACGATTCCAAGGATTGCAAACTTTTATTTTGTTTCTACATATATATGATATCTATAATATTCATATAGCTATTTCTAATGTATTATATTATCGCAGGAAACAAAGATCTAACCGATCAATGTCAGTAAAAGGTCAGAGATTATATTAGACTGCCTAACAAAATTTGCCAATTCAATAAGATGGTGATCGGGCGGAGAAAGTACGGTGGATCGTTTTTATTTTCTCAAATCGCGTGATCGTCGACTGCGTTCGAAAACGAAAGTATGTTTACCGATTGTCTGAAAGATAGGGTAACGTATGCACCGCCCATCAGAGGAATCCGTTCCTCGGAGCTTCTTGCACGTGCTACGAGTGAAGATCGACCGGATTTAACAGCGTAAATGGTGTACCGTCCTTGTACGGATCGTTGCTCCAGTTGTGAATGGCGCAATCTAACCTTAGAGGACAACGCGTTCCCGATATATCAAACGATCGCGAAATCGCGTGAAATAAGAAGAAGATCAGGGAGCGACGATAGATGCCGCACAATCATTGTAGGTACTTACATGGCGATCGGTTTAATTAACGAGAGAATTAATGGTAACTCGCCGTTCTGCAGATGTTAGAGACGAAGAAATGCTCTGAATATGATCGTTCGGCATAACCTTGGTGTCTTCATACGATTCTTTTAATTACTTTAAATGTTCGTAATTAAGTGATGCTGTTAGTGTTTTGGTAATGTGTACTTGGAATTTATGAACTTATTGGAAAACAAAAAAAGACAAAAAAAGAAAAAGAAAGAATAGAAATGAGAATTAGGTGAGAATAGGTTGAAATGTCAAGACACGGGAAACGAATCTTGTCGTGGAATATCGGGACTACGGAAATGCATTTGTAATGTGCAGAGCAATTAATTTTGTGAACAGACAGTTTGTAAGTAATCGCTGCAAATTTTAATGAATAGTGTGAATAATACGTGTTATTTACGTAGAGCAGTGTACACTTCAGTTACACTTCATTATGTGCTTTCCACTTATCGCTCTCATTCATAATCACGGACAACGGTGACTGCGTCTTGAAAGGAGCACATCAGACACATACTTCTTTCTTTAGACTGAATCAACTAGTACAAGATGAACGATGAATTTAGTAAAAAATGAGTGAAGGATCAATCTATGTTGTGATATATTTCATTCATTAATTTTAAGTTGAAGTATAGCTATACTCATTAAAGTATAATTGCTCGTAGATTTTTCAGTATTATCTGTTCTCGTAGCATTTAAACAAGTTACGGTCCATGCATTAGTAATAAATTAATATAGGATTGCCGAAAATACCGATTTCTTTATTTGGTCCACTAATCAAATAGAAGAATGCTTTTTTACTTATGTTTCCATAATCATCGAACATTTTTGTACGAAAGTAGTAACATGCCACAAAAAAATTGCAAATTTTTAAATCAAAAAGCCAACCGGTACCTACTCTACGAATTTCTAAAAACACCCTTCGAATTTACACGTATGAGCCACACAAAAATCAAACTAATCAACTACACGGATATTAAGCTTTTTATTTCTAAAGAACTAAACACGAATTACATATCCTGCTATTCAAACTAAGAAACTTGGAAAAAGGTAGATCGGTCTGATTTCTAAGTGCCTCGTGCGTATCCAGCAACCCCTGTGAATTTCCTCAAAAACATAACATAAAATCAAACTTACGCAAGCCACAAGCAAGACCCAGCAGCCCAATGAGGACCGCCAAGCACGTCCTGTTGATCATCCCGTTGACTTTCCAGTCCTCTGTTGCGTTCAGTGTCGTCCGAGATCCGTTAGATCCGGTCCGCGACTGTAATCCAAACGATCGACGCTCGAGCCCCAAGATCGTCGCTCATCGAGGGGACTCTTCGGGGAAGGAGCCGATGGAGATGTTTCCCGCGTTAGAGTCAGCAGCAGCGACGACAAAACAGCGTCTACGAGATGTTGCGTTGTTCGTAGCCAAGGAAAGCCTCTCTCTTTCCGTCTTTCGTCCGGTTGACGTCCGAGGTGGGGGATCAAAGGAAGCTCGAAGGATCCTTCGAGTTCGAGAGCGCGTTTCGCACTGAACCTTCGGAGGATTCGTGCTCTCTTAGTAAACCCTACCGATCGGATAGAAGCGCGGCCGAGGAACAAATACCGAGGGAGATGGAGCCGCAGGGATATAGTGATCGAGGGGGAGACGAGAGATCGGTTAACACCGAACCGCCGGATTACCGGATGCCGGGTGGGGTGACGCGGACTGGCCCAGATCGGAACACTTTCCGTGTTACACGTACACTACTGCCCAACGGTTTGAATTTCACTACCTTTTCGTGTCCTATATATACATGTCAAAAATGAGGAACTCGCAAGTCAAACTGATCAACTTTAGATTTTGTTCGCTTCTTAATTTCTCTACAGTGCCAAATTATGAAAAAGAGATAGTAATTTGTGTGTATTTAAAGACCGAACACAAGCTACAAATTTTTCAGGAAAAAATAAGAAACTATTTGGAAATTTACGAAAATTATTTACTAAACGCATAACGCTGATAAAACGAATAGACAGTAGGGAATAATTATTTTTCTTATTTTCCTTTCTCAAATTCTGAAATCTCGCTTTGACGGTTTTATCCTTTTAATATATAATTCGAAATAATTGAATTCCGATATTTTTGAAATACATGTGCGTATTGTAAAAACCGCAGAAGTTGTGGAGATTTAATGGCAAAAGTCAGTAGAATATAATATTCTGGCAATAATAATTTACTGCCTTTAGGCATGATATGGTAAGTGTAGTAAGGTAAGAAAGTTTATGTCAACGTGTCACAAACTGATCGTTAAATTAGTTAAATAGAATGTTGTACAACTATGAGAAAAAGATTTGGGATTGCTTAATCATCTTATTTGAATCTAAAGACTAGGAGTTAATAATTGTTAATAATGTAAGGCCTAAAGAGCATGGCTATATACATATGTAATTTGCAAGTTTTCAAATGGCACCGCAGAGGGTTCAAGAAACAAGTTAACTTAGCTCTTTCGTTATTACTGACATATACGTTGCCCAGAGTCAATTGTCTTGATGCAATCCAGTAAATAACTAATGCTTTCATGCCTTCACGCTTAAAAGGAGAATATTATACTATGATAATAGCTACTGGATGTTATTACTTCTTCGTTTATGGTACTTGGTTACTCTAAATAATAGCTGATAGCAAAGCTAGGTCACGTATTTCTCTCATGAAAAAATGTATTATTTCGTAAGAGTGAAAATCAGATTTTAATTTCAAGCGTAAAAATAGGTACGCTGAGCTTCGTAATGACGAATCACTGTCAAAGATGAACCTTCTGATCCTTCGATCGATCCTTCTCTCTATTTCATCGTAGATCGACACACATACAACCTATTCCGTGTCAGCGGATCAAGGTGAATGCATAGCGAGCTTCGAATGATTTTCGATAGACGAACTTCGAGACTTCGTCTGAAGAATTTTTCGCGGATACACTGAGTTTGTTGACAATAGTGATTGAAGCACTTAGAGAGGATACGATGGGTTTTTCGATTATCTCGTAAGGTGTTATTTTTAGCAATGCTTCTTGCTTGTGTGGGCGAATCAAAGCAACGTGGTTGCGTAATATATACATGAAAAGATGCACTATAAGCGTCCATAAATATATATGATACGAAATCTCGTTGAATATATGAAGATGGGGCCCGTTCTTTGATCTAACAAACCGGTGGGTGACTAAATTTCAGGGCTTCGGCGAGTTTTAAATAACAAAGGAAAGATTCAACGATTTTTATGCAAATTTTGACGTTACTGCGTTGGCCTTGGTTGAATGTTACAATGGGCTACCGCCATGTGAAACCTGGATGTACAAACGTATCAGATTTCGACTAGCCCTTTCCAAGGCAACTTTTTTGTCCCAAAAATGTCATTTTATACCAAGCATACACGATTCGATCTTACCTTTGCGCCCAAACAAAATTGCTTTGTCTGAAGAACTTGTTAAACTTAATAGAAAAATTATATATATGTGCTAGTGCCTTTTAAAAATAAGAAATTGCATCACTTTTCACGATGACTACAGATCGAATCAATTTTTCTCCAGTAATAATCCTACTATTGTTAACGATTTACACCATGCTGCGTAAGATTAGTGTCTTATTAAACGGCCGAGTTAGGATAAGCAGGATTCCGCTTCTGCAATCGAACTGCCAAGCGCTTTTAACACTTTCGTCGACACGCTGTTTACACTGTCATTCGTTAGGCTGTCATCTCAGGGATGATCCTCCTGCTGTAATCTGGGACAGCCTGAGCATCCTTACAGAATCTTTTTTGACCTTTCGAAAGATAGTTGCAACGAGTACAATGCTGCCGTACGATGAAACATCGTAATTCTTTCGCGAGATGACGAGAAAGGGACGAGGAAACGCGTTCTTGCGACGGTGAGTCAACGCGCCGCCTGCGAAGTTTTATTTCACGCTTCGCGATCTGGATTATTTTCAGAGGAAAAAACATGTCCTTTGTACCTGATTCACAGCTGACCAGAAGCACGCTTCACGACAGCTTCGCTCCAACTGTACTTGGAGCATTTCGAATCATCCTTTTCATAATGCTGCACGTGTTAACCGGTCTATCCGGTATCCAGCATCCACGACAAACTCAGTTGCCCGGTGGATTAATCAGCGACGTATGCTAATCGACAATGATCACCGTTGCACGTACCTATGTTACGTCATCGAAAGTTTCGCGTATTACTTCGCGTTGAAAGGTATTACGAATTAACGCGCGTCACATTCATCGCGCCTTCTCCAGCTCATGATTGACCGTTGTTAATAACAAATCGCTGGTTTTTACATTGGATGATTGATTCCAAAATAGATACATTTGCGTATATTATATTATGTATACTTCATTCCTACTACTTCTTTGCTCGTAAAGCTTGGAATTTTTTTATGTTCTCATGGTTTGAGCGGGTTTTTTTTATAGTTTGTTAGAAAATATAAATGGTCATTGTTATATGGGAACAATGATACGTTTGCGCAGAGATCGGATAACTATGAAGGTAATGTTCCAGAAATTTTCTAAACCATGATCGATCGAGGTGATAACCAAAAAAGGGTCGATATCTGACTGTAGGTCGAGCGTTGAAAGGAGATCGTCATCGACATAGTGATTGAGTCGTGAGAAAACTACGTTCCGAGAAAGGGTGTAGAAAATCATTGGCGACTCGATGCGGATAGTTTGGTTTCGTGATAAGACCGATATTTGCGTTGACCAATGAAAGGTTAATACAATCGAAGTTGTTTCCTAATTCTTCGGATAGCAATGAGTTCCTTGAAACGCGAATTTTATTATCCACTTATTATCCATAGAGAAATAAAGAATTTTTCAAAGACTTAAAATCAACGTTTCAATGTTCTGTAGATGTTAAAAATTCTGAAGATTCTGATCGTGAGACCTTTCACCTGAAACTAAAATTTATTCATTTTCAAATCTGAAATTTTCAAACTTCCAAATTTTTTTCAATTTTTCAGTATCGTAAAGAGGCGAACGCCGATTCCTAATGCAGGAGTCGGGAATATTTATAATCGAGGGGAAATTTTTTCATTTTTCCCTGTGCCGTTATTTCAGCAGGACCGATTTCCTCCCAATAAAATATCGCGTGCCCACACTGAAAACAAGATGGATGATCAGGTGAATCATCGTCGATAAGGTCGTCTCGCGAATATCCAGGTCTGCATACGTGTATCGCGTTATTGCAGTTTCTTCCTACGAATTACGTCACTTTCCAGAAGAGCGACGAAGAACGGTCCCACTGTCGCGATTTCCGTGCCGGACTTTATGATTGCCACATAGTATCGACATCTCTGCGCGTGCGATAAATTTTCAATGAAATATTGCGTCGTGTCGAAAGAAAGAATGGTCTTTCGGCGCTCTTGGCCATTTTCGTCGACGCCGGATTTTTAACGAGAATCCGTTTCCTGTGATTACCTTTATTTACGAGCCTTCACTTCTCCGATCCGTAGGAACACGTCGCTCAAACTCATCGATCTTTCAACGAGAAACAAACATTTACAATTCCTTTAATTTTACATGGATAAAAGATTTTTTTTTCCATCATTTATATAAAAGGAAGAAAAGTAGAATCTCTCTCTGAAGAAACTGAATAAATTAGATTTCTTTTAAATAATAAAAAAAGGAAAACAAGTGGTGCATAGTATTCCTGACTAAACAAATTACGATAAAAACCGTCCTGCGTATACGCCTCCGGCAATAAAATCTCAGTGTCCGACAGATATCAATCGTTGTGCGAGAATTTATACTGCTTCTACAGCGCCGTGCAAAGATCACAAATCATTAACTAAACGAAATTTTAATTCATTTGTAATGTCTTTCCGTTTCTCATATTACTTACGAAGACGAAGATTGTATTTATCGTAGCGTTTTTTCAAAATGTATAAACCGGAGAACATCGTAAATATCAACGTGACAAATAGAATATTTAAAGATTCATTTCTATACAACGCATTTTCTTAAAAAAAAAAAAAAAAAAACAAAACACGTAAAGATACTTCGTACAAGTATATTTGACTAGCCATTAAGAGACCGATAACACAAAGTGATCTTAAACTTTTATACAGTGCTGTATATCCGCGGTGGCGACGAAAGAAAAGCGGCACGCGTCCATCACTGACACGCTTCGGGCGATCTGGTGCAACCAGGCAACAATGCACGCACTGGGACGTGCACCACGCAGGGAAAGGAACCTTTTAGAAAATTATCGAGACCGTAAAAAGGCTGCGATCAACTTGAAAAGGAGACACCTACCTCCTTGTGGGCGTCTAGGTGGCCGTGCCGCCTTTTACAAACTCTGCTTGTGCCGCGGGTTTCTTTGTGACGCACTGGTAGCACGTTCCGCGACTCAAAACGTAGCATTACGCGATAGGGAAAATATTTTTTTTCCACGCGATGGACCGTCGATTTCGATCTGTCTTGGCACAAGCTCGATAATCAATTTCACGGAAATCGCATACTGATTTTATAAGTAGGAGTTATTCTTAGTACTTCTGATAATTGTAGTAATTTTTGATTATCTATGGACGATGAATGTGTGTCTTTTTGCGAAGATGAAGCTAGATGAAATTAGAGTTTAATAGGCTGCGGAATATCATTGCTCATTTGTTGATTGCTAGAGAAATATGCGTTAAACAGATATGTAATATTATAGCTATTATTGCATTGGATAATAGTATTAACGTATTAGATGACAGAATAGTATTAAATGGCCGATGATTCTATAAAGGAATGGATGATATGTTGTAAATCAATCGAAATATGTATGGTTAGCTCGAAGAAAACAATTTTCCTGGAAATGTGTATACCATGGTATATGGCATATGAATAATTTATAAATAAAATTGGTCTTTATAACGATAACAAACTCACAAGAACATTACTATTATTCTATTTTAATTTACCATTACTTGATTTTTGATTATTATAATTTATAATATATTTGCTATTTTTATTATCAGCTAAATAAAAACAAGAAACACCCACGATTGTATTAAACTTATTACGTAATAAAAAGTGGAGATTTATCGTGTAATAAAACGTCCGAAAATCCCTGAATCTTTATTTTGAAGTGGAACAGAGACAGATATGCACAACACGTTGCGGGAAAACCTCTAGGAGGCGCTTACAAATTTATTTGGCGCGACGACGTAAAAGCTTGTACTTGAAAATAAAGGGAATGCCTTCGTCTTATCATACCAATGATCTGTCAAAACACAAAGCCCGAGGATGAAATCGGTCTGCTCGTGTCACATTGGGTAACCACTCCTTTTCTCTCCTTCGTAATTTACACGCGAATCGGCCTTCGTGCACGCCGCTTGCCAAAATATCGTATAAGCCGGACAATAAAAGGACTTCGGGGACATGCAAGGTCAGGAAAGCGGACGTAAGACTAGCTGAATTACACGAATATGCACGTTGAATACCGCACCGGCGTCTCCTTTTTTTCTTTCTGTTCCCTTGCCTTTCTTGGTAGATTAGACATTCTTACTTCTTCTTAATCTTAATATGTCTATGTTTTGATTAAAAGGTTTCATCAATTGTGCAGAACCAGAAATGTTAGGCAGAAGAATTGTTGTTGCTTCGAAACATACACGGGTATATCTAAATGTTTCAAATAAATATGCCACTTTTGATAGAAAAGATCGATTTCATTTTCCAAGTCACGCGTTGATCGTAGTTTTCGTGTCTATTCTTCCACTTCAATGTATCCACTACAGACGTTTGAAGTTGCGTCAGATAATTTTACATTAAGGGTGAAAATAACGGTCACCTCTTTATTCCACGTTACAGAATTTATAATTGGGTAATAATTTTTCCTCGCAGTTGCAGCTAGCGTAAGAGTAATCCTGAGGAAATGTTACGTAGCGACATAAACGGGCTATCTATTTTGAACGTGCAGCATAAATATCAGAGATAGCATAAATATTCAGTAGCACCGCGTTGTCGATAGATTAAAATGTCGAAAGGAAACGGGCAAGTGTTCCTGTTCCGTTTCACGGAAGAAATATGTCTATATCTCTCAAAGCGTGCGGATTGATCGATCTGCGGCGATCATTCGATAAATGGAGCTTATGTGGAAAAAGGGACCACACCCAAGTACCTGAGGGCCTCACGAGGTGGGTATAAAGTTCCTGCGGTTACGTAAGGGGTGACAAAGCCACGGTGCCACCATAAACCATATTTTCAACCACACTCCTACTCGTGTATAATATAAAAGGTTATTGCTTTTCTCCTTTTGCATTCTTTTACAAGTTCAATTTTACGAATCCCAGCTATAAACCTTTCTTTTTCGCCAATGTTTAATATTTCGTATTAACAAAGAAAAGAAAGCAAAAATTTTACGAGGATGATAAATAATACAATACCATTGACGCAGTTGATTTAAATAAGATTCTTTCTTTTTTTTTTAAATCCAAGAGTACTCATTAATAATAAAAACGGTTGTCCAATAAGCATGGAATTAAGTATTACGTAAGATTATAGAGAGCTCAATGTAAAAAGAATTTATGACCACATAATGAAATCTTTGCATCTGTTAAAACGACACTTTGCCGACAAATTACGCTGTGCAACAAATTTACGATTAATTTATTCGATATAGAAGAAGCGTATGCAAATTCACGAGTAACATATCATGAGAACGGGCTTGTTGCTACTTTTAGGCTTTACAATAAACGTATAAAGATAAATCGTGTACGTATTCCCATTGTTTTTGAAACAGATGCGACCATTCTTAAATCTTTGCGTAGTTCCTTTGACCTTGTCGTTTGATAAATATTTATGAAATTTAATTAAAATTGTCTTAATACCTATTTGGGGAAAAATACGCGATGGAGTTTGAATAATGGAATTAACAATTCGAAGATGAAAAAGTTTCCGAAACGTCGGAGACCATAACAAGCGTGTTCGCTATGAAATTCAATTTCTACATCTTGACAGGAAAAGGATGGATCGTGAGTTCTAAGATGTCGACAAAAGTACGTCAGAGATAAGCCCCAGGCTTTTGAACCACTTGTTTTAGGTAAGTGGATTCTTGACGAGCCGATTCCTTTGTGACACGAAAGTATACTCGACAGGAGAGAGCTTATTTGCATTCGATAACAGCCGAAGCGAACGGTTAAAAGAGGATCGCACCTTCGACCAAATGTGTAGCAACTCGCCTGTGACTATTCGACTGTGAAGATCAATTTCTATCGGTTTCGTGCATGCAAAACTTTACGATGACCAAGTAAAAGTTTTAACTTCAGTTTCCCCATATTATTTTGCTTGATAATTGACACTTGTAATTGAGGAGTAATTAGGCTTTATAATTCCAATTGAAAGCGATGAAAATTTAATTGGTAAAGTAGTTCCATTATTTGATAATGGAAATAATAATAATGAAGTATAGTAAACTAGTAACACTGTGGACGATTCTGCATTGTCAAGGTCCTGACAACTCCTTCGATGACGCAATCAAACAAGAATTTCACGGAATAATTTACAGTGTATAAGTATACTTGCCTTGTAATGCACGACGATTATTATACATATTCGATCCTACTTATGTTCCATATCATAATGCAGAATTTTCATTTTCCACATAAGAATGAATTATTTTATAAATGCGGATCAACGATAAACTAAATAACTATAATAGATAAGTCGAGCACGATACATTTAGATTTGAAAAAGAAGCTTAAAAATCGTATTCTTAATTAAATGCAATTCTAAATGACTCGAAAGGAACTAAATTACGATTACCCTTTAAAGTATATTAGGTAATCGAAAATGAACGCAAACTGGTTACCGATTGATTTATATTTACACGACCTCCGAATATATAAATATTATGGAAAATTCTGCATTTTCTGAAATGTCACGTATTACGTACCACATTAAGGAACGTGTATAGACCTTAATTGCGTTTGCTAGAGAAAGGTGAAGAGGAATCATTTGAACGTAAATTCATTACAATGGCTGTGACGTATGGCATAATTTTCGCTTATCGTTCATCAAGGAATTATTACTAAATTTATCGCCAAACCGAATGTATCTTAATTAAAACCAATTATAAATTCCTCAAATTTCTTGCCATAAATACGAAGATGAAAAAATAAATGGAAAGAGTTTCGTACAAATAAGTTATGATAAATTTTACAGACAAGCGGACAATTAAAAGCAATTTTCGTGTTTCGCAATTTGAGTCGTAGGTGGCTGCAATTTCATATGTGCAAGGACGTAGCTTTAAAGGAAGCAATTAGATTTGAAGAGGAAGGACGAAGGTTTTTTAATAAGTCATTTTTTTTCATAACGGTGTTACGCACTCGAAGGACGCGAGTTGCGAAATTATTAGGTCTCATCGTCGCAGAATGTACCTTCTTTCAACGTCAAGAATTTCTTCTTCCGTTATTTCCGTGTGAAACACGAGTCAAGGAAAGCATTAGAATTCAATCTGACTGTTTCTACTTTCCATGAATTAGAAATGTTTGCAATCTACAATTTTCTTATAAACTTTAGATATTTTGCAATGTAGAACATTAAATTTAAGAATTCGTGCATATTCGAGGGAGCAGTAATTACAGTAAACAAATATTTATCGCGCCAGACTTTTCACAAGCTTTTCGAAGCTGGTAAGTTTGTCACTCTTTCTATCTTTTCTACTCGTTACAATCTGATCAGTAGACCATGAGTGTTGATGAACTTTTAGATAATTAAAATTTGCATAAATGCACAAGATGCATAGAGTGCCAATAATAAACAAAAATATACAAAACATCCAAAATAAATTAATCGTTATATCATTTAACGAGTGAAAAAATTCTTGTCCATAAAAATATGAATTTACACCATTTACAAATATGAATAGACACCAGCAGCCTACTCATTAACGATACTTAATCCGGAAAGAAAAAAGTAAAAAAGAAATAACAAAGACAGCGAACTAATTTCACTGGAGATTTCGTTTCCTTTACATGGTTCTTCAATTACAAGGGAACAGATCCATTCTCGTCCTCGCGTAACTTCACCTTATTAAATCGTCGCCTGCTATACACACGGCCGAAATCGGTTTACGTAATCGATCCGTGATCCACCTCCGAACGCATTTCGCTTTTTCGCATTCCAGCGTTGGTAGCACCCAAGATGTCCGCTCGTAAGACCCATGTTCTCCACTTTCTCCAGAATTACATCATACGCTGCTGGCCCATGGCACCCCATTCCTACAGCTGCGGGTTGCTTTCGGCGCTGCCACAGGCACGCGCATAAATATCGAGTAAATATTTTCGTCAGCCGAATCCGTTGAATATTAGCGGCAATAGGGAAGTCGTTAAACATCCAAAGCTGTGAAACATCGCGTGCTTTTTCAAAGACGAAGGAAATATGGAAATATAAATGAATATGGAAGTGTAAGATTTTTTTTGTAATAGGTATCCTATGGAAATTTTTGCATGCGCGAGGTTAAAAAGTAGTACAGTCAAATTTACTTTGACTTTACTGACACTTAGAACACGGAATATCGTTCCTTTATTTTTATTGCTTTGATTCTTCAATAAAATCTCCAATAAAAGCGTAACTTAGGCGCCATATTCCACACGAGCGAATTTTATTTATAGTATTTTTCGGGAAAGATCGTTTCGCAAAGAATAAATCGCATAAAATTTCACATGTCAAAATATTTCGAGAAGAACACGTGCGATGTAATCGTTACTTATTTGAAGTATTTTATAATTTTACTCGGTGTGACGAGGGATCTTTCTTGCTCGTTACTTTTAACAGAGCACCACGGTCTTCTTTACGAAACCATATTGTAGTTTCTCTTTCTATCATTGTTACTTGACCATTAATCAACTCATTCTATTCATCCTATATCGTGCTATCGGTGTTAATCCGTGTTATTTTAACCAACGCCGCCACAAAAGCTTCGTTTTCGCAAAGTCATTTAAAAGTAATCGCGCGCCCGCCTTACGTCACACGCAATTTGAACTATTGTAGATTTATTCGCTGGGAAGGGATACCGGGCCTTGAATCGTTCGCGTGAAATTACGTTCGTGATCTAGTGATCGTTTCGTTCAGATCATCGGACGAACGAGAAAGGAGAAAGAACAATTTCACTGTCATTGGGTATTCGTAACTCGCGAACACGCAATCTTTTTAAATCTTTGTGTGTCATAAATTTTGTCGGATATGATCTCATGAACGATATGACATTTGGCTGATAATGTTTTATCGATGAAAGACATACTTGAATTACCTAAGCGATTTGAATAATATTGCCAAAATTCTTTGTATCAAGAAATCGTTTCATAATTTACATCATCACGAGATAAGTTGCTTGCAACTATAAAATGATATTTCATTCCAAAAGAAATTGATTTTGGCTTCATTATTTCTCTAAGTTTGTACTCAGAAGCCTAAAAAAAAAAACAGCCTGCATAGTTATTTCACTATACAAGACTGCACGATTCTTCCTTTTCTTGGGCCAATTTCATTTTGTTTCTTTAATATCGATTAGTTAGAAAGATTACGCAGAACAGATTCGAGCGGGAAATGCGACGTTCCCGAATTTAATCGGCGTTAGCCCGCGTTAACGGCCCACGCTAAAAAGGAAAGAAAATAAAACCACGCGGGAGGAATCCAGTTTTCAATAAGGATCGTAGACAGGAAAGAAAGTTGTCTCGAAACACACACATTGCGTCTTTAGTTCGCTTAGAAATCACAAAGGAGTCTGGAACGAGAGTGAACTTGTAGCTAGCAGTCACGGTGACGTCAAGTCCACGTTCGATCGAGATATCGAAAAACGATGCCGATCTTCCCCGTGACTTTCTATAGATCACGGAAGTAAAAGTGTAACAGTTTGACGAACAGTCTATCCACATAAGAATGTAAAAAAAGTAGTAAACAGAGTAATAAATCATACTGAGTGGAATTTTTCGAACGAAAAATTTCATTTTGCGATGTCAAAGGTGACATTTTCGAACCTTTTTAAATTCAGCAATCGCTATGCTATAATTCAGTAATCAATCGGAGAATATACGAAAATTTTTGAAAATATTATCTTTTCTTTATTAAATGAGATAAATGTTATAGAACTCTTCCTGGAAACAGTTGTGACAGAACTGCCACTTAAATAGAGACGTGTACTAACTACAAATCGATGCGTCAGCTGAGAATTCGCTGGCCTTATCCGTAAACTCGTCCAAAATGTAGTGCAATCGGTGTTGTCTACTGTTACCAAGTAAATCAAGTGCTTCTTAGCAACTTAGATCTTCCAGCAATTTAGGGTGGGAATTTAATGGAATGGGTCAGTTTTCCAGAAAACTGAGATTGATCATTCGCGACACGGTTCAAAATTAATTTAATCGAACATTTTATAGGACGGAGGATCATAAATCAAATCGTTTAGTCGAAACTTTATGCGGTACGATGTGCACATTTGCATAATTCATGAAGTTACGATACTGTGAAGCATCGTCCACCGTTTTGGTAAGGGAGTAGGCACCATTAAGGAACAATAGCTGCAGATGAATGGCGAAAGTTCAAGTTGACAAAATGTGTGGACACTTGTGTCCATTTGTAACAAAGAATATTTTGCGTTCTTTTCATTCTCACATCTGCGAACGTCGAATCGGACGAATAACGATTTTTTAATTAATAATTTATGCTCTTCACAGAGAAGAGATTCTCTTAAAGCTCGAAGCACAATTTTTTCGAACGTACGAAATTTTATATACGTATTGTATATAATTGTTATATGTAAAATGAACTTTATCAACTTTGTCTTTGTTGAAAAGTTGCAATTTATTTTTTCGTCAGATTCCTTACCCAAAGTTACATTCACTGTCAAATTACATGCCATACGATGTCCTTTATTTCGTTCATGGAGAACCAGTATGTGTACTAAAATTAAAACTCGCAATTCTTCGTGTTATTCAACTACATTGCACGTTGCAAGTAACCAGCTTGTATACCGAGTGTAAACGATACAGAGAGCTCGTAAATTCAATCGGGTGTTAAAGCAAACATGTTTCGGAGATTGAGACCGGCTCATTGACAGAAATATGAGGAGATAAAAACTTGGAATTTTATTCAGGGCGGTAACGCAAGTTTCATCCGATTTTCATTAATCCACTGGCTCTTTTTCGAATTTCAAGGTGGTATGTACATGATGACCCTACCGTCGCCATCGCGATAAAATATGCTATGGTATGCAATCGTTTGTAATATCATTCACGTATTTCGCGGATTAATCAATCTATTGAGCATTAATAGAGTTTGTAAAGAGTTCACAGCTTTTCTTAAAAAGTACTACGTTATGTTTAATGACGATCACCGAATTTGCATTTTAATCCAATAGCATATCATATGTGCAAATTTACTTTCTATTCTACATTCAGATATTCCATAAAATTTTTACCCTCCATGATACAACTTACCTAATTTACGATCGCGTTACACATTCGCAGTTCTCTGATACTCCTGTAGAATGGTTCGTCATGGTCGAACTACTGCCACGGTCAATCGGTATGCTTCACAGAACACCACTGTCAATAAGTCACCTTGATCTACAGCTGTACATAAATTCAACGATCAACAAAATTACTCAGTCATTAAATTGCCAATTACCTGGTTTACCCTCTTATTATTGTGTCCAATAATCTAGCGATCATAGCAAATCTGCCGTTAATTCAATAAGTTAATCTTATATGCTTGTATGCTATGCGTTTACTGACAATTAATTTGTATTTTATTATGACTAGAATGAGCACATCCCTTCGCTCGCATGTGAGTGCAAACAGTTCAATAACGAAGCGTTTAGAACGACTTTCTAGATATATGATAAAAAAGACAGGAGCGTGGACGGCGATTATTTAAATTGCACGGGTGAAACCAACAGAGACTCTGATGTATGTAGATTGGTCTGGTTGATCTTTATTTTTTTAATTCTTAATTGCTGCCGTTCGATGACGCTGCGGGCTATGTCTGTAATAGGATGGCCTTAGGGAATGGTCTCGATAGTTGGCAAAAAAAAGTTTGACCGAGGGAATTGACGTTTGAAAGGAGAAGGCGGCTGATTGGACGACTTCGTTTGAGAATTGTTTCTTATGTGTGTTTTATCATGGAGTATGAATCATCATCGATAATTGTCATAGATATAAAATAACAAAAATTAGAAAAAAATTATTTACGACAATTTTGTCATGAAATATTCGATCGAAGATTGGAATATAATAGAATTCCGAGTATCGTGCAAATGTTCATTTGTTTTTAGAACTATGACACATTCTCCATGCCATTACGTAGGTCCTAGTTCGAATGCAAGCAACTTCGCAAGATACTTACTCAGCAAGTGGAATTGACATCGTATTGTATTACTGATCCGTGAGATGGACTCGATTCTAAATTTCTTCAACATTCAATCGTTCGATTAGTCAGCCAGGTTGAATAGTAGCTAAGAGCATTCCTCCTTTCTCCAACAGTTCCAAGGAAAGCATTCCGTCCCAGGGCATGGAAAACGCCATTCCACCTCTGCGTCAAGATATTCAGGTTTATGAATCATCATTTTGTTAACAAAATTACTACGAAATTTTAAATACTAATCTTTTAACTTCCAAAAAATGTTCGTTAGATAACTTTGCCGTTTCTCTCTAGATCTATCGATCATTCTTTGCAATGTATATAGTGCAGAATTATACAACTCCTCCTGATTCTTAGCCTTGTTTGTATAAATTAATTAGTTCATAGCACTCTAGATGACGTTAATTGATTTGACAGCTTCTTAACCAATATATTCATATATTCGGCACGATATTAGTAGGACATGTTGTCGTTTCATCCCCTCTATCACCATTCCGAAGGATCTTTTTCATGGACACCCCGTACGATATAAAGGCCAGAGCCAAGCATTTTAACTTTCACCATTTTTACTACTAATTTAATGCTTCAAAATGGTCACGGTATTTTCAAACTACATAATGTTAAATCTCATCAGCGGAAATTACGATTTCTCGTTAAGTGATTCGAGAAGCGGCATTGTTCGCGAGGTTTAGTGCCTTCTGAATTGCCTCATTGGGCCTGGGCTTAAGATCGACGCACATAAGGCTTTCGATTGTTGGTTGAATAATTCACGCGGCACAATTAAGCAATCCTTCGTCTACGTCGCGTGTAAACGAAGATTAACGCATTGCTCCTTGACTAGCTGAGAGATCCACTATTCGACAGTTGAAACGTTGTAGGTAGGTAGTACATGTAAAGCCGGAACGACTTTAAAGGTGATGCAATTCACCCTGGCGCCAGATTTTTAAACGTGCTCCCATTTTTGGCAACTTGGTCCATCGTATAGTATCGGCATTGTCAAATCGACAAGGCCGCGCTCTGTTGGCGCACGCCTAACCCAGACCTTCGCGAGATAAGTTGAAACTCGTTTGGTTTACGAGTACTGCTCTGCTCGACTCACGTTACGAGAGATTCTTTATCTACGGTGGGCCTTGAGAAATATGTGCGAAGTTCTGTATTTTTTAAATCGAGTTCTGAGGGTGAGGGATCGTTTAGATTACAATTTGCGTTTAAATCTGTTAAGGACCAGCCGATGAAATTATGTAAAAAGATTCGATAAACGAAAAACGTTAATAGAGTAACTTATACATTCCTACGTTGTAGTACCGAAAATTTCTATTACTTAGAAACAAAAAGAAAATAATTCATAATTGTAGAGGGAAGAGAAGACATTGAAGAATGTAATAAATTTAAGATTAAGGTATTGGGAAGGAACGAAGAAATTTAGAAACTAAAAAATCATAAAAATTACAAGACAGGTTAGTCAGGTAGACGTACAAAAGAAGAGAAACAATGTACTTACATATTAATGCTATAAATTTATTATTAAGCTAGTATGTGTAAGATAGGAAGATGAATAGCAGATAAGGTTGAAATATAGCTGAATAATAATTCTTCTATTAGGGGTACAATTTCTAAGAAATTGCCGGGATGATTAGAAGAATAATAATTGCGAGTGATATTAAATTACAGTAGTTACATATACTTTGCGTAGTGAGAATGGAGCATATGTTCAGGAAGTATGTGTGTCACTTCTGTTTCGACATTAGACATATCGAGTGCCTTCTATAGAACAAACGAAGTTTATTCCCACCCTTGAAACAAAGTGTTTCGTAATTTTCTATCGCGAGTAACTGGCCATCACGCGAAAGTCCTTCGCTTCTTAAGAATTCTTCCTACCTGTTATATGACAAAGGTGTCATTTCGCGGATTGTACAACTGTAAAAATCAATATTACCGATGCATCTATACAAAAACCTATTACAACAGGTTTCATTCCTTTTTCTATTTATATCTTTATATAATTGTGCTTCACAATGGACACAAATATCTCTGAAAAATGTCATACGCACCATAGACAGATAAAATAATAATAAAATAGATAACAAAAAATTCAGAGAAAGAAATGGAAAAAATCATATTCACTTCAAAATTGTGTTATTTCAAGAACCTTTTAATCTTAAAAGGAGTTTTAACATTAAGCATGCGTGTTCAAGTATCGTGTAAGGAACAGGATCAATATCGAAATTGTGTTACACCGTAAACTGGCTAATTTGTTTGCTACAAAATGAAAACGAAAGGATCCGTCCGTGGAACAACGAGCAGGATCAACGTGAGCGTGTCGAAACATGGTCCACCTACAACAAGAGTTAATCATGTCAAGGACCCATTCAGCCTTCTCTCCGCTTCGTATAATCTTGTTATAATACCCTCTTAACCCTACGCGCGGGCGCCAGTGAATCAATTTTATTCGGCTCTCGCTTATCCGTTTAATGATAATGAGTTTAAAGGAATTCGGACGCGTGCCAACGTTGACAATTGCGTTACGACACATCAAGATCCCAGGGATTAAATTTTAGCATTTTCTAAATCGCGATTATTATTTTTTTCGGACAAAATAAAAGTACACGGACATAAATGATAAACTTTACATGAAAACTGGATATTATAATATTAAATCGTATTATCTTTCGGAAGAATTTAGAGTGATTTTAGATATGAAAATTTAGATATGAAATGTAGAATTGATATGAAATTTAGATATGAAATGAATGAAAGATATGAAATTTAGATATGAAATGAAGAATTTAGATATGAAAAATATTCATTTCACTCTTATTCTATACTTTCGTAACTAATATAGTTGTATTTTTACTTCATGCATGAAGTAATTCTCGTGTTCCAGATTACTGATTTCATACTACTCAGAAATTGATTTTTTATTGTTCCTACGCATTCCCAGAAAAAAGTATTACGGCCTCTTCTTTGATACAAGACAATCGTACTGTTCCTAGGATGGATATTTAGATCACCCTCTGATCCAGGCTTGCAGAACAATGGTAACAGTGAAATGTCATCTGATTTTATGACGTCGTAATAAGACGGCTTAGAAATAATCGATGACCGAACTTTGCAATATTGTAATGTATCTACGATAGTGTTTCGATCTTCAATCTTTGCCATGATCGATTCTCCTGGTTCTGAGCACCAATTAGATTCCTCATTGATCTTTTTCAGACAGCTTCGATGAATCATTTGCGATGTCTCGGAAGAAGAACGAGCAATCCAGTCCTATTGAAGTAATCAGCTGCCTTTTAGTTTAATTACTGGTTTAATTACTGTATCTAACAAAGCTTATCCGCGTGTTTGCTCCCCTTTCCATTATATAAATACTGCGTTTCTTTTCAATATCGGTTGCACTTGGAGCAATTCGCTTCTACATTGAAACAATCGGTATTTTCGAGCAATTTCAGTCAAAGTTTCTGGCTTAGACTCACCAGATTTTTCAATCGGTTACGTAAGCGAATAAAGTCTCCATAGACTCCATATAATCGCATTATCGTCGCTCAGATAAGATCACTACGGTTTTAAAGTCGCAATCGAAGAGTTATCAATTTCGATTGACATCTGTAAATTCCACAGTGACGACTTGCAAAGCCTATTCTTCGAACGTAAGATCATCGTCGATGCTCCAACCACGCCACTCTACTCTCGTTTTTTATTCCTTTATTATCAACATTCGGTCGTAAGTCGAATAAACACGACCATACCCGTTTCGTGACATAAGCAGATCGTGAAGGCAAAAGTGTCCTGATTTTTTCGAACTTGCTGTCATTGTGACTGATTAGATTAGACGAGGCGTGTTTGATACGGTGCGATTACGTTTTATGGATCAGAAAGAGTATCACGTAAAATGAATTATTTTTGTTAGTAAATATACGTTATAGTTAATAGAATACATAGAATTGAAGAAATCATATGCAAAATAGAATTTTACAGAAAAAAGTTGGCCATTACTAACTGTTAATTTCCTAAAAGAATTGACGATCAAATTGTAGACAAAAAAAAAAAATTCCTTTTTTTCTCACTTCACAGAGTTGCGTTACTTTGTTCGTAATTTCTGATAAGTTCCATCTGTACAAAGATATTACAAATTTTCTTTGCATTACTATCACGAAAGTCTAGCCAGAATTCATACAACAATGGAATTAATTGATAGATAAAAATAATCTGGAACACAATTTACGTACTATCTTCACGTACTTCTGAAACGCGTGAAACGTATGTAACGATGATGAAATTGATTGCGGTGCTGTTGAAATCGCCCAGTGCATAATAATAATTTATGTTAATTTTATTGATAAATTAAATTAAAAATTTAATCCAACAACGAAATCACTCTCAAGATATTTTCATACTAATGTATGATGCTTTATTATTTCTTTGATAGATATGTTGCAAATAATGCTTACGTCGGAGTAACTGATAAACTGATATTACGACGTCATTTATAAAGATAACTTAATTGACTTAAGAAAGAATTAGGTACTGATATTTCCTGAGAATCCAATCGAGTTTCTTCAAGTATTTTTTTAAATATTCATTATCGTTATTCATCATTAATTTACAATTCATTCTTTTTGGCGTGACTATGAATATTAGAGATAACATTTTTAGTGGATATAAAAGATATCTATGTGAAATCACCCTTCTTCTATTCTGCGTTATTCAATTCGTTGCTCAAACAAGATAGACATAAAATGTGGAAATCTATTTATAAAAGTACCATTATAAATATGTTACAGTCTGAAAATAAAGTCAGTCCAATATTCAAAGTTCCCACATCTGCTCTACTCTAAGCCGGTAAACATCGATCGATAACAAGCTTGAGGCCCCCTTCAGGATATTCCCTGAATTATCAGTGACAAGCCGGTTCTCACAGTTCCATTCAGCAACGCTAGCCGCGCTGCTTCCCAGAAACTGCTCGTACTACGTTTCAGTACAGTTTAATCAATAAGTTTACTAGTTAGCTGCGTCGTAAATTCAAACATTCTGTACATGTATGAATGTATACTATCCGAGGAAGATTTTTCTTTATTCCATAGATACCAATCAAACGACGCTGCTTATTTGCGATATCTATTCCTCACAACATTACAGATTTATTCGTGCCTAACGATAAATCCTTTAAACAGTGCCAATATTTGTTATTCATGAATAAACTCTAAAACTGTATTTATTATTTTTCTATTCGTTATTCCTTAGGTTAGCAGCATTGAATGATACTTTATTCTTAAAATTCTATACTTTAACATCTAGTTTCACGTGTTGTTATTCCAAATGATGTTTGTTAAACTTTGACTTCTTTCCACTCTCGTCAATTTCCTACCGCGCAATTACCAGAACTGATTGATCAAACTGTACAGCGGTAGCGATAACTGCGCCACATGAGGTTGAATGAACAGCTGTTAAAATTTCCTCTGTCAAAACTCTTATTGGCTCGTTAATGGTATCAACGTCTGCTCGGAAAGTTGTCGATGCAGTGAGGGCGCCTGTCTTTCATTCCCACAAAATTCGTATCTAAATAGGCCGAAGAAAGGGGGCGCATGCGTGACTTCTCTGCATTGACACGAGGAAGCTAAGCTGAATTTCACTCAGTTCTCTAGTGGCCGGTTTGAGAAGGGCTGCCACAAGAGAAGACGCGGTTTGTTAGTGTTCCTCGTCTCGCGCCTGCGCTTTTCTTCGCCTACGAATCCACTTCACGAGTCGCGACGTCACCAGGAGGTTTCCTATCACGAGAATGTCGTATTGCACCCGAATCCTTCGGGATCAGGTATGTTTAATTTTCTTCAACGTTTTGTATACCAAAAGAATTTCATCGTCGAAGAATATCAAATTGAATCAGTGATATGAAATCAGTCTGTGCCTTGAGTTTGACCGCTCGACCCCATTATCAAGGTCGATCGTGTCATGTTGAAGTGACCAACTATCGATCATTGATTTGAATGTTGACAAAAATCCACTTTTTTTCTTTTTGAATCAACTAACCATGGTCTGTGAGAGCAATGATCTTTCAAGTGATGAGTATTCGCCGCACATTTGATTATCTTAACTGAAAATGATCGTGTTACATTTTCATTGTGACATTCGAGGGTACTCTATAATTTGATCGCCAGGTTTTGTGACAATCATCGGACGAAATCATTTAATCGGTATTTTGGAAGCAAAGCGCATTTGGAGCACTTAAGACAGTGCAGCAGAGAAAGATATATCGCGATAATAACAATGTACGAGTGATTAGGGAAATGGACCGAATAAGACGATACAGACACGTTACATAATATCTTTCGAAATTATTGCATATAACAAGTACATTTTTAGGAGATTTCGAGGTTAGGTTTGCGGCCATTGCGCCAGGGCTGCGTGACAGACAAAGATGAATGGAAAATATTCATCAATCGGTAATTCGATCCGTTGGTTTTTCTTCGAGACGTCCGATAAATTTTTATATGATAAGAATATATATACTAACTAATAACGAGCGTGTGCTGTTGAATCAAGAATAATTACACTGGATGCTTTATATACTTTCCGGAATATGGTTTTTTCCAAAATATTTCGCGAGAAGTTGAGCAAATTTTTCGTCTTCGTAAATAAAAGAATTACGTAACTGTTGTATGTAGATGAATCTATTCATACTATTTCGTCACATGTACATACTTATACGTAACAAGTTAAGGACACAGTAAAGTAGAGATATAGCTAAACTATTTCATTATCATTAATCTTCTTCTCAACTATCGTGTTTTTGTCGTATAGGCGTAAGTTTTCCACTTGAACTCAGGAAATATTACTGAGTTGTTAACAATAAAATTACTTTTAAACATATCTACGAAGATGTTAAGCTCGCATTATCTGCAAGCGAAACGTTACTATCGTCAATAAACATTAATTACGCTAGTATACATCAGGCTCAGGTATAGCGCGTAACTGTGTATACTATTCACAAGTTAGATGCTATCATAAATTATTTCTGAAATTCATACCCGAGTTGACCTAATTTAAGATATGCAGATATAACTTTCGCATTCTTTACTTTTTCTGAAACATCATTTCCATATCTTTTAAATTCAATTTCTTACTCGTTTGATATTCAAAGATTGGTACGATAATTAATTAGTGAATTTCATTTGTAGAAGCTCGCTATCTTTGCGATAGACATCCAGCAAAGATGCTTCAGCGTGAGCGCGTTGAATTTTGCCGCCAACAAGGTGGCAATGTCCAAATTCGATAAGGACACCTACCTTCCGTACGACAAATTAGAGGAAAAACTTAAAGTGGTGAAGAAAAGGCGAGTATAAGATGTCTGCATAATCAAGCACAGTATTTTTGATTTCCTAATCGAACATATGATAAAATACTTGTAGGTTGACCCGACCGCTGACACTGTCCGAAAAAGTTTTGTATTCCCATCTCGATGAACCCGACAAACAAGAAATCGTCCGTGGTACTAGCTACCTCAGGTTGCGACCTGATCGTGTGGCTATGCAAGATGCCACTGCCCAGATGGCCATGTTGCAATTTATTAGTTCTGGTATGGTTTAAAGCATTTGTAATTTAATTAAAAAGAACTCCTATTTTTCTTTTTAGGAAGACATTCTCTTATATTCTGTCGTTTGAGTAAAAAATAAGGATTCATGTAGTAATTTTATTATAAATTGTGCAATTTCTCCAATTGGACCATTCTAAGCCAATAATGCGTTATTAATGATGATATGAAAACTTTTCATATTATCTTACACAAAAGGTATTAACGCTTTTTACAAGCTTGTCTGGCAAAAATCAGTCACATGATACGACCGGAAACAATTTTTACATTAATCATATAAATGTACACAAAACAAAATGCATTTACAAAATGCTATTAATTGTAAGATGATCCTATATGATGATAATCATAAGATGCTCACTATATCTTTCTATTTTAGTATGCAGGAATTATTTCAAGAAATATGATATAGTATGTGATGTCACCATGAAGTTGTCATTTGAGATGAACAGATTAAATTACTTAGCATTAATCCTCCCCGACTATAGGATTCCATATCCAAATAAGAAAATGTCTTTTTCACTTACGAGAAACAATTCAGATTAGAAACGATTAAACTTCACAGAAATCTCCAGTTGACTTTAACAATAAAGACACATCTATGGTACTTTTTAATCCTTTACTCAAAGTTGCTAATTTTCTGCAGGACTACCAAAAGTCGCCGTACCTTCCACTATTCACTGTGACCACTTGATCGAAGCCCAAATGGGTGGCGAGAAAGACTTGAAACGCGCCAAAGACATCAACAAGGAAGTGTACAATTTCTTGAAGACAGCTGGTGCCAAGTATGGCGTTGGTTTCTGGAACCCAGGCTCCGGTATCATCCATCAAATCATTCTGGAAAACTACGCTTTCCCAGGTCTATTGATGATCGGTACCGACTCTCATACACCTAATGGCGGTGGTTTGGGCTGTCTGTGCATCGGCGTGGGTGGTGCTGATGCCGTCGACGTAATGGCTAACATACCATGGGAATTAAAATGCCCCAAAGTCATCGGAGTGAAACTGACCGGAACCTTGAAAGGATGGACCAGCCCTAAGGACATAATCTTGAAGGTAGCTGGTATCTTGACAGTCAAAGGAGGAACTGGAGCGATCGTAGAATACTTTGGGCCTGGTGTCGACAATATTAGCTGTACCGGAATGGCGACTATTTGCAACATGGGTGCAGAAATTGGTGCTACTACCTCAATCTTCCCGTACAATTATCGTATGCAAGACTATCTGAAGGCCACTGGACGAGCTGACATCGCTGCTGCCGCGGATATGCATAAAAAAAGTCTCTTAACTGCCGATCCTAATGCTAAATACGATCAACTGATCGAATTGGATTTGTCTACCTTGGAACCACATGTCAATGGACCGTTTACGCCTGATCTCGCTCATCCCATTTCAAAATTGGGTAAGTGGAGTGAATGATCGACGTAGTTAAGGTAGGCGTGCCTGATTAGATTTTACAATACTAATTTTTTTTAATTCTGAAAAGCTTTAAAAGAAGATAAACTAAATATGATTTTTGTTAAAATTCGATGGCATTTGACTGTGAATATTCTTTTGCGGGATGTGCAAATAATTTCCAAATATTTTACGTAAATATTTTTCTACTCGATTGGAAAAATATAGTAAATATAATATCAACTTTCTGCTTTGTACTTTAAAAAACTGCAAAGTCTAGAAAATATGTATCTATTCAGATAATACGTAGCTCCGGAGAACATGAAATTTATCGACTCAAAAAATATCCTCTTAACTTTGTATCTGATCTCATATTTGAAGAAAGTACAAAGTTTAGAAAAACTTCAGTGTTAAATTCATCAAAGAAATTGAACGAGGGACATTCATTACTTGTACCCCGACTAGGTGATGCTGCCAAGAAGAACGGCTGGCCGAACGAGATCAAGGTTGGCCTGATCGGTTCCTGCACAAACAGTTCTTACGAAGATATGGGCCGATGTGCGAACATCGCCAAACAAGCTCTCGATCACGGTTTGAAAGCAAAATCTGCGTTTAACGTTACACCAGGATCTGAACAGATCCGTGCTACCATCGAACGCGATGGAATTGTAAGTCAATTTCTAAAATAATAGTTTCTGATTAGAATTCAAAGCCTCTACCAAAGTCAAAGTTGCATAGTTTCTTTGGAACCGTGCCAAACATTGGTACATGTTACTTAGCAACAAGTAACGCGACCTACGCCAATTCTTAATTTGGCTTCGATATTTTGACAGTGTCAGTAAAAAAAATAGAAATTGTCGATTCACATGACGGGATCATTAGATGACAATGAAATCGACTTAGAATACAATCTAGAACAATACATCGCTAAAGATAGGGATGAAGATTGTTAGAACATTGTAGCAATGTAACAAGACTGTAAGACAATGTAACGAGACTGAAGGATATTCTCACCTTTTAAATTGATATCACAGATATTGCAAATGTTCAAAGTATCAAAAAGTAAGCGAGATATTGCAATTGTTTGAAAAATGTCGCAAAATTATTCAAAATAAAAAAAATATCAGAGATATTGTAGACTTTTGTGTTAAAAATACTACAGATTTCGTAAACACTCGAAATGCCAAAAATATTAGATATAGATATTTCGAACTTCCAAGCTATTAAATATATCTACAAATTAAAAAGTCCCAAATATATTGCGAAGATGTAGCAAAACTTTCAAGTCCCTACGAATATTTAAGTTGTTCTAAATTTCACTAGTATTCCCTTGAATATATCTCGTAACTGAGATACTAAAAAAAATTTTAATCCTCTTGATTTAGGCGGAGATCCTTCGAAACTTCGGCGGCACTGTATTGGCTAATGCTTGCGGACCTTGCATCGGTCAATGGGATCGTCAAGACATCAAGAAGGGAGATAAGAACACGATCGTCACTTCGTACAATCGAAATTTCACGGGAAGAAACGATGCCAACCCCGCGACTCATGCTTTCGTCACTAGCCCTGAACTCGTCACTGCCCTTTCGATTGCCGGCCGATTAGACTTTAACCCTGTTACCGATAAACTCAAGGGCAAGGATGGGAAGGAATTCCTTCTCAAAGATCCGTTTGGTAAATATAATTTTCTTATGATTATCAAATTATCTCATTAATGCAAATATTCTGCCATTATGTATGAAACCATAAAAAAAGGTAACCAAGATCGTAGTTAATTTGCAGACGATTAAACATGAATCACAGCATATGGTATATATCTGTTTCATAACGAGATTGTTTCATAGAGATGTCTGCGAATAATTTATCGTGCCCAGTACTAGATAATTACAAGGTTAAGAATAATATGCAGAGATTAAATCGAAGATCCAATTGGATATCCGATTGTGAAATATTGGACGTAGACTTTCGCCTTTGAAATTGATTATTGAGGTTAAGAGTGGTTTATTACTTAACTATGCGAGACTGCTTCGTGCACAGATAGTGATAAAGTGTTCGTGAATCTGTCGCCTGTCCGTATGTTTTTGTCTTTTATGAAAAGAACAAAGTTCTTCCGTATCTCTGTCTAATGCGACAATCTTCGATGATAAAATCTGTTTACGAGCGGAACTCGGATGTAGTGAATTTGTGAAACATTTCATACGTTTCTCAAACACTGATAACAAACTTTGTACATTACTTGCCTAATTGATATTTTAAAATAAATATAAATAAAATTTTATTTAGGTGATGAACTTCCAAGCCGCGGTTTCGACCCTGGCATGGAGACGTACGATGCTCCTCCAGTTGACGGTAGCAGTGTCAAGGTCGACGTAAGCCCGACGAGCGAACGATTACAGTTATTAGAACCATTCGACAAATGGGACGGCAAAGATCTCACCGACATGACTATTTTAATCAAAGTCAAAGGAAAATGTACCACTGATCACATTTCGGCTGCTGGTCCATGGTTGAAGTATCGTGGTCACTTGGACAATATCTCCAACAACATGTTCATTGGGTAAATTTTTCATAATCTGGAATATCGTAAAAGTGATAGCATTCACAATTTTCTAAATTTTGTCTAAAAAATTATCATACATTTTCTAGAGCTGTAAATGCCGAAAATAGCGAGATGAACAAGGTAAAGAATCAGCTAAATGGTGAATGGGGAAAAGTTCCGGATGTTGCCAGACATTACAAGAAAAATAACGTCAAATGGGTAGCCATTGGTGACGAAAACTACGGAGAAGGTTCGTCTCGAGAACACGCAGCTCTTGAACCAAGACATCTCGGTGGCCGTGCCATTATCGTCAAGAGTTTTGCCCGTATCCACGAGACCAACTTAAAGAAACAAGGACTGTTGCCTCTGACTTTCGCCAATCCTAGTGATTACGATAAGATCCAGCCTACCGATAAAATCAGTCTTCTGGGATTGAACGATCTGGCGCCTGGCAAGGTACACTTTTGTTGAAGACATTAATTATTTCTTTTGTTAGATAAGACATCTTGTATGGAAATTTAAAGTTTTAGATTGATTGTTTGGTTGCTATCTCTGAATGGTAGAACTTTTTTATGGAATATTAATCGAGCACTATATTGTATTATGTCGAGTGTATTTTGAGAATTAATTAACTATTATTAGATCACTATGACATATAGTATAATTACTTTAATCTGAAAGTCAGCTAAATATAGACGATCAAAGGTAGCACTAAGATAGCACTTGCGATAGCGCAACATATCGAGTATACTATTATAATCATTGCTGATGCGTAGCATTGAAGTATTCGAGCACGTAACCCTTGATTCCAGAATAACAATGTTTAATTTCAACTACACCGTTCCTAGATGGTAAACATTTGGCTAGCAACCAAGGGAAAAATTTTCTTATACAATCAATGAAAGAAGATTAATTTTCCCTTTTAATTTGCAGCCAGTAAAAGCAGAAATCAAGCACAAGGATGGCAAAGTGGACGCTATATCCCTGAACCACACCATGAACGAGCAACAAATATCCTGGTTCAAAGCAGGGTCGGCTCTGAATCGGATGAAGGAGCTCGCTAGTGGAAAGTAAAACACGTTCGTCTATCAGAATCGCGAAACCGTCATCGTTTTTTGAGAAGACGTGCCACGATCTCGTAGTTCGTTGTGTGTATATCGTTAGTAAGACACGAACAGAGACTGTTACGGTATAACACACTAATCTTCCAGGTAGATTTGCGTAACAAAATCGTGATGGCGAGATTTGTCGTCGTTGCTTTGCGCAACGTGACGTTTCGAAACTAAAGAGAGGGTTATTTAGAGAAAAAAAGGACATAAAAGAAATGGAAAAAACGAACAGCGCACGTTTTTTTCGTGACAATGCCGCTGTATTATTTGTAGTGAAGAAAAGAACGGAAGAAAGCAATGGTAATGAACTATGATCGGGTGAAAGTCGAACGACGAAGAATAATTTTAGACAAATTTTTAGCGCGCATCAGTTAAATCATAGAAGAAGCGAATCGGATCGAATCGTTCTGTAAACATTATTCGAATCGTTCATTGTTCATTACATGTATCGCAATGCAAATCACGCGTCGACAGATTCTTCGAGTTTCGTACAAGTGCAAGAGGAAATTTCCATGAGTAGATAAGGCGGCGGTGCAACTCACGCGTGCCAACGTGTTCATTTTTAAATCGTGTACAGCCGACAATGGCACGCCGAGATTGCATGCTTCTATCGGACGAGAAATTTATTCTACCTCGGTGGAATCTTCTGTACATACTATATATTGTTCGCAATGTAGGACACATCGTGGTTATACCGTTTTCTAGGTATTTATGATTGATTCGATCAAATGTAAGATTCGCTATTGTTACTCGAGGAATAAAAAATTGTACTGAACAGCGAACGTTGTGGGTTCTTTATTTCATATCGCATGTATTCGTGTTTAATTTGTTGAATAATGTTTTATATAATTCCCATTTAATGTTTGTTTTAGATGGAAAAATTAATGATTAGAAATATTTACCTTTTAATTTTTAATAGCAGGAAAGATTGGTATTCGAAACTTTTGATAGCTTGTGTTTGGTCTCATAAGCTACATTTAATGTTCCAGACATTTAAAATACATAAATATTTAGTACTGTTTATGAAGACCATAATTGAATATTCGTGTTAATATCATTTGCTGTTAAAGACGAAAACTACATATAGATAGGTCTCTTTCGGAAGATTTATAGAAGCGTCGTTATAATTAATGATGAACCAATAAGATTTGAGGATAAAACTATTTTAATTCATTAAAAACATTCCAGAATAATTGCCTACTGAATTTTTAAATTGCCGAAACAAGAAAACAGCAGACGAAATAAACACATTTAAGCATTAAGATAATAACATTTTATCATGTATTAAATGATTCTAGCAATTTATATTCTAAAATATCGAATAAAATTTTAAATAGTACTCTAGAAGGTAAGTATTAAACAATGTATAATATTTTCACGACTCAATGTACTTATTTAATAAATTCATCTAACCTCGAAACTAACACAAATCAACATTCTTTCCATCTCCAATATGAATTAAAATACTAAATATTTATAAAGTCACTTACCCTATTACAAAAAGGATGAAGGTAGGCTGGAGATAGATCTCAATGGCCTAATAAGGGAGGGAAATTAGTCAACAGAAATGAACGATATATTACATCACTAATTTTCTCGTTAACGATCGATCGATGATCGTCAGACGTTCAAGCATGCGCCGTGATAATAGTAAATTCTCAGCCTATAATTATATTCATGATTATAAAAATATTCGGATACCAGCATAATTCTTATTTTTATCAAATATGAAAGATCCTTGAATTCGTCTCAACGAACACCATCGTACGTGCTAAGGAAAAAGAATACGTGGCTGCAAAAAAAAAATTTTTATGTCGCTACAATTGACATATCAAGTACTAAGAATTAATGTTAAATCGTGTGTGAAAAATATTATAATTATTACATCATTCCACTGATCCATTATCGTTTGGGATACGCTTTCTTTTCTTTTCTAAAAGAAATATAGCAAACAATTAATTTCTCTTTCTTAGACAATCTACAATTATTTTCATTACTGCGCGATTTTGTCATTCTCATACTTGTCCATCTCGGATGGAAAAGAAGATATGAACTTTTCCGTAGAACCGTGCGGTTAAGTAGTTCTTGTAACGTACAACTCAATAGGTTCTTGTCTATTCTAATGTACAGCCAAACAGCGCAGATCCCGAACATTAAGCTTAAATACATAGGTTCTTGTACATGCTAACGTTCATGCTCTTTGGCACTTGGCCGCATGGTGCAGCACCAGTACTATGAAACAACTAGATCTATGGGCGTGAGCACTCATTTCCTCTGTTTTTATCAATTCTATATTTTAAAAACATATATACAATGAGCATTATTTTACAATATTATATTATAGTATAATATGTAAATGTCAAAAATAAACGAATTATTGGATTCTCACGTATGATTATCTGATATCATTAAAATATTCAAATGGTTTACTAATTAAATTCGTGCAGTCAATTTCTTTTACAAAGATTAGCATTTAGTTGGATAATACTTTCGAAGGAAAACACATTTTTCTTTGACATTCTATTAATTTCAGGATCTCCGTTCCAATTCAATTTCAAACGTTCAACTTTAATTACAAATTTCTGATCGGACTTATCTTATTTGTCTTCTCAGATTTCCCATCAACCCTCCTTGCATCCTGGCGACATTAAATTTGATTCCTCTAATTAAATAGGTTCACACAGCAACAAATTAATTTGCATCTTCGTCTCTCCGTGAATTAAAGTACCTTATAATTTCTCCTAATATTTCATACCATGTCAAGGCTACGTTTACCAGAATAATGCAAGTTGTTGTAGATATTAGATAACATAGCCGACGCTTTCTGAATACTAAAGGGGAAGATCCCATCTATATTTAGTAACCGCGTCTTTTGACCGTTGAAATGAACCAAATGCTATGGAAAATGGAGGCGCATGCTTCGTTACCACGACAACCAATTCGCTTAATCGTACACAAAGCTCCGATCAGCACAAATAAGCCTACCATTAGTCATGTTTCGTTCATAGAACCTTCCTCGCTAAAATAATTGAACTCTGATTATAAAAAGTATTTCTGTGAATATTACGTGCTTCGTACAAAAGATTTGGAAATTTCATCAGCATCCTAACGAAGTTATATTGATCAGAGATATAATTAGAGAAATAAACATTTTCTCTGATAAGTGTTCGAGTACCTTTTAATGATTGTACTGCGTCGATGTATTTTAACGATACTAGGAATAAACAAATATCGTGAATCTAAGTTAGTTTCCCTTTCTGTGAGTTTGTAAATCTAATTCGATTAGATTCCTACGTAAGTTGGTCATGTCAGTCGAAGGTGAATTCTTCCTCTCGATCACAGGATCCATCGAACACGCGGAGTTTTACGATGTTGACAACGCCTACTGCAAATACGGATTTCACTTTGGTCCCGAATGGAGCGTAGTTGCCGTGAGTTATTCTGCTTACCTATCTGACACGCTGTCGCGTCGACTAGACGCAGTGTTCTATCGATTTCAACGGCGGAATTTTATCGTCGATCGTTTAGTGACTTGTGCAATCCCGTTTAGGGTATCGAGGAAGGTTTGACGCAGATGTGCAAATGCAGCAGCGATCCACGAAATCTGGCAGTCTGGAATTTTCCGCTAGAAGTCACGTTCAAGAGTACTAACCCGCATGGATGTAAGTGGATTCAATGATACTCGATTTACGTACTTGAGGAAATCGAAGCCCCAAAGCTACGATTGAACCAATAAATTGTACTTTTTTAATTTTATTTTCTGGTTTCTAGTCGTTCTAGAATATGTTGATTGTTGCTGAATTCTTCTTCTTAAAAAAGTGGAAAAATTATATAAGTACTATATATTGTCTTATTATAATATATAATGAATAGAAAATATAGCGAATGGTAGGATCAAAGGATTTCATAATATTGAAAATTCCTAAAATAACTAGGAAATATTATTAAACACGTGAAATATAACCAATCATCTGTAAAATGGTGTCTTAGGGCCACAGTTAATAATGTCTGTTTATGGCTTGGATATCTTCGGCCACGACGTCATCAGAGGATATGGAGTGTGTCATTTACCGCTGAAAACAGGTCAACACGAGAAAAGGTATTATATTAGATTATGACCAAAAAATTCTTTAATATTTCACAATGCGATGTAACGTCGTGTAATTACGATCTTGTCTATCATCATACTACAATACACCAAATTAGGATATCTCGAACCAAAAGATAAATGAAGATTGCAAGGGGAAAACCCTACATAGATAAATAGATCTGTATTTAATCTTGTTATTTCTGACGTTACTCGATGGCTAAAAATGGCAATTTTATTAGGACCTCTTCCTATGATTGGAATTTTATTGTAAAATCAATAATACGACGATCAATATTTTTGGAACTTTAGTGCATATTTTTCAGATTTACCTAAGTTTTGTTGGATTATGTCAATATAATGCCCCGTGTTAGATTAATCTAAGTTATTGCGATTGTGCTGCATTTAAATTACTTTCTAACGCTCTTCAACAACTCCAGATATGGGACGTACTTATTTTCGCACGATTTTAAAAATGTAAAGTTTACAGCACGATTACAAGTCATTTTGTTACATTATACAGTCACAGTACAGAATTACACTCCTAAAAAAACACAAAAGTCAATTTCTCATCGCAGTTTACACATAACAAATGAAACATTTCGTACCTTAAAATCCAGCCTCCCTTTCCTCACATCCTAGAAAGACAATAAAACATTACAGTGATACATAGTCTAATTTCTTGCCTAATCGAATCCCTCAAATTCCCCGAATTATTTGCCACGCCGTGAATAATTACTCCGAGAATTCATTAGCCCGTAACGTAGAGTCGATTACGAGCAATTTGCTCAACATCAAACGTGATTTAATTAGTCACACGCAATCGTTTGTTAACGACGTTTGTTGTAACGTCTGTGAAATTATGCAGAATATCCGTGTACGTGCCGGAGTCCTCCTCGACGTTGCAACGATTTGCGGCCTGGTTAACCGGAAGAAGGCCAGAACTAATTGATCCGGCGATATTGGCTTCTGGTGACGGAAGGGAACGTAAGGCAATATTTTGAAGCATATCACGTCTCTCGATGACGATTCTTCCTGACGTTAAATTAGTCGAGCTCAGCCGAGACTCGCGTATTAAGGACAGTCGTTACGTCGATAGTGTCAACTTACGTCATTCTCGTATCGGTCGATAGAAAGGAATTAAGAGTCTCACGAATCCTCCGATACGACTTAATCGATACGTCCAATTTTACTGATATCAGTTTGCTATCGCGACGTAGCTGATCTCTTGTTTTTTTCCGGTTACTCTCGCAAACTGCTGACGATAGCTACTTTTTCAGCTTTCTATCGATGAAAATGCTTGTTGCTTTCTGTGCTTTTAAATATGTAGACGGTAGAGGCAAGTTTGCGGTACGAAACTTTTATCGGTGATCGCAGGAATTTTGGAAATATTCGAAATTATTTATATATTCCAAGTTGTAGCATTTTCGGCGAATTTAAGAATATTACCTTTCCACGATCTTTGGTTCGAGATACGTACGTGTATCTTGGTAAAAGTTTCGTTACCGTATTAGCCAATTATTTTTAATTATACCTTGCTTTCTATTTCTAAACTTTGTCTATGCTTTATTTCACTTTCGAGAACTCGACGTTCAACTCTGAGAATTATATCACTCGTTACGTCAATCGCATGACGCATTCATAGTAACTGGAAACGTGCCATTTTCACGATTAGAGATTTACAGTTTTCTTTTTCTTCTTTTTTTTCAAAAATATCTCCGATAGAAATATGCATCTACATTCTAACTGCATCGAGACACGCGCTCGTGGGTGCAGGCACGATCGCGTACGATTTCCAGTTGCAGAGGCATTTTATGATTTTCGCGTCTCTTAAGAATGACCTGGAATAAAGTGGTTCAAATTAAACAGTCGCCACGAGAATCCCGCGACTCTGAGACGCCATAAACTGTGCTGGAAAGCTACGTGCACCTGATGTTTCGCAAGCCGACGCATCATGGGCGACCCCGAGTAATAACTTTCTTTATAATTGCAGTCACGCGCATGAGAGTGGAAGGTATTGTTACCGTAACATTCAACGTGGTGCTGAAAGATTTCTTCAAGTTGGGCTACAACAATGGCGAGCAACGTAACAAGTAATGAGATTTGTTGGCCGACGTAAAACGTCCTCGATTACGACATTAATATTTCCTTCTTGCTTCCCGCGTCTGCGGCTTCGTATCTCGTGCCATCTTTCTTCGAATTATATTTCTTTGACCGTGACGCGAATTTACAAGTAAATATTCGTGGATGTATCTTATTTACCAGACCTGAAAACGAACGACTAGATTTGTGAAAAATGAAAAGGCAATGTTTAATTAAAATTAGAAATCGAACATGTACTTGTGAGAGTGAGTAATATTTTGTCGAGGAGCGAGTCTTTGTGTAACATAAAAGTGTCGTATATACTGACCGATGAATTAACCTTTTCATCGATCCGTAACACCAAATGTGGTTAAAAGAATGTTTAACGTTTTATAACTTAAATTGTAACTTGTAAATAATATTGGAATATATTTGGTATTTTTTCCATATGTTGGGGATTTTTCTCGCCTATTTCGCTCTCTTTGAAAAGAAATATTTACACTATCACATAAAACAATATATGAATGTCATCATCAATCGAGCAAGTAATTCCTCTTGTGTTGTATTTTTGTTTTCCCTTTTTGTTTTTTACGACGTTTTCCGTAATTGTACAAAGAGGAGGGAACTATGTCGCTCTACCAATTTTTCTTTGACCCTTTGTCGATATCACGATGCTCCCATTGCCAGAGTGTGAGAATCGCTTCAGCAAATCACTTTGTGTTTCTGTTTTCTGCCTGAAATAAAAGATAAACTAGACAGGAACAGCAATATAGAATTGTCGATGACATTTATCATATCTTATAGTTTTTCAGTAGTTTCAGAGACAACGAGATTTCCTGGCAACGAAAAGAAATCATTTCGCGCGACGACGCTTCGACTTGCATTTTGTTAATTTATTCACGCTAAAACGAGCACGATAATTTTAATGAAACTATGGGTACACACCGTAGGAAAATGTCGTGAGTAAAATGTAAATTAAGAAGCAACGACTGAAGAATATCTGATGCCTTTAGATTAAACCGCGCAATTATCGTAAGAAAAATAAACAATACGAAGTATAATCTCAAGTGAAGATAATTTAAATGTGTAAAATTGAACAGGTAGGCATCGCCTCCGCCAATATCGTATTGATGTTTTGTGGGTTTTACGAGGACGTCCGTATCAACTACTCCTGGCTAATACTCAATTCTTTACACGGCTGTCGCAATTATGGCAAACCCTACGGGTGATCTATGTATTCTTTAGCAACAGGCTCGTAATTTCAGATAAGATTATGTGATTCTAATAACTGTAGCATGACCCATTAAGTTTTTGCGAAACAAAAATTGGTACGAAGTGGTTTAGATTTTGGATGAGTAATGGTATAGATTTTATCAAGGAATTCAGGATTTCTATGCATATTGGCTGGTGAAATTACACGTACACTTGTCAACTAGTTTTATGAACATATCATGTGTTCGATTATATGAAACATTTTCAAATTTCATTGGTACTGTAATGATACCTAACTAACATAATTATTTATATCATAAAAGTATTTAAGTAGACAATCATCCGCAATATTCAATGTAATCGTCTTTAATGTTCACTATACGTTTCTAAGGAAACTATTCACATATATATTAATATTTTATTAATTATAAGTTTTTAGTAAACAAATATCTTATCTATAATTAATAGCTCAAATTTTGCCAATATATATATGGCAGTCGCGTCTCATTATAGTGCTAACAAAATTTCAAAATGCTCCACATAACGTGCACAATACACACGTAAAAGTTTTCTATAGTAAGCGTACGAATACTTTTACGAGCCATTGTACATTGAACGTAGCTCCTTTCATTTCCTATGGAAATCTTCCAGTTTCCTACTGGATAGCTTTCCGTCTCCAGATTTCTCTACTTTCTAACATTTTTCCATCGTGCATTAATCAGAGTACGTAATTTGCACCAGAGATAACTATTTAATAAAACGCTTCACCTAACGGGTAACTACGTAAATTTCCCTATAATCGGCTGATCGAACGATGGATCAACATGAACGAATTAATCATACGTGCATCATAGGAGCATTGGTAATGCACGCGTTATTTTTCCTTCTCATTTATTGCTTTCTGGAAGAGTGAGCAAATGTCCACAAGACTGGCCAAGCGTAAATGCGAGCTTCACTCGCAAGCAGGACATCATACACAGGCGTGGCAAGTGAAATGAAAAGAATGACGCATTTTGCAATTTCGTTTTGTCCGTTTCGCTGTGAAAATCCATCGAACGCCACGTGCTACGGAATGCCGATCGAAAAGCTGACAAGCACGGAGCTAACGTGCAACACGAATTCCCCCAAATAGCTAAAGTTGTAGTAATTTAACGTCGTTCGAACCAAGGTATTCTCGATGGTCATTTTTTAATGGAATTCCCCGAGAGACTTTTTTCATCCAGTTGCATTTGTCACCGTCGCCAATTCGTAGGGGATGCGAAGATTTACTTGTCACAGTGGATCCGATGAAAATCTTGAAACCCTATTTGTGTTTCGATATATATATGTATATGTGTGTGTTGAATTATTCATTATAATTTCAAATCAAATAAGCCAATATATACAGAGGATACAACGTATACTACAGAAAAGGAGTTTAATGTAATTGTTTTATTTTGAACTTGAGGTTTATTTGTTGAATAACATTTACATATACTGGGCGATTATTTCTTTTACTTACTTGAACGTGAAAGTAGAAACATAGGACGCGAAAAGGATTCATAATCCGGGAATGTTAACCTTACATCGGAATGTGAAAATAAGCTTCGGGGTATTTTTAATGGAAAAAATTGAGTTTAGGCTACATTGTTGGAAGGTTATTCAATAACATGATTCTTTTTTTTGTGCAACAACGTGTATATTTTGCGTTCTCTCAACTTTGTCCCATCGCAGGAGACTGCGCTGAATTACCGGCACGCAAAATTTACGATTATAAAACGATGTTCCTGGAAAACTCCAGGCGCAACGGTATACTTAATGTATCATAAATTCAATCGCGCGCGCGTGAAAGTCGTTGCAGACATTGTTGTAAAGTTCCAAGTAAAATGAAACTATAAAATACGCATCATTTGGAAAAAGGAATTCCAAGAGACAGGATGCGATAATGTTTCTTGCACGCTAATTAGGAATTCGCGGAAGATTATAATGAACGAGAAGGTACATCGTTTTACTATTTTGATACGGCGCTGGTTATTCTCATAAAACCGAATTAAAATTTCAGAACAAATTTCTGTAAGTTGCCGAGCTTATTAAAACACATCGAATCAAATAAATGTTAGATTATTTTAAAAAGGTAGGAACCTTGCTATACGTGTACTTGTTAAACTTCGATAATAGAATGAAAATTATGATGTCAATTGTTCCAAAAAATTATGTTATTTGATTTGTCCAGAGAGATATGTATTAACAACGGTTATTAATCCATACAAAAATAAAATATCAACTATGACGGAAACATCAGCATCGAGTAAAGTTGTCCTTGGAATAGTATGTCCGATGTAAATGAGTATAAATGGAAAATTACGGTCGTTCCATTTTTCTTCGTAAACACAACAAGAGGAATTTGGTACAAGAGGAAAATGTCTCAAAAAGACGGATATTTTCCGCTACCGGCACGCTCATGCACTCGAAATATTGCAAATGAATGGTCGAAACATTCGAAGGGAATTAAAGATAAATGGAGAGCATAGAAATATGGTTCTTCTCTCCGTTGTAAACAAGGACGTAGATCTTAATTGTTACGTATGTAACATAGAATGACATTCGATAAATGATCCCCAAGCGGAAGATACTATACATGTGTAATTATATGTATTCAGTCGTTGCATTAAAGAATTATTGTTACACCGTATTAAGAAAATGGCAATGAGATACGGCTACATTTTAAGAGAAAATTTTAATGAATATCACGCTCCACTATCGGATTTTATCCGAAGTAACTCGATATGAACAAAAACAACGTATGACTACTAACCATATTTAATGTCAAATAATTCTAGCACGTATGACCGACTGACTATATATAATATTAAATAATTAAATTCGAATTTAATACGTAACGAGTAATTTAAAACAAAGAACAGGTAGCTTCGTGCGTGTATACTTTACCATTTGAGAAATATGACGCCTGAGATTTATTTTGAAAAATTATTTTTTTTCTTCTCCCCAATTTTATTTATGAATTTCTTCTAATTATTTAAAAGATAGGAATACCTTCAGTTGCAATTTTATGCGATTTAATTTGGATCCCTAGGAAGGATAGGATAAAAATAAATAAATCTTCTTTCTTATCGATCTTGTATTTTTTTACATTTTTATGCACATGCAATTTCCTTATTGTTTCTGTTCCACTGGAAACAACTTCTTATCGATGTTGTATTAAATATATATATATATATATATACACATATTATTGTCTCTGAAACGATCTTCCCTGATTTTTTGGCTTTATCAATCCTGATAAAGGCGATTAAGGCGATTATCAATCCTGAATTAGGTCAATAGCTTATACACGATTGTCTAAAAAGCGATACATTTTGTGAGAATACATATACGAAAAACTTAAGGTATCGGAGTTCTGTCGCCAGTGTCATCCTGCACGAGAAACGAACAAAGATGCATGCAATTATAGTTCTCTAACACACACTACTATCGTTAAAGCTAGGGCTAAATTAGAATACTGACGAGTTTCATACGTAATTGCTATACCTTCTGTGCCCACATTTCGCATACACGATGTACACGATTTATCAAGGTCCATTAAAAATATAATTGACATTCAATATCGTTGACATCGAGATAATTCTTATTACCTTGATACATGATATCCTTAGATTGTACTGAAAAATAATTTTCGCAAATTTTATGTGAATATTTGACTGATATAAATTTAGCAAACTCTAATATTCCTTATGAACGACATTTCTAAATTATTCTATTCGATCATTAACAATTATTTAAACTCTATAACACACTCTGGATGGACGAAATTTCAACGATTAAAAATACTAAACAATAAATTAACTAGTGTCGGTTAAGTTTTCTTTCGTTACACGTATAATAATATTATATCTCAGCTAGTATTGTACAAACGTTTCATGTAAAATCTTCTTCTGTGGGTTTGGTCCAAGATAAAACTGTCGTCATTGTAACTATCGTTAACATTAACGAAAATGATAGTTGAAAAAGAAACGATCCGTGAACGACGAAGGCAAATTTTCTTAAAAAAATATACACGTTAATTCACATGGAACAAACGGTGGGTTTTTATAAAACGCGCTGCCCTGTTTTTCCGTGTAGACTAGATTCGTTGGAAAATACGCGTTGCACCATCACCAATGAAACCTGGAACAAAATTTAACAACATTTAGAAATATAAAATGTCAAAGCTACGGTACTCGTTATTACACAATATTTAACGAAGGAAACAAATTCCGCTTAAGTTCTGCGTCTTTAGTCGTATGAATGTTAATATCAATAAGTGGCAAATTATTCGTAAAAGAATGAATTTGCATAAACATCCACATACTAATTGCAAATAATGTTACTTATATAACTATAACTAATAACTAATATTTATTATAATATTAATATTTACTTCTTAAATTTACCAGCTTGCCGTACTCACCTGCTATTGTCTGATTTCTGTGTTTATGTCGTTGATGTAGCTAATCTCCTTCACCTTGATGTTCGGGAAGGTATTAAGGAATTCCAAGACCACGCCGTTAGTCCATCCGAAGCCAGACTGCACGTCGTACTCCCCTCCGCCACCACTTTTCCCCGGCGTGAGCGAGTCGTACTGCAATTAAAACGCTAATTACACCTAGTAATCACACGTTCTCGTTTCTCAAAGCGACCAGCCCTCGGTCGGATAATTAAGTCACCGGGTGATCGACAGAGATCTTCCTTGTTAACTTGCGCCGGATCTACTTGCTGTCTTAGACTCTTAGTCAATTTTACAGGAACGTCGAGTTTCGAACATGCCTTGCCACGAGTTTATCACAGTATTCTAATTGTCGACGATATTAATCAATGTTTCGTGGAGAGGATCACGAATAACAGCTAAGCAAAGTTAACAAACTTCACAGTTCGGCAGACTCCATCTTCGCCTTTAATGAAATTCTAGATAATTAGAGGAGACAGAAACTACCCTTCGATTTGTGGATGGTATTTATACTGGTTGCTGAGTAATTGTTTGATAAATTTGAAACCAGAGAGCGGGATTAAAGTGATATTAATCATTTGAGCGTGGGATGAGTCACGTTTCAAATTTAAATGCGAGGAGGAAAAGGAATTTTAAAAGAATGCTTTCGAGTTTCTAATGAACAGATAGATTGGGAATTACAACAAACTAGGCGAATATTGAATGGATTAAAGAATGATAAAAATTAAATAAATTAGCAGCGGTTAATATTAGAATAAGGTATTTAAACGAATATGAATGTTTAAATTTTTGTGACACTGCGAATTATTACAAAATGTGCGAATGTTTCTTCAATTAGCGTTACTCAAGAACAGAGGGTGCTCAAGAATGTTTTAGTCCTTCGGATGTCATTTGCATTTCTTTACGCCAAGTTGTTATAGCTTAAAAGTAAATAAGTGCGTTTAATTCGCGAAAGAGCTGTTCTAGGAAAGGCAGAGTCGGATTAAGATGCAAATCTAATTCTTAAGAATGTACTGGAAGTTTTATGAGAAAGGAAAGATGAATATTTTAAGAATGTGTTAATTACATACTTCTTCTTCTTCTTTTTCGTCTTCTAGATAAAACTTCAAACGCATATTAAACATCCTTAGCAAGTAGCACAAATTAACCGATTTTAGTTTCGATTTTCATATTTTACAGATTATCGGACAGATATAAGCTTCTGTCGAAGAAAAGCGATCTTAGATAGTGACTCGCGTAATTTTCGGTAAAAATAGTCAATTATTTCTCGATAAATTTTCTCTGAAGTTAATAGTTTTATTTCGTTCAATTAGATTAATGTTTATGATCATTCCTGATATTTCTTAAATGTAATTCAGAATTATTGTCGATCGTGGCACGTTGCAATTATAGTATGGCATGGTATAGTATTAAATCTTCTTTCGCGATTCGATATAGCTTCGGCAAAGACCACGCGAACGTCAACTCGACTCAACGGAAAGCTTTTCAATTTAAAGATGATATTCATGATACTATACGCTCGTTATATATCATCATGCCGTTCGTATAATTCACAGCAATTAGAAAATCTTCAATTTTCAATCGGATGAAATTTCCAAGCTATTGTGTTTTCTAAAGACTTTGAAATCATTAGATTTCAATAAGAAGAAGACCTTTCTCTCAGTATGCATATATAACTCTACTCTATTTTCATTCGACTCTTTCTTCTCTATTTCTATTCCTTTCTGTCAGCTACAATAAGGAATAGCCCGAGGCACACTCGATCTTTCCAACGAATGTTTTAAATTATCGTTAATTTTCCGTCCTTGACACGTTCGAAAATCTGACTCTTTTACGTGTATCTCAATTTCTCTCCTTCACTCGTTATTTCCTTTTGTCCCCACGGTTCGACAATGTCGTTGAACTACTTCACACGAAGAAATCAATATGCGTTCACAGAATTGAATATACAAAGAGTTCCTCCGTTCTCCTCCATAATAAGTAACGATCTTGGTCGTTAACTGCGATTCAATTTTGCGTTTCTACTTATCAGTGTTAACTGCCTATAGTTAGCGATAATGTATGTCAATTAATTACCTCGGAATTCCCTATTGGGAAGTTGATTCGGAGATGTATAGAGAAATATATTCTACTTTGAAAATTTTACGCGTAAAGTGGGAAATTGTGGAATATCGAAATAAACTGAAAGAATATCAACTAACGTAGACGAAAAGTTTGCGAAATTTCGCGCATTTCAGTCTCCGTAGAAAACAGTCGATTATTCTGAAAAAAATTAGCCATTCTTTTTTCTCAAATGTGACTGTTTGAATTTTTTGTTTGACCAGTTGGTTTTTTCTAAATCTTAAGTCCCTTTTCTAAATCTTGAAAGAATGAAAATTTTACAAAGTTTGAGTGTTCCTATATTTTTTTCAAAAGCGATTTATGTTCGGGAAAAATATACAGGGTGATTCTACGCGAAAAAAGAAGTCGAAAATATAGAACAAAAATGTTTTTTTTATTTTTTTATTTTTTTATTTTTCCATCGAGATAACGATTTACAGTGAGATTCGTTATAACGTACCGCGCGCGTACCGAGCGAAAATTCAAAGTCGATTTTCTCGAAAACAAAGCCTCAAACGAAAAATTTTTATTCTATATTCTCGGCTTCTTTTTTCGCGTAGAATCACCCCCTTTCCGCTTGTACCACCAGTTACCAACCACCCTGTATATGAAAAATTTCTACCGGTTTGCAAATTTATCTTTTTCTTTATCTTTTTCGCTAGGCGAGAGTAACAATTCGCTATTTTTTCGAGCGTACAATGTTCGAATCAATAAACCGGTTAACCGTTGAAAGAAAACTTTTGAAACACAGCCGCCTAAGCTTGGCACTGTCTTGCCCGACGTGCAAAAAAGAAATGCGTGGCAAAAAAACGTATCGATATTTTTCATCGGTAAGCTGCCCGTTGCGAACAAGCTCCATAAATTTCCCTCTGCGTCACGGTATCATGGCCGAAATGAGGTATGGGACGTTCCATGGTTCTCTAGTCTATGATGTTTCCTGCGGTCGGTTCCAGTATCTTTTTCGCGATCGTGTGATATAAAAATGGATGGCAAAAAGAGGGAAGGAGCGAAACGTATAGGGGAGAAAAAACGGACAGAAAGAGACGAGGCTTGACTGGTTCTGACTACGTGAAAATTCATAGCCACGGGTGAAAAATGATGGACAGTGATTCATTCCGTTTTCGAACGTATACGAGCAGCCAGTGTGTTTTCTTTCACAGGGGTAGAAGGGAGGGAGAATACTTGAACGTGAATTTATGCATCTATCTTGCGGATCTGATAGACCCTTTTCTGGAGCCAGATATACGTATGTCAGTCAACAAAACGACGCGAAGCTTCGTTTATGGAAACGAAATTGAACAGGTTGTGTCTATTTGTATTTGGTTGGGACAAATGGAACGTTGTACCTTCGAAGTTTGAATATGGCATGTTAATATCATTCACTGTTTCATCGTCAATTATTAATCAAAATAAATTCAGAATCAAAACAAGACGTAAAATTCAATTGGAAAGGTTGAATATGTTCTCTATTCTATCCAGAAAATTGTTTGATGCAGGAATTATTTTTAAGCGAACCGCGAACGGAGAGATTGTAGCAGATCCATGCCAAGAATTATTCAAATTAATTTTATGTTCTATATCGTCATGACAGTAATGAAAACGTTGGTGATATTCAACGTGTGAGAATCCTCCTTGTGTGCTTTACGGGACAACATTTTTCTGCTCGAGTAGAAAAGATTGGACTGTCTTATCTTAAGTCTTCGTGTTTTATCGCAGATATTGTGAAAAAGTGCTTTGATTAAATCACTCTTAGCGAGGGCTCTTTCAATATTCTGAGTCATGGTCTGATGTGTATTACTTTTCTTTTGTTCCTGATTTTAGTTGGAACTAGGATTAACAATTAAGATTTAAAATTCCGACAGGAAGCCGAGAAAACAACAGTTCTTTCTAAAATTTACAGAGTTCTTATCTAGATAAATAAATGTGGCGCTAATACAAGAGAATAGACAATATTGTAACAACCTTTTATTTTTGTTCAAGAAGTGCACCGATTTCCTTCTGAAGTTTAGAAACTTAAAATATTATCTATTCAGTTTTGTTTAGGAATTATGGAGTTACTTGTTTTTACGTTGAGCTCTTATATTTTTCCATCATTTTTCAAGAAAATCGTCTATCGATATGTATATTTATCTTACCTTCTCAAACATTTCCTTATATTCTACGTAGCCAGCGTAATTGGAGCCAAGCCATCTAAATGCCAATTCGTGGGCGAAGTTCACCGCTTCCTCAACCCCTGTCCAGTAGAGACCCATTACAATAAATGATTGTAACGGTGGCCACGCGTTCGGAAAATCCCATTGTTCTCCCGTGTAATTTAATGATGTGGGTGTACCTCCTGCAGGGGAAGAAATGAAAACAAGTTTAATCAACACGGTCTTATTAACCTTATTTGCCTTTATACTGAAATGAACGTAATAATTTCAATTTAATAGAGCTGCCCTAACTCTATGACGATAACTCGCAGAAGCTATTATTTACCTTTAGCCACTAAATAATTTGCTACATCTATATATGAAGGAACAAAATGTCCTGTACTTTTTTACCGTTAACGATGTTATATTAAAATCTTTATAGCGCGATACACGTAACTAAAACTGTAACCAGAAATACATGTTTCACCGAACATAACTATATTAGTAAATAAAAAGGATAACTAGTAAATTAAATAGAATTCAAAACATCGAAAACATCCAGCGAATCTTCAATATTGAAGCTATTAAAGTTACTGGAACTTTAACCACTCGCTGTTTCCAAAGTACTTACACGACTCTGATAAAACTTCTTCGCAAGAAAACGCAAACCTTTCACTTTAGAATCGTTCCTATTTCATGTCGATATGACTCTTCGTTCCCGAGACATCGTCGTTAAAGCGAGCCAATATTTTGTGCATTTCTTTTTTTGTATCTGTCTCGCACCATGTACGGACCTCTCGTTTTCACACGCATCACTGACCTGTCTCACGTGTGTTACCTGTAGGGTGGTCAGTGACAAACGCCATGTAAGCATCTTTTTACTACCACCGCAAACCGACATACGTACGCTCCAAACAAAAAAATATAGATTACGCTTCTGCGAATTAGGCTATGATTCAGCATCCCTCGTGGCTTAAGTGCAAACGCTTTAAACTTATCTATCTTGGTATTGAAATATCGATGTAAAACAAAAAGCAATATCAAAGGCATGCTTTTTACTATTTTGCCGAATGGTTTTTGCCAAAAATTTTCAAGTTCCTTCGTACGTATTTCCACTGGAAATTGGAAACGGGGAACTTTCAAGCTTAAAGCCGAAGCTGTTAAGCTGGATAATGGAAGGTGTGTCGGCATGAATGTGATGTGTAACTAACCAGAAATCGCGGGTTGAATTGTTAATTATGATAATTTGCAGAGCTTAGAGCGACGTGCATTTCGTGCAGCGAATAATTCATTATGATCGTAGTAGAGCAGGGAGAAATGAAATATTCCCGTTTCGAACGAAATCGCAAAAATTAAATTTACACAGTAAATAAGAGAAAGAATTTAGGGAACTATATTCGATGCATGACATGCAGTGTGCGGCTGACTAAACCGACGTTTAACAATACTGTTCGCGCATTCTACGAATGATAAAGGTTTTCCTTTTTGTGTAACCAAAGACGCAAAAGCATGCAACTCTTTATCTCTTATCGCAATTCCATTCGATTTCATTCGTATAGGAAATAACCTTTAACCACGGAATCCTCGAAAAGCATCCTTTGTATTTTCCTTTTCATCGCTTCCCTTTTAAACTTTTAAACCTTTAACCGTGAAATCCCTCAAAAGCATTCTTCGTATTTTTCTCTTTGCCGCTTTCCCCTTACGCTTTTAAGCGGAGGACACCAGAAGATGCGTGCCATTATTCATCGAAAAGGTTGAAACACGAATGAAACTCGTTAAATTTCTTTCCACTTTGAAGTACCGAACGTTTATAAAAGCCTATGCGACTGACTTCGACTTTTTAATTGCGAAAACTTACCCAAGAAAGTGTCGATATTCTGTGTCTTGAGATATTTCACAATGGATAACGCGTAGCGCTCGCGTTGTAAGCGATTGTAACTTCGAGTGTAGAGTGGCGCAAGATTCGACGGATAAAACGCGTGCCTAGGTTTCGCGTTCTTCATGTCGTAGTCCAGCCATGTTCCTTCTTCTTCGTTCCATAGAACATTGTCGATAGCCATTTGGAGTTGCGACGCTACTTTATGATAATACTGGGATTTCTAGAAAATTACAAGTTATATATTAATATAAATCTAATACAAAATTTATATAAATATTTATTGACTTCTACGTTATATATTATTTTCGTCTTTTTGTATCGTGTGTATCATAAAAGAAGCGGATTTAAAAAATACCATACTATATGTACATCGCATTGTACATTTTATATCTAGAAAAAGAATGTATGTACAATTGTATGTTGAACAAGACCTAAGATGACTGAAACCTTTAGAAAGCTTATTGTTTCTTATTTCGTCCAGTTCCCATAAATCCAATTATTTCGAGAAATTGGATACAGTTTCTACAAGAAAGATTGGTTGCAATCAGAAAAAGAGTACGAAGCAAAAGAAGATTAAATTTACTTAACCGAGTGCGAACACATTCCCCTTCAATTAGTTTCAGATAACGATCTTATAATATTATGTTAATTATATCGACCAACCTCAACCACGAGAAATTTAATATTACATAAGCTTGCATAGAAATCAGTTTTATCTAACGTTTTCCATTAACATTTTTGTCCACGTTCCTTTCACATATTTTTTTTAATTAGCATACCATTTTCATTCTTCATTTCACTCTCGGGTTTAACGAGGTGTGATATACTAGACATGGCGTTAGAATTTTTAATTACATATTTCAAGAACAAACTACTACGTATGCACATAATGAACAAACAACGTTAGTTTGTAAAGAAATCTCCTCTATGTATGTGTATTCCACATAATCCTATTTTATTGGATAATTATGATAATCTCACTCCAGTAAATAGAACATTTCTAGAGCTAATTTTTGTAGATATTCTTCTTTAGGTTCTTTAGATGTATCTTTAGATTAGTCTTTAGATTATCACATTTCTAATGATGATAATTTCTCTAGATTCTTTACATTGGGATAAAATTTCTAAATAATCAGATTATGACAGGTGGTTTATCCACTTGTCATATAAGTTTCTCTGGATTAGGCTTCTCTGGAGCCCTTCGAACTCTACCAATATATTAGAACAACATCGGGCAGGCGAGTTTATGGAGAGAATTTGAACAAAGCTCGGTTTCGCAATGAATGCTCCACGGCTTACCGCATTGTTTCCAAGCAGACTGTGAAATTCGCCGAGGAGCCGGGCGTTTTGTTGCAGAATCGCATTAAGGTCGACAGGTATAATGTGCTGCGTAGAGATATTCAGTAAACTGAGCGTTCTGTTATTGTTGTCCGCTATACACCACCTGTTGGAGAAGTCCCAGCCACTTTCGGCGCCTGCTTTTATATTGTTGTAGAAGAAATCCCGAGACTTTTCGGGTAGTAGTTGCGCCTGTTCGTAGTCTTCCCTGATATCAAAAAAAGAAAACAAGCACACGCATGTATGAGTAAAAATAGACAAATCGAAGGATCGAGGGATCGGAGGATCAAGAGGTTAAAGAACGAGGAATCAAAGGATTCCCAGATGGACAGATCGAAAAATCAAAAAATTCCAATGCCGACAGTGCGAAGAATCGAGAGATACCGAGGTGACAGGATTGGCGGATTCACGAATTTCCTTGAACTGATAAATAATCGCCAATAATTCTTTACTGAGAAAACAAAACCATCTTTTTAGCAATCGATCAAAATTTAAGATGCTAGTCCTCGATTTCCATCAAACATTTTTTCACTGTAAACACAGCTACGCGTCGGGTATCATAATCATTCGCGATATGTCGTGACAACGTAAGCCAAACATCAATGTAAATCAGGTCAAAGGTATAGCAGTTTCAGAGTACTCTCTCCCAAATGCTAAGTTGTATAAGATCATCGTTTCCACGTGAGCGAAATACAAACACAAATTTGGCAAACTTTGAACGCAACTGCATTCGAAATTCATGTATGAGGAGCATGAATATGGCCATAACTCGTGAATCCGTTATTTGCATTTGATTATGCCGCATCATATTAACAGTTCTAAGGAGCTGAAACATTTGAATAATTTCCATTGTAGTTTCAGGGTGTGCATTTGTCGTAACAAATTCGAAGCTTATATACCAGTGTACGTGCTTTGAATGTAATTTCGTTTACCACTATGCAAATCCATTTCGAAAGTTAATTCATTTCTATACATTGACATTGAAACAATAAAATTGACGTGTAGGATGTTATTTCATATTGATCACTCCATTCTAAGTCATGTCGTTATCTTTGGAAGAAAGTAGATCGAACTTAAGATGACATACATTAAAAAAAAAACACGTCGGTTTATCGAATTAAATACTTCGTTAATGGAAAAGTTTACATTCGAGATCTTATGGAAGATAAACTGTATTTTTATCTATGGCAACGTCGTGGTTTTCGTTATCTAAGATTAGGAATCATGCATGCTTATACACGAAATGTAAATATCCAAAACGATCTCAAATGAAATTAAAAATTAACCTGTAACTTTCCGGTCGAGGTCTCGTGCTGTTGACGGCATAGTGTCCCATTTTGTACGTTCTCCCGTCTTTTTTTACGTCGATCATCCTTTTCTGTTGCCAGAAAGCAAACTCACTTTCCAAGGTCGGTATAACTTTGCGCAGATAATCGTAGTCCCCAGTAAAGTCCAAGTATTTTGATACCTATCAGTCAAAATCAAACATTATTATATGTACAATATCTTTTACAGAACGTAATTGTAGTGTAGAATTCATTTGTAGAACCTACTATGCAATAACAAAATTGGCACTTGCAGACGTCAATCTTTATAAGGTCATTTAATTATTTCAAAAGTTTTTAAAATATATATTAAAAAATATAAAATATATATTTATAATATATTTATATAATAAATAATATAAAATATAAAAATATATTAAATATATATTTAAATATATATAATATGTATATATATTATATATATACATAACTAAATATGTAATAAATTAATATATATTTTAGAGCTATTTAACATTTCTTGAGTTCGAATTACGAATGATCAAAGTATTCGAACTGGTTACTATAGTAATTTGAGCGCTACTCGGGCGCCTCCAGTATAAATCGAGCAAAATCGTAATTTATAAACGTTGGTATATGTCCATGTCCAGCAAACTTCCGCGATATTTGCGATTGTTGTTCAGAACTTCGATATCTTTGGAATAAACAGGCGTAGCTGCAATCAGACTATTCTTACCGAAAACACATTGGAGGGGCTGACATTTGGAAGTAGAAATTCTGCCGTATCGAACTTTTCGAGTGCGGTACTACGGAACAAAGTTTCGAAACGCGCGTCATAGACTACAATAGTCTTGGCTAGCGGGTTTGTTTCACTAAACACTTCTTCCCGCCATAAAAGCACTGTTACCTGAACTTTTTTATTTTGATACATTAACTCGTCAACTATCTTATCTCTGGATTTTCCGTTTTCGAATTTTACAAAGAATCATTAACATTTAAAATTATAAAAATTAAAGTCTATCAAATTTATCTTACTCGATTAGCGTTTTCTGGTAAAACGACTCGATATTTTTAATTGAAACATCCAACAGAGATCGCGTTAAAAAATTTCAGACCAACCTCTTTATCTCGATCGAGTTTAAAAGATTCTGAAAATAAAAAATGAAATATCCGAAGTACAATTCCAAGAGGAATGCTCTTCGTCTTGTCAAAGAGTTGGTTGGAAGAACCGTATACATTCACGGCAATCTTTTTACCAGATTCTGAAATCTTCATACGCTGAGGGAAATAATTTTCTCCGCGTGAACTAAAAGAGTTTGCACAAGCATGATTTTCGTGGCTCTCGCGGGTTTTCTGAGTTTATTCAAACGAATGCACCGAGAATGACTCTAAATTTCACGACTTAGACTCTTCGCCACGAACCATATTTCTTTTCCTCCTTTTCTCATTTTTATAAAAGGCCGCGTTTATTTCCTAGAAATGCAAAGACCTGTTCAAGTTATTCGGTTCACGTGCTTCTGTGCAAACAACTTCTATTTCTCTGTTTTTGGTAATATCAAATTTATTTGTCAAGGTAAGCGGTAAAAAATGTTTCACCATTCTTATATAATTAAATTGAATTTCAAATTAAAAAATCCTTTGTTCGACTAAGATTACTCGACTCCAAGTTCGCTTATTGAATTCCCTATAACAGAAGTCCGACAAACTTAATTTCTCTTTCATTTCAATCCTTGCAACGTTATACCTACAACAAAACCGATAATAATAGCAGCGAGCCGACATTCGTCAACCGCGAGATATTAATATCTTTTTCACGGTACTCCATTGCACCAAGGAGAGAAAGAAACAGGAAAATTCAACAATTTCACTATGAAAGGACCACTATGGCTATATCGATCTCGGTCTTAAATTACAGACATTTTCCGACTATTGAGTTTCCCCAACTCAATTGTGTGGAAATCTTCCAGTGCTAGTCTCGCCACACCACAGGAAAGGAAATACGAAAACTTTTAGCCGATGTTGCCTCGAGGAAGTCGAGTTTCAGGCAACTTTAAAATTCTTGTTCCCGCGAAGTCTCTGCGACAAACCGAGTGCAGGATTCGACTATTATAACCCTCAGATGCTGTATCATTCGCGTCGCTCGTAGAAATTTCGAAGGACAAGCTATTATCTGCCGCGGTCAAATGACCTTCAAATTCGATGGAATATGTCTCGATGAGATAGAAAACCGACGCTAATTGACATTCCAAACAACATTATCGTTTAGTGGCGTCCACTCGACCTGGCGGTCGAGCAGATTTATTTTTCGTGAAAAAAATAATTCCTTTCGTCGATTCGTAGTTATAGCGAATTTTCGGGGGGAAAACAAATCTTCGAGTAGAACGAGGGGGCTGTTACCTGTTACGTAATTTTACAGAAATTCCAAAATACAAAATGCACAAGTTGCTACGATTAATCACAAAAATTAAGCGAACTACGTGTATTGCATCGTTCGTTTATTCGTACATCACATTTTGCACGATTTTTTCTCTTAAATTATTATGAGAAATATTTGTTATTGTTAAAACGATGGCTAACGGGCCAAAACAAAAAAAAAAGGAGAAAAAGAAAAAGAAAAGAAAAGAACGAATCTGTTTGCGATTTGATAGATCCTACATATTTGGGATGCTACGTACATATGTACACGGTTGAGAGAGGAAAACGAGTTTAAAGTCAATATGGAAAGGTATGACGTACCATGAGATGTATTAGGGGTGGTTGGCTCCTCATGAGGTAATAAATTCTACCACCGTTGGGTATGAACCCATATTTCTGCACCATGTATAAGAAATTGTCTATCATTCCCCTGGCAGTTTGATACATGTCGGATAACAGTAGCCCTTCAATCACCCAGTAACTGTCCCAATAGTAAAACTCTGTCGGGATAAAAGAACATTGTCAAAGTATATTTTAGTACTTCTGGCATTTTTACAGATTCGCGTTTAAAATCTTACGATTTATAGGGGTCAAATCAAGTATATTTTTGCATCGGTGAAAATTTCAAATTTTTGGTAATTTGTTTCAAAACTGACCACTTCGGAATACCATACTTTGTACCGCTACTTAATTTGCATACCGTTCGTGATTTATTATTAATATATTCGCTGGCGGTCGTATATCAGCTGATCGTTCGAGTCAATCGGATTATATGTTAAACATGAAATACAATAGAGTGAAACATACAGCTGAACCTATGGTATCGAGTTGCACAAAGTACAATGGACGACAAGTTTTATCTTCATTACAATTACAAAATAGGCATAGTTAAAAACTAAAATTCAAATATTTGTTGCAAATGTAATATTTTACAAGCAAATAAAAAGAGACGATCGGTTAATTACTAAACGAAGTAACTTTTTGACAAATAAATAATTTAATGTTTAGCAGGTCTTTAGCGGTAAAAGTTACTGGAATCTGTATAATGTATTAGAAATTGGAAAATTTTACCTTTGAAACGACCACCAGGAATTATTAAACCATTGGGCACGTAAATCAGACTATGCCTATCCGGCTGCCTGGCAACTTCAGGATTCACCTTCCTCGCCAATTTCTTCCAAATTTCGTTCAGATCTTTCACCCACTCGTAGTACTTGGGTTCTTGGATGCGTTGCAAGATCGAGGGATTATTCGTCCAGTCTGACAGTGTCCAGTTTACTAGCTCGTTCGACGCGACGAAATTTTCATTAACATACTGAGTCAGCTGGCTTTTAGTCGGTTTGTTGTTTGTTTCTTTCATCAACTCGTAGAAGCTGTAGGGAGTGAAAAGAAACACGATCGTCTAGTTAGGCAATCATAATAATGAGATGTAAAGAAAATCTATCAGAAAGATTCACTAGTATAATGCTGATGATAAATATTCTTTTTTATTAAAAGATCGCTTCAAGAGAAAATAGCATTCCTTAACTCCAGAATTATTAAACTGCAGATTTTTTATGCACTTTTGAGAAATTGGAATGTGGAAAATTACACAGAATACACATAATATGAAAAAATATAAAAAACATCCAAAGTATAGTGGTTTCCATAATATTTAGTAGGTAAACCAATTTTCTATCAAAGTTCTATCTTTTAACTGGGTTTCTCAAAAGTATGAATTTGCATAAAAATCCACAGTCTAATAATTAATGACCTGCAATGGATGAGATTGTAATTGAAGTGCCATGCTGGTGTTATAAATTTCCATTTTACATATTTCTGTTCGCAGAAACGTATAAGACATAAAATAAAACTTTTATCTACATCTAATATATTCATAATTTAGCCTTGCTCCTGATACAGGAACGATCAGTTCCATTGATCGTTAACACTAACCTTACGATGAGCTTTACGTTCTTCCCGAATTCGCTTTACAATGCTCATAAAACGAGAGAGAATTTCGCGTTTCGTTCGAGCCAGCGAAAATTGCCAACCGTATCTCTCGAACGAGACATTCGCCCAAAATGATGTTCGCTTTATGTCGGTGGGTTGACCACGGAAAACGAATTGATCACCAAGAAAATTGCGAAAAGGTGCAGACGTTCTATAGTTCTCGATACGTTCTTCCACATTCTACAAGTAGCGAATTGTAAGAATTTTATGCATTTCCAAACTTTTTTCTCGTGGCAACGCAATGTCGTGAGAACGTTTCATCGTTGAATGGAGAAGAAAGATTGATTGATCGTGCATTCATCGCCGCAACAAGCTTTCTGTCGTTTTCAACCGAATCGTATTCTTCCATTGTTGAGAAATCTTTCAACTTGAGAAAGATTTGAAAGAATCATTGATACGCGTGATTACTTGTTTCCATCGTATGTGAATAATTTTCTTAAAATGTTAAAAATGCTTTCCTTGGTTCGAATTAAAACAGAGGTATTGAAATATCGAAGATTCCAGAATCGCGGCAGAGTTAAGACAGGGAAAATTGTTAAAGAGGACAATATTTAGAAAACTGGGGACTGCTGATAGATTTATCGAGACAATTAATTTTAACGATCTTAAAAATTTCACGTTTCAGCTATCTCATAATCGCAGGAATTTATAGTTTCCCCAAGTACTTGTTATTTTATCGGGTAAAACTTTTATTCGCTTGCAGTAGCGGTTATTTAATAGATATGGTTATCGCAAGATCGAATTGGGCTGCATTCGACGATAGGATAAGTTCACGGAGTAATCCGCTACGATGGAAGTGGACGAAAGCGAACGTAGCCGAGTATCGTAAACTGGATACTATAAAAGTCCCAGTAAACGGAGTGATTTAACGTAGGAACAATTTAAAAACGCGTCTGGTCACCGTGATTTCGTTTTCGGAGCGATCGTAAATTGCAGACGGCTTTGTGCCGCTTATTCATGTTACGCGGAAAGAAAGAAGGAACATTGGAATTTTACCTTAACACTAGGTTTACGGGTGTTTCGTATATACCTATCTCTACAAGCACCCGTCAAATTGACGGATAAACGAAAATACACATTTTTCTTTAAAAAATCGATTTATTTAAATTAAGTCTGAAAGGAACAATATTAGGCTTCACGTATAAATAAATTATTAATAAATAAAAAGTCTTTTTTTAAATTATCACTAAAAAAATAACAATAACATTAACACTAGGTTTGCGGGACCCGCCAATTTGACGGATTTCGAACTTCGAAATGAAATATCTCAAGAACCATAGCATTAATTTTAACTATTTTGCACTTTCCGAATTATGGAACAGGTTTATAAGTAATAGCCAGGCTTGTTATAAGCCATATGAAAATATTTCGATAGATGAGCAATTATTTCCAACGAAAGCCCGATTTACACAATATATGCCGAATAAGCCCCATAAATTTGGCATTAAATTTTGGTTAGCAGTTGACGTCCAAACAAAGTATATTTTGAGTGATTTCCCTTATATGAGGAAAGATGAAACTCGATGCTCAATACCGTTGAGCGAGTTTGTAACACTAAAATTAGTCGAACCATATTTACAACGAGACAGAAATATAACGACAGACAATTTCTTTACAAGCATCCCGCTAGCTAAAAAATTGCTAGCACAAAAAACAACTTTGGTTGGGACCATCCGGTCGAATAAAAGAGAACTGGCAAAACCAGCGAAGGAAAAAAAGGACAAGATGACTTTGTTTTCCTCAGATTTATATAAATCAGAAAACTGCACGCTTACTGTGTATAAAAGTAAACCTAAAGTAAAAGTCCTCCTTCTAAGCACCAAACATACAGGTGTACGAAGAGAAGATAATTATAATCGTGTTCCAGAAACCATTGCTTTTTACAATAAAACAAAGTTTGGTGTGGACGTCGTTGACCAAATGGCACGCAAATATAGTGTGAAAGCAGGGAGTTTCCGATGGCCCCTTCAAGTCTTTTTCAATATTTTGGATTTGGCAGCGATAAACGGGTGGATATTATATAGAGAGTGCATCAGATCGAAATTATTCAGAAAGGAATTCATATTTTGTTTAGCCGAGGACTTAGCTGGAGAAAACAAGAAAAACATTTGCCAAAGATCAGACGCTTCATTTCTGTCATCTTCAAAGTCAGAAGTGCGAAAAAGTTGCCAAGTGGGTTATTGCAAAAAATAGAAGTAATAATTATTGTATATATTGCAAAAAGATCATATGCGGAAAATGCACAAACAACATTCAGTATATTTGCAAAAAATGTGCTCAATACATATGATTACCCTGTACCGTTAATGTTATTGTTATTTTTTTAGTGATAATTTAAAAAAAGACTTTTTATTTATTAATAATTTATTTAAATGTGAAGCCTAATATTGTCCTTTCTGACTTAATTTGAATAAATCGATTTTTTAGAGAAAAATGCGTATTTTCATTTACCCGTCAATTTGACGGGTCCCGTAGAGATAGGTATACTACATATGATACAGATTTCGAAAATTAGAAAGCCTAGGAAAAAATAATTTTGTGTATAAATTCTTTAGATGAAATGATTAATTTACGATGCAAAATGGTTAAAATTGGTGCTATGGTTTTTGAGATATTTCATTTCGAAGTTCGAAATCCGTCAAATTGACGGGTCCCGTAAACCTAGTGTTAAGTGAAATGAAGCTCACTCTACTATTTAAGATCACAAAATATCGAGCAATTGTCTCGTTTGTGTGTATTCTTTTATTCAGAAAAATGAAATGTTATTACTGATTTATGCTGAGTTGATAATAATTATACGACACACTCGATGGAACGTTTACGATATTAAAAGAAATTCTGTTCGATAGCAACAAGTTTTAATTGCGTTAAAAAAATCGTTGGTCGAACTTACTTGGCGAGAGTTATTTCAGGGTCGTTTATCTGTTGAAGATCGACGAATGTCTTGCTGTCGCTGTAGATATTAGATAGCTGCACAGTTTTCAGTAGTTCTCCGGTACAATAGATCTCACTGGAAAATAAAAATAAATAAATGACAAATCTATCGATCTGGAATCATCGTATTTGTCTTGTGTACTATTCTTACATAATTTCTTAGATAACAATGTTCTCAAACGTAATATCAGAATTATAAACGTAGTTATAGTGAGTTATCGCCGCAGCCGTAGACAATAGCATGAATCGATAATCTGATTACATTGATCAACTGTTCGCTAAACCGATTAACTCGCGATCCGATTTTGGTCGTATTGAAAGATCATTCGGCAAGGAATAAACACAAAGTCTATTAGAAAATCCTAATCAAATTCCATTTTATTACAACCGTACACACGGTACATTAAACAGATGACATTTATATAGCTATTACCGATGAACACATGCATGTATATACGCGTAAAGGCTAGCGAAACACATACGCATATATAAAACATAAATCAATTTGCGTTTCGTGACTCTGATTCTGACGTTATTTGATAGTTAAAAGGCAATGATTTAACATTTTAATAGCATATAATTGACGCCCTATGGGGAATAATTGCGCTATAAACACGAAATGTAAGTATTTTGTGTTACGACATACGTTTTCGTGTTACGACGCGATCAATTCAATCTCGGTAGAAAACTATTGTTTCTACCTCCGACTAATATGCTCGTTTTATCTATCGATCTGCGGTCTTATCTCAGCTTTATCACACGACGTTTAAAGAGCGAAACCTCGAGAATCGTGTTTATGGAATACATTGCCGTTGGAAACAACTTTTATCTGCTTCCATCGAATCACACGAGACCATCCAACCGGAGATTCGTTGAATTTCACGGCGCATGCACGCGCACTAGAATAAAAAGGTTTGTTTCTACAAGTCACGGTAAATTTCGAGATTATAAAATTCTGTTCGTAGAGAAGTCCGGTCCATGTCAATGAACGTTTCATTGTCACTGTACAATTGATATATTTCTTGTTTAATTTAATATTTCCTTGAAAGAGAAGAAAACAGAAGAATCCTGTGCCGAGATCTAGAAAAATCGCCCGATTTTCCCTGACGTTATCGTTTTCGTTTGAAAAAAAAAAAAAAAAGAAAGAAGAAATAAAAAAACCGAGTGTCCTCCACCTCTTCAGCTTTCGAAATCCTTTTATCTTTTTTGATCTTGCATTGCATTTTTTCTCTCTTCCCTTCGAAATATGAAAAGAGAGCAACGACGATAACGTAACTACTGCTGGTTGCTACACCCTAGATTTCATACTAACCACCGCGAGTCACAAAAGAAGAAAAAAGGAAAAGGGAAGAAGAAAAAAAGATATTACGGAGCTGTCGAGGTTGTCGACCTTCGTCATTCTGTTACAGTTTCCCTTTCTACCGGATATATACGAGCGTTTTATCTTTGGCTTTGGTTCAGAGAAAGCTATCGGAAGTCTACTTTTGATTGATGGAATCTTGTTGCTCGAGCTTTCAAAACTCCTAATGGATGACACACTTTTCTTTTTTCACAGTTCGACAGATACGTGTGCACGTTAAAATATACGTGTATCCAAGCGTTTTTCTCCCATGGGACGTACTAATCCTAAAAGTAAATGTACGTAATGCTAGATTTCCTGTATCTTTTGTCGTTATCGTCGTGGTACTATATTTTTCTTGATTGAAAATAGCAAAGCGTTAAAACTCGTTATTAACAGTCCACAGTCTTCGGGAAATGTAAGAAAATATTATACGGCGTAGAACATGTAAAATTATAGAGAGAAAGATAAAAATATAGAGGATACTACGAGAAGGTGGACGATGAAACAAATCACGATCTTTCCATATCGGGGTGGTCACCTCTCTATGGAGGAACCACTTCTTCAATCGTTTCGAGAATATTTCGGATAAGGCAAGCCGTTTCACCCGAGCCATGAATTTCTTTAGAGGCTACCTGCTTCTTCTGTTATCGTTTTATCGTTTGGCCGGATGTACCTTCGTCAAACTTGTACGTGAATGTCCGATAGAGAATTATGCACCCGTTTGGGATCGAAATTTCTTCGCAATCCCGTCATAAAAATTCCTATACATGTTTCATGAACCCTCAAGCTACGTATGAAAATTTATAAAGTAACTTTAGGAAACGCGAGATGTTCGATTAGCAAGCTCCCTTCAGGTTTTGTCTCAATTTTCTGAGAGCTCTTAAGGGTTTTGCATGGTTTCGTGTAAAACCATCGCCCTTCAATACCGATAACCGATATTCTTGAATAAAAAACAAACGACGAATCATCATTACGAAGCCCTGCCCCGATTATGTCTTTCCCCCAGGCTCTTTGTTTCTTTTTTGTCTATTTGCCCGGCTGATAATGTTTCGAGAGCTCTCCTTAATTAATTAAGGTTATTTCGTGAAATCGACATCAGTCGAGCTTCAAGCAGAGAAAAGATGGTGAATTCCGCTTTAAAAAAGGTTCCTCGGGGGTTCCTTCAATCGACATATTCAACACTCCTCTTTCTCTCTCTCTGATACACACACACACACGCACACACACGCGCGCGCACACACACACATATTTTATCTGGATCCGTGGGATATAATCCAGAATAAATTGCCTCTTAAATTCGAGTCCCTTGCGAGGTTCGAAATGAAGTATGTTTATAATATTCTACCACTTAAAGCGTACAAGATGTATAAAATAAATTAATCAAAATCGGGATTACATAGAATTTGTGATACACTATTACCACTATACATATATCATATGACAATTATCAAGAAAATTGGCTTGTTACTGTATATAATATATTTTATCAGTCCACTTTATTATGGTTTTCAACTGGAGAGACAAATTACTCGCGTTAGGGTATTTGACTTGTTCTTTCTTTCGATCGTTTCTTCTTTGCCTCTATAAATCTATTATCAACGGTACATCGATAAAGTTTCGCGATACTCGTCGGTCAGAGCGAATAAAGAAAATTAATATGAAAGAGAGAAGGCAATTATTAAATAACAACTAAAGGCAAATTTCGAGATACAAATCTGTAGACTTGAATCGAGTATCTCGGAAAGTTTCGCGTGTCTAACAAATTTCGTTACATCTTCAGCGAATGAGGATTCACGGTTGCTCGCTGAACTAAATCTGCTTTCCCTTGTAATTTGAGATACACGCCCTCGCAACATTTCCACGCTGCGACTAACTCTTCGCCTCTGAGGAATTTCGGATGATGCTCTCTGTCAGAGAAACGCCGCTTAAGGTCAGGCAGGAATGTACTTTTCAACAACGAACTACATTCAAACTTTGAAATATGAGTAGCTAACTTCCTTCAAGGAAATTATGTCAGTTACCTTGATCGGGAGGAACTCGGTTATATGTTTATTAGACGCGTCGCCAACTTATATTTCATGAATCTAGAATGATAGATAGCGATGATGAAAACTTGACCTAAAAGTGGTAAAGACTAAGGTTAAAACTGGCCTGCGGTAATACCACGGTACTTTTGTATGTATTTATACGTACTATGTTTGTATGTATTGCAAATTCCATAAGAGATTCTTATATTGTTGATCGTTGAATTATATTATTGATTGTTGAAAAAGCAAGTAAACATTAAAAGATACACTGGAATCGAATTGATAAGATTAATTCTGAAAAAGATAAATGTCGAGCCATGTATTCTTATTGCGACTGAAAATGGTTAAATCTGCGTTTAAAAAGTTGAAAATAAGATTAACAGTTAAGAAGAGTCAGAGAAAAATTTTCTCACTAAAATAAATTTTACGCGCATACGTCAGTAAGAGATGACCTTATTTCCAGCAAGAAGGGATAAATATTCCTGTTTAAAGAATTATGCAGCGGGCTGTGTCAAGATATTATGCATACAGTATCGTAAATAATATTCAAAGTTATCCAAGTAACTTTGCCAAGTATCACGACTTTTGTATACTTTTACATCCCTTGGAAGTAGACGATAGGAAAGTTCGAGCAAGAGTAGCATAGCACGCACATTTGATGATAGGTGATTTTGTAAATAATATGCAAACGAAGTAATATAACACCGGAGATGAACCTATGAGACGTTTGAAATTCTAGCTGCGATAAAACAAAAGTATCAAAGGGGTTGAATTATGGTTGTTTCCGTGTTTAAACGGTCGATAACGCTATTATGTCCGTTTATTAAACACCTCGCACGTTCTCATATATTCTTGTAATGACCGTGATTACGATTATGGGATTATAAGGTGGATTTTCCCACGACGCTATTATACGACAAGCTGGGAGAAAGACGGGAAATCATGTTAAATCTTAGAAATGGAAAAGCATTTTATAAAAATATCCTTCTGATTTACATCGATTCCAAAGTTAAAAATTATCTTTGGGGGCACAATAAAATCTTATTTAAATAAATAATTTTACTTAGAATTTAATAATAAGTACCAGAACAATATATAATATTTAATATCTATAATATTAGTTATTTCGTTACAGAATCCTCAAAAAATTGTTGAATTTGGGACGTTGATTTCTCACGAAAAGTCCGCACGATAGAAAGTTAAGGGAAAGTCCTGTTACCACGATAATTATCTACCAATCTGGAAAACCATGAAACCACTGAAAGAAAGCGATGGTCTGATCGAAATCAGAGTATCAAACGGCGAGTCAATCGTAGTCGTTTGCTCAAAATGATTAAACTTGAAACCAAATCTGGCTGATATCGTAAATTTCACGGACATAAATTACGCAAAAGCTCTTGGCGAATCGCCATGAAAACGCGAATCACAGACAACTCGTGTAAACCATACTTATTCGACCATCAAATTCTGCAAAGTATCTCGTAAATTAGCAACAAGACGACCGGTCAATTAAGTGCGAAGCTCGATCCAGGACCGTTAAGAAACTCCGATCAAACCGGAATTCCAGTAATCTCGCGTTCCCTCGTAAAATGATCCACGATCCACGAAACGACGTAATTTTCTGCTTGCAGAAACGTCTATAGACGTTTCAAGTTACCAAGATTCACGCCTTAAAACGAATTAAACTTTCTCCTTCCATGATCCCAAAAGTTGTAATTGTTTTGGCTATATAATATTCTTTAAATCAACTTTAATGTTCGCTTTACCTCGTTGATATTTTTTTTGACGATCTGGACGATCGTGGCTATCACTCGACTTGATAGGAAATCGATTGTATATCCTGAAAAAAGTACAAGCATCGAGATAAAATAAGGTGCGCACTGGAAAGTATCACGTATTCGATAGAATAGAAACAGTTTAAATAATCTCTAAGCTAATAAAATTCATCGTGCGTTGTTCTACATTATCTAAAGCAATAAACACAAGCAGAAGTATATAGAGATAGCATTTAACAACGAGAACTCCTAAATCAGGGCATAATGAAGCGTATAGACAAGCATTAAGTGAATTTACTTGAAAACAAAACCTCCTATAAAATAATTTTATTCCATAACCTCAAGCTATTAATTGTACCATTAATTACAGAATATCGTCCGAATATCGAATTCGTGGGACGTTTCGTAAATCGTCATCGTTGTATGGAGAATGATAAAACAAACCAATGAAACGGACAGCGAGATTTATTTTCATTTAACGGATAATACGTATTTATGGATAATGCGTACACGCTTAAGGTCTTTGCCTAAGGAACCATTACCGATTTCTGGATTATTGTTAAGAGTATCCTGGGGTGGTACACAGATCAATATATCCAGCATTGGCGAGGATTAAAACTATGAACTGAATTGGATCAAGTCGGAGGGTTAACAGCGACTGTTCACGTAATTGGAAGTCTCTAAAGCGACCAATTGGCTGGTAAGCCAAGTAAATTGCACGAAGAACAATGGTTTTGTGGCTTACCTGCTAACTAGAAGGCAATATATTTCAGAGAAACAAGGTGATTCGAGGGTGGCAGCAGATTGATAGGGAAAAAAGCGTTGGGATATAACACCGGTGTATTGTTTTATATTGTTATATTCCATTTTCGGGAATTCTGTTGTAATATGTTTCGTATTCGTTTCGATTAATCTCACGTTGAACGGAGATAGCAATGGAAGATCTCAGCGTTTGAATAGCTTCAATTGTAAAAAATCTTAAAACGCAAGTATATATATAATCGAACGTACACTTGTGGTAATGGCAATTTCCACGATTGTCGTATGGCTACATAGTTAGAATTATGAAGTAGTACGTATTAATCACAAAATTGCAGATAAAGTATTATTCTACTTGTAAACAACCTCTACATATTTCCAAACGTCAAGATGTTTACACGGATTGCATATTTTTCATACAACAAGTGGAAAAATGGTAATCAGGTCAAATAGAATATAAATTACACAAAAATTGAGTAACTCAACACAAACCGTTGCGAAACACCACAATACCAGCCCGTGATATTAATCATTCAATTATGCTTTTATTTAGCGCAACTTAGTCGTATGGTACTTAATTTCAACAGCTTTGCCACCCTTTTCAATTTCCGTAATGAAGATTCTATGGTAAGCGTGCTTTTATACAGCAGAAATTCGTTCGTTCGCAGAATTCATTCGGTGTATCGTTCGCTGATTTTACCGAACACAGTCAAGATCAGGAATCTTCTCCTATCTTCAATCGGAGAATAAAAGCGTTGATAGAACAATTCTCGAAACGGTGTCCTAGGACACTAGCTATCCATTCACGTAACGGAAATCCTTTTAAACGTAAAGCTCGCTGTTTCTCTTTGAGAATCGGTACGCAATTTGTACGTCGTTGAAATAACATTACTTTATATGAAACACGTTGGAATTTTCATTTATATTTGATTATGCGTTAATTTTCTCAGCGATACGGAACATAATTCGGAAAAGCATTTTCGAATCGTATTTTAACAAATATTCTTCGCGAAAGCTTTATATCGCAGCGATTTCATTCGCTATTATGTATGTACGTAGAAGTAATTTTCGAGCAATTCTGTTTGCAAGATTTGCAATTTGACGCCAATGAAAAGGGACACAAGATATGCTATCGATAATGTGGAAATTACATTCGTCGGATAATTTTGCGACACGCGAAAAATTTATCGTTTGTAATCGGTCGGTATTCAGCACCCGATCCGATTGGATGGTTGTAAATTTGCTCGGTAGAATTCTGTAATTTTGTTTGCACGTCGATTTCCCGGATACGATGTCTTTGAGGAATCGGGTGGCTGAAAAAAAAAAAAAAGAAAAACAAGTAAAACGCGACAAAGTTGTATATTCAGCTTTAAGAGCTCGAGTGTCGCCAGACTCGTTTCAAAGATGCACCGTGTGTAACGTGAGTTGAGTGTGCTTTATCGTACAGGTAAACCTGGATCTATAGGAGCAACAGGTAAAATACTGAGAAATTTAAGTCGATAATAGAATTCGATACGTTCGCTGCCAATGATATTTTACTTTGAGAGAAGTTCACGGGGCTGTTAGGTCAAATCAATATACCGTAAAATTCACGACAACTGTAAAAAACCGCATAATATAAGTACTCTTTATCATTTTTTTGCTCTTCCTTTTCGATTTTTTACAAAAAGAGAAATTCTCTACAGTCGAGTTAGAGCTTAAAGTGAGTAGCAGAACTTTTAGAGAGAGAAAATAAAAATTATTGAATTACTGTCGTAGGTAGAGTGTTATCGTGCAAGGTAAGAATCATTGTGTGTAATTAAATTGTTATCGCGTTATTATTTACGAGACAGATACGCATAATTAAATATTCCTGCAATAAAGAAGCGATCATTTTTCTAGAAGTCCCTTCTAACTTGGTCCTTCATATTTTGGTTGGTGACATTTCTTTAAAGAGTTTTCGCATGCTTTTTTCGAATTTCGAATCGAACGTCGATCGAACGTCAGCGAGATTCTCCAGAGACTAACTTCCTTTTTATGAATCGACTCGGGCAAGAAGCAAATCGAATTGATTTCTTGATCGAAGTAATTTGACCTTTTCACCCTGCCTTATCACCTTCTCGATACGAGATTGAACTATTCCGGGGTTTCACGGGTCAATTGAAGAGTCGATCGCGCTTGTCTATTTCTCCTTCAGTTTTCCTTCTTGCGACGATTTTCCTTCGATTTATTCTGTCTTCATCAACCACCGTCAGACGAAAGTCTCAACAGATTGATCTAGCAAGATCTTCGCCGCTACACGGGATGGAAAATTTCTTCCACAAACGGAGTCTTTCCTCATCCACGTATCTCTTTTTCGTTGCTCTTCTTTATCGTTTAATATTCCATGCGTTCGTATCTATCGGAGCACGAAATGAATTTCAAAAATGGTATGCAGAGTGCATAAAGATTATAATTGAAAGCAGGAATTGCAAATGATGAAATGTATAAATCTAAATAAATCACGCTGAAAACATTAAAAAGGAAATTGGTTCCCATTTGATTACTGGAATTATTCAACATTCGATACGGATAAATCTAAATGATCACCGACTTTTGAATGGAAGTTATTTCGATTGAAGGACAGATGAGCGGTGTAAATATTCGAAACTATTCCTATCAGCGGAACAAAAAGGCGAAGAGTATATCGAAAAGCAGATAGCTCAGTTACGACGAGCAGCCGGATAGAAATGAAGCGTCGAGGGAAATTTCCAAGCGTCAACCAAGCTTCCTAAAATTTTTCAAGCTCGATACTTTTCGTAACCTAGCAAAAATTTGCACGACTATGCCTCCTTATGTACCGACAGAGACAGCAAGAAATTAGTAACTGTCCTTGCTGGTTTAGAATCAACGGTTCATATTACTTCTTTCTTTTTGCTTTTTTTTAACCGTCCGCTTTTATCTTCGTTCTATTTTCGCAGCCTGTATTTTGTCCTAGCAATTTTCCGGCATTCGGTGCACCCTTATCACGTTCCCTTTAAATATTCCTCATTTTGGAGCAACGCTATTTTCAGGAATTGCCATGGATCTCGTTCCAGAGTGTTAATACGTGGCTAGATTCTTATTAGAAAATCTGATCTACAAACCTGATTCGTTTGACGAACCTAGTTACATTCCTCGCAAATTGTGCAGGATTTTGGTATCCTGATATTATCGACTTAAAGTGAGTACATATAAATACTGTTATTCTTCTAAATTAATTTCTGAATTCCGATATTGGCAGCTTCCACGAATCGCACGAATGTTTTAAGATTCAAGCAATTCCTAAATAATCAAGTAAAACAAGAAAAAATTCTTTAGCACAGGGAGATTCTGATTATTTCCTGGATAATTAAAGCAACACAAAGCTTTGTGCAAGTATATATTAACGGCCGTTATATGTCGCAATGGACTGGTTCTAAGAGACAATCTAATATAAAACGCCATTATCGGCTGCTTACCTATGTTGAGTAGGACAAGCAACGTTTCGTAACGAATTCATAACAAGGACATGCCTGTAGTTTCACTTCTTTAGATGTCTGATCGATTCACAATCATAATTATAAACATTTTTACACAGCCAAGATCTCGGAGAGCAGGAAGACTTCGAAGATAGACGAAATACTGTAACGTTGAAACTTGAAGAGAAAATTCTCGATAATATTTATTTGCCTGTGCTCTCATTTAAATTTGACACTTTATGCAGCTGGGACCATATTTTACTGCTAGTACCGGCTTATTGCTCAAGACATATAGATCTGCAAGTTTTTATGAGCTCGAACAGCTGCGAAATAATTTCCACCGATATCTTCAGCATGCCGAAGCAATAAAATTCGTCCATTCTATTTCTCACGTTTCATCGGTCCATTCCGTTTCTTCTTCCGACGCGCGATATATTTCTAACAGTCTAACGCCCTACAAAGGAACAGATATTCGCGTATAAGAGCTCGTCACGTAATAAGAATTTCAATGTACTCGTGCTTGGTCCTTTTTATTGGCGCATCTTTGATCCTACGAGGAAAATACCGCGGTTCGTGCGCACCTCTTGAAACAACCTTCAATCCGTTCTTCATCGCTTTCTTCCATAATACATGACGACATGAATACATTCCTTCCTGTATCTCTTTGAATGTTAGCAAATCGGTGAATTTATGGAGAAAAGTTTGACGTATGATTGCTGTTCTACGTTAGTACGTAGCGAGCGTATATCAAGCCACAAGGAAATATCTGCCTAAGCATTCAAGAAAGGTTATTTTGTCAGACTGATTCACGAATGTACAAATAGTATTTTTTTTTACAAATGCAATTATTCCAATCATTCTGGGAATTCCAACATTTAAGAAGAAGAATATTCGATTTTTCCAAGGTATTTCTTCATCTAAGAATGTCTAAGATTCTCGAATAAATGTAAAATATCACGAGTTTGCACAAAAATTTATGTAAAGAGTTTATACAGCTGATACGTATTCTTCCCTTGCTAAAGTATGTATTCCTGAAAAAGAATGTTTCGCGAACGTCGTTCCTCGAATTTTAATAATACCCCTTATATCGAGTTTTGAGAAGCTGCGTTATATAAAGTAAATCCTGTTATGAAGTAGGTATATGTTCGTTTAGAGAGTGCGTGATTTACGCGATAATAGAGGCAAATTTTTTTCAAGAAGGAATATTATTCTTGGTTATATAAATGCACACACCTTCTCTATACCGATGATAACCATATTATTCGAATGCTTTGCACGCGAAGTATTACATACTTCTTAACTAGCATATATACATATATACATATATATTGCACGTAATATCACAACTACAACTAATACTTGAGAATATTAACTACTCAATTAATTCCCTCTGTTGAAAGATAATGAACACGAAGTGTCATAAAATAATGAATATTTCATTTCAAACGACGTAATAATTCATGGCAGCGCTCCAATCCTCGCGAAAGGGGCCGTACATCTCCAAGGAATCAATATCTATCACCATGTACCAATATCAATAATATCGTAATCAATCCTTTCAATTTTATTATCGTTAATAACTATTATTCGTCACGATCCTTTTCATGCGTTGAATCATCCGAATTTATTGTTCTTTCTGCGTGTTACGATCCATTTGACGGAATTAAACACAAATTCTATAGGTTCTTAGATTATAATCTGACTTGTAACGAGACGAACGGTGCCGTTATCATTGGACACTTTGCCTTGGCAACAACCTGTGTCGTGAATTTATGGGATATCGACGAGCCGGCTTTCATCGGGATCGTAAACCTGACCCTTTATGGCGACATTATACCAGACCGAAATGGTTGTACTTCCATTGGAAATGACGTCTCGTGCTACCAAAATGAAAGGAGAAACCGGGATGCTTTCAAATCCTGCCGCCAATTCAACCGTTGAAACGACGCGAAATTTTTTTGAACAAGTTACCTCTTCTTTCTTCTACGATGACTTGAAGAAGTTACGCCATTCTCCCGCTCTGAAATCTCTGGAAATCCGAGATTCCAACTTTCTACCATCATTGCGGTTCGGTTGAATGGCTCAGCGAATACTCAGGCGAATCGAATGTCCAGAGGGGAATCAAAATTCTCGTGAATACTCAATGGGTGATCTTAATCAATGCTTTAAGAACAATACTTGCTTTTAAATTTACGGGAAACAGATATGTCTCCGTGTTGTGTTCGTTGGCGAGGAACAAGGACGATTTTGTTCGAGAGCGAATCGATAATCAGAGGGGAATAGAAATTGGTTCCAGGAGAATACAACGAGCTTACGTACAATCAATGTTAAGGAGAATACATTTGCCTTTTGGGACTTATGTTTCCGTACAGTGTTTGCTAGGAGAAACTTCTATTCGAAGGTAAATTGATTTAGAGAGGAATGCAAATTTGCTTTAACGTGAAATAGGGATGGTCTAAGTCAATGTTAAAAATAAGTTTAATGTCATATCTTAGCCAAAAAATGCTGATTGTAGAGTCTATATCGACTAAATTGCAGTCCTCGATTATTTCATCGAATATAAGAAAGTAGAATTGTGCGATGATTCTCTTAAAACTGCTCGCGGGAGAGTAGGAAATTTGTATCCTTTGCGCTACAAAGTTGCAAAACGGGTGAAAAAAGAAAAAGTTGAAAACCGTGCATTAGGTCGGTAACGAATTATGAATTAATCTTAAACTCGAAGGTAAGCCATTGAACTGAATTCACAGTGCGATAATGAGGTCGGTTCAATTATATCTAATAGCGTCGAAAGTGCTGTACCAGTGCCTCTCGTTTGTTTTAGCTTGCATTGGTGAACGAGTCTACTACGGTTCTTTCGCGCATGCCGTTTCTCGTTCGCGTTTCTTTCGCTCGATCATTGATCGGAGAAATCAGATTCTGAATCGAATTGGAGCAATCGTTCGACTGAAGAAATAATTTTTCTCGAAACGAATGTGCGACTAAGAAGTATCATCGTTAAAAATAAAAATGAAGAAACGACATATTACCGATAATTATCGATTTATTTGCGAAGATAAGGGTAACCTAATTCTCTTGGTAAATATATTGTTGTAGAGCTCTTATTAAGAATGGGATTAGCGAGGAATAAAAGTAGATTCAATTAGAAGGAAGAAAGTGATATACTACTTTAAATCTCTCGTAATAAAGTCGCGGAGATTAACCAAAAGGGGACGAATTAAAAAATATTTCTTTGTTTGCAACATCGATGTGTTCATTAAAGCGATAATACAGATAAACAGAGGCGTACGATTAATGATAATTTGTCTGCATTCGAAATTGATAACGTTTATATCATGCCCTTGGTCAAGGAGTCGCATGCAAGCATGAATGGTCAAATACTATGCACGTGCTCGAAATGCGTTACATTAAAATGAGCTGCTCATACCGATTGATCTGATGGGATATTTGATTGATGAAGATGGTATGCTTATCTATTCCGGAGTAATTGACTATTCTAGTTCTAAACAACACAGTTTAACGCCACAATTTAACAGTTTAACAATACAGTAATCGCTGGCAGCATAAAAGAAAAATTATCATTCGGAGTTCTTTAAGGACACGTGTTTTCGAAAGTTTTAGAACAGACTGAAAATATGTTGTTATCAGGAACAACATTTGAAGAAATATTATTGTTTCCTTATAACTATACGGCATTGTTCAGTTAGAACTGAATAAATTATCGTTGAAAATATTATCTTGCCGGTATAATACCGGAAAATAAATATTAATGATAATTTTTATTCCTGCCACTTTTGTGCAGTCATTACTAACATTTTATCTACGGAGATACCAATGGTCTATGACTCCACAAAAATGCATCATTGCATAATTTATCGCTCGTGAATTAAACAAATAAGGTCGATATTTGTATCAATTATAGTATGTTTTCCGATAACGGTATTATCAAGAAATGTACAGTATTTTACAACAAAATACTTTTTCCAAGAACAGATTTGCGATACATAAAATAACGAGAACTTAAATACAAATTTTTCAAATATATCATAATATTAATTTTTTCTTTTACAGCTACAAATTGCACAAAAATTTTCTCAGTATTTAGTTTTCGTGTTCATAACGAGCATAAACGAAATCGTGTATCTGTTTTGCATCATCATACGGTACAAATACAGGTGTCCAACAACGATCATCGCGGCTTTTCAAAACCACGAGCAGTGCGTACAAAGCGTACTTTCGCTAGAAATTATTGTAATCTTATCGATCTCATTAGCACTAGCCTACTCATACTGTTTCCGCTTATCTCGTCATTTTTTGTTGTTTTCCCATACAGTTTAATGTCGGCAAAAAGCCGAGCATAATGATACTCGTGGATGCGTGAAACGATTGCGTAAAAAAGATAACCAAGTATGCTGCTCCTAACGAACGTGCATTTACGGGATTGGAATGGATGCCAACCTTGCATCGACGTAGTATGCAATAAATAAATCGTAAATTAACTCGTTCTAAAGAAAACTGGAATCTATTAAATTCATTCATCAAATTTCTGAAAGAGGAAACTAATCTTGAAACGGAGTTCTATTTTTGTTGAACTACGATCGTAAGAATAGATTACGAGAAATTGATTTTATCGAGTCGATATTTATTTTCACCTTACGATTGATTTGACAAAGAAATGTACGTTAGAAAGAAAATTCTTTTTAATTTATAAATCTGTGTTAAATTCCAGAACCGTCATGTTTGAAATTTTTGTAAGTTCCAACAACTCAAGAAAATTTTTGGAACAATAAATCCATTTAATTTTCAGAATATTTCCGGAATATAAACACGTGCGGATTTATTAGTAACAAATTTGCAAATCGCTACGTTTACCTTAATAAAAAGAAAAAAAAGAATACGAAAATATATGAATGCAAGGATGATGCACATGGTGTGTGTTCATAGCAATCGACACAAGTGCTGACCATATTCTATTACTTCCCACATCATTATAAAACATAGTATCTCGATGATATCAGAATTTCTGTTTTTATCGCCAATCAGGCTCGTGCACGTACGTAAAAGTAGATTAACAAAGTTTATCTGAGGTTTCAGTGCTTTCCCTGCTGAGGCCACGAATAAGATAGTGATAATTCGTACTAATGCAAAGTGAAGTTGTTTAGATATGAATTTTCAGCGGTACTACGCGTTGGAACTTTTGTTCGTTCTAAAAAGACTAGAAAAAATGGAAATTTGCATCGTTCTTGTATAATAATTGCAAAGCGAATATTATCGTTTGTAATTAAACCAGCATGTACGAGCATGCAATATATACTAGCCGTATCCAGTAAAATTATATTTGTGTTTATTTTACTTTAAATTCTACGTTCGACAAAATTTTTCTAAGAAACGATTTAATAGCATTGTATTTTATGTACTACGATATGAACTAGTGTATTTATGGGGTAGATAGATGATTTATTGGCAATGTATTGCAATTCAATGACTGCCCCTGTCTATTCTTTTGTATCGTATACTATTGTAGATGTTAAAGGATTTCCATTCGTGAGTAAGAAAAATTCACATCGATAGACAGCCGAAATATTTTTCAAGTAAGGTGAAAGGAAAGTACCACTCGTAAATATAGAAACAGTCGGCATTACAAACTGATGTAAACATATTATTGTGTTAAATACGCTTTCAAGTATTATCGTTGTATTTACGGGACGTTGACTTTGTTCGTTTCTCTTTGTTTAAACCCAGTATTGATACGATTCAAGTGAAATTAAAATGGAATATCTATATATATATTTCTTTTAATAAAAGAGGAACGGGACTTTACGTTTCGTATCGATAATTGATTGCGTCGATGCAAATGAACAAGTAGTATTTTCGCTCCAGTCAACTCATTTACATTACTGACAAACACGAACGTTACAGATGAAAATTAATCGAACGTTCGACATTTTGAATGAGAATTATGCGTAAATCCGACTCCAATTTTTATGAATTCGTAATCGTTATTAGCATGCATGAATTTCTACGCATAATTATTCTTAATTCAACTAATTAATAAGGATAAGGATAAAATCTTACAAGCGTGTTTCTATCCAAGTAAATAACAGCTTATACGCTGTTAAAGTGATAGCAAATCGCTTGAACTCAGGAGCCTTGTAAATCCGAACGAAACACCTTAACTAAATACCCAGAAATTCTACAAACCGATGAAAAACCCACGAGCCATTACCAAGACAATCGCCTACTCTATCTAAAAATACTCGCCCGAATGATCGACCACCCCAAATTCTTCTTCTACCTGATCTATCGAGAAGTACACGCGACTTTTCGAGCCTAATCCACGTTCCCTTTTCCAAATCCTCATTCCCGATTGGCAAAGAACAGAAAACGTGGTGGAACAAAGATACTGGACAAAAGATTGAAGAAAGAAAAGGAAAGGAATGAAAAGGGAAGAACAAAGAAACCGAGTCTTCATCGGGGGAAAGTAGGAAGAAAGGAAGCGTATATGGGCCAAGAGCGTATACCATGCGCTGGCAGTCTTACGCGATGGGGGAAGCAGGCTTTTCAGGCAGGAAGAAGGCGGTTCGAGCGGCACCTTGCACACGCTCGCTGTTTCCCTTTCACTCACCTATAGCAGTCCGTGGCCTTGACGCTGGCATGTCCGATCGAGGCGGCATCGGTCAAGGCAGCGATCAGACCGATGACGCCGACAGCGATCAAAAGTCCACTTGGCATAGTGCTTCCTGGAAGGAGTCACACACGGCTGGTGAGCTCAGGTTAAAAGTCGACGAACCTCTTCGGCCCTTGGTTCAACTCTGACGCCTGTGGATGATTTCCAGCAAGCCCAAGACTCTTTCACCCAGTAGCAACAGCACGCAGCCGAATCGTTCGACGATCAGCCGACCGACTGATACGCGTGGCGCGCCACTTACAAACACGGCTCCTGGCGATCGCGCTTGGCCTTCCGCTGACAGTTCGCTACTTGCGGTTGCAGCACGCGAGACACACTGTGGTGCAAACGGCTGCTCGCTCGGACACTGTTGATGTCGAAAGCGACCAACCAATGTGTAAACGGAGACACGCGACTTTACACTTCTTATCGTTCAAGAATAGACGATGGTCAACAACGCTGAGAAAGAAGCCCGCGACGGAGCCTCAATTTCCGAACCCTTTGTGCACACTGACGGAAGTCGCGATCGGTTATATGAGTCTGGTCGGTTGATAATGAGTCGCTTGTTCATTGGTCTGACACCGGAATACTCCCCCAGCCTGATTGGCTGTCGATTAACTTTGCGACCGCGACGACTATCCGTTTATCTTTCTAAGCGACCAAGGCGAAAGGCTTCACGCAGAGTTTTTTGCCTGTTCTTCCTAGCCAGCACGTGACAAGGATTTGTGATCGATCGTGCAAGGATCTCGCGTAAGGATCGTCCGTGATTCTTTCATCCGAATTTGTCTTAATGTTCCTTCGGGGAATTTTGATCAGGCCCTGATGAGACAAGGAATGATTACTGTGCTTGATAATATCTGCATCTTGGACACAGTCATTTTTACTGTTGTCACTTTTTCTGTTGCCCTTTCGTGCGAACGTTGAAATTTTTTCGAATTTTATGAATGGTTTCTATCCCTTATGTCACCACTTAAAATCATTAATCATGTTTTGTAATTATTCGTAACAGTTCACTATGTGTGGAATTTTGTCTAAAACACGTCAATTACTTCAGCCTTTGACAAATGATGCACAAAATTATCACTCTCTAGGTTTTAGATAAATGAATTCTAGTATCAAATTCAGATGACCTAAGTGATTTTACTATAGGTACGTGTAGTATGATTATTGCACATCCTGAAAATACTATGATGTTTACTGTCTTTCGGGGTTAAAGTTGGATGATTATAATAATCGGTTCATTGATATTAACTGAAAACTCGAAAGTTTGTTTGGTTTGATTCGATAAGATATGGGTAGCTGTTATTGATTAAACTCGACCCAATATTCTTTAAGAATTCTTTAAAAATTCTTCAGATCCGATAATGACTTTAGAATTACCTACATCAGACATCGTTTTTCTGAAATGTGTCGTAACAAATTCGTCATTTATCGAAACCTAAATTCGATTCGTAAGAGTCACGTGCGCGTTCATCTTAACATTTTTCTGACTCTTCTCACCAACATGTGAAAAACCGGGTACAAAGCGAAAAAGTATGAAACGTAGAAGACTAACGACTCTTGTGAAAAGAAATCTTTTCAAACGCTACAGGACGTTTATTAAGGAACGGAAGGAAATTAAATTTTTTCGTGATCTCTCTCATAATATTACTGCTCCTATATCATTTCGTTTTCTTATATGCTGATGAACTGCAATTATTATCATATCATCTGATTAACGCTTCGTTGGAGACGAGTTAGAAACGCCGCTTCAAGGAACGTTGTGCTACGGGAACAGAAATTAACGAGTCGACTTTTCTATTAAAAATATTCTCGAACGATGAATAATTTTCTTCTTTCTTCTGTCTTTTTATGACTGCAACTATTTTAACGCGTAACTTGCCGTATAAGTGTTTATTTCTTCCAACAAGACTCACAGAAGACATTCCAGGCGATTTAGCTTTTCATTAGACGTAATTAGATTCTTTTTCAGTTGCCATAAAAAAAGAAGTCTTGAACGAAGGCATCTCCCACGGTATAAAATTTATTACCGTTTGTTATATTTGTTGTACTTTGTAATTTGTAAAAAGTGTTTGCTACATTGTGCCGTAATTTACTCTGTTTAAACAAATTGCTCTTTAAAAGCGATCGTTCCACGACAACTTGCATTCACCTCATGGAAATCTTTTTTATCCCCATGAATAATTCAAGTAACCACAAAGCGTGTCAACGAGAAGATACTAGACAATCTCAACGGGAACGATGGGAAAATTGTGCTAGTTGCATCCATTCATTACGAACAGATTTAGAGTTTTTCTTTAGTGCGCTCACACGCCGCCGGAACCTTAATAATCACGAAAATTTCACTGATGATTTTAAAGGAAGAGATTTGACAGTACATTTACTTCAAAATTAATATTCTTCGATGATTTTCTAAGTAGGTTTCTAAGTTTTCATCAAATTTGGAAGTAGAAACGAATACAAAATCAGAAGTTATTTTCCTTTGATGTACGTAAAAGATAAACAAATTTGTTGTGACGTATTGCGAAACATGCAAAGCATTTTTAATAATCAACAATTTATATACTTGTCTAAATATTCTATGCCTTATCTGCAATAGTAGTTTTTACATGTTCTCTGTGCGCAATTACCATTGATAAGCGCCTTTTTTTTTAAATTCCCCTTCGAATAAATTTTCTATTTTGAATAAACGAATAACCCAATATTTTAGTTGACATGTGATTATGTATCGCAAATTACACTTAACTGGAAGTTAAGAAACAGTTTGTTGGTATTTATGCAAATTTATAGTTTCATAGGTAGCATTAAAGTAGTAGAACTTAAACAGAAATTTATTTCATTCGCAAAATATTGCAAGTACTATATTTTTAGTAATTTATTTATTTTGGTGTATCGCGTGCGTTCTAGCCACTTGGGTATCTTCGATTTTTCCAATTAATGCATAAACATCCGTTGTTTATGTTTCGTGCACTCGTGAATGGCAAATTTTGTGATTAATTCCTATTATTATTACATACACGGTCGCGGATATTGTCTTCCTCTAATTTTGTCCGTGAAATATACATAATTGAAACTAAACATTACTTAACGAGAACGTATGCGCATTACGTAAATAATTGTATATTATTCGACATCTCCCTTTTGGCACCGCGAATTACGGTCGATTTAATACAAGCTCCCATACGTGATTCGAATCGATGATGCAACTTAAGGCACTGAAATACCTAAATCATCTCTCGTTTTTACTCTAGCACTCACTTTTACTAAAGATTGGAAAATAAAGATACATAATAATTTTATAGAATAAGGAACTTTTTATTTTTCTTTAGAATTCGTTAAAGAAAGATAAATAATTCTATAGATAATAATTTTATTCCGTCATCTGCTTTTTGTCAGAAAATATACAGTGAAATGAAATGTATTGCAGTTGATATCTCGCTCATACTCTTCATAACTGTGTTAATTCCACGTTTTACAATCGGATTCCTAGACCAAAGGCGCTTTCGTTTCGACAAACTTTTTTCAAAATTCTGTTCGATCTTTTTCGTTACAACATCGTTATTGAGAACATTTACTAGTTTTTATCATGTGCCTCGCACCGTAAAGCAGCTCACGTATTCCAGATAGCTCAAACATTTCCTCTTTAGATTACATTAATTACAAACGCTATTCAGAATGTTTATTTGTGGCCGCGTTTTACACTGTCGTTATGTCAGAGTGTAAGATATTACAGTAAATCATTATTACTGCAATAGTAAATCATGTAAATATCGCTCACGAATTTCAGATTAGGAAGAAAAAATGAATTATTCCTATAGGGAAGCAGATAATATCTCATACGCTGTCGTAATAGAATACAACGCGATTATCAATCAATATCCCAAATCTAATGTTTATTTTATTTAGAAAATTATCTGTTCAAGCAATTATCCGATGACGATTCATAATTTCTTGCGTAAAAAGGTCGTTATTTGACATTTACCTGATACATCTGACACTATGTTTAGGAGAATCACTGTTAATTAACCAACGTTTATGTAAATCACACGAAAACAGTAACGGTTTAGACATTAATAAGCAAATTTGTGATAATCATCGAGATTCTTCGGATAAATCTTGTTTTATTTACGATGAATGCTTGTAGAATAATTGAACTGTCAATTAGTGTTCTTTGTTACGTAAAAAATTGAAAATAATTTATTATAGGAAACGCTATTTATCACAGCTAATATATAGCTGACGGCTGTAGCTATCTGTTTTAAGTTGCTAAACGCCACTCGATGAATAATACGTTCTTGGCACGAACCACAAGATCAAAATGAACAAAGTTGACCAAGTCAACTTTCTGCAACCGGACTTATCTTTATTCACGAGAAAAAGTTTATTTCAGGGAATACAGAGGATGACATTTTTTAAGTGGTCGCATTCAAGGAATTACAGTACCGTCAGTTTTGATTTCTTTCTTATAGAAAAATAGGCGGATGTTACGGTAACATGGACAAATATATGGTGGGAATTTTTGACTACAAATATTGTATAAGTTCCTAGGAAAAAGTGACGAAGCAACCTTGGAATATTTAACGTAAAACACACAGATTTAAGTAGTTTTTAGCTTATTTGATGTTATTGTAGAATGATAATTGTCCTATTTATTATTTATTATCCCTCGAGACGAGCTTTTTCTAATGCATACTTAATCCAAGTTCCGTTGGCGGAAGAAGATCATGGCTGAAAATAAACAGCGGAATTAAAGCGTCCTTAAACAAAGTATGCTCCATCGCAGCTTATGAGAAATTATGCATGGTATTAACAACGTTTGGAATAAAGCTGCCGAAGAAATGCAGTGTCTGAGAAATTATGCACAGTATGAACAACACTTGGAGTAACACTTCCTAAGAATTGTAGTCCTACATTTATTATTTGGTTATACCATAATATAACGGAGTTACGTAACAACATTACAACAATGTGTTGCAAACATATTTCAACTCTGGCTGAATAATTTGTACTTCATCCTTGTGAAATAGTGCGCTTTGTTTGAAAAACAATAAAAATGCAACGTGAAATGTGTGACGAGAAAAATTTGAATCGCCGTTGAAATTAATGTTTGACACTCGTAATTGGTTGCAATATTTCATCGGTTTTATCTTCGTTCAATTATGCTATTGATTCGCGAGAGGATTGTAATTAATTTTTAATCGATGCCATAGATAAATTGTGGCGATGTTGAAATTTATAAACGCGGTTTCGAGTACAAATTGATGCATTGCCATTTAAAATTCCAATCTTATGTAAGATGCATTACTCTTAATAACATGATAGCTGTTCAAATCTTACATAAGGACATCGGATCATTATTACAATCATGCCTGTTCAATCGTGATATAAGGCACACGGTGTTTGATATTTTCCGACTTGTCCATGTAGTCGGCGGCTTTCAAATTCTATTTTCTCTGTCATTTACGTTTATATTTAACGAACCGTCAAGCTGACAAATAAAAACCTTTAATTCGAACTAATCAAATTTCTAAATCCTCTCGTTTTGTGACAATACTGTAGATTATAACTTCAGATTTTTATTTTAATATTGTCCAACTTTGCCATATAGTCGATGCCTTCCAAATTCTGTTTTCCCTTGTCATTTATCTTTACATTGAATGCTGAACCACCAGGCTGGAATATAACAAAATTTTATTTGAGATAACCAAATTTCGAAATCTTCTCGTGTCGCGACAATATGTCCAGATTTTTATTTTTTATCGAGAGAAGAGTTACAACGTTTCTATGTTATTTTTTTCTTTTTTATAATTTAATTGTGATTTCGTTGTAATTTTGAAAGACTAAAAGCAGGTTGAAAAAAAAAAAAAAAGAATAGCAAGCAATTCTAGAGTCGTCACATTTCAATGTGCACGTACACCAAAAAGTCAAGATAAAAAATACAAAATTTTCCAATATAAATCCGGAAAAATTGGAAGCTTTCCTCTTATATTTTTCGATGTTCAGGTCGAGAGTTGGTCGTTGTCGAGAGTTTGTCGTACGGTAAAACGCTTTCGCGATAAACTATGGTGTTCGGGTATTCGTAGCTACAGCGCTAGTGAAATATTCGCGGCAAATCACTGTTAAAAAGTTCTCAACTTCTAATGTCCACGCTCAACCTATATATTCAACCTATCGTATGCCGGCAGCACGAAATCTGATAAGATTGGTATAGGGTCGAAATCTACGATGTGTTTGAAAGGTGCCCTCTCGTCCAACCTCAGGCGTCGATACTGGAAATGTAATTTACGAACATTCAAGATATTAACAGAGGGGTAGAAAGTGGTTAACCTTCCTGGAAACTTTATGGTAGTTTTCCCCCTTATAATTTCGATTGTTTACCAAGATTTCGTTGTACACGAAAAGTTCTATATCAAGTGGCTAGATTCACTTTTGCGGTGTTTTATTACATACGTTGCAAAATAAACACATGTAATTATTTTAAGATGAATTATTATTATATATATACTTGTTTATTATTTATTTATTATCATTATACATATATATTCATATATTTATATATTAATTATTAATATTATTAATTTAAATTGGAAAGTACTTGCCTGTTACGAATTATTTCACCATAAAATACTCCTCGTTTTATTTCACCAGCCATGAGGATTTTTATATTTACAAATTTCGTAGTTATAGTAAATATTCTCTAGATATTTTCTTTTATTTAATTTGTAATACTGGTTCCTCTAGTTTCGTACGCGTGCACACTTGTTATTGATCTCGAAAGATTAGAATTTGCACATTCGAGTCAGCTACTTCGTATTTCTTTACAGTTGAGCCGATTTCGCCTGTTAAGGGCCACGTACGCAGCTTGTTGAATCGAGTCGAGGGAACAGCTGAGTTAAAATTCAATCGCATCGAGAAGCGAGACGCGAGTGATTTTTATGGAATATCGAGGGAAAGCTTTCGCGCTCCTTTCGGTACGATAAAAACACACGTCTCGTATTCGCCACGCAAACCCGGCTTTGATTTTTCCTAAGGCGGTACATTTGTCATAAAGAGAGACGCGAGAATCCGAGCTTGGCAAAGTGGAATACGATTTTCGTTATAAAATGGACGAATCGTTATGACCAACGACACGACGTTATACTTCAACGTGACAGTTTCACGCGAGTCTGTTCGTGTTAACTTCCGTTTTCGATTCAAAACAGAGGAATTTATATTTTCCTGTGAAACTGTCGTTCCAGAGATCAAACTATTCTCCACGACCATGCGAAGTTATAACGAAATGTAAATGTAGACTATAGAACACGTTTCATTTAAATAGAATATTTTTTCTATTTTTTTCGTAATATTGCTATTTCAAAGCTTATTGTCAGCCATTCTGAATATCTGTACTAACTGAAAGGCAACGCAATTGGAATATGAATCAAAGGCAAAACATACAACGTGAAATTATATCGATTAATGGCATCACAAATACGTTCTCTGGATGTCTACTAATCATTCTCTCGTCGTTATCCTCGTTTCAATCCATACATCTTATACATTTTACTTGATGTACCTACAACGATGCAATCTGATGTTCGATGAATAACGATCATCGGGGCCATCAACACTATGTATTATTCCGCTGCTGGCGTTAGCAGGAAATACTTCAATTGAAAACTCAGGATCGTAATCGTGGCTCCTTTCTTCTTTCGTGAAATGGAAGATGTTCGCCGAAGAGACGCGAGGACGTGACATATCCGGCAAGGACTTTCAGCTTCCTGTTCCGAATGTTACGGTAAATAGCCTTCGAGTACCTTCCTGGAAGTGACGCCTTCCTCAAAAATCGACATTCAGAGCACCTCTAGCTGAACGGAAGGTCTGAATATTTTACTCGTACTTGGCCTGTGTCTTACGTACGAGGTAATTATGACTCACACTTGTCAAGTACAGTATTTTTGTTTCTAAACGAGTACGTAGAAATTGGAGTTGCTGTTGATCTTTTATTTTTGTGGTTACTAGAAATATGTTGTTGGAGAAATTAACACGATGATTTTTATCGATATAGAATCACTAACCATTTTTCCAAGTGTACCGCTAGCTTATAAATATTCCACGCGAGATAAATTGGTATGACTTAAAACTGCATTCATTTATGAGTGTTAAATGTTTTATATATTTATATTTCATACGTGTGTTAGTATTTAGTCATAGGTTGTTGATTGTGTGCAAGAATACCACGAAATAATTAGTCTTATCATCGGCAATTTCTAAAATTATTTTAATGACACGGTAGACGGGGAGGATTTATTGCTATAGACAAGATGCACGATAATGCCATTGTATAGTATAAGCCCGTGTGGCGAGCAAATTACACAAGCTGTTCAATATTTAAACACTTTGTGGATTATAAGCCAAGTAGCGTGTCGATGACAACTAATGAAATAAATATTCTAATATATAATGAAATGGGATAAAAAAATCTTTCCAGAAATTAGAGAACGAAGAAAAATGTTGTTTTTCTCGTCCTTTTTGTTGCAATATATACGTCGCGAAATTAAGAAAAATTCAAATTAAACAAAATCCTTGAGATATTACTTGTTTACCGCAGCAAATTTTTATGATCTTTTCTTCCGTTTTTATATCTTTTTCCTTATATCAGATATTTTATATTCTTACTACAATACAAATGTCGCGATAAAAATAACGAAGATTCTCGAGATATTACTTTTGTGCGCTTCAGTGGATTTTTATGATTTTTCTGACTTCCGTTCTTGTATCTTTTATTATATATCTGATGTTTTACATTCCTACGGCGACAGAAATGTCGCGATAAAATTAACAAGAGTCCTCAAGATATTACTTTTGTTTACTCCAATGGATTTTTGTGATTTTCTCTGACTTCTGTTTTTGTATCTATTGTTCTATATTTTACATTTTTACTGCAACACAAATGTCGCGATAAAATTAATAACAGCCCTTGAAATGTTACTTTTATTTACTTCAGTGGACTTTTGTGATTTCTTTCTGACTTTCGCTTTTATATCTCTTATCTTGTATCTAATATTTTACATTTTTACTACAACACAGATATCGTGATAAAATTAATAAAAGCCATTGATATTTTACTCTCATTTACTTCAGTGGATTTTTACGATTTTTTCCGACTTTCGCTTTTACATAATTTATTCTATATCTGGTATTTTATACATTCTTCCTTCTTGTTACATGATGTACGATCACCAACGATATATGTTCTACAAGAAGTGGTAAGATCAAAATTAAACTCGCTTCACGTGCAAAGATGAATCGGAAATTTGGACTGGAATTGTTTCACGTAAGACTTTGCTCTCAAGAAGATTGAGTTTGATGAAATTCCTCCGGAAACACGTGCATGTAAATTTTGATCGTGCGAAGCTATCAACAGATAAAAACCTTCGCCGGTATCATCTAAATTCTTTTCACGTTTGGAAAGAATGAAAGCCCGGTAGGTATTTCTAAATGCAAATCTTTGATTTTCAAAATATCAACTCATTTCGAATAAAACGTCCCTTTGAAGATTAAACGTTCGAACAAAATGTTCATGAAAAATTTCCAATATCGATAAAATTGCTGTCTCCTGTGTCTCGATTCCCCAGTTGTTCGACAACTTTCGTTACTCTCTACGACGAATTTACGTTCGTGTAGATGAGAACGGTGAACGAAGGTAATGCAAATCGATGGTGGGCTGTTGGAAACGGAAGCGATTTTCTTAGAAGCCGGGATACATCGCGTAGGTGGTACTCTTTTCGCTTTTCCGTTACGGCGGTTCAGAAACGACTCGAAGTGGCTCGAATGGAAATGAGATCTCTCGTCAATCAAGGTGAATGTCTCTCTAACGGAAACCGACATCGGAGGCGGATACGACAAGCCATAGTAATTAACAGGCATCTCGATTGCAAGTACCAGTGGTATTCTACAAATTGTGGTGTGGACGCGTGTGTGACATAGCCATTATCAAACACCGATAAATCCGTATGCTAGATCTGACTGATATGGTTTCAGCGGTTAAAATTTCGTGTTCGGTAAGGGAACCCGGTTTCGTAAACGGAAACTGAGCTAAGTATTATGCTCTGAATAGTTGTCATTAGTTGCTGACAATTTTCTCTTGTTCTGCGACGCGGCATGCTCTCAACCAACCCTTCACCACATAAGTACTGAACCGGTGAATTGCTGACGAGTATTGGGAGAATTATCATACCTATGCATTCTATGAATAGCTAGAAATATTGTTCCCATTTTTTGTCCCTTCGTGCGTTTTGAAACAAATTCTTTTTTCCTTCGTATTAACATACGTGTCACGTCGGTCACATAAAAAGTATGAAAATTATTGGAATTTTACTAAAGTGTGACAGATGACAAACGTGGTGTGAATGCGTTAATTTTTTACGTACAGTCGATCAGGAACAGTAGAGGTTCAGTTATTTCGAACGAAATTTTAGTTAATGCCTGATTAACCGAAATGATGCACGTTGAATCCAAAATTCGACGTATTCCAACGAGAAATCATAGATAGCGGGAAACTTAAGCTAGAACTCTTAACCAGGTGAACTATCTAATCCTCGCAAAGTTTCGGTTAATGAAGTTCTGAATTTGGTATCGTTTTCCTAGTTATAGATATGAATCTTCTGCGAGTTTTGATACTAATTCGGAATTAGTGCTACAGGCATCGATGATAATTTCTTCTATCTCTTTATTAAATAAAAAATAAAGTTCAATAAAATGTCAATTTTGTTTCCTTTTATAACTAGAAGCTCTCCTATACAGAAACAATTTATTGATTCATTAAATATTTAAATAAATTCACTTCATTTATTAAATATTAATTCATTCTTTACTACGCTAATTTTAACTTCAATTGCATCCGTCTTTCCCATTTAAATCTTTTTAATTGAGCAGATGAATGAAGAGAAATTCAATTATATTTCTAAATTAATCTATCACGCAAAAAAACAAATTATCGAAAATTTTTCATCGTATTTATGTACCTTTACTTTATAGCATTATTCGTAGTATATGAACTTTCTCAATAGTTTAAAAACCTATTAACTGCTTTAACATCACATCAGATGCAAAATATTGGAATATTATAAATAACTTTTATTAAGTGATCCTCATTCCGGAGAACTGAAATTGAAATTAGAATATAAACTGAACTTTTCTGTAAATACTGTTCGCTTTTAGGAAATTCAAAATTATAGTACAATGTCACAGCTAGAATTCAATCCAGTTTCCGCGTAATTGTTAGTTTCTTCGAGTAAAATTCTACCTATCGAGGCAATCAATTTGCCGCTTCTCTTTTTCCTTCTTGTATGTTTCACTCGACATTTGCATCGTGCGAAACAAAAGATTATTAGGATGACAGGCTCACGTACGAAGATCCGTAGAACGCTATTTTAATGTAAGTATCATCAGTGTTAGTGTATTCGGACGATATCACGTGATTTGGGTCAGGTAGTACATTTAATCTTCACCAGAACGTGTTTTGTTTGCGAATAATGTAAATTAGACAAGGTATGTAGTCATATATTGTAGCCATTATCAGTGACTGGGTAGTTTTATTATTATTACCGGTATTATCGTTAATTTCGTTATTGAAATCGGAACGTGTCATCGCCTTGCTCCTTCTAAATGTATTGCAATTATTTTTGCGAATGCAACAATTTACGAAGTGACACTCTACGTTTTTTTACGAAAACAAACATATGACTTTCCACCATGCAGACCGTTCAATCTGCGCACAGACATATGAAACTTTTGCAATTAGTAGAAAGTGGAAGCCGTTCTGATCATTAAGCATAGCATCGGAGGTTTTAGTAACTTTGTTTCATCATAAAGTGAAACGAAGTCGAGTTACGTTTGCGACGAAATCGAAGACGCCCCTGTAAAATTTCTATGTCATCACGGATATTCTTGCCTTCTGTTTTAATATATCGCTCTGCTGAAATCAAGAGTTGAGCAAACGAGACTAAAAGAGGTACAGTTGCAATTTTGTGAGTAGGACGATCACAGTACGTGGCATTTTTCGAACAATTCGTGCTGTTCCAACTATGACATTAAAATTGAGATCGTATGTCCGGTATGTCGTATGTTCGATATGTTTCGATGTTCGACTTTAAATTAAACCGAGTTATTGATTTCACGGAGCCTGAATTAGTTTTGCAAATAATACAGAAAACATTCGGTTTAAGGATTCATTTTAATTCTGATTTTTTGTACGGCTTCATAAAGCGTTAATTAATTTTTCGAATAATATAGAACGATTAGAGGACGTATTTATGATCTTCTATTCTTTTGTATTTCACAAGGTACTGTGTTGATTGCACAATAACGTGATGTAACACGACCGAGTTAAATTTAATAGTCCTGTAAGATCTTTACGTCATCCTTCTACTCGAGGTAGAGTTATCGCTTCGCATCGCTCGGAAAGACAATTGCCTTACGCTCTGAAAGTACGAATTACTTTCAACCAATGAACTCGACACTTATCGCGAGATGTTTGAAAACGCTTGACAATTTCGTGTTGTAGGTATAATGATTTTCGAAATGTAGTGCAAGAACTCGTTCAATAACAGCGTAAATAAGATGAGTGCGGGATCTATCTCGAAGTTCCCAACTGCTTTACTTATTCTCCTCGTTTCATTTCTACCTTTCAGTTTCTCAGGGACTATTACCATATTCCAATATTTTGTGTCGTGTACCTGTGTATGTGTCTCGTCCAAGAATATGAAGAAATTCGTATATGAGGAGATCCATATGTTTTAAACAAATTGAGAAGTAAAAGTAACGAACAAAATTAGGAACGTGAAAAATTTTGAAAGGAGTCGAATTAAATCAAATGATCACGAAGATATAAAAATTGTTCAATGCATTCCGTCTATGAATAGTTGTCAAATGACGAAGTTATTAAAGATATCTAATCGGTAAAATAATGGTTTTTAACGAAACTTCTTACCGAAACTCTTCACATCAGGCTTTTCCGACGGCACAGAAACCAATCAGGCAACGTTACGATGGAAACAATGCGACCGAAGCGTCTGTTTGCGACAGGACGCTTTCAGGCGTTTTCAAATGGAAATTAAGATTTCTTTATGGATATTATGAAACTACCCTGCAGATGCAAGTGACTGTATCAGCCAGCGGACGAGGATACGTCAGTTTACGATTTTTACTTTTGCTTTAGCTCCAATAACACGTGAACTGACAGTTACTACAATTGAACGGCATTTAAGTTTCTGTAGGTAATTCAAGAAATCTTGAGGTTGTGTGGTGAAGAAAAGTTTTGCCCGGTTTAATAAGAGCATTCATAGCTTCTGCAAGTATTCTTATTAAAGAAAATTCTCTATAGAAATCGCCCCAGAGTTTCATTGTTGAATGGATATTTGTATGTGTTTGCGATACGCTTACAATCATATTTTCCAAAGATGTTCTATTTTAAAAGAGAAACGTCGCAGAGAGTTTGAATTTCGTTAAAAGTCGAATACTTAAAAGTAGTAAGAGAAATTTCAAAATCTCCGTTCAATGCTCGATGAATATTTTTATTCGCCTGCAATCGCTTACTTTTTGCTTGATGACGTTTAAAGCTTGTAATTTCGCTAATGATCAACTTTAACGTATCGAGTATTACAAAATTTTCCAAAAATCGTAGCAACGACGACGCGTAGACTTTATAAAAATATAAAACAGGCGGATTCGTTTTAGAGCTGTGTACACTGGAGATCGTTATTGATAAAATATCAGTCCCTCTTACGGGTGCGCCGCGCCGTGAAAAGTTTTTAGGCGACACACGGTTCTTGCTAAATCGACGTTGCTTCGATGACACGATAAATTCCTCGACTCACCTCTATTACGACATGATCGCGGCGATCTGTGCCATCATCCATTCTCGGAAATTACCAATGTGAACTGATTTCGGTAGAAAATCGATTGCACGTATTTCAACATTCGATGTAACGCAGGTTCTATTCTCAAGGCATAAGCTTTATTAAGAAGTTAAAGAATTTAGACTGCAAGTCTGTCTCCGACAACTAAATCACCTGAATCTAAGTACATTATAACTAAAGTGCTCCTTCAGCTGTAGACTACTTCTGAAGAAAGCTTTGAGCGCGATTTTAAGGCAGGTTCTATCCGTAATGCCTCGACCTTAAAATCTTGCTCGACCATGATGGCCCTTAAGGCAAACTCTTTATTTTACCTTCTATAACGTCCCTCTTTTTAAATAATTTAGTTCGATTCATAAATCTCATAAATCTCATAAATCTCTCCGTTAAGAATATTTTTCTCTCGTTGTTGAATATTTTGATTCGATCAACTTCGCGAATGCAGTGTAACAAAAATAAGGATTCTATTCGTGACTCAAACGATGCAAGCAAGTATATCGACGTGACTTAACCCTCGCGTGAGAAGCTCATCGTAATTTATTCTATCGAGACAATCTCTTCCAACTGTTTGCAGGTTCCGTAAAGGTGTAAGGTCTTTTAAATGCATATATGTGCTTTGCATTCGTGCTAAGTTGCATCGTGAGAAAAAGAAAGCAGACGAGAGGTTTGAAGGGGAAGGAAGTCGTTTACCTCGTGTCTCCATGGAATTCAGCAAAGCAGGGATCGCGATGTTGTGCTTAAGGAGACTTTTAAGTAAGAAACTTTTATCGCTTCTAGCAGTTGGATTCTTTTTACGTTTCTGTATTTCCTCCCTTTTTTAAGAAGCATGTAATACGGGATATATCTACTATATTAACAGTATAATATAATTCTACTATTTTTATACTCTATTATTCTAATATTAGTATTACTATTATTAACAGTCATCTTTTTAGTAGAAACTGAAACATAACTTCTCTGTGAAGACCATAAAGTTTCGAGTATCTCTATCGCTCATATCCTGTTCATTCCGTGTACTTCATTTATCGATTTATTAATTATTTCCTCAATGTCAAAGCGATTGGCTAATACAGCGATCTGCAGTAATCGGCACATACTACGTATGCAAGCCGAGATACGAAATCAATTAAGATGTTACTGCTACTGCTACTTACACTTTGTTAAAGGCAAATCGGCTCGACTGTCAAAGTACGTGTCGCCAGTCACGAATTATCACAAGATAAGCGCCGTTCGTCGAGATTCACGGAACGATAGGTGCACACATTTTTGACGGATAAGGTTCCAATCCAATTACCGTGTTTTCGATTTCTGCAAGTGCTCAAGGCCATAGCTATACTACCCTTCTATACTAATCAACTACCCTTTGATCCAGCTATTGATCGTTGACGATGCCTTCACCCTTCAGTCAATCAATGGTCAGCCGCTATTATCTCTACGACCAACTCTCTCCAAAATCATCCCTGACACGAGTAACAGAAACTTTCGGTTCCAAGTAGTTCCATGAAGAGCGACCATCACATGGATCAGTGGAGGGAAATAATCTATCACTTCTCGAACATTTTCCTCCCTTCGGCCATGGGTTTACTGCCCTCTTTCTATCATGATGAAATTCGGATTTCGAAAAATTTTCCATAGTCGAGGAAGCAATCTCGCTAGATACGAAGAATCTAGGGAAGGAAAGAGGGAAGGAAAACGGAGATCAGATTCCCAAGTAAGAAAAATGTAGTAATCCTAAGAACAAGATGCAAGGTACCAGATAAGGGGATTATCCGAAAATTACAAGAAGCTGTTCAAAAATACCGGGAGAATAGCACGATGTGGGGTGTTAAGAATAAAGATATTCTAGTAACAAAAAAAGAAAAAAGTACGAACATTACGAAAAATTCAACGAACAAAGGCAGCAGCATAAATACAGTACAAGATTAAAAAGAAAAATACGCTAGAGAGGAAAGTAGAAGAAAATTCCAGTGGAATAATAGTACAGGAACAATGAGACGAAATATCACGTGTACGAAAGAGGTAAAAGAAAATCGAGCAACAAGAAAAAGGAACGAATAGTTTCCACGATATCCTTGAACGAAAACGATCTATAATTTCTTACAATTTTGAGAATTGTAAAAGTCAGGAAAACAATTCCTCGAAAAGAGTAATATTTTAAATTCTGTAAAATTTTAATTTCTAATCTTTCAAGGCTTCTAAAGAGATTAGTTTTGCAATTAAAAGCAATTTTACTTCAAGACCTCTCCATTTTATTTATGCAAAACGCAACATTTATCAGAAAGCTAATCTAGTGAAAAAGACTTACAAACATTGTCCTTATTTTCGAACGAGTAATTATTGTATACCACGTGGCAAGTTTAAATACCGTATTTTAGCTATCGTATATAACTTATATTCATTATTTACCTTTTTGCATTCAACAACTCGCATAATTTTCTATTCGTCCACGTCTATACTTTTGTTTATTTGTAATGAACTGGAAAGAATAGGCCAAGGCGATACATTAGAACCAGGCGGTTTGCCAATTTCAGAAGCGATGCCATTTTGACGTCAAATTGCGACGGTGGCGAGCTATTGTTCGACAGCCGACGGTCAGGCCATACTTTTTCTCTAGCAATTTTCGCTCTTGCCTCAGAAATTCTTATTCCTTTTTTTTCGAATCTGAACGCGAATATCACAACGTCTTTGTATTTTCATTCGTCGCTTCTCCTTCCTCCTGCATCACGAGCTTTGTTCATTGTCGAGTCGTTTAATTCTTTAAATCACGCAAAAATCGCATTGGTGAGACTTGTTGTCAACTGAAATTTTTCGAATAAACATAGGAAACGACAAGCTCCATAATCTGATGAAAATGGCTGGCAGATTTTCCCAACATTTTGCTGCAAGTAGTAAAGATCGAAATGTTTATATTCGTTGAATTGTTGAAGTTTTGTACTTAAATTTATCTTGAAAATTGGATGATCCACGAAATGAAAATTAAAAACATTTTTTATCTCCTCTCTTCGATTATCAACAACCACCGTTGAATTCCAGAAATAAAATCTACCAAATTACGTCTTTATTTCTTGTAAAGTAGTCAAATACTTTTCTAGATGCTTTGTTTCTCTCTACATTCAGAATCTATAAATTTCAAAGTGTACGTGTACGAACGATGGGGTTGCTTTGAGTTAATTAAACTGTCTTGTTCTTCGTGGAAGCTATTTGCTGGTTAGAAAGTATTAAGGTTGAAAAACTCCCTGCCCATTCTGCGGTCCCTCGTTTAATGCTGTTGAAGAATTGAAGAAAAACAATGGATTAAATCCCTTATAATACAAGAGGATCCCTTTCTCTCTTCGATATCTTTCTCGCTTTTTTCTTTTCATTCGAGGATAAGAATGTCCCGTCGCGTCGGCCATAGTTTGTGCTAAAAGCTTTGCACGGATCGACAATTTTTATGCACCTTTGTGGCGTGCACGACTAAAGCTCCGAGAAAATATTCAGTTCAAGCATGACCACATCGTTCTGCTCGTGGAATCGATATACGATGCGCATATACATGTATATCACACAGATGCTCTTATATGAATTAAATTGCATCAGTATGCTGTTTGCCGCTGCGTTACATCGCGACAAAATACACGCGTGATGAATACACGTTCGATTTATGAATTCGCTCAGCATCGTTGCTCAATAATTGCAAAGTGTAAATGAATCGCGCTTATCGTTCCTTTAATTAATAAATATTTTTATTGTTAACGCATATTAATGAAATATTATTCCCTAATAAGTGTTATTCCATCAAATTAAGACCAATTTACATTTTCTAGTTAAGCCGTGAGCTTAGAAATAGTTCCTTTTAATAAATACCCAATGCTCGTTGAATTTACTGACAACAAAAAGAAGTTTTTATCATTTTTGATAAATTTCTAGCAACTTTTTACCTCGATCGTACAAATTTCCCCGTGATCTTTTACGAAGCTTGCAGGTGTTTGGCTAGTTTATTTTTGAGAGTTCGCAACATTGTCGCGCGCGTTACAAATTTTTATCGCCAGCCGTAAAACCACGAAGACACAACGTCGCTGTGCTTCACGTGCCTTTCATATCTCTGGAAAAAGAATGATATTGTCCCGAGACCATGTGTATTGCTTCGTATAATAAACTGCGTTATTGCATTATGCAGCATTATGCAGCGTTATGATACCAGAAAGAAGAGTAACAAACTTGTGACAAGATCTTACATGCCACAAATCATGGAAAATTAGAACACCTTTTTCCTGCATTTATAAATAGCGAAAATCCGCGTAACTGTGTGCATCTTTTTCCTTGCGTTTTTCTTCGCGGAGATAAATTTCCGAGAATCCCTATGTTATGGCGCGTTGGCGTTGATACGTCCATTTGTATCATACAATAAAGAATGTTTCTCCTCTGCTTCTCGAGTATCACTCGACCGTACATACCGAGGATTGCAACGTACTTGCCAACCACTTAATGTAGTTAAAAATATTTGTTTACTTTTCACGTTAGGCGTGGCCAAAAAGTTAGCAAAAACGGTGCATGAATAGTTGCGGATGCTTTGCTTCAGAGTTCATTAAGAACATCATATATTAGAATTCTACTTATGTTGTTAATAATTCTACGTCTAATAATTTTATCCGTACTTTATGAACAATTCTATAGAAAATCAGTTCATATGTTACCAACTATTTTGTTAATACATCCTTTTAAAATGACATAAATAACATCGATCACTGTTAGATGTAATATTCGTTTTTTAAATTATAATATTCTGTCATGGAAATTATTAAACGCAAGTTATATAAAGTCCGGTGCAGTGGAATGACGTGACAGTTACAGGGCGCATAATGACGCAAGCAACATTATCCTCACTTGCGCTTAACATTCTCTGTTACAATGGGGTTCTTCGTCTTAATTAAAACTTGCAAGTCTCGCCGAGAAGTCAAGAATAAATTATATAGTGAATCGTTACATTATCGTGAACTCTACAAAGAGTATTTGCAACTTTCTAATTCAACAAGTTACAACAGGCGAAGAACAAGTTACAAGTCCTAATGTCGCTAAATTGTGCCGTTCCATGTTTTCGAACATGATGTATTATTATTTCATATTTCAACTGTTATTTCCCTAGAATTTCACGAAATTCAGTCATTCGGCGTGGTTAAGAACCGCACGCGTTCAACATTATACGGGCCAAAACGGGCAATAAATTCTCTTGAAGGAGGAAACCTCTATCCATTGAGCACAGAAGGATACCGTCATTTATCACGGATGCAGGACGATGTAAATATCCATTCTCAGCAAAGAGTTTGAAAGAGTTAAACAAACAGTCTGAAATTACTTTAGAGATGGACGAAACTTTGAAATGAGACATTTTATTATTCATTACTTAAATAATTTCTCTAATTTACCGACAATTAATTACCAAAATATTAAAGATAAGAATATGTCATACGACTTTATAAAAGACACTTATAAAGTTTTTATTCAGATCGAATTTAACAAAATGACAAAAAATTTGAAGAACTCGAAGAACATTCTATCTTATCGATTCTTTACACAAACACATCGCATCTTGAACGAAATATGCTTGATTGTATTCTATCCACATCGGATTCCACGAAGAAATAGGAAACGAAAAATGGAAAGAGTGTCTCCCAGAATTTCATTGATTTAGAAGCGAAGATCCAAAACTGTAAAGAAGAAGCACCGATGATCGTGGTACGGAATTTTCATTACGATCTTATAACGAGTGACGTTTCGTTCGGCATCAGGCAAATAAATAGGATGACAGAAGAAAGAACGGCTTACATTCCTTGCTCATAGCTATTTGATCTCAATTTTTCCACGGCATTCCATGGAAGAAACCACGTGGTACGTAATAGAAGGAATCCTTATGTTTCTAAACATGAGAAAGACAGGATTTTTGTATATTCGACGAACAATAAACTGTAGATCGTGCCGTAAACTAAATTTAACCGACAAATATATTTTTTCTGATTCAAAATGAAAACTGAGGAAAAATTTGGAAAAATTCAAATTCCTCTGTTATACTCATTAGTAACGCAATTTTTTGGAGTAATCAAATAGACGAACGTACGGCCGAGTTAATTCTAGCAGATGTTTGAAAGAATATACGACCAGATGGAGGTGCAATCAAAATGGTCTGCCTCGTTGCTCGATGTTCGATTAAACCCATGCAGCTGAATAAAAGCGCAGAGTTAATTTCGTTAACTCTCAGGATGATTTCGTTTCATTGAAAAGCTACGGGAAATTCCGCTGTAATTTAAATCCGTATAACACGTACAAAGAGAAACAATTTGTTTAATTAAAACGGTACTTTTCTTCTGATCCTGGTTTATATCTCATAATCCTCATAGAAATAACAACAAACCTTCTCATTTTCTCCCTTTTCTTTTTGCCAAATGTAAGGCTTTCAATTAAGCTCCGCAATACTTCTTCATTTCATAGAATTTTGGCTTTTCCAAATTTAACTAGCTGTAACTGAAGTTTAGGAAAAAAAAGGTATAGTCCATTACAATAAATTCTGCAATATAGGAACCTTAAGTATGGAAATATGTATAGAAAAATATTAAATACGAGTTATTAAATAAAATACAAGTTTGCATAAATGTCAACAGCCTAATGAGAACAAGTAAATTATTTTGTGCTAGTACAATGGTGTGTACTAATGAAATGTATCGCGATAGTCAAAATTAAGAAAATGTTTGGGGGTTTTATGTTTCTTTAAAAGAGTGGAGAAACTTATGGAAAGCTGAGAGGATATTGAAAAGGATTTAAGAGTATAACGACACCTTTTTACCGATCTCTGTAATCCTGAAAACTTGTTTCACGTCTTAAGACTAAGAATGATGACAATTATATATGTGTACACGGACGCTTTTCTTAGCATTAATTGTTTTAAATTTCAAATTTACCCTATTTCTCCTCGGAACATCGTTTTATGCATTCAATGAATAAAAACATTTCCCTGAACGTTAGCTTGTACAGCATTTAACGCATGCCCTGCTTGCTTAATCTATATTCGTTACATTGAATTAATTAATAATAATAATTGGATTAATAATTTGATTAATATTAGAATTACAAACACTGAACTGGAATTTATTTACGTTTTTAATCTTCACTTTAAGATGATACTTGATATCGTTAAGTATTAAACGAAATGATGATTTCGTGAAATTTTTGAAACATTTCCATCGTAACATAAAAATAAATACTTTTTCGTAAATTTAGAACTGGTGGTATTTATTGATTAACAAAAACCAGATCTTGACATTTTCTTTTTATAGGAAAAACATAAATTTCTCATGAATCGAATTCTTATTCAAAGAGTACAAAATTACTTTCTCGAAGTTTTATTCACGAAGAAACTTTATACTTGTAACATTTCGAACGAGTTCGAGCTCTTAACGCTTCACTTTCATACTTGTTATATTTCTCCCCTTTATTAAAATCTATTCACTCCATCTTTTACTCTATTTTTCATCTTCATTTAGATTGACTTTTTGAACGTAACAAGGACACAATCCACTAGAAAATTTTCATAACAGATTAAATAGCTATCAATCTTATGAACGAAATTCGCTCATGAACAACCCAGTTCCATTGCTTACCTTCTCAATTAGGGCACTAGGTTAATCATAGGGGACACTGATAGATTCAATTTGGCGTGTATTATTAACGTGTGAATAAAGGAGAACGTTCCTTACAAACGAATTTCGGTTTTCCTGGAAAGGCTGCACCCTCCTATCCAAGGATGAACGTAATCGAACGCTATAAATTCGCCCCCTATTTGCCGCGAACAGTGATTTACAGCTATAGCCGTACCACCTCAATCTATATTTCCATCTCCTAACACCCGCTTTTACATAACGTTACCTCGAAATCTTATGTTTTAAAACGAGTTCCGTTCCATGAAATCGTCAGATTTGCATGAAATTAACTTTCGTTTAGCTACCTTTTCTCAGTAAAATACGTCCATTTTCGCCATTATCGTTAACACGAGTGTAAAAGTAAAGCAATCCGACCAACAGCTAAAGACTGCACCGTCAACTGCACAAAGCACATCTGATTCGGAAAGTTCCACAAAGTTCTACATAGAAATTAATGACAATGCATTTATCCATTCTACGTAAGAGAAAGCTAATAGCGGAATATGCGCAACCGTAGCAAACAGTTTGTAACTGGTTCGTAGGGTGATAAAGAGTATCATAGTTTACGGATTTTTCCAAGAAGATCAAGTAAACTGGCCTCCAAGAAGAGAAGTTTGCACAATTCTCGACAAAACTTCTCTTTTCGTAAAACGACTATTCTCGCCGAGTTAAACCCAATGAAAAAATAAGGTCAGAAGCTGCCTGAGTTTATCTCGCTTTCCACAAATCAATGAGAAACGAAATGATCCTTCGAGTGTAAATGATCATAGCATATTGTTTTTCAGATTTTTTCCAAGATCAGTGTGCTAAGGAAATACTCCAAAAATTCTCTTCCCCCTTTTTTCGACCTCTTCGCTAGTAAACAGTCAAAACAAGCCAGGAAGATTGGTTCCCCGAGAAAAAGAACAACTGGCAACAGCTGCCGAGTAGCAACGAGAAATTTACAGCTGAGCAAGCAGCAAAGAATCAAGACGCACGAAATTGAACGGTACCATTAACGGGAGATGCGTTTCAGCTTTCAGGAGAAAGATTTGGGTTTTGAGCACTTTCGTGTTGGCTGCAAACGTGTGTGCATACGTGAAAAAAAGAAAAAAAGAAATTCTCGCAACGAAAGAGTTTCCGCTTTTAACGTCGTTTCCCTAGCTTACGTCGCGAGGAAAATGTAGTGTCAGGGTAATAACGGTGAAATTGAACGATAATGAATAAAAAGTAGAATAAATGAACGGTTCAAACAATAATTTTCGAATAATTACTAAGAAGGAAAATTGTGTATCGAATAATTTCTGATTTTAATTTGATAAAAAAATGTCAAGTAAAAGTTGACATCGTGAAGCCAAAAATACACAGTGTCATAAAAAAACCCAGTGTAATGTTGATTTTTTATCGCAACAGTTTTTTGGAAATTTCTTATATTGCAATTTGTAGTTGACTGAAAACTGATTAACTTTTGTTGGAAACATATTTTTGTCGTCAAAAATGTTCGAAATAAATACGGTCATAGTCATAGCATACATGATCCTATATAAAACATTTTATTAAAATTTCGGTTTTATCTTATGATAAAATGTCAACAGTGAAACACACTAAAAGGAATGAATACTACGAGAGAGAGAAAGAGAAAAATTAATATTCACCATTTATATGGTACTAAAAAGTATTTTAATTATTTCATACTGAAGGTTTTGATATCTGTGACAAGACAATTTATTGCGCACCACGTCCTAGAACGTTACGAAATGGCATTGTTACCTTGTAACACATGTTTTAAACTGTCGACATTTTTGCGTGAAAGCGTACAATCTGTGTTTTATAGTATTGACAGAGTGGAATACAGCGGAACTTTCGTTAACAGTGAAAAGTTCTATCCCCTTTAAGGAAGAACCAATGCCAGTTAAATCTACGCTGTTCGACGTTCTTACCGGATTAAAGTGAAAATTGTAAATCAAAGTAAAAACCAAACGACGCATTTTTTTGCCGACTGTGGTATAAATCTCCTTCTTGGTAAAGTAAAGCTTTGCTATTTTTGAAGAGGTAAGTTCAGAAATTTACATATATTTACTTCGATATTTTGGAAGCAATCGTCTTTTTAAAATAACAACGACATAAATTCTTAAAGTCTCATGAAACGTGTCCTAATTCTCAATTTTAATACTAATCCCATATCTCGTGTGGCTGAAATGCTTTATTCTTCGACAAAGTTTCACTCGACTACTATTCAGAATTTGCAATTTGGCCAACGTTTACACGTGCCTAAAACTTTCTCCGCTGGTAAACTTGGCGCTGAATGTTTTTACGCCATCCGCTGAATTTATTGATCAGTCGTTGGACCCGCAGAGAGCCATTCATTTTTCGAGAACTTGATAAAGTTCAACATCCGATCTGTTTTCGTAAACCGCTGCCAAGATTGAAACTCGACGGCACTCGTTGTTTGCATTCTGAAGGGGTAAGCTTCTGCTGCATCGATTTTCTTCAAAACCATGATCCCAAGCTCCTGCTTCTTTTCATGAAATGCTTTAATCCAATAACCGATTATTGGGAATATAATCGCACACTCATCCCCCGTGTCCAATATTATTCTTCGTTCTTTTGAAAAATTGAACGATGCCCCTTAGCCTTTAAACTTTATTTACAGTATTTTTTGTCTCTTAGCCTCTAATAGAGAGGTAGCATTTTCCTTTTGACGATGCATCAGGAAATTGTTCCTTGGCACGTGAAATGCAGGTAATAACTATGCGAATGACAGGAAATTATACGAAAATTACTTCTTTCACGTAAAAATATTTGAAACAAAAGCTGAATGACGTTGATGTCATTAGTTCATTTGCAAGTGAATACATAGAAAATATATGTACAACGGCGTGCATGAGTTTTTGATCACAATAAATATTTAACGTCATATTGGAAAGGCGATATCTAAAAGAAGTTTAACATCTAACTTCTAACTCATACGCCTTTTCACAAATTTATAAAGAAAATTTCGAATTCACTAAAATATTCATAGAAATCCGATGAAAATTTCAAGAACATTTGTTGGAATTCCAACTCAAGTAACTCTAAATGTGTTAAGCAAATGTTTTCTGTGTCCATCTTGTTTGGGTAGATATACTATGCCTAAGTGCAATCATAAACGTATGTTCATAATGGTGAACGAAGGTCCACCCAAAGAGATAAACTCCTGTTGACTCTGAACCTCGAAAGTTACTGCAGATGAGAGCATAAGCTTGTATTATAAAGTTCACGATTCGGTCGTTGCGCAGGTTACTGCCAGGGATTACGAGAATCTAACGTACAGAGCAGAGTTGCAAATTTATGTATACTGACCATCATCAAAGCTTATGGAATAAAGTTCGTGAGCCTCCTGTTGTCGTGCTCCTTCGTTGTCCGATATAAAAACAGTGATTCATAGTTATAAGTGCTTCAACGTCAGATCTAACGATTTACAACGTATAAAAATTGGTAAAACTGAAATCAAAGAACTCGAAATGAAAGATACTCAAAAATATTTACAACAGAAAATATTTAACTGATTTATCGACCAACGATAAAAAGTTTTGAGTTCGAACTGATCGGACAACTTAAAAATTGTATCGGCTGCAAATCGCCTATAATGTTTTTGATCCTCCTTCATGATAGCATATTTCATAAATTTATCAACTATCGCTTTATACTATCTACTACTCGCTATCGTGAATCCTTACCTCTAATTCAAGTTTAATCGATAGTATATCTCACTTTCCAAGAAATACAAAATTCGACCACTACACTGATCATGGTAAATAGACCAGAGAAGTCCACTCATATTCTATTCAACACGAACTATAAACAGCGTCATACGAGATCCAATCATCAGATTCAAACAGATCATATCCTGGCAAATGAGTTGTACTGAATCTGTGTTATTTGCCATTGAGATACTTCTTCATCTTGTCGCTTATGTACCAAACAGATGAGATTTGCCTCGTTAATTTGATGTAAATCACTGTTCGGAAATCGTTGCGCATATTACGTGTGTAGGCACGACAAATTTGTGAAGTCAGAGTTATGATTAACAAACACTAGGTGACACAAATGACAGGAGATACCAAAGGATTTAACAAATGCGAGATGGAAAACAAAATACAAGAATTCCAAGTTGATTAAACCCGTTTGTGTTTGTTAACATAATAATTACTAAAGCGGAAATGTGAAATAAAGAGATGAAATGCGGGTATGCATTGTTCGAAAGCAACTCTTCCCGGTATAAATAAAGGAAATGCAGAATATTAATTTTCATTGCACATGCCTTGTATGAACTGATGAATTTTGTAGATAGTTATTCTACATTCATGAAATAGTTGTAGTAAAAGACATACTAACTGGTATTATTACCGGCTACGTTTCTAAACAATTTCTAGTTAATCGAAACGAATCGTAAATTTATTAACAAACACTTTGTAATGAAACTGTAGCTAAATAGAAATTTGACAAAATCTATATTACGATTATTTTGGAAAGCTCTACATATTTCGCGTGAATGGTTTCAAGCAGTTTAACGGTATCTAGGGGTCATTAAAAATATAAAATATAATTATAAAAAGATTGACGTCAAAATTCAGTGTCATTGCGCAACCAATAAAAACTTCTCGTTGCACTTCAAATTCACAGTTGTTGACATTTTCAATTAACTTGCTCGATAATTATCATGAAAATAGTGAATGGTCACTGAAAAGATATAAAGAGTTTTATTGTAGCGAACGTGTATAAAACTCTTTTTAAATATTATTAAATTAATATTTAAGCTCTACGTTTATTGAAATCTATTATATTAGATTTTCATGCGATTTATATTAAAATTTGATTTCATTGCATGTAATGGATATTAAAAATTTTCATTTCGCATTTTCATTCCTTGAATATTTAAAAATCTATGTTCCACTAACCAGAAATAAATTTCACGTAATTTTATAAGATTTTAATTACATTTTATTCGATTTTAATAACTGAAGCAAGCAGGAATTTGAAAGCGAGCCACTGAATAAAGATGTCACATACAAGCAACATTAATAAATTTATGCAGATTTCGTCGAAGCTAGCCAGAGTTGGTAATGAAATCAATGATTAATTCGCGCAATATACAGGGGCACTGACGTATAGAGGTTTGATAATACAAACACCCCCTACATCCCTTCGATATGAGCGTCATCAAAGTCCAGGAACTGTCTTGCTGTAAAGCAATTGTTAGCCTAAGCCTTTGATCGTGCCGAAACAAGGAATTACTGAGTTTCCTATTCTCCAGGAAGGAAGACAATCTATAACAGTCTCAAAACCTCAAACTCGAGAGTCCTACATATTTCGCCATCCGGAAAACTTGTCTTCTTACTATGTTATCGTATTATGATCATAAACTATGTAATTCAACAGGTTTTACATTGACCAATTACGACAGTATTGTCAAACACAGTATTGGAAACAGTATTCGTTCGATTAGAAAATGAAGAAAGAGGCAAATAATTATTCAAAGTATGCTTGAGTTCCATGCTTCGTTGGCACAGATAAACAGTTTATGTAATATGGAACAAATTTCCCATGTAAGCAGATTAAATGCTTGATAGCTATTTTAATAATTAAATGACGTACTTATATTCGCATCAACATTATACATCCACGTGTTCCGATATGTTTGCAATTATATTATTCGTTGATCCAGTTTCTTAATTTGTTACAGGATCATTTATTATACATATATAACATCCTCTGTAACGTGTTTTTCATTATTCAAACTGGAATTGACTAAATTGTGGTTTTGTCGACTATATTGTAATTGAAATATGTTGCAATATGAAATTGAATTGAAGGTATAATGTTCTTGATAGATTAATAAATAAGAAAATTGTAATTATACAATGTTAGTCAAACGGAAAGCAGTCGCAAGACATCTCGCCGAAGTGTGTAAACGGATATATTAAACTACTGATAAGTAACTAAATTCATGGTCACACGATAAAATCCAACGAGCTCGAGTTAATCTTCCTTAGGAGGAACAATTACATCCGAAATACCGTCACACCAGCTCAGCATCCGAGATTACAAACCCTGTTCCATTCTTCTACTCATAGGAACAGTAAGGTTCTATTGTGATTAATATCCAGCGTATTAGCTAAAGCCTCTTGATTCATGTCACCACCACTCTCCATTATGTCGAGGCTTATCCACTGCTAACGTTTTTTTGATAAAAAGCAGCAGCCAATGTATTTACACTTTGTGTTCACTCTCCCAAAATTGGTAGAGCCGATTATTTAGCAAATAAAATTCAAGTAACTAATTCACTACGAACTTCTTAGTCCATTATATAAATATTATAAAGTTCGAAGTCTTATTTTAATTAGAAACGCTGCGAGGGTAATCCGAGTACCTTCGTCCGGTGTTAATATTACTTTCTACTAAGAAATTTTTGTCTTGAGACATCTATTGACGACGTAGCTTTGTACCAAATGGACCCTATGTCTTTTCACTGGTGTCTGAATGCTTGGAACAAGCCACAGTCGAAACCTCGACACGCTTTTAGAAGCAGTATACGAACTGATAGCAATGGCATTGCGTGTTCAAAGTGACTCCGAAAGATACCGCATTACTCCACACACACGGTAAGAAGAGATGAGATCAAAGAAATCGTACGTTACGTGATAAATATCTATTTCTCGAATCGCTTGGAAGCGAAAAAGCTAGACATATGCCTACTGGCATGATCTATCATCGAACAGGAAACACAAAAACTAATTGAGGATGATCCTTTTTTTTTGTGTAAAGTAAAGCTTCCTTTATCGCAAATAAACAGGGGTGCAAATTCTTTAAAACTGTGTCGATATGAATCTGAAATGCGTCATTCAACTCACGATTTTATAGGCAGAAAAATCATAAAACCCATGGTCATCTGTCTCGACCTATGAACATTCGTTTTCTGCATAGAAAATACTCTTGATCGTTTGATTTTGAATAATTTTCCTGGTTATTAGAACGCAGAGAATTGTTTCGTCGCATATATTTGCAGCAGTTCATTTGTCACATCCATATAATTCGCGGTTCTCCTTCTAAGCCATTCTTCTCACGACGCCAATTCATTTCCTTGTGAGGGCAATCGAATTCAATCTATCCACAGATTAAAACGTTCCCAATTTTGTCGTATTCTCTTCTATGGACATTGACTGATGGTACAATCGACGGGAAGGATTGAGATTTCCTATTTGTCCGTGATTGTCGAGAAAACACGATGCACAGATAAAAATGAAGAAGGATATCCTTTTGTCATTCACATTGTTTCCACAAGTTTTACATTATTTGACATATTTAATTCACAGGGGAAAATATTTCTTCTACGGTAATGTATATGGTCGATCCCTTTATTGCGTATGGAGAATTATTATACGACTCCGCAAACATACTACCACAAGCTTTTAGTGCTCCCTGGAGTTTTTACGAACTGGCAAACATAGCAATAGGTCTCCAGGAGGATCGTTAATAATGTTACAAAATTAACAAGTCTCGTACATTTCCGCCAAAGTTAGGAATAGAGTAATAAGAGAGAAGCTTAGAAAGCATACAATAACCATTAATACGTCCGTCGAGGATATTCTGTTGATTTTAACAATTTTCGAATGTTTTCTTCCTAGTTTAAGTCACTAAGTAGTAGTACGTCTATGAAACGAACGAAAAGAAATTTATAAATATACTTGATAAAAGCAGATCAAGTAACGTTTTTGCAATTTTCAGGTTGGGACCGTAAAAAATTTATAAAATTTTATCGCGAGAAAAGAAAACATTTTTCGATTGACATTGTCCTTGTAACAAAGATTACGAATTTCGGATAAGTTCCATTTACTAAAAACTAAAGCGATGCAACATTTCCTCGGCTAATTAGCTGAGATGATCGATATTAGATGAAACGACGCGACGGGATATTGAGTGGTTCGATAAAAGAAAAAAGAAAGAGAAGAAACGGAGAAAACTATTCTTTTATTCCGAATCAAATTACCATAATCACAAAAAGTTCCTTATCAGGGTACGTCATGTGGAAATGTATGAAATCCCGGTCGATTCCGAATCATTGAGTACGAAATACGATCTCGTTCACAGCTAATTAAATTTCGTCATTTCAGCTCGATTACGAAACTCAATTATCTTCTAATGAAGCCTCGTTCGTGCGACTTCCATGCGAACGCCAAATGTTCTCTCCCGAATATAAATCTCTGTTTCGTCAATGCTACGGAATATTTGGCCCTTCAGCTTCGCCACATTATTCGAGTCTCCCGACTTCAAGTCGTTTATACTTGACAATTTTAAAACCATTTTATTAACGTGAACTTGTTACTTTTACTTGTCAAGTTTCAAGTAAAACTGAGATCCTTTCAACTATTCCTTGGCTCCAAGATTGTAATGTTGCTTAGTAAATGTAACGTCATTTTTAGATACACGCTTGTTGATATTGCTTTCTTAAAACCAAATCAATTATCGATTTTTCATTAGCTATCCAGCCGAAGTGAAACGATTTATAGCGACTTGAATTCTAGTAATCTAAACGAGGTTTCCAACTGTGTCTGCTTAATTGTGCGTCGCTGTTCTCCTTTTCTTTTTACTCTCGATCTTATCTCCTGTGTTCCTAGTTCCATGGATCGTGATAAACGCACAAATCGAGCCTTTTTGGCCTAGTGTTTGTGAAAATTCGACTTTCCGCCCTTTTCCTTCTTTGACTTTCAGGGGATCGATCCGTTCATCCCTTTGCGTTCTCACGATCTCTTACTTCCTTGGTATTCACTTATCTTGCCTCTTTTCTGTCGACAATGGCCGATTTTTTCCCTGCTCCATTTCGTGTCCCTTCGCTGCAGGAGATTGTGGTCACCGTAATTCGGAATTTAGTATTGTGTACGTGTACGGAAACACACGGATGCAGAAGCATTTGAGCTACCATTGAGGATAAAGCGCTTAACACGTTGCGGACCGAACATTTCATCTGCAACCACACCCAATAAACAGCAATGTTTTCCACGTTAAATATTTTTAAAATATTTAGTATTATTTTTGAATTATAGGTTGCTGATAGTTGGGAATCATTATTAATTTTTGCTGTATTACGTATAATGTTTACATATGAAATTGTAAATTTGATTCTTCATTCTCTGCCATATCGTGGCAAGCGACTGTATTTCATAACTTTAACTTTATCGTGTATTTACTTTCTATGAAGCAATTTACAATTAGACACACATTTCGAACTTTAAATATGTCTCAAAAAGAAAACATTTTTCTTCTGTAAAAAGGTAGCCAAAGAACTAAGGGCTCGAGTCTTTTAAAGACACCACGCTTCACAAGAATTTTTATTAAATTGAACAAAAGCCATTCAGGTCCCTCAAACCTCCTAATATCTCCTTAAAAAAAAAAAAAAACGAGCACTACATATCTTCGTTAGTTGCCATTTATGAAAAAGGAATTTCGATACGAAGGTGTAAACGACATACAAAAATTGTGCGAAAGAATGTGCGAAGAATATGTTCTCATCAAAACTTCGGAATCTTTAAAGAGAATCTCTAGAAACGATGGTAGGTTGTGTTTTTAGGATAATTCAATAAACTTCAGATGGGCAAAGGAATTTCAAGAACGAAGGAAAATGAGGATCAGAGAAAACTTCGTTTGGTTGATGGAAATTTGATAAGCTTAGGGTACTCCTTTCGCGTTTGGTCGTCAACAAGACATCTCCCTCCCCTCTGCGGTTTTGCTGTTCCCCTTACCTTCTCATATCTTTACGCGAATATGCCGCTGCGGATAATCCCTCCCCCTCCCGTATGCTCGAATTATTAATTAAATTCCAGCGATTCTCCCTAGAATAGTCCTTGGATATTGTAGGGGTGGAATATAGTAGCACGTATTATATTTCAGGATCGCTGCTACTTACGTAACTGACGTCGAGAAAGGCCGTACATTCACGAAAATACTAAAATGTTCGAAAGATTGCTGCGTTATTTCTATTTCTTAGCCATTTTTATAAGAGTAGTAATGAGAAAATATCAGAGATGAAAATAACAATTGTGTTAACATATTTCATTTGCCTATATTCCACCTACTTTATAATTCTCATAAATTAACTATAATCTCGACTAGGTGCAGAACAGGAGCAGACGATGTTTATATAAAAATTCAGCAAAGGCTGCTCTTTGATTCCGTAAAGCTTTAGCGAGATGCAGTTCTCGAAATTTTAGTGGAAAGTTAGTGCCACGTGCAAGTTATCGAGGTAATTGGTAGTTTATAAAACAGGCCGATCAATATCCTTCAACCGGTGGTCTTTTACACGAAAATATTCTATAGGTAGTGGAAGTGGAATAAACTAAATGAATAATCGTCTCTTAATAAAACAACCCCTCTGCTCTATTTGATCTTAATCATCCTTTCGCTCAAATTCAGCCATTGGGTCATATCTCTACTATTTTCATGGGAAAATATACATTTCCTATTTTCTTACGACTTACGAGTTCTTTCTTACGATTAATTGCGAAACTAGATTAAATCCCAATACATTATTCTGAAAAGGATGAATTTCCTAAATCAAAATTAGAAAGAAAAAATTACTACAATTTAATATCAAGTCAAAGAAGTTGAAATTACGACGAAAAGGATGCGCTTCCACTAGATTTATTTATTCTTAAATGTGAGTGGTACAAACCGTGATGAAATATTTTCACTTTCATAAATGGAGCGTTTCCGGAAAAACTAAATACCGGGACCAGATGTTATCACTGAAAGCTCCTTGTACCCTTATAATCGCTCTCTCCTTTCCCTTTCGTGGCCTTCACCAAGCCACTGCAATTTTACGATCTACATAGCTCGCATTCCAGCGGCTGCCGCTTGCCAACTAAATTTATCATCACAAAAACCGCCACTAAAAGGGGGAAGATCGACTTTAATTGGAAATTACCCAAAGAGATCGTGCCATTTATCCCGCCTCTCTCGGTGAACGCTTCTATGAAAGCCAAATATTCCCAGTTACAAACCAATTGCAAATGGTTTTGGAAAGTTGCAAAACAGTTGTTCGTACAGAAATTTTGAATAATTACGCCTCACGCGTAAAACGTACTTCAGATACGGTAGAAAGTAATTATCGAAGATCGATTTGTAGATTGAATCAACAGTGGAACGAAATCCCAGCTTTTCAAACATTTCTGCGAAAAGCAGAATCAAAAAATACTACGTATAGGACGTGAAAATATCGAGAATCTCTTGAAATACGTCGGTAAATTCGAGTTCATTCGATTGTTTCAATCTAATAATAGGTAGGAAAAGAATATTGACAGAGGATCCGAGTCAGAAAATTTAGAAACTTCAAAAGGAATTCATTGGTGAATGCGTCCATTTATTTTTAATGTAAATTTTATTATTAAACATCAATTAACATGAATAAAAAATAAATGAATATTATTAATATTACTATTAATAAATGTCAAACTTTATTGTGATCTTAGCAAAATACAGGGTGGGGTGGTAATCGTAGTACAACCGAGCATGTGGTGATTCTACGTGAAAAATAAAAAATAAATTAGCTACAACATATGTTCATTCGATGCTTTGTTTTCGAGAAAATCAACTTGACAAAATTTAACTAATTCCGAACTGAACAAGAATAAATAGTCGAGAAAAATTCAAACTAACTTAGAAAATAAGTAACAAATGTAGCATAACATTTTTTCATAAGATGCTTTATTCTTAAGAAAAATAAATTTGAAAATGTATCATGTGCGTGTACCAGACCAGTTCGTAATTAAACACGTTTAAAATTTATTTTCTTGATAAGTCTTTAAACAGAAAAATTTTATTTTACATTTTTTACTCATTTTCACATGTATAATAACCTTTTGTGAATTGTTTATTCAACCTAGTTGGTATTTAGCCAAGTTAAAGTATACTTTACAAATTTTTAGACTCGATTTTCTCTGAAAGAGAGCGTCGTAGGAAAATATTTTATCTATATACTTTCGACTTATCTTTTCATATAGAATCGCTCCCTGGCCGATAGTACTACGATTGTCGTCCCATCGTATGTATGTATATAAATTACGTTTTTTCTTTCTATCCTTATCTTTCCGTTGATTTGAAAAATAGTTCCAAGAATCATTATTCTTGGTATCGGCATAGTAATTACAGTAATAATTGCAATACAATGGCACGCGTTTACACAAATGATAAAAAAAGTCTGGCAAAAGTAAAGGTAAAAACGTCAGGACGAGGACAAAAGTAGAAGCGTCAGGACGAGGACAAAAGTAGAAGCGTCAGGACGAGGACAAAAGTAGAAGCGTCAGAACAAGGACAAGAGTAGAAGCGTCAGGACGAGGACTAAATAGACGCTTATGAGCAATCAAGAGTGGAAATTAATCTTCGATCGGAAGAAAAATTATTTCTTTCGGCTTTTTTTTTGTGCGTTGGTAGAAAGCGTCCTGCTCTGATGAAGCGCATTTAATGTTCAGGTAATGGATAAGCTTCGATATCGTCTGATAATACGTAGTAATTGAAACGACGATTAAAGTCGTCCGAGCGGAGGAAGATGATCTAGTTTAGAGTTTCACATACTGTTAATTAAATAGTAAACATGTGAATTCAACGTCACAACATCGAGTCATATTTCCTCTCCAGAAGCAGGACAACATTCATTTTTTTCACTCGAAATTCTCGCATTATGAAATCCTCATCTATAAGATTCAAGCATTTTCTAACGCATTCCAGTATTATTAGATTCTATTATCGTCCAGCTTTACCAAGAAACGCAGAATAACCGAAAATGTCGCTACAGCTTACGTGCAACGATTTAATAACCCAACGATTTCTTTAATCCTATAACGCGATACAAAGTGAAACTTTTGACAATTGAAATCTAACAACGATTTGTTAGATTAGTCCAGAAATAATTCCAGAAATTCTAGCAAATTTTAGTTCAACAGAATTCCATCAATTTTGAACATGCATCAGCGTCATAAAATTGCTACCATCCTACAGCTTTTTCAATGCTATCACTTTGCAAAAATGAAATCTAATGAAACTTCTACCATTTTCCAAAATTCGTCAGCATAACGAAATTCCATCAATTCCTAGCTTTCCTATAAAATTCTACTATTTTTCGCATATAAAAATCACGAAATTGCCGAGACACTTACCGCCGTACAAAATTAATGTTATTCAGACCACGTTAGAGATATCCGGCGTTTGCCTGATTGCGTATTAATGTGCTTCATTATTTCCACGATCCACGCGGCCGCGCCATTAGTATTTATACGGATTGCAATTTATTCATCTAATGGCAAATACGAACGTTTACGTTAGTTTGAAATATCGGTGGAGTACGAGTCATTTTGTGTAACAAAAGCGAGTCTCAGTGTCGCCAATTGAAATGAGCTTGAGAAAAACTATTCTACGGGGATGAAGAAGAAAACAACGCCGGATTAGAGAAAGGAAAGGAGAAGAGAGGAAAAGAGACGGAGCGTGGCGATACGAAACCGGAGAAAACGACGAACGAAGAGACGAGGATGGAAATAGAGAAGCTGAGGTGGATTTCCAAGCCGCGTTTCGCTATGCGGTAACCAAGTACTTTATTATTACAACAGCAAAGGTAGCGAAATTGTAATTACGGGTTTAATGAGATTTCCTTTGAGACATCGAAACTACCTTCTCTCGAAACCCTCTCGCACAGAAGAAATGCGTTTAATCTTCGAATATAAACAGCCGATGAGAGATGGAATGGTCAGATGTCAGGGGACTGGTCCGTGGAGGTGTGATCCACAAGATTAAAAGCGTTAAAGGGATTGTTTCGTCGCTTAATCAGGGGAGGAATCTCTCGTTTTTAGGGTTGTCGCTAGATTACTTTTGGGATATTAGCTGGATGTTCGTTTGTTGTTTGAAACGTGCGTCTGGGTAAGCCGATATTATAGTTGGCAGTTGCGAATTCAACAACCGTCCGATTCCAGATGAGCCACTAATGTCGTGTTCCTTTTGTAATTTTGTTTTCTTATGTACATATCTCTACATCATTCTGATATACCTCGTATGAATAAAATTAATTTGGTAAAGTAAATTATTTATTTCAAGCATCTCAGGCTAACAGTACGATGTGTTTACTAAATGTTCTGACGCTTTTCAACTCGTTCCTATAAACTAACAGCTCAAAGGATTAATTATAAACTAATCACAAACTCGTATAGGGAAATGAATAACGGTATAAATTTTAATCGCCGAGTTTCCAACCACAGAAACACAATCATGAAACCTCTTTAATAACACTTTCAAAAATCTCAAAAAACAAATATGGCACTTTGAAATGCACAAGTGAATTTCTGCGTGCCGTCGTACCTTTCTCTTTGATATTCGTTATTAATTAAGGAGAAGAGTGAAAAATTTCATTGTTCGTAAACGTTCAACGTTTTCATCGTAACTCTAAAAAACGTATAGAAATAACGTGTCGTGATTGAAACTAAAATTGGAACAATGTTCACGTGCAAATAACGGGGCAGTCGGAACCATGTCGGCTTTACAACACATTTGCATTTAAACCGCTTTGGGACGTCGTGTTTCGGCGAGAAAGGATAATGATAGGCCTCGCTTAAACGTCCTTTTTTTCCAGAGCAGAAGCTCGACCACATTTCACGGTATACAATTTCACAAACTTTAAAGCGCAAGCTTTCATTCAAATTTTATTTCTTCCACTATGTGAATTTTATAATACTACATCACTACAATACCGTATATAGGTTATCATATTATAAATACCGTTACACCGTAATGGGTAATTTACTTTGAATATTTATTTCTTCGTATGTATTGAAATATTTCTGGATACTGTATTAGATTGTGGCATTGAAGTAAAAATTTAGACTGTTTTTAATGACATTTACGGTTCAATGTTAATCGCGATTTTGCGTACGTACCCTTCGTAATAAGTAAACAGCAATTAGTTTCGATGAACGAATTGGGCCGAGTAGAACAAACAAGTGGCGGCATATCCACAAGTCCAGAAAACACGAAATGGGCAGTGGGAAATCCCTGAACCGTGCCGCGTGTAGGTACTTTAAAAGCGAAAGATTGTAATAATTTTCGCATTCCACGAGCAATAACTTTCCATTTACGCGGTTTTCTTTCCGCTTTAATTATTTGAGATTATTAAAGCATTCATAAATCTAAATGGAAGATCCGTGATTTGCAAGCAGGAAGCGTTCGAAAAGACAACCCGAGACAGGCCTAAGTTTGGGAGGACCGTCTCCGCACCTCGATGTTCGCCTCCTTCGTTGATCAGCTGGGATCGCCACTGGACCCACGCGTCCTCCTCGGTGGTTCCTAGGACGTTTGGGGCCTCCTGCTCGGTCAAGTTCTCTCCCGGATCCCATATTCTCCAGCGGGCGTATCTTCTTTTGAGCGCCAGTGTCCGAAGCTCCCACGGGGCAGGGGGGGGGGCGGCTAGAGCGGTCGCCGACGCGTGAGGCACTGTTCGGTATCCCCTAACGATTCTGATGGCGGTTATTCCGCCGTTATTATAGTCGGCGCACCGCGACTCCCGGCCCCTCCGATGCTCGGCAGCAGGTCGCACAAGGCATTGGCAGCCGCTGACACCTTCGGAATCAGGGAGTCGAAGTGCGGCTAGAACGTCCACTTGCTGTCGATGATGAGACCCAGGTATTTCATCCGCGATCCCACCCCGACGGTTTCATCTGCCATGTTTATGCTCAGACCGGGCGGAGAAATCCCTCGTCTTTTCTTGTCGTAGAACCAGATGGCCTTCGACTTCGCAGGGGAGACCCTCAGGCCCAGTCCGCGCACAGCACGAGTCGCGCAGGCCGTTGCGATTTCGCCTATGCGCAACGTCTCGTGCCATTCGCGACCTCCGACCAGGACCAGAGTGTCGTCCGCGTAACACACCATGGCTGCGCCCGGGAGCAGCGGGCATCGCAGTACCTCGTCGTGCGCGATGATCCACAGGATCGGTCCCAACACCGAGCCCTGCGAAACGCCGCGCTCGACGGGCCGCCTTTCCTCCCCTTCCCTGCTGGCGTAGCATACTCACCTGTCGTCGAGGTAGGCTCGGATCAGCCGAACGAGGTAGCTGGGAACCTCGAAATGCTCCAGGGCCGCCACTATCCTGTCCTACGGCATGGAGTTGAACGCATTGACGATATCCAGAGAGACCGCCAGTGCCACGCCGTCCCGAGAAACCATGTCCTCCGCGAGTGCCCGCACGCGTCTGACCACGTCAATCGTCGAGCGTCCCTTCCGGAAGCCGTACTGGATTTCGTGCCAACCTGGCAAACCTAAACACAATGTAGGAAACACGCCACAAAAAAGAATCCATAATATATTTTAAACCATAAGTGAGATTCGCAATTATGATAAAGAAATTAATAAAACTACCGAGCACAAACCATGAGTTAGATACGTGTAACGATCCGGTTGATTACTAAATTCCTCTTTTTTAATTCATTCTTTATTCGTTATTTTTGGTTTTTGGATTTTGATTTTTAGGAAATATTAAATTGAACTTCTTTCTTAATGGATCTCTGTTTCTTAGTTTGCGTTTATACAGTTAGTGTTACGACCGTTCGCGGAGAGACGCGGTCGCGAGGAAAACGCGTCAGCGAGAGGCGTAAATTCTCGCTACGATTCGGTGAATCGACGCCGCGAAGTAGTCGTTCCCCTGTTTCGATTAAGATAACAGAGGTGGTTAAATGAATATGACACAGTAGTAAGTTATATTTCACCGTTTATTCCAACAACTTATAACGAAGACAGTTACGCTGATGCGTATGTACGAGATGAGCGAGTGACTGATCTGCGGGTGTGTATACCCGGTGGAAGGATGTTGACCGTTCGAAGGATGTAAAATCAGTACTGTCTTGGGAGACGATGCTGTGTCGGAGGAAAGCTAAGGATGGGTGTGTCTAGCGCACGGGACCATCGGATTTGTTGGCGCCGATGTTAGTTAAGAGAGTGAGGGAATAGGCTTCGTTGTTAATTGGTTAAACGAAGGGTCTTACCCGCCCTCGAGAGAAAGTGGTTAGTGGGAGGAAAGTTGCATCATACGTGAGAAAAACTAACTTTCCCTTGTCAAGCCGCGGTAGACAATAGTCTTTGGAAATTCTTCGGAAACACGTTTGTTTGGTTTGAAGGACCTCTACTAGGAAATCTATGAGATTTATGAAAGGTACTTGAGACTGTTGAGGGTACGCAGTGAGTATCCGAAGACATCTGGTTGCCATATTGCCCGCGGTGTGTGGCCTAGGCTAGGTAGAGTGTTACGCGACGTAACAGTTAGTTTCAAGTTAGATTCAGCTTTAGTTTTAAAGTAAAATTGAACGCACGTCACTAGAATTATTTATGACACCTTTTAATGATATTTTAACTTTCAAACAGCGCTTTTCAATATATTACAATTTTAAAAAAATTGCAGGTACTCACCAAATCGTCTATTCTGCGTTACTGTAATATTCTGTAAAAATATTTTATTATTACCATATTTTACAATCCCATTTCTGAAACACAAGCGTGATTGATACAATATTTTAAAAAGAAATGGAATTTCCCGAGGCAGCGGAAAAATGGAAATATGCCGTTATAACAATACGAGTGGAACTTTATAGGAAGCAATATAAAAAAATTTTCTATATTTTCTAATAAACATGCGATATGAAAACTAAAACTGTAGAAAAACTAAAATTTTGGCTATTTCGGAAATATAAATTTCGAGTATTCAGTTTAATCCTTCAATAAATTATATTATACGTATTTTTTAGAAGTGAAATATTTGAATAAAAATTCATTTTACTTGATATTTCCAATGCCCTTTCATAATATCAACTTATACGAACAAAAGTTCAAATATATCTTGTTAATATATCTTCAAGGATTAAAAGTTTTCTACTCATACTAGTTACATGATTAGAAACATTTTATTGGGAGAAGTTTGAAGAATATCGCACACCCTTTAGTCAATTTTGACAACGTTCTACACTTTTGAAAAAGTTCTGTGTTATAAGAGAAAATTGAAGAAGTTATTGGTATTTTCTTCAGTATTTCATCAAATGTATTATATTTTACGCGTCGTAACGGAATCTCCAGGAACTTTATTGCCTGCAAGGAATCGTATTCATAAATTCCCAATGAATTCTCTCTATGGGAAGTACAATTAAAACCTGATAGAAAAATGGTACGATCGAGCTGGGCGTTGGCAATTGGTGTTTTGGGATTCTGCATTAATGAATGTTCTCTTGACGATAAATTCTTTAACGAAGCTTATGACTGTACGATTGATTGATTTTTAATTTCATAGAATATTTCGATAAAGTCAAATGAAAGAAAGACGAAAAAAACTTCGGTGGAAGAGTTTCGATGTAAAAAGGATACGACCTTTTAAAGCGTTTAATTAACATTGAAAGAATGAAGTTTAAAAAACTTTACTGTAGGTATTCACTTTTTAAAAGTGCAGAAAGTTTCATTGGAAAAATTATCTATATATATGAAATTTCAAAACTAAATATGAGGAACTTTTTTTATTCTGAGTTACTTTCTTCGTTTCATATGATAGCATTCGAATCATAGCAATAGAATCAAACTTGTCAAACAACAATCTTCGTATCTCTCTACGCTTTACTACCTCCGGAAGAAACATAAAACTAACTTGGCTCGCTTGCCTTGAGCCTAAGCTTAGGTCTTTGACTCGATTCCGTGTTTTACGAACAGCTTCTGTCAATCAGATATTTCTTTTGTGCTTTCATCTAAGCGATCACCGTTCCCCTAGAATTTCTATGACTACATTCCATCATGAAACTTTAAAATTAGCACACTGCGAAAAAATATCCTTTCTTCTCAGTTAACTCATGTAATAAAACGCGTGCGTTTTAGCATTTTTTTTTATAAGAATCGTAATTTCGGCATTGCACTCCGATATTCATTATCCGATTCTTCATACTTCTATTTTTGCTCTTTAAAGTTTCGAAGCAGAGCATATACACACGCATACAGCATTTCCTGCTATTGCTAGATCTTCGTTAGAAGTTTACATACTTACGACACTCGCGGCTCCTCGGCACCTTCCTTTAAATTCTAATTTCTTATACGGAATTGAAGCAGCTGGCAATTATTCAAGAATTTCTAAGACGTGATTCTGGTGTTAAAAGCTGTGCAACGAGGATTGAGGACAAATCACCGAGATCGACAAATTCCAAAAGTTTAAAGCGCATTCAAGAAGTTCGATGAATGTATCGACAAAGAAGACCGCGCGGACCTCACATTATCATATGATTTTTGCCTCGTGGCTTAAGGCAAATTCGGATCTATACCTTTGGGAATTTTGAAACGAATCCACATTTGTAAATTAACCATTTCTGCGGCAAGAAGGATATTTCGTTAATGAATTTCAATTTGACATGAATTATTCCGCTTGTTACCTCATTTAAATTAATTAATTACCGACATTTCAGTTGTAATTTCAACCCGCAATTATTCGGTCACACTAGACCGAATTATTAGGTGAAACTGTATGTTATAATATTGCAAACTGACAACCAATAAATTCACAATTAGCACTTCGTACTATAATTATGTCTCTGGCATGTGATTTCACTTTTTCCTGAGTTTAAGCTTTCACTAAAATTCTTTTCTGGTTCGATATACTTTTCATTAATTGAATGAAATATTACATCTTGAGAGACTTATAAGTTCCAAAGAAAAATAGTGCCATTACGCGAAACGGCAATTAAACAATAAAACGCTATCAAATTCTATGTTGAATTTAGAATACACAATTACTGTTTTAGAAGCTTTCAGAATCCCTATCTTTCCATGCAACTACCCGAACTTAAAATCCTACTGATTAACTAGATATCCTTCCTTATCCACCTCTATCCCATCCTTCACCCTCGGCATAGGAGAAACTTCTGTCCAGCAGCTTCCGTCGAGTCAAAAGAAACCCACCTCCTTTGCTCGCCGAAATCAAAATTCCCGTCAAGCTTGGCCAAATCTCGGGTAACTTAAACCTTGTTGGAATTTCCGAACTTCCTGACTCCGCTATTCGAGCGTGCTTTTCCAGCTGCCTACGTAAACTTATCGCTCCGAATTTTCTTTTTCCTCCCTCCTCTCCTTTTTTCTACCTCACTATTTCGTCCGATCTTACAATTCCTTTGTCACCTTTCTTCGTCTTCCTGATAGCTCTCCTCAGTCCCTCACCCACTGTTTACAGATACACTTCATGAATTCTGCCATTGACTGGTGACACGTGATTCGCGTTCAGTCCAAATACCCCAGCTTCGATGTCGTCCCTAGGCGCAATCTGGATCAGTTGCAATCTCGTTTTCACGGTTTTCACCCCTGGCACGTATCTCTCCAAACTTCCATATCTACATTCATTATTTCCGATTTACACGATATCGGAAATAACAGTATGCACATACGTATCGCTCTAAAACGTTTCGAATGTGAACACACGTGGCGAAAAATTTGATACTTTTCGAAATGACGTTTGAAAGTCTCGACGAATCTTGTATCTTCGACGAAGTCTTCGAAGTTTCCCCAAATTCGTAATTCTAATTTGTTTATTTAATAAACAAGATCTTAATCTTTAATTACGCCGGACCCTTTCTATTAAATTACAAAGACGGTTACTAAAAGTTTTTCAATACTCTTCATTCCAATTTTTTTATTTAATAAAAAAGATCTTAACATTTAATTACAACCGACCTTTTTTTATAAAATTATAAAAATGATTACTAAAAGGTTTTCCAGTACTCTTAATGCCATTTTATTTATTTAATAAAAAGAATCTTAACCTTTAACTATATTCGACCTTTTTTATTAAATTATGAAAACGATAACTCAAAGTTTGCCCAGTATTCATAATTTGTCTATTGAATGAAAAAACTCAATCTTTTACTACATACTATGTCCAAATTTTTTTGTATGGTTGCTCTGGTTGCTTGACTTTTACTCTTGTTACATATGCTTTCAAACTTGGATTTCCACATCTACCATTCGTGATCAGGGACTCGATAGGAGGGACACATGTTACCCCGAATTTAACTAATCTCGCTAATCCAACCTGGTGTGAACGTTTTCACCATCGGACATTTGTCGATCACACTTGATCCGTCCCTTCCAGATTAAAACTGGTTCTTTCGTCCTCCATCAGTGGGATACGTAATAGTGAAAGAGAGATGCTACTTGTTCCGGCGTCGCGTTATCGATCTGTTATTCGCAGAATCGGATTCCGGGCGCTTTTTCCGCTTCGAAATTGGATTTCTACTCGATGCAAAGCAGCTTTCTTGCCGCTGCTCACTGAGGTGAGGGAATTTTTCCTTCTATATATGTACATATGTGAGCAAGCGGTCGAGTTTTATGTGCAAGATTAAGCTTTCTCTATCTCATTGTTTTTTCTTCCAACGGGAATGGGATTGTTTTGAAGGGTGGGAATGGATGTGAATCCGCAGAAATATCATTCTAGTTTCGTGATGCGCATTTGTTTGCAGCACTTCTTTCGTTGAGGATAAATCTGAAAATGCAATTTGTTTCTTGCACACTCTGTGCTATCTGCTCATTCCTCTTTACATGAAATTCGTATGGTGGATTTGATTCGTTATTAGCGTTATTTAACGAGCTCTATCGCTTTATAATATTTTGAAAAGTTGTTGGAAAAACAATTTTCTATAGAGGAGATATATTGAGTTTTATAGGTATTCGAAATTAACCTACAACTATTTTATACGCTGTTTGTCCAACGATATTTAAATATCGATATGCTCCTTGTTCGGCTATTTCATCTTGTAAAACTCACTTTCTTCGAATCTTAATATTTCTGATCTTTGCTTGCATTTCTTGATTCCGTTTACCGACAAATGTTCTTCCACCCTTTTCTTCTCTATGAACGTCTTCGCAATTATTTCTAAATGAAAACGATTCTATTCTGCACGCTACTCTTCTGCACGTTATCTTTTCCCACGTTTCCTCATTCGGTATTCCATAATCTATTGCCGAGGTATCCATTATCACGGCAGAGGTGTGATCTCGGTCAATATTACCCTCTATATTACCACCGAGGATGCTTTAACCCATCTTGTCTATTAATCTTATGAGCTGTTCTCCTTGGCCGTTCGCGTGTTTATCTTTGGAGTTCCTCCTTGGAGTCTATCCTCCTTCTCACCGTTCCATAGTACTTCCCATTGGGCTCTCGTTTTAGCGTTAAAGTCGCCTCTGAATAACAGATTTTCTTCGGTATCTTTTTGCTACCCTATTTCTTCTAATATTTCCGATAATTTTGTTGCTACACCTCTTTTATACACTGATATTACCTTCCATTTCTCTGTGTCTAATAGAAGTATCGTTTCCATGATACTTATTGAACTCTTTCGAACTTCTATTTTGTCTATATTTCTGTTTATTCCTATTAACATTCCCTATTATGCTTCTACATCTTATGTTATTACCGTGTATACCGAAAGAGGATATTAATTAACTAATACAAGAAAAGATATTCAAAAGATATTCAACGAATCGTGATAAATGAATGAAATGAAATTTTGAAAATTAGGGAACTAAAACTTTCGTCGTGAAAACGTTGTATAAAAGGTACAGAATTTTCCAGCGATTACATCGATAGTTATCTAACGAAAAACCTTATAATTTCGAATACGTCACACGGTAGAATTACACAAAATGCTAATTAACATAAAGCAGCAAGACTAATAGAAGTTTACACGCCCGAAGGCTGTGTTATTTCGGCCCAACTAATTATATCTTCTCTGTTTATCCGGATACAATGGGGAGGAACTAATTTGACGAAGCTTGTTCATTAATCTTTTGAATCGAGGTAACGATTTGCACGAGTAGCTTCGTAAATTATCTAGGAAGCAACATGCTATCCTATTTACCGTTGTTTTCGTATTTTACATCTCTGCTGTGACTTCCATTTTACTAGATAGGAAGTATATTGGAATGAAAGTGGGGCGAAAGTTGCAGAAATGAAATTAATTAACAACTGATGTAATCTTCACGGTTTTTAATACATATTTAAATAATTCTGAATTCTAATTATATAAAAATATAATTGCAATCGTAGCCAATCAGTTCATATTATTTGCTATAAAATGCCTAATTGTATTATGGCTATTAACCATAATCTCTAACAAAAAGTTTCCCATCAAATGCGATGATACGAAATTGACAAAGTGAGAAATAATACTATTATTTCATAAAATTAAGTTAATAAACTTAAAGGAAGCGGTTGCATATAATGACACAATTAGTAATAGTGTTAGTAATAATACGATTGCCCAAGTCTCACCAAGTGAAGGTACTGCGATTTGAGACTCTCGAAGGGCTTACTGGGATAACGATATACTGGTCCATCCATCTTTCTTTTATGAGCAAACATCGAAACTAAATTTGGAACATTAGTATGTAAAAAAATTCTCTTCACAGCGTGCGTTTGCAAAACGTTCAGTCTCTTGATCGTTATGCAAAACATGCAATAAAAGAAGATTCAAGGAAAACTGACAGGGAAAACTAATCTAAAAATTAAATTTTAAACTAATTATGTAATTCTATATGAGATACTGTTTCATACACGGTTAAAAAAATTATAGAGTAACTGACAATTAACGAGTGTAAGATAAGGAAAACAGAATTAAATGTTTTACAAATGATTTATATATTTATTAACTACTTTATTACATTATTACATTACTCCATTACTTAGTTACTAACTACATATGCTAACCATCAATAATTACACATGCACTTAGCTATTAATATATCATAAATAAATACACAATTAATTATTGTATTTAGTAGATAGCAATAGTAGTTATCGTGTCGCATATCGTATAAAATCTTCACTAAAAAATAACTATTCATTAACTGCTTAACTCAGAAACAGATTTTCTAACTGTAAATTTATCCCTCCCTAACAATATACATATCATATAAGATCTCCACTAAAAAGTAACTATTAAGCAACTCTGTAGCAAAAAAATACCTATCTCAATTTTTAATTTTAAATTTATTCTCATCTACCAATAAAATAACTAGCCTTCTAACTCAAAAGCATCCTTCCTAACCATAAATTTATCCTTATTTTACAATAAATCCGAACTGTCTTATATATATATAAGTATCTAATTATAACAAGAAAAAAGGAAAGGGGTGTCGTGTGGGATTAATATACCTTCTAAGCTTGACTACCTTTCTGTATATCCTGAAATACCATGGATCTCTGTCAACTTAAAATATTGTATAGGTCCTATCACAGATCTGAAAATGTTATACACCTTATCTTTATAAAAATCTAATAATTTGTTTAAGGTTTTCATCTATCTAAGAATCTAAATACAATAAGGTAAATGGATATAGCATGAGATACACATGTGTATGTGTCTTTATCCACACTTTATCATATTTCACAACACTAACAAAAAAAAATAGAAATATAAAAACAAAGAGAGACATATACATTGCCCCCCCCCTCCTCCAAAAAAGAAGAAAAATACTACAACTGCAGATATTAAAAACGAGCATAGTAACAAAATAGTAATGAGAATGGCTTTCCATGCTTTGCATGATCCAAAATCCTCCTCTATGGAAAATTTTTCGGGTCTCTTTGGGTCGTAGCCTCTTTTTTCTTCGGGTGCAATGACTGCTGAAACTTAAATCTAGTTCGAAGCTTTCTGATTGCGAAACAAAAAATAATTTATAAAGTAGGAATAAAAATATAAATTGTGAAAACCGATTCAAAGACACATGATCGAACAACGATCATAATGATCGCTGTATGTTCGCACATGCACGCTCGCGCAATAAATAAACATTAGTTTGGAATCCTACTCACGACCACGATCGCAAAAGTCGAAGAATCGATGGGCAAAGCCAAATTCGAGTGGCATGCACCATTCATTCCAGCTTCACCTTCAAATTTCCTGGGACTGGTTGGACACGCGAAAGCATGCCTAGAACAAAGACTACGGCTGCCCGGCCCTACCTAATTATGATTTAACACTCATACTAGAAAGTATGCTATGTATCCCATTCAGTCCTATTTTTAACAAAATGGCAAGAGACAGACACAGCAATACACTCGTTCTATAGTTGTCACACATAGCCCGGGCATAAGGATTTTCATTAAAGAGACGTTCCAAGACGCCTCCGACAGTCGTCGAGTTTAACAAACAACTTGCACACTCTAATGCACGTACTATTTCCTGTAATCGACTGACGATGGCTAGTAAACATTGCAAGGAATATGATAAGACCCGTGTAAACCTTTACTTTAATTCTAAGTATTCATACATATTCTTAAGAAAATTATATTACTGACACAAATGATATAAAATATAATAATACGATTAATAATATCGCTATCTGTAATCTGGTTATTTAATATTGGATCTGATACTGTTATTGCACATTGCAATTAGATTATTATTTGTATGAATCTTATTTTATGGTTGAAATTATAGTAAATGAATTAAAAGTCAAAATGACACAATTCCATAATCTAACCACAGATACACATGTGGAAAATATGTCGTGCACGATACACTAACACATCATCGGCCTAGCAAATTATTCGATATATGATCATCGTACCTATGGTCTTTCTCCCACTCAAATAGCATCTGGACACGTGAGTGAGATCCTGACAGCGGATACGGAAGCGGTTAAATCTAAAAATCTTGAATTAAAAAGCTGATTGGCTTGTCTGTTATATTATACTTTGTATTTGGCAGACTAATATTCTTTAAATTTGTATTTTATTACTTTATTTTACATTGTAATAACTCTAACTTATTAATTTTACTTAATTACATCTACTTTATTATATTATTGAAATTTTAACACTTAATTGAAAAAAATTAGCAGCAAGTAAGAAATATACTTATTAGAAGAAGGACAAATATCAGTGAGATAATTGATACTAAATTTAATATTGATAAAAATAATTTCAGGCAATTTTCTCATTAAAGTACATTTTCGAAGACACAAAAGAAATTTTCAAACTTATTGCTTTGATTGCTGTCGCGAAATTTCTTCTTGTACTTAAAATATCATACATTCGTGTGGCGGAAATTGAACTTTAATATCTTTATGTATTCAATTCTATTGAAGCTTACAATGTAGAAGTCAAATAATTAAATAACTCAATAGTTTCATAAAACAGAAACATGAAATTGAAAATTACTTACTACATCCAATAATAACGATAGTGTCTATTGTTATTGCTATCGTGTAATAATTGCAGCTTTGATAGTAATGAAGTCGGAAAGTATCCTATTTCCCTGCTGCTAAATACTCAAATGAAGTTACATCAATATTTGATATTTCATATTTATTTCATATTTTAGATTTATATTCATAGCTTACTTTACCATTTATATTTATATAGATGTATATTTGCATGAATATTTAGTTTTTATAAATATTCATATTGAACACGTTTTAATTTTATAAATTCTCAAATACATGCGTTTGAATTAACTATCAAAAACCGCGATGTGCAACAAAACCTATTCTGAACTAATAAATAAATCACAAAACTATGTGTTATTATTTATGGGTACAATAAATACCAGCGGTCAGTATGCTCGCAAAAAATTCGACGAAAAATACAGCCAATCACACGTGTCGACTCGTATCTTTCATCCTACGACATGATTAAATGACTGGAAGAATAAAAATGTATGCGACTCACCATTGAACACCGAGGATATTACCATCAATATTGCAGTAGCCCAGAAGAAATCATCACGATGGTCGTTATCAAGCATGGACCATCAAATTCGACGAGGACGACGGCTGTGAAAAATTTCTAAAAAAATGTGGAACGTTACAGTTATTCTTAAATGTACAATGTCAATTATTTCAGAGAGTTCTACATCAATAGAAAAACTTCGGCCAGATTGATTGAAATATAATATAGTATGCGAAGATACTTACAATTTTGACTTCTGAAGCACCATTAGATCCTCCCCAGAGAATAGGAAAAAGCACAGAAGGGTGTGAAACATCTTTAACAAAATGCAGAATATTACAATTTATCCCTAAAGATATAGTGTTGATTATTGGAAAAGTTTAATGATAAGATGGGAAATAATATTAATTGAAATATGATATACAAAGATATTTACACTTTCGGCTGCTGGAGCATAGCTAGATTCCCACCAGAAGATAGGAAGAAGTAGAGTATGTCGACCATCTTTAACAAAATATGAAATATTATAAATTATTTCTAAAGGCAGTATTGACTATTAGAAAATTTTGATTATAAAAAAAAAAAATAAAATTAATTCAAATGCAATGTATAAAGATATTTACGCTTTTAAATATTGAAGCATTGCTAGATTCTCTCAGATAATAAAAAGTAGATATTCAGATAATAAGTCTGTAACAAGACATAAATTACTTCTTCTTAACTTGCTCTTAGAAAAAGTAGTGTTAATAATAAGCACGATATTCAAGATACTTATATTCTTTAATATTGGAGAGACTAAATCCTTTTGCACGAAGCACTGATTCTAATTTCAAAAAGGAATTTTTATAAAAAAATATATATTAAAAAAATAAAAAATAAAGGACTTTAACACGCGCATTTATTGTATGCGAAATGACTCATTTCGCATACAAATTATTTACTTCATAAAATTTGAAAACTAGTTTCGCTAATCGATAATCAATTAGAGCTAGTGTGCTCTGAAAAATATTTGAAGATCTATTACGGAGCAATCAGTAATTCTACCAATTATATTGCGCGCGATCATAAAAATCCTCTGGACATAAAACTGAATTAGTGTAAATTAATGTAATAGAAAAAGAAGTAAAAAAATATTTTCATATCTTCCTTCTTATTTGTATTTGAGCGTTTGTTAGGGAAATACTATCCCCTTTTTAAAAATATGTGATTATTTTTCATATTCCATTAATAGAAATATTATAAATATTGTTAAAAAATAGAATATGTGTGTGTGCGTGTACTCACATATCTACATATCATAAATATACGTATGAATAAAAAATATATATGTATATATGTAAAACATTATTTATGAATTAAAAAGTATTTTCTACTATTGCAAATATTCAGAAATATCGCAAATGTAATACGATTGATTTGTATGAATTATAAAGTTTGGACGTGTAGAGCATGATTCGTAATAATAAACTATGTCGCGCGTTAACAATATTCAAGAACGTTTGCAAGAAATCAAAATTCCAAAATAAAACATGCCTCAAGGTATAATAACACTACGCAAAATCCGCGTGTGGTCTTGCATTGGCTGAAACATGTTTGAACGTATCAGTTACCTCGTACTCTTCCGACAGAAAAAATGTTACATATTTACAATCAATACTACCGCAGAGTGTCGGGTTCGAAACGCAGAAAAATGTAAAAATAAATTATTTCATCTTTTCTAACTGTATTTTATGATATGAATTGAAGCAATGAAATATTACGTTTAAGTTATTTAATAAAAAGAAAAAGAAATTGTAAATTACATGACAAGCACATCAAGAAATAAACATATATAATATTATCAATAATCTAATGAAAAAGTATACATACATCTGTAACTACTATTTAATTAATAAATTTAGCATTTCCAAATCTGCATGAAAAAGACAGGGGTGTTTATTCTTTATGCTTCATTTTCTTTCATGACATCTCTGTAGTTAACAGCAATCAACCAACAATCTATATATTTAAAAAACCAAGAAATTAACCAAACAAATGATATTAATAGCAATTATAATAAAATGAAACGATAACCGATCTAGATTACTATCTTGCAAGGAGACACGAGAAGCTACTGGCAAATCTGACAATCGAATAAACGATCAAAGAAAAAAGAACAAAATAAGTCTCGTGATTACCTGATTTTAGTACCAAAATGTTTAGTAAACGATAAAGTAAACGTACATTAATTAAACAATATTAATCACAACGTATAAACAGTAATACAATAGTAATGAAAAACCGACGCCATCGAAAGGTTAGATTACGCTACAGATCTGACACGAAGAAATACGTCTCATCGCAACGACGGTTGACGACGGAATAGTAGCCCTCTACAGAGGCATTACCATGCGAATTTCTAATTGGTGGAGAGATCAGTGTGCGTTCTATACAACGCCGCGCGCCAAATTGAAATTCTAACACCTTGGAAATCTCTAATTAACTCATTGTGATTTAAAAATAATAAAGATACAAAGTAAATGGATAACAGGTTTAGAAAGAAATTAAATTATTCTATTTACATACATAATATATAATAAATAATCCATTGTTAATAATATATGTATTATAAAATTAATTAATAATTCATTAAGCTTTCCTAAGAAAACGAGCGTTTTAAAATGGGAAAGTACAATCATCCTGTTCAAATTATTATTCTTCTTCCTCTACAAAGATATCTATTGTCATTCTGTGATCCCAATAACTTTAAAGCATAATTACTAAAGGCACATAATTGAAACTAATGTCCTATAACTTTGTCCCGTACGAACGCTTATTTTCTTTGCCTAATGTCTTCATTACTGCACCATGTTTATATTAACATGTCCTTTTCTTAAACAGTTCGTCAATATTCGTTGTTATTCTCTACTTTTATTACTAAGAAAGCACATGTAACAGAATTGTATAACGAAAGCTGGTGGCACGGCTCTCCTTCTATGTACATATAGTATTCTATTCCTCCAATGTGCGATACTTCCGCTGTTGTATTAAATTCCTATTGCAAGATTCTGATTTTCATCGAAATATTCAGATGACAGGACAGTATCGTGAATGTGCTGCTGTACCTGTCATCTTTATACAATAAGTTAAAGAGTTTTCAACGATATTAATTGTATTGTAACTGTATTGTAATCCGAAATACTACACACCAATCGTATAAATTCAATGAAATGATAATTACAGCGTTTTAGTAATGCGATAAAAAAAAATTGATGTTTTGTAAAAAAAATTCTAATTAAAAATTCTAATAAAAAACGCTCAAAAATATTGCGAGTAACAGTTATATAAAAACTCAGTAGATATTCACAGGAAATACAGGTAAATTGCCAGATATCGAAAAATATTACGCTTTCTCCGCGATTTTTGTTCATGTTGCTGTAAGCTGCGTTCATAAGCTGTACGTACAGTAATGCTACGTCGTTACATGAAATCCTACAGGTTTTCGATGGTTAGTTTAGTGGCTACTTATTATGAACGACATAGAATTTCAGTGATACCGCGAATTAGCACGTATTTTAACTGATGCAGGAAACGCGATAACTGACATAAAACTGTGTACTGCGAAAGATAGTAAATTGATTTCTAAAAATTTCTCGTACATTTTTATAAATGAGTCTTATACTTTTAACATAGCGTTAGATTGATTAGAAATATTTTTGCATAAACTGTCATTGATTTCCAATTATTTTTTGGTAAAATCATGGATAAAGAGAATGGTTTGTAACGAATTAAAAAGTTGATAGGTACAGCTTTTTTGCAAATTGATCTCCCAGAATAAATTAAACTATAAATACAGTGCAAGAGGAGAAAATGTATAGTAGCATAGAAGATTAGAGAAGGGTTTGTTATTACTTCAAACTTCCTCGAAACTGAATGTTATATATCGTACAAGTTTCATTAACAAGAAGGAACTGCCACATATGTAAATGTCAAAGCTGAAAGAAACTTGAAATGATAATTGCTTATTAAGCAAGAAAGCATAGTTATTCGTGTGCACGTATTGCACTTCTCCCAGCAGAACAGTAATATGCCTCTTTTGATAACGAGAAACTTCACAGTGCATGATCTTATGGTTATGTACTTACATTTTTCAGAAAAATAATAATCTAAACACACTTATAATTTGTCTTCCTTATGAGTGTTTATCAAGAAACGCATTCAACAAGAATCACATTCAACAAGAATCACATTCATCACACAAAGTATTAAGAACATTTCTGTTTTTAATACTTTAGTTTTCCATAGTTTAGTATTTGGCGTTATACGATAGCTACATTGTTTCAATTCTACATAATTTTATCCCGCACGCAACATAGTAATTATAATTATTTATTATTTAACACTGCACCACACAATCTATTGTTAATCATTATTATTTACTATCAATAAATATTTAGATCAATTTTCTAGAAAATAACCCTCGTGTGAGAAATATTTATTCTGTGTTTTCTGATTACTTTTTCATATAGAATGACAAGGAATAGGAAATTTATTCATATGTAAACTAACAAATTGATACTTCTGTGTAAGTGAAATAGATTCTCCAACATTATTAAAAAATTTCACGATAAAAAATCTTAAAGATCAATTTACGGTAGAAAATGAAGCACGCTCCACCGGTTACGGAACATCCTAAATACGTCACTACGAAACGCTTATGCAACTCTGCCATTTTTCATCGTTCTATTTCGATTCCAAACCATACCTTCCGTGATCTTGAAACAGCAACCGGGCGATGTCGAAGCTCAATAGGGTAGAAGTCATTCAATCATCCCACTAATGATTACACGATCAAGAATATATGTCACTTCCACTAGCCGAATAAGTAATTCAATTCCATCCTTCGTGCAGCAACAGGATCATAACGAACGACAATCAACAACTGCTTCAGCGCTGCGAATTCACACGTTTCGCAACGGAACAACGATTTTCGCTGGTTAATTCAGGTTATAATTTATCCGGGTTATTCAAAGCTTGAAAATTATTCTTACTACGTGACGTTTTGTAAACCGAGAATTGCAGGATTTTCGTCACTTTCCACAGGACAATCGCCACGAGCTTTCTCCCTTGCGATGAAAATATTAATTTACTCATTCCATATTCATATCAAGTCGATTTATTTATTCAATCATTTTTGCATTTCAGCAATACCTTTCCTTTACCTATTTTGTCCAAATTTCGTATTGCACATTCTGATATTTTATTTCGAGATGAGTAACAATGTTTCTACGCTTGTATTCTGATTACAAAATATCTGGAAAACTGGATTCATCGAATTTTTGTTCCGATCTGAGCTCAAGGAAACGTTTCGTGGAGCGGCAGCGGATTAGACAAATTTCCCTCAATTTTCCCAAGGGTTTAAGCCTAACTTTTTCTCGGTGCCTTCATGAACATGGTGGCGTCCTTTATTTAAAAATTATCGTTCGACGCTGTGCGATAAGAATTACATTGTTTTCGCCGAAAATGAGCGCGTAAGCAGCAAGAAAAGTTACTTCGAGAGTAACGTAAGAATATCTTAAACGCTGAAAGTGGAAAAGTTAGTTTTCAGTTACGTTCGGTACGTTTTCGGTTACATTACAAGTAAATGGATTTTAATATAACTGGATTTAAAGGAACGAAGAAATGCATTTCACCGAACAGGATGCAGTGGGGTGAGAGTGAAGAATTATCGTTTGATTACTAAAGAACTAAAACTTGTACCGCTTGTATGTTTGTGTTAGAAGTAGTAAAAAATGTAAAATTATAATAGATATTATCTGAAAGTAAATTGAATTTTTTTGAAATAACCTTATTCTTTTATGTATTCTTCTATGAACAAATCGCAATCTCTGCGCAAAATTTTTACTAATTAATCTTTTAATCTTTTTATAAAATATTTTATTCCAAATAAATCCCGAGAAATCGCTTTCAGTTGTTTCACTCACAGTTCACTTAAAAGAAAAAAAAAAGAAAGAAATTAACTACCCAGTAATATTCGGTTTTGTCACGTCTCACTATCGTATGGTTCAAAATGAACAATTCCCTTTTCAAGCGGGTATCTGTTACGTATTGTCTATCCGAACAATGTATTTTGTGTGAAACTAATTAACGCGTTCTACGCTTCATGACCTTTCACGTCATGATTCCTTTTGTAAATCGATAGAAACGAAAATCTTCAAATACGAAAAGTGATTTTGTACCACTCCCAAATTTGTTCACAATTAAGTAATTTAAAGAGTATTCGTCGAGAACAATGTTTTTGTAAAATTGATATTCCCTTAGTAATTGTAAAAGATTGACTGGCGGTGAAAATAACAATAAGGATCGCCTAAAGGCGATTTGTTTTCCATTTCAGGCATTTGTAACGTTAGTATCGTACGTCAGATTTAAACTCTGTTTCTTAAAAACATAATGAAAGTACCGAAGACAACACCATTATGTCGTACATATCTCCTTCGGTTTAAATAATCGTCTTGCTAGAAAATATGGCACCAAACAATGTTATCAACTAGTCAACATCAGCAATTACATTATGCACGAGGCGGTTATACCTTAATATTACACATTAATAATACGTCACTATGCGACGGGCACTTTAGTATGAAATATTTGCGACCTCTCTATCCATCATAAATTTAACGAAACGATGTCACAACTTAATAGATGCGGTCAAAATTTAAGATCGATAAACAATCGTTCGTTATTCGCAAGTTTGAATGCAATATTTGTTAAGTATACAGGGACTGATTGAAAATGTTAACTCACTTTCATATTGATGGTTAATAAAAGCCAATAGTTAACATTAAGGTTTTGAATTGAATTTTGCGGACGACATACGTTTTAAATCTTGTCGATGAAGTAAACTGATTACATCGAATGTAGACTATACTGTATTATTGATACCATAACAAACAATATAGTCGCTTATTAATAACTCCGTAATTTTATGGTAACACAAATTTTCTATGCTACTGCCAGCACGTCGATTGACAGGGATTGATGCCTTCGCGCGCTATTTGCTTTTAACGAAGCCAGCCATTAATAGATAATATTTGGCCCACCGTAATTATTGTACCACGGGACAAATAAATTTTCATCAAAATAACATTGATCCATGGCGAGTGTATGGTTCATTCTCCTGTTTCGCGAATAAATAATTCCATAAATGTGATTTTGCGAGCATGGTTGTAAAATGGGCAGGCAATTAATTAATTTGTGCAAATCAGGGATTCGTAAAGAATCGAAGAAACGACTGCAATCTTTCGTCTCGTAGTTACGATATTTTACGATGGCAATAAATTTCCGTTAACGACTATACATGAGATAAATATTATCTTTTAATATCTTTAGATCGATATCGTATGGATATGGATCGTAGGACCAGCAATGTGTTTGTTTGTCATCCGCTCGGGACAATAACGGAATATTTTCATTGATTTAATTTGGCGGCGAAGCCTAATGAAGAACCTCACGCGTGCGAATTTATCTAGCAAAAGAACTACGTCTCGTAAGAGCGTTCCATCATGACTATAGCTATTCTGTTCTATAAACATTCTCATCGCTGTTGATTTTACTCTTTATCGTTCTCTTTCATTTCCTGCCTTTGTTAACACTGAACCTAGCTGTTCATGTTTGCACGGAGTCTGAAATTCGTTCGAATAATTGCGAAAATACAAGAGGACACAGTTTTTACTTGCCTTATTTTAACATATAAAATTTGCGAAGTTTATTATTACGTAAAAAAATAGTACGCTGTACATCTAACGTTAAGATGCTTTTGGTGCGATAATTGAAATAACAAATTTAAACAAGTTCTCCATTTTTCAGTTAATACACGTAATTATTCTAATTAAAATGACACAAACTTTATTTCAATTTGAACATTGCAGTCTTATTAGGTAATCAAAAGCAAGTATTTAATTATTTATGATTGGATTAATTTCCTGGTAATGTATACTCTACTGAGTTAATGTTCACCTACGTTTTTGCATACAAATCGGTACCTATATTAAATAATGTAATTAATAAACTGACTGATGGAATGGAACGTAATCGAGTTGATTGTCCCGCATTTTATGTTTTTGCACGTTACTCCGCATCTACGTATATGTCAACTCTCTGGTTTCACGAATGAAGTACGTTACATAGTCAACTGATGCGAACAGATACATATATCATTCGCAAGTGTGCAATCATATGACGCTAAATCATAGTTCCGCTTATGCAGCGTCACGTCGTCATGTAAAGCGAGGCCGTCACTGAACTGGAAATCATTATGTAATAGAGATAATTATTGGTGCTTTTCTTAAATTACCCTCTTAAACTGAATATACAAATTATTTCCATCGTTATTGTAGGTAAGAAAATAATCTCTATTACATAATAATTTTATAAAATTTATATGTAATAATTTATTATCACATTTATTATATAATAATAATAATAATAATGTAACTTCTTTTCGGAAATACTTTCATCATCTTTTGTTTAGTTTTAATAACAATATGAACCCAGTGAGAATTCCTGTATAACATAGAAACATACTGTAGCTATGTATAATAACTCATAAAACGTTCGTCACGTAATTTCTGAAGCATCTGATGCATAATTATTTCTTTGTTTTGAAATCAATATGCAGACGAGGTAGATGAAACGAGGAACACCGGATCATTGCGAGACCTTTTGAGGCGTCAATCAGTAGTCGAATAGAATCAGAAAAGCAAATAGACTGGCGCGACTCACACAATGCATTTCATGTGTAACGATCCTTAGACGGTCGATTATTTTACAGTCGTTTTATCGTTACGCGATTTACTTTTCTTTCGCGTAATTTCTTCCCACTAACGTTCCATTTGCATCGCAAATTTCAAGGCCGTTCGCGTCTCTTCGGTCGCGTGACTCGTCGCACATTGAGGGTCCCATCGAATACTTTGCGCATGCCGTGACGTAAATTATGCCTTCTTGGACCTGTACTTGAACGTCGGATCGGGGTGCATTACGTTCGAAACGAATTAAGGTTGGCTTGAGTTCGTTTAAAAGTCAGGATTATCAAGATAGTCATTGACCAACGGAATTCTCGTTAATAATCTGCTGAACTTTTAGCAAAAGCGTTTTCATGTATGACATCTATTACACATTTTCTTTAATCTTCGCTCCTTTAATCCTTCGTTAATTCGAATTTTTTACAAACTTTCGTGAGAAGTATGTAAACTTTATAATTACAAGATACTCAATTTAAGGTGAACTAAATTCATGGAAGGTAATCTGACTGAATAGGAACTTGGAGATGAAAGAGGGTACGAAGTAGTGGCTTAGTACGAATGATTAATATTCATTAAAATTTTATTCCTTCCAAACCTCTCATTTACCCTGTAAATCCTATAAACCTTTATATTCCATATCTTCGTACCAATCTTTTACTGTTTTAACTGCGTTTATCAAAAAAATGTAATTAACCAAACCACGTACGTCACATTGATATAAAGCATAGAAATCAGTGATAATATAACGAAAATTTTACTTAGAGAGTTTGCAATCTAGCGGCGATAGAACAGTTAAGAACTAAAGCGACGATATCCCATTAATTTTCAAAAATCTCGTTGTAAGTAAATGTTAAAGTTATTGACCGATCGTATTAGAAAATTCTTCGAGTGGAAGGAGCCGACAAAGACTAATAGAGAAATGGAAAATGTCCCGACACTTATCGTCATGAGAGTAACGATTTCGTGTGTACAGAGAGTCCGACACACGATTCCAAGGATAATCCACGTAACCATAATGAAACCACGGAAAGTTCTCTGACTAGAACGAAAATCTTGCTGAATCTGTGAAACGTTAGGGACGTGCTTCTCTCGCGAGAAACGCCAGATATGAAGCAGGTGGGTCTCGTTTCGTCGAATGATACCAGGTCGTGGTAAAAGCGGTATTATACCAGTCGGGCGACCATAACCTTTCACTGCATCGCTTGGCTCTTAAGCGTTTTACTCTCTTTTTTTACAATCCGCGTTTCTTCATCTCTGGCAAATATGGAGCTCATATACCGGGCCAGTCGACGCGCATGTCGAATCGTACATCGACAAAATGCTCCATGTCAAAATTCACGTGCGCTCCTTCGATTTAGTTCACCGATGAAATCCCGAAATCCACGATTTATCGTCCGACAGGCAATTCGTCCTGAATCACATGCTGCTCCGTTTGCCTTCTTCCCTTCTTCCGTCGAATGGCACAACTTCAGCATGAAATTGTCCTTGGTTCTTTTCACTATGAACGAAATGTCAGTAAAGTGACACCGCTAAGAAATTCTTGTACCTATCGAAGAATAATGGATGATGGAGTTGGCTCTCGCGAGAGAAACGTGAATCCAGTACGATGGATTTCCATCTAAATTTCAGGCCTGTAAAACGTCCTTCGTGAATCACGCGGCGAATAAACTTTCACATTTTTTTACTATCTGATAAAAGCGGCAGAACTATAAGAATCTTAAGTGAATTCAGAAGAAGATTGGTATACGGGTTGGAAAATTTCATTGATCGAAAGGAGAAAATATCGCTAACGGTTTATGATTGAACCGAAGGACTAAAGCGCGAGCCAATAGCAATATCTAAAGGAGTAAGGGGAAGAGGGCAATTTATTGCATGTTTATTGCATGAACATGTTTTGTAATCAATGTAACAGGAACTTCAGGGTGTATGATATTTTTCAAATTGTTTCAAGTAAAAATAATTACATAGGTTAATAACTGCTTTACCGTACAGTCCAGTCTGTAAAGGATATGCGAGCGAATGATTTTTGAAACACTTATTAATTTTTGACAAAACGTAATGCAATTATAAAAGTGTTCGTCATAATTTTATTCCTAAATACGGATAATTGCGATTGGCTGCCCTGTAATTGCAAGTGAAGTGCTTTCGAAAAAATATTTTGTCGTTAGAAACAACAGAAACTGTTTCTTCGCAACGTTACAGTTAATAGATACTTTCTCCGCGCGTTAAAAAAAATTTTCTCTGGAAACGTTCCTCTGGTTTCACATTGTCTCTGCTATAAAAGCTTGTCTCGTGAACACGAAAATAAAGGGGAAAAGCGTATTGAAACAAAGAGCTGTTAATTAGAGATTCAAAATTAAAGCATATGTTTTTTACCGTCGCGGGTGAAAACAGAAAATCATCCAAGAAAAAATCCTTGTTGAATTTTGTATCTCGTATATTTGTCTGAAACGTATATTTGATATTTCACCACTCTGAAACGTTTCCCGATTTTTTAAAATATTCACGACACATTTTACCTCTACGGTATATTCTCACAAACAATGGATATTTGCGAAAATACTCGATAATCCATTGAAACAAATCTATAATTCGCAAGCGATACAGCTCAACGGTATCACTGCAGAGCGAAACGTCGATGCCAATAAGAAACGAATAACAATTACGAAGTATCGCGTTTCTTCCGTACCGGCACAAAGATAATGTTCGACAAAAACTGTGATACTGCACCTTGTAATTGGACGCTGTAATAGGAAACACATCTGAGTAAAGTTGCGATCAACCGACTGCGATTAAAAATTCCATTAGTAAGGTTTCGAGGTTTATTACGTTGGCCGAGGATACCTCATTCTCGCCGCCTCAATTGGAATGCGCTTAAATCCAGTCTCATATCCGTCCTACCACTACTTAAGTGGGAAATTAGGAAAATTGTCGTCGAGATTACCGCGCATGAACCTAGAAATGTACTTCTAAATAATAGCGGTAATACGAGAGAATTTAAGGGAAACGATTCTGAGATTCTAAGTATCGCGATCTTGTAATATTTCTTGTGACGTAACAGTTACTCCTGGATTTTGAAAGACTAAATTCCTCTATGAAGAACATGGAGTTTACATATGTAATTTTAAAACGTGAAAAGAATATCGTATTTGTTAATGAACGGTGTAAAAACAAGAGTTATTTTAATCGTCGATGGATTTTAATAAACGTATGTATAAATAAAATATTATTACTATACGTTACCCTTCCTTTACAGAAAATCCTCGTACGGTTGTGACCAATATTAAACTGCGCCTTTGATCCATAAGGTTTTACAGCCGTTCCTTTTACAGCTTGCAATTACCGTTGCGTACGAAATGACGAGAATCCTTCGCAAATACTACTCTTGCATTTTTCTCATATACGCGTCACCTTGTGAAAACTGTCGCGTTTAATCATAAGTGTTTTCCTTTCACGATTATTGCACATGAAACAATCCAATCTTTTGCCTCAATATTTCATACATGCTTTCATTGTTATTCCCTTTGTTCTGCTGTCTACTCTTCTTATTCTTCATCCCTTAAAAAAATACATCAATTTATTTCGTCGTTGGAAAAGACTCAAATTCAGAAAAAAAATTAAATTTTCATATCCTCGTTCACAGCTATTTATTTTTAATTGTGTACTCTACACTACGACTTTCAATTATCTCGCTCATGCATTTTTCCAATCGCTAAGGCTCAACCAAGTACATTGGCATCTGTATGATGTTGTTACTTCTAAAGATGTAAAGATGGATATGAATCTTCCGTTAGCAAAAATGATCTCAATCATAATCCAAATAGTTCTCTTCAACATCTCTAACACTGCGGAGTATCCAGACTGAATATCTTTCATTCTCGCGATATATTCTTGACTTGTTTTATGCAAAAAGTTTGCAGCAAATGTTACAAAATTAGATCAATCCTTCTTCATTTACTTGGGCAGAAAAGATTCAAACGATGCTATCAAGTTACATTGTCTTATTACTTCTCGGAATATCTCATGTAGAAAAGATATTAAAAAATTTCATGCAGTTAGGTTACTTTATTGCTCGATTATATTCGAATATTTACGCATTTTTTACGTTAACGTATACGCGTGAGTGTGCGAATAAATTACAAGTTCTCACACGAACGCAATACACGGGAGTAATTGCTTTCAATGGGCCAGTTTCGTTGTGTTTCTTTTCCGGTTCCGAGTTCTCGCTTGTTGCTTTCCACCCCCGAAACGCCAACGCTCTCCTTCTCTATTTTTCCCTTTGTTACCGCTGTAAGAACAAAGTTCATCGATCTTTCAACCAAGCAGAGAAGTCCTGCCACGACGGGCGGCATTCTTTTCTTCTACAGGAAAAACGCTTCCGGGTATTTCAGTCCTTTCCACCAGCACCCCTTTCCCTTTCCCTTTTCCCTTTTTATGCTTCTTCTGAAACACGCGTTATTATTGTCCCCTTGTAACCTCCTTTTTCCATCTCGTTTCATTCGTTGATTATTCCCACCGGAATGAGTTCCAATAGGTTCCGATAGATCGAAAAACTGGATGGAGATATCCACCGTCGACATAATGCCGCCGTTACGGAGACGGTCCGCGTGTGTTGCGTCATCTGCTGTCGGTTTATGGGATAGCGTGCATTAAGATTTAATATCCGATAGTGTTTTTACGGTGTAGCCATTACGATACAATCGTTGAGATACGGTACATTAGACGGTGTCGATATACAAAATATATCGAATATCTCAAAATTTCTTTAAAGCTTAAAGATGCTTTATCGAGAACCAGATGTTCCATTATTACAGTAAGCTATTATATGAACCGTTCAGAAATCGATCAGTTCTGTAAAACGAAGAGTAAAGAATGACAATATTATAAACACTATTCCTTTTTTACCTTAGAATTTATTATTACATATATCACGTGCCGAATGTAAATAATCTTATGGAAATAAGTAATCTTTATCTTTTCCATATTTGCGAATTTTCTCTTTAGACTTCGATGGCTTTCTAATGAAAAGAAGGTAGAGGCCAGTGCTAATATATAGACTAAATCTTTTAGATCGATCGATTGTTAAATAAAAGAAACAGTTGGCCAGACAGATCACCGTTAAGCCAGGTTCGAAGATTTAATTGCAATTCCATTTTCGCGAGGTTTGTAACTCCACTTTAGTATGCACAAAGTCATTATCGTATTGATATTAACCTAACAGCATCTAGATCCCTGTATTCCACTTGCTTCCGTTCAAACGGGTTTAGCGTAAAACGCGGATAAAGGAATTACTTTTGGTGAATCAATCGTAATTCAGACAATGCGAGATCGATCGAACCGCGTGTCCCTCTGGTTTTTCGTTCAAAAAGTGTCGACTGGCATTAACTACTTAATAGTTTCACTATCCACTTTGGGATACCTCTATTCCCACGAGAACTGTACTAGATGCTTCATCAATTGTTAATGCATATGGTTTCCCGGGGATCTATTATACTCGAGTTTCACTTATGAAATATTGTTCGAAAACGATGTTACCAACGAAATTTTCTGAATCAAACTATTATAGAGTGTTATAAATTATAGATGGCGGATTAATTACTTTATTACTATACAGAATATAAATTCGTAACTTTTTCAACTACGAAACGTTATTGATCATCTTAACGTAATCTACGTTCGATTTACCAGTGGCAACAAATAATCCTCGATCATTTCAGCAGCATTTCATTTGAATCAATCAGAGCTCATGTTTGCTATCGTCAACATTCACATCGATAATCGGATACGTTCTACGAGAAATTTCTATCACACTATTGTTACGCAAATCCTTTGATATGCGATGCGTAACGAGACGTTTAACAAAAAGAAAAGATAACAACATCGCAAGAGCAAATATTTAACTATAACGGCAGGAACGCTGAGATATTTAAATATTATGCAAGGGAGGAAAATATTCTGCTATATTCGTCTTCTTCTGACGATTGCAGATACTACCTTTAATATATTTCAGGTAGACGATGAATAAAATAGAAATCCCATTGTTCGATGTCATGCGTTGAAAGATTGATTCCAGATTGCGATTTTTCATAGAAACAAGACACATCCTGGGGAAGGGGTCATTATTTATCGATGGCGCTAAGGAATATAAGAATCTGCATTAGTATTCTGTCAACAGAACATCGCTGATCCTACGATTGAGGACGACTCGTACGGTTTACAGCAATATTTCAAAATTCTCTCGATGGCAGCCTTGTAAACGATGAGGCGATATCCTTTATTCGAACATGAGGTTGTGGAATATACCAATTTCTTTTGAATATGATGTTATATTGTATTGCGTAATATCATATCACGATATATTATATTACGTAATAATATATAACGTTATATTATATTACGTCATACTATACTAAAATATGTAATATCATGTTATGTTATATTACGTTATATTATACTCCGTTATATTCTATAATGATATTATATTAGGTTATATGATATCAGGTTATATGATATCACGTTATATTCTATTACGTAATAATGTATTACGTAAATATTATATCATAATACGATATATTATATTACGTTATAATGAATTACGTTATATAATATTACGTTATAATGTATAACGTTATATAGTCTTACGTTATAATGCATTACGTTTAATGCATTACGTTATATATTATACTACATATCGTAATCCTATACTATATAACTCCAATACTATATAACGTAATACCTTATAACGTAATACTATATAACCTAATACTTTATAACGTAATACGTTATAACGTAATACTATATAACGTAATATATTATAACGTAATATTTAAATGAAATATTTACGAAACCTAAACCTTAGTAAGTTATTAACTTTTGTTGAGTAATTTGACTTCTGAATGAATTGAATAAGTGGAAATTGAATAAGAATGAATAAAATTTGTCGCTATAGGAGCTCTGTGATAGAATGGTAGATTATACACATGATTATGTGTTTTTCTTTCTACCACTAATAAGATCGTAGGAATTTTATAAGGATCATTTAGATAAAATATTTAGAAAATGATTATTTGAATAATATTATCCTTGGCGCGTAATTTAGCTTTTCATCGAATTGAGTTTACAGGAATGAAATTTGTGGATCTACGATTTAACCATACGATTTGGAGGCGTCGTCAACCAAACCAATAAATTATTTTTCGAAAGTACTTCCGAGCTACTTTTATTTAGACTAAAATTTTCTCGGATGTACCGTGGGTCAGGTTCTTTCTTATTCTCATTATCGTCATCTTCTTCGTGGCGAGAAAAATCGTTTGTCGCATTATACTTTCCTCTTTGTTAGATTTTTATTGTCATTGTAATTGCGCGTGAGCATGTATATTTGCATATCATCTCTTTGAAGTACCCTTGTCTTGGAAGGACGACAGTAGAAGTAGGTAGGAGTTTGGTGATGCAGAAAGAATGGGGGGGGGGGATAGGAATTTGAAGGAGAATCGAAAGGATCTGTATCATGTGGGTATGTAATTATTGGGCGACGAAAATGGGGATTAAAGATATATAATTAAAGAAATGTGCTTTCGGTATACAAATTGAAATGTTGAAAAATGTGTAAATGATAGTATATTTACCACATGAACGAAGAAGGCGAGACAAATTCATATTACAACTTAATGCCTTCGTGGATTGAAGAAATAATAATAAGAACAAGAGCAATGAAAAAATTGGGAACTGGGAAAACATAGAGATAGCGTAATTAAAAGAATATACAAATATTGGAATCGAAACTTAGTAGCCGTGGAATTGGAAACTATACAAATGTGGAAATGGTATAACGTTGAAAAGTGAATAATTTTAAGTACACAGAAATCAGAGATATCTCGTACAAAATTTTCTACGAGTTTTTTAACGAAAGACCAGAATCAAAAAGAATTCCAGAAAAGATCTGTGTACGATTAAAGACTAAACATCATGTAGCTAAGTACTATGGAAAATACTCCGGAAGAAAGTTGCTCGATTAATTCGTGCAGCGAGATTCGTTCCTTTTCGTCTTTTTCGCGACTCACCCGTCGTTCGTGTCAGTCGTTCCGTTATCCACTTCACCACTTTCGAGTTGTGTTACAGGACCACCCGTTATGTGGTAATTTAAGCCGGTGCAGTAGTGTGACTTAATACGTCGGCACAGCTGTTACATTCGCTTTAATTTGCTTGTCAAATCTCTGCTTTGCTATTTGAAGAACCGATTCCTGATCATTTTACGTGACGATAAACCGCAAGCTCGCCATTAACTGCTGCTGAATTGTTGAGAAAATGATAGGCGACGAGCATGAATGGTAGTTGTTTTGATTCCTTCGACAATAGTACTCTCAGAGATCCAATTTGAAGATTGAACTATATGTTGATTATGTTTGAGTATTTTATCTATTTGATGTATACAATATTTAACTTATTAAATTTTTAATTTTAAAATGTATATATATTCGTAAGTCTGGTAATTATAGAATACGAGTGTTTGATAAATGAATATTTCTTAACAAAATTATTTTCAAAAATAATGGATCTTCAATTTACTTTTTCTAAAAGAGAACAGTAATATATGCCGAAACGAAGACCCTCCTATGCGGTATCTCTTTCGAAGTTTCATGTAAAATATTCGGTCGAAGATTTCACTATAAACTGTTCGAGTGAATAAACATTCATCGAAAAAGCGAATTTGAAATTGAAGTAAGAAATGATAGCGAAGAAAGCATTTGTGATATTTAATCGAAGAAATGGAAAAGATATTTAATATATTATAGCAACATTTTTGTCACCGTAGGAACGCCATTTATTACAAAAGGAATGCTATTGGCTTAGACATTAAAGTAGATGATATATTAATTGATTAATAGTTACTCCATTTTCTAAAGATTCTTCAATAATAGCAATAATCCACAATAAAAGCCAGATTATAAGCTTATATTTACTGAGAAATCCCATTTAACTCATCGTTCGAATTTCTTAAATACAACAATTTCTTTATTCAAAGATCTTCTATCTTCTAATACGTCATGTCATTTAAAAAGGAAATTTGTATTTACAAAAACTATGTACTAATACTGATTCAAAAGTGAATCGTTTAAAGTATCTAGATTTCCGAAAATCGAAACATCTTTTTACATCAACAGAATCATTCAATTTACCTTCTACGCTTCTTAAATATCAAAATATCCTTCTGAATCACCAAAATCCCAATATACGACCAACTAAGAACCTCGGTTTCCTTTTGAACCAACAAAGTGGTAATAAAAATCCCAATAAAAACGTCGAAATCAATAAAGAAAAACCTAATGCCGCCCTTCGTTGCCGCCCACGAAGCAGAGAAATATCCCATCTCCTACGAATTGCTCGACGCGATTTTAGAAACATCCTGTACGCGTTCAAGATTCTATCTCTTGGAACATTCCTGTTAAAGTCAGCCTTGCTTCGAGTCTCCCGATAAGGTGGTCCACCTGTTGACCGGGCTGAACTGAATGAACTCGACAATGGAACGGGCACGGTTCTTGAAGGAAGCTGTAAGATAGTGGCACAACTCCCTCGAGGTGGGAGGTTCGTATTATAGGTGGCGATCGGGGGACCTACATTCATGAGCTAAGTCTGTTTCTCCTTCCAGCTGTCTCACTCGTCTCCGCCGAGATATTCGTGTCGACTCGCTTACCGACCGATTCTCGAATTACGTCGCCGAGATCCCACTGGAGGAATTACTCCCTTTCTTCGCATCTTTCTCTTTCCCACGTTGCTTTTTTTTTCTCCTTTTCCCATTTGCTTCTTTCTTTGCATCTTGCGGAGGAGACGCCGGTCACGCTTACGAACCGCCAAATTGAACGACGATGGCGGAGAAAATGAGCCCCGAGAGAGATCTACAAGAGTCGATTAACGCCTTATCGACGGGGCACTTTTATCGTGAACGATGGTCTTGTTCGGATTATCGTTCTACATATACGTTATGCTGTGATGTTTAAACTGCTTTCAAAATTTTTTAACGACGATATAAACTGTTAAGGCTTAGAATTGTTGCAACACATGGGCGATTATGTATTTTCTGTTCTAATCAATAGCCAAATGAGTATACATCAAATCCATATAAAATAATTTTTCTTAAGTTCTACAACACAGTTATTACAGCGCATAATCATCTTAATCCACAGTGAAAGGATTAATCCTCGGACGACGAAGGTTCTGACAATTGACATAGGTAAATATGTTCCACATTCACTTTCTAAGCTGCATTTTTGTGTCATTATTTTATCACACTGGACTAAATGAAGTGAGATCTTTGATAAGCGCCTTAACGACGAATAACGTGGAAGTAAAGCTTGAATCAGGATATGTGGTATCTTCTAAATTTTGTAACTTTTATTACTTATTTAATTATTTACTTATACAATTTATTATTTACGTTACATAATTTACTTTTAATATTCTTTGTTTACCTGATTTGTGTTCATTTGCCATGAACATCTGCATTTTAGCCATCAAATTCGTAGCCTAGTTACGTATTCACACTTGCGGTGACTAAAAAGAGGTTCATAATGATGCAGAGAATGTATTTATTAAATTACCTTCATTGTTAAAGCATGTTGTCGAGAAGGAAATCTATGATTCGTTAATTGATTCACTAAATAATTCCTTAATTCGTAGTCCAAATGTTTGTCTTATTCCATACATTGTGGAGACATGGATTGTCACCCAACTAAAAGTACACATAAAGATATAAATCAAGATTAGCAACGTGTTAGTAAGAACGTGTACATGTTAATAATTGAAAATTTTCAATGTTAAATTTCCAACAATATATAATTCATTAGAGCTATTTCATTTTTATTATTTCGAAAAAATTGCAAAATTTATGAAGCATAATTTTACTACTCAATAAAGCCATTCGTTCACAAGATTTGACCCCAATCAACGAACCACTGCATCGCGAATACTCTCAGTAAATCTTAAACCGCATGAGCATCAACATCTGCATAAACAAAACGCAACTTTTCTCTCACCAGTAGTTTGAATTTTACGCCCTATGTGCGCGTTTTCCATCGCCTCGTCATTATTCCGCATAGCTGGAAGAAGGAAGACAAAAGTTAAGAAGTCACAGCTAGACAATGAACTTTCTAATTCGACAACATCGGTCCGTCAAACAAATGGGAGGATTAGCGTCGAGTATAATTGAGAATGCAAGAACGTCGGGAGATCGTAAAGTTCAAGCGAGCGTAAAAATAGTAGATGTAGCAAATTTGATGCTATCTGAGTACTACTTCCGAATAGAAATCGAAACGCGATTACGATGGAATCGTAGATAGTAATAAACGTCTGAATGATAATTTCGAAACAATTGAGAGATCAACGATACTTTAGAAATTCAAGTCACTTCAAATATGATTCAATAAAGAATCAAGATTCAGTATAGAACCTTGGAGACCTGGATAATTTATGAATTTCGGGCTTCGATAGGTCATCAGTGAAAAGTTATTTAACAAGCACTCCACCCATTTACTTCGATACCAAAAGCCAATCATCCACAGATACTGTGGTTCTATTTGTAACTAATGGCAACGCAAATGAATTTCTAGAAACGTTCATGTAATCGGTACACTGAAGATTCTATCTGACATCTCGCGAATTCTTAGCTTTCTGCTAACAAACCGAACAAAAGTTAGGAAAATTGACGGTAATTGGAAATTTCGATCGATAGGTTGAAGATTTTTATGAATAATGTTGAGGTTATTTGATGTATAAACAGAGAAACTCGTGGATAAATTGTAAGGTAGAAAATATATTTTAATACAGAAATGTAATTATAAGTAAGAATACAATTTGAGCTGGTCCAGATCCGCACGCTAGCAGTGTTACCCTATAACTGAAAACCCCGAAGCCAACGTCGCCTGTCTACTGTTTATGGTCTGTCTTCGTCGCAGTCTTTTGTCTATACGCTGTCAATGGCTTCAGTGCTTGAGAAAACTAAAAAGACCAGATGTAGGGTTTTCTTAGAAATGGTGACTACTTCAACAAATATAATTAAAGAAATAATATCTAAATAAAGATATGTTTCACCCTCCCAATTTTTCGACGAATACTTCACTTTGAATATTTTGGGCATTTTTTAATATACTGATCGATATCAAATATCCAAATAAGTGAAATGATAATAGGTATATTCTCATCCTTATTATAATCATTCCATGACGCATATACTATATTTTCAGAATTATGAATTTGAAGAAATGTATTATCCGGACATCGTCAATTTGCAGAATTATTTAAGAGCTCGTCACACAACTCCTATAATCACCTCAATGACCTATTATATCACCCTAATCTCTTCCTGAAATTCTACCTTAACTAAAAAACTTAACTTAGCTAAAAGTCAATTTAGCTAAAAGACCGTTAGATTTGTCGTATTTTTGCTTAATTTGCAACGAGCCATAGATTGAACGCTGCACTCGTAAGACGAATTCGGTTAGACGCGTGGTAATTGAGAACAGTGGGCAGAGTGAAAGTTAATTAACTTACGAACGAATTTGGAATGTAAATCGTGGCAATTACTAACTATCCTTTAAAAGGTAATAATAAATAAATTTTGACTACATAATTATGTAAAACTAATCGCGATCGCAGCCAATCAGCTCATATTATCATTTACTACACAATTCATAATTGTATCATGGCTACTAATTGATGCAATTAGAAATTGTATATTAAATATTAATATGATCATCCGGGTCTCGCTGAGTGGAGATTGCTGCGATTGGAGACCCACCTAAAACTAAAAATTGAATTAGATCTTAAGATAATCATGAAAATAAAAATTACATTAAATCATAAACTAATCGTATAATTGTATGTGAGACTCTTTTTCCTATCTTTATCAGTAATTTTACATTTCTATTACCATCTTTAATTTCAAAACGACCTATCTATCTATCATACACATACAGAGACACAGTGCTTCCTAACATTATTAGGTTTTCTATTAAGTATCTACCTAATTCTGAGTTGGGGTTTTAATTTGAGAATGACCAACCTAACCATAGATCTCATTTATAAAATTAATTCACAAATGCCTTACCTAACAGTAAAAATCAAATTTCAATTTCCTACCTGATTACAAATCTAATTTAACCAGCCTCTCAAACATTCAAAGATTTTCATGAATCCTATCTACATAAATATCTCAATATAGTAAATAAAATTGAAGAGAAAATATTGCGTCTAAGTACGGAATTAATATATCTTCCACAACTGAATACCTTGATCTCGAATATGTTGAATATGTTGATTATACTATAAGAGAATATCTTCTTTCCATTGGTCCTGTAGAGGTTCATGAAATAAACGTAAATTGAAATTAATTTCATCAAAACCTTAGATTTTTTTGTCGTCTCTACTTACATAAAAATTATATGATTTCTGTAGGAGTTCTGCCAATTACAAGTAAAGATTTCTTTTTATAAACTTTTACCTACAACCAACTTGAACAATTTCTTTGTAAACTCTGAGCATTAGACACCTAAATGTTTATTTATAGAATACTACCTAGATACAAATTTGAAGATTTATTGTTCTATCTGCCTCACAAGCCAAAGGTTTGTTGATGAAACCTGCTATCTAAAAATCTAAAACTTTGTTTGTGGACTCTACCTATCTAAAAATCTAAAAATTTGTTTGTGGACCCTACCTATCTAAAGATCTAAATATGATAAAGGGGAAAGAATGGGGCATAATATGAGATACGTGTCTTCTTCTGGTGGTCTGGCGATGGATTCTGAAACACACTCAAACTCTCCAAAATTTAGTAAAAAATCTATAAGAGAAATGATTCCAGGAGGTGAGACTCAAATACTATATTTCGTACGATTCACCTCTTTTCGTCTTTCAATGTTGTCTTTCACTGAATATATCAAATTCGTATTTCCCAAGCAAGAAACCTTTTTTTTTTTATACGTGGGGAAATCCTCATGGACACCCCCCCCCCGACGCTTGGAAGCGGCGGGGTAGTGTCTGACTCTAGCGACTAAAACTCCACGGTGGACCGCCCGACGCTCAGCTGGGATGCCCGGGACCCAGAAAATGTTTGGATTACTGCCTGAGCACTCCTGCGTCTTTTCCTGTCTGAGGAAGTCGTTCCTTGGTTAGTTCGGGCATTGGGAGGGACCACCCCTCTCTACGCTATCCCCTGGGCCGACATGCAAGTCTGAGGAGATCCTTTTCGTAGTGTCGGCCTCTATGACCACCTAGGACGGCGTAGGGCCGTCCTTTGGTGCGGAACCTGCAAGAGTGGGATGTTCTCACCCTCTCTCGGTCTGTTCGTTCCTTTACGAACATTACGCTTCCACAATATGAGCGTATTGCGAGGAGCTCATGTCGCCCCCTTAGCATCGCTTTCACAACTGACGAGTGGTCTAATCTTTCGCCAATCGTCAGCCATAGCATGCGACGTGGGGCTTCCCACGCCGGACAAAATTCTAACGTGTGCTGGACCGTGTCCTCGCCCTCGCCGCAGTGATGACAGGTGCTCGTCACCTTTCTTCCGATTTTCTTCAGGTATTCCCCGAATACTCCATGTCCTGCGAGCATCTGCGTCATCCGGAAGGACAGTGGAAGCCCTCCGCAGTCTCTCCAAGCCTCTTAGTTTGACAGAACCGATCTAACGGCTCGGTGGTCCCGGATCTGGTCTCTGGACCGGATCACCTCTCGTCTAATTCTCCCCCCCCCCCCCCCAAGGAGCCTGAGCTTCGACTCCTCTGGTCTTCGTACACTCGTCGGAGCGCCAAGGCCTGGAGTTCTATCGGAGGAGACGTCACCAGGACAGTCGCCGACGCATATCATGGCGTCTGGTATCCCCTTACGATCTTGATGGCAGTCGTCCTATGAAGCCTCCTCAGCAAGAGTAGATTGCGTCGACTTTTCATCAGATCCTCTGCCCACACCGCAGCCCCGTACAGGACTCGAGAACGGATGACTCCCTCATACAGTCGGCGCACTCCGAC